>NC_136067.1:537238865-538438865 GCF_964261635.1 Lissotriton helveticus
GGAACATTTTGTTTCTGGGCAGGCCCTGAAAATTTGGGGGGGTTCATCAAGGGGGGGCCGAGAAAAAAGGGGGGTCCCAAAATGTGTTTTCCCAATGTTAATTTCCATAGGGCGGTTGGCCTCACTTTTAGCCCGAACGGCTGAATGGATTTGCACGAAACTTGGCAAAATTGTAGGGACTGTTAGCCCGATGTGCCTTTGCTAGGTCTCAATATATGTGCTCCAGTGGATTTTGAGAAATTAACGTTCAAAAAAAGATATATATCTGTAAGCGCGCTCCGGGCAGCGCCCCGGTTCGCGTACTTGACGCGTAACGGAACTTCACGAAGCGAAGCTGATTGGCTCTTCGGTGTCTGTCAACATTCTAAACAGTCCGGAGCGGCCGCCATCTTGTCTCTCGGTAGGATCGAGAGACAAGAGGAGGCCAAAACAAAGGGGGAAATGACCATAAGGGGGCATAGTAGATCCTCCCTGACCCCCTAGGTTTGATGTGGAGGCTTTAAAAGGGCCCCGCGGGGCAACAAAAAAAAAATTTTTTTTTTTTTTTTTTTGCGTGGATAGCGCCCGGTTCGCGATCCGGGAAGCGGCCCGGGGAGCGTACTATAAGGAAAAAAGAATTATAGACTTTTCAAATACTGTATGTTAATTGATTGTTGGTTTTGTTGATTATTTTTTTATTTCTTTATTTTTTAAGCAATTATTTATTATTGTGATTGTGTTTCAAAATTTAATAAAATGTCTAACATTTCACTGTCTGAAATGTTGTTATTTTCATTGAACATAGCTTGTAATGTTTGAGTGTGTAAAATGTCCTCATTTTTAAGGAGGACATCTACTGCTTGCACACATTGCAGTAGTTCTTGGTCCCAAGTTTCATCCATAAATTCTATATAATTTGGATCAATTATTTCTTGGTTGGTCTCTTGCAGGACAATTTCAAATGAAACTTTGTGTTCGCCTTCCATTTTGTCTGAAATTTGGATAAAAAATATATTAGTAGAGATAGGGCACTGTTGGGATTAATTTTAGATAGGCAGTTTTTAACAGTGAATTTATCTTTGGGCAGTGTATAGTATCAGAGTGGAAGTAGGAATATAAAAAAGTGTATGTGATTTAACGTAAGTAAATTCATAATTATACAAGAGAAACCTAACTCCAGCCATAACTATAACAGAGAAGTCTATCTAAATCTATAACTAGTACAGAGGGATAGTATATAACTATCAGAAAAAGTTTACCATATTAACTTATAGTGCAAAATATACTTCAGTTTTTAAAATAACAACTTACCTTTACAAAGAAGTTGAAGTGATTAGTGAAAATCCTATTGAAATGTACACCAGGAAGTAGTAGTCAAAATGGCTGTGTTTCCTTCTCTTCCTTTATATATATTCAGGTACATAACCAATCAAATTTCAGGTAAAAAAAAAATTGAAAATGAAAGTAACATTTTAATTGGTTGTCAATTCCAACACTTCAGATGTGTTTTGTCAAGTAATTTACCTCAGGGTATTTAGAGAGGTCTACAGGCTAAATGGCTAAATGGAATTTCAACCAAATTTGTGAAAATGGTAGGGATTGGTATGTAGTATGAGCAAATCTATATTTGGTGAAAGTGTCTCAAGGGTTTCTTCTGTAAATTACTTTCCCACCTTTTTTAATGGAGCGCTTCCCGGGGAGCGCCCCGGTACGCGAACTGACGAGCGCCCCGGTACGCGAACCTTAAGCGTTATGGGAGTCCACCATTTTGTGTTTCGGTCGAATTAAGATATAAGATGGAGGGCACATAATGTTCAGAATGGGTAGAAGGGGACACGGTAGACGTATTTTGACCCCCTAGGATTTCTGAGGATGGCTGAGGAGGCCCATATGTGCGGAAAAAAAACATTTTTAAAAAAAATTTCGCGCGGTTAGCTTCCGGTTCGCGTACCGGGTAGCGCTCCGGGGAGCGTACTTTGTTGAAAATTTGTGAAAAAAGTTAGAGTAAAATAATAATTGTGAGTGATCAGATGTAGGGTAGCTCTGAGAAGAGCTTTTGGGTTTATGGTACATTTAGGTACTTATAAGTAGGTACCAATGCACAGTCTTAAATTCAAAATGAAAACTCTGTTGCCCTCATCTGAGAAGTGAACTCCATCTCCTCTGTAGATATCTTGCATGTAGTAACGCAAGTTATTGTTGTACATGGAGCCCATTCCATGGTCTCTCATGTAAGCTGAAACAGATTTGTTTACATGCTTCCTCGACTTCTCAATTTGTGGACAAAATTGGTTCGACCACCTCCATTTCTGTCTTTGGTATATATTTGAATATACCAAGTCAGTTTGAGGAAAAAGTGCCATTAATTGCTCAAAGGTGTCCTTTAAAAGCATTTCCAGACCTACTCCAGTCAAAGTGCCCAAATCATTACCTCCACAGTGCACAATTAACAGGTCAGGTTTTGGCAAATGCATAAAGGATTTCACCAATGGTATCAATTGGTGACATTTTAATCCTCTGTGGCCAAACCACTTAATTTCCACATCTTGTAAATTGAGGTTAGGTAAATTTCTGTTCTCAGCATACCTCTGAGCCCAATAGATGTAACTATGTCCAGCAATCCAGACAGAAAACATGGTGAGAGAAGGTTCTGCTGCAGTCAGATGAAGTGTGGTAATGAAATGGCAGTTGAAAAAATAAGAGTTTAAAATGAAAAAAACTGTGGAGTTTCTGTGTTAATGAAGCAGTAACAGTGATTGGTGGATTTTGATTGCTGAAAACAGAAAGTTAGGGTGCATGGATGAGTTCTTTGAAAGATGTAATTTGAATGGTCAAGAAAAAATCATTTAATGAAAGATTGCACTGGATACGCAGGTGCACTGAGAGTTCAGAGTTCAATTGAAACATTGTTGTGTGAACTTGCAAACATGAGAGGTCTTTCAGGAGGTGGTTGCTATGCAAAAAAAGCAGGAAGGGCAGAGGGGGGAAGGGTGTTGATTTGAAAAAAGTGAGGGAAGAGTTTTGATTGGGTGACATGAGAGATATGTGTGATGAATTACAGCATTTCTGTGCTTTCTATAGCTGCAGCCTCTGGAGTGCATACCCTTTGTTCTGCTGAAGACAAATTGGTGTATTTCTGAGACTGTTTTGAAACTCATAAAGTATTTGCTAAGGTGAGAAAAGATTTATTTAATTTAGATAGAGAATAGTATGCTTTAAGGAGAAAATTATGAAGAAAGTTGTGTTTTTAAAATGTTGCTTTGTCTCAAGTGTTTTACAAATAGATTTTGTTTCTTTGAGAAATTGTAATTGGAGATAATGTGAAGTATTAGTACTGACAGGGTGTTTTTGTACATAGGAGCTGTGCAGTGTTTTCAAATTATGACTTGAAAATTGTTTTTGCGGAAAAGGAATGCTTTTAAAATTTATGACAAGGAAATAATGGTGTCTGCTTCTTTATAAGGCATTTGAGTGTCTCTGATGTTATTTTTCCCATTTTAATTTAAGACCTTTCGACGTGGGGCAAGTTCCTTGTAAATATGCTCCCACCTGTGCTGGGCAAATTTAGATTTTGATTCTTTGAGTTACATAGCCATGTTAAAAGTGACCCAAAAATGGTGCAAGGGCAATCAAAAAACGCTTTCATGTGTCTTAAGGACATTTTAAGTCATTTTCCCATGAATGTAGGTATACAATTGATTTATATGTTGTGTTTAAAAACGTTTTTTGAAATCAATTACATTTCTGGATATGTACTGCTAGAGCTTCATAGGTTGTTTGGGGCATATTTATAAGGCATTTGAGTGTCTCTGATGTTATTTTTCCCATTTTAAATTAAAAGACCTTTCTCTGTGGGGAAAGTTCCTTGTAAATATGCTCCCACCTGTGCTTGGCAAATTTAGATTTTGATTCTTTGAGTTACATAGCCTTGTTAAAAGTGACCCAAAAATGGTGCAAGGGCAATCAAAAAACGCTTTCATGTGTCTTAAGGACATTTTAAGTCATTTCCCCATGAATGTAGGTATACAATTGATTTATATGTTGTGTTTAAAAACGTTTTTTGAAATCAATTACATTTCTGGATATGTACTGCTAGAGCTTCATAGGTTGTTTGGGGCATATTTATAAGGCATTTGAGTGTCTCTGATGTTATTTTTCCCATTTTAATTTAAGACCTTTCCCCGTGGTGCAAATTCCTTGTAAATATGCTCGCACCTGTGCTTGGCAAATTTAGATTTTGATTCTTTGAGTTACATAGCCATGTTAAAAGTGACCCAAAAATGGTGCAAAGGCTTTAAAAAAACACTTTCATCACCTGTGTTTCCTAAGTTTACGAATGACATTGTGCAGATGAAGTTTAGCTCTGTCCACGGACACAAAAGAGGTCTGGCCTTTGTTCAAGAGTGAAGTGGACATGACTTACTTCATTGGTAGGCTTTCACATGTATTATCTCCTCTGTATTCTTCAACAAGCGTAAATTTGATCTGCAACCCTGAGTAGGCCTCACCTTAAACAAACCTTTGGAGAGGCCACACCTTATCGTCATCCTGAATTAATCATTTAAAATGTTAGGGACAGATTTATGATAGGTGTATACCTCTTTTGCGCCACTGTGCGTCACTTTTGTGACGCAGTGGCGGTGCAAAAGATTTGCTATGTGGCGACAAAATTACAAATTGATGCATCTAGGCAGATGTGTCATGCTGTAAAGTCCCGTGCCACATCAAACCGATGCAGCAGTGATGGAAAAGATGCACCATGTTGCAAGACAGGCCTCATTTCATCTCCAACAAGATAAGAAGCTGAATCTTCTGTAAATGTCAAAATTGTTGTATACACTGCTCAACTTCTGTGTACTCTTTCATATGCTAGAGTCCATCTGCACTATGACATACCTAAGCAAACGAAACACAGGTGATGTGATTGTGAAATGTGGAAAAGAAACTCCACATTTTTCAATTACATCACCTGTGTTTGCTAAGTTTACGAATGACATTGTGCAGATGAGGTTTAGGTCTGTCCACGGACACAGAAGAGGTCTGGCCTTTGTTCAAGAGTGAAGTGGACATGACTTACTTCATTGGTAGGTCTTCACATGTATTATCTCCTCTATAGTCTTCAACAAGCGTAAATTTAATCTGCAACCCTGAGTAGGCCTCACCTTAAACAAACTCTGGATAGGCCACACCTTATAGTTATCCTGAATCAATCATTTAACATGTTAGGGACAGATTTATGATAGGTGTGTGCCTCTTTTGCGCCGCTGTGCGTCACTTTTGTGACGCAGCGGTGGTGCAAAAGATTTGCTATGTGGCGACATATTTACAACTTGATGCATCTAGGCAGATGTGTCATGCTGTAAAGTCCCGTGCCACATGAAACCGATGCAGCAGTGATGTAAAACATGCACCATGTTGCAAGACAGGCCTCATTTTATCTCCAACAAGATAAGAAGCTGAATCTTCTGTAAATGTCAAAATTGTTGTATACACTGCTCAGCTTATGTGTACTCTTTCATATGCTAGAGCCATCTGCACTATGAGATACCTAAGCAAAGGAAACACAGGTGATGTGATTGTGAAATGAGGAAAAGAAACTCCACATTTTTCAATTAAATCACCTGTGTTTGCTAAGTTTACGAATGACATTGTGCAGATGAGGTTTAGGTCTGTCCATGGACACAGAAGAGGTGTGGCCTTTGTTCAAGAGTGAAGTGGACATGACTTACTTCATTGGTAGGCCTTCACATGTATTATCTCCTCTATACTCTTCAACAAGCGTAAATTTAATCTGCAACCCTGAGTAGGCCTCACCTTAAACAAACCTCTGGATAGGCCACACCTTATCGTCATCCTGAATCAATCATTTAACATGTTAGGGACAGATTTATGATAGGTGTATGACTCTTTTGCGCCACTGTGCGTCACTTTTGTGACGCAGCGGCGGTGCAAAAAATTTGCTATGTGGCGACATATTTACAACTTGATGCATCTAGGCAGATGTGTCATGCTGTAAAGTCCCGTGCCACATGAAACCGATGCAGCAGTGATGTAAAACATGCACCATGTTGCAAGACAGGCCTCATTTTATCTCCAACAAGATAAGAAGCTGAATCTTCTGTAAATGTCAAAATTGTTGTATACACTGCTCAGCTTATGTGTACTCTTTCATATGCTAGAGCCATCTGCACTATGAGATACCTAAGCAAAGGAAACACAGGTGATGTGATTGTGAAATGAGGAAAAGAAACTCCACATTTTTGAATTACATCACCTGTGTTTCCTAAGTTTACGAATGACATTGTGCAGATGAGGTTTAGGTCTGTCCACGGACACAGAAGAGGTCTGGCCTTTGTTCAAGAGTGAAGTGGACATGACTTACTTCATTGGTAGGTCTTCACATGTATTATCTCCTCTATACTCTTCAACAAGCGTAAATTTAATCTGCAACCCTGAGTAGGCCTCACCTTAAACAAACCTCTGGATAGGCCACACCTTAATGTCATCCTGAATCAATCATTTAACATGTTAGGGACAGATTTATGATAGGTGTATGACTCTTTTGTGTCACTGTGCGTCACTTTTGTGACGCAGCGGCGGTGCAAAAGATTTGCTATGTGGCGACATATTTACAAGTTGATGCATCTAGGCAGATGTGTCATGCTGTAAAGTCCTGTGCCACATGAAACCGATGCAGCAGTGATGCGAAAGATGCACCATGTTGCAAGACAGGCCTCACTTCATCTCCAACAAGATAAGAAGCTGAGTCTCCTGTAAATGTCAAAATTGTTGTATACACTGCTCAACTTCTGTGTACTCTTTGATATGCTAGACTCCATCTGCACTATGAGGTACCTAAGCAAAGGAAACACAGGTGATGTAATTGTAAAATGAGGAAAAGAAACTCCACATTTTTCAATTACATCACCAGTGTTTCCTAAGTTTATGAATGACATTGTGCAGATGAAGTTTAGCTCTGTCCACGGACACAGAAGAGGTCTGGCGTTTGTTCAAGAGTGAAGTGGACATGACTTACTTCATTGGTAGGCTTTCACATGTATTATCTCCTCTGTATTCTACAACAAGCGTAAATTTGATCTGCAACCCTGAGTAGGCCTCACCTTAAACAAACCTCTGGAGAGGCCACACCTTACCGTCATCCTGAATTAATCATTTAAAATGTTAGGGACAGATTTATGATAGGTGTATGCCTCTTTTGCGCCACTGTGCGTCACTTTTGTGACGTAGTGGCGGTGGAAAAGATTTGCTATGAGGCGACAAAATTACAAATTGATGCATCTAGGCAGATGTGTCATGCTGTAAAAAACCTGTGCCACATGAAACCGATGCAGCAGTGATGCGAAAGATGCACCATGTTGCAAGACAGGCCTCACTTCATCTCCAACAAGATAAGAAGCTGAGTCTTCTGTAAATGTCAAAATTGTTCTATACACTGCTCAACTTCTGTGTACTCTTTGATATGCTAGACTCCATCTGCACTATGAGGTACCTAAGCAAAGGAAACACAGGTGATGTGATTGTGAAATGAGGAAAAGAAACTCCACATTTTTCAATTACATCACCAGTGTTTCCTAAGTTTACGAATGACATTGTGCAGATGAAGTTTAGGTCTGTCCATGGACACAGAAGAGGTCTGGCGTTTGTTCAAGAGTGAAGTGGACATGACTTACTTCATTGGTAGACCTTCACATGTATTATGTCCTCTGTTCTCTTCAACAACTCGAAATTTCATTTGGAACCCTGAGTAGGCCTCACCTCAAACAAACCTCTGGATAGGACACATCTTATTGGCATCCTGAAACAATCATTTAAAATGTTAGTGTCTTGCGACACTTTTGTGAGACAACAGCAGTGCAAAAGATGCACCATGTTTTAAGATAGGCCTCACTTCATCTGCATCAAGATACTGTTAGTTTAAAATGTATATCTTTAGGACTATGTAGGGGGCCTGGAGAAGCAGAAGCTTCTGTAAGTGTCAAAGTTGTTGAAAAACTGTTTGTCCTTCAATCTTTTCCCTTGTCTTTTCTAATTTTTAAATACATGTTTTAATATTTTTCAAATGTTTGTTCTCTCTTTCACAGATTGAAAGTATAAAAATAAAAAGTGAGTAAGTTAACGACAATTATAAGGTAAATGTTTTGTACTCTTTTCGTTACATTTCTATCACATTCACCTACTATTAGTTCCACAGCTTCATTTCTTTAACCCTCAGTTTCCTGCCTTTGCTACTTCCCTCATTCCTTTCTCTATTACCTACTTACTCTACTCCTTCCACTCCTTTTCTCAGTCCCTCTCTTCTCATAGTTCCTCACTCTTGTTCACTCACTCCGTCTCTATTACTCTTAGTGTCTTTGACTGATCACTCTTTCACTACTTGTTCATTATGCTTTCTCTGTGTAGTTGAAGCACACTAAGAGGCATATTATGAACACAGCCAATAAAATTATTGCTGTTTGTATTGGCAGAAAACTGCTGCTAAAGTGGTTTTAGCAGCAGTTTTCTGCCGCAAAAGCGGCTTTAGCGACACATTTCTGCCGATAAAAGCTGCAAAACTTTTATTGCCTATGTTGATGATATGGCCCTATGTTATTTACATTTCTTTGCTGTTTCAATTATTCTTTTTGTGTTACTTCTTCTTTTCTGTTTTCTGTTTTTTCTCTCTGTTATTCCACATGTTTTAATCTTATTTTGAACATTCACTCACATTCTCCAAGAAAATCTTCTTTGTTATTCTTCTACTCTCCTTTTTTTCTTTCACTTCCTTATCTATTTTGTTTTTCACAATTATATCCTCTTCCCTCTTTTCTTCGGTAAATAAATCTATTAAACAGTATCTCTGGTTTAGACCCTATAGCTGTCTTTGTTTTAACATTACTCTCTGTTTACTTCCCTTATACTTACTCTTCTTTTTTTTTTTTGGTTCGCTCCCTGTTCGCATACCGGCGTGCGAACCAGGAAGCGAACCAAAAGAAATACAGCTTGCCAGAATGCTAAACATTCTAGCAATTTTTTTTGAAAGGGGAGGTAGTTCTGAAAAGAACTTTTTTTTAATGTTTTTGTTGTTTTATATATATTTTTTTTTTCTGAACATTTTTTGTTTTTTTTGTATTTTTTTAACAGTTTTATGTATTTTTGGTTTTTTTGGAGGGGAAACAACAAAAAACAGGCATTGGAAAGGGCTCAACAGGAGCAAAAAAAAAATTTACTTTCTGGGGCGTTTAGAGCACTTGTGGTTTTCAAATACTCTGTTGATTAAGTTAATGCTCATATTGGCACATGAGAGTAATGCACCGCAATATAAACAGGTAATCTTCATACGGACAAAGTTGTCCTGAATGTTTGGCACGGTTTCCCGTGCCTCTGGCCCTGACAAAGATATCTGTGTTGATGTCCTGGCCACAGGAGTTTGAGGATTGTCCTGAAGGTCACGAATCTCTGCCCGGCTGTAGTTTAGTGGATGCCACCTCTGCATGTGACGGTGCATGGTGTAGTTGCCGAAGCTATACTTCTTTAAGGTGCCTCTAGATAAGTCCTCTTTACATATCAGGCACGTCACATATCGAGCATTAACTTTTTTCTGCCCTTCAGGGATTGAAAAAAACTGCCAAATGAAACTAGTTTTCCGATGAGAAACCCGGGGCTCCTCTTGTAAAAACTGTGGTGCCTGTATCTCTTCTTCCTCTTGTTCATCCTCTTCCTCCTCTGTGTTGCTAATGAACTGTGGAGGTGGTCCTCTCTTCCCATGAGGAGGTGGTGGTGGTGGTGGGGGTGCACCAGCTGAAGCTACCAATGAAGCCATTGCTCAGTGATCACAAAGGGTCTTCCTCTCACAAAGATGAAAGTCAGAGTGAGGAAAGAAGGAGGGGTTTTCATCATTTTGGAAAAAAAATAGGTCTAAACCAATGAAAAGTGTTATTTTTAGATCACATGACCTAGCCTTACATCATTAGGAAACCAAAAGTGAAATGAACCAATGAAAAGTTTTATTAACAAGTCACATGACCTGTTACGCTTATGTTACGCGCTGCGGAACGCGCCCCGGATCGCTTCCGGGGAGCTGCGCTTCGCGCCTCGGTTCGCGCTCTGGAGCACTTCCGGGTGCGCTAACGCGGCGCGTCATAAGACGCATTACGCGGCAACGCGATACGTCGCGCTTTCGCGACGCGCCCCGCGTCTGAGTTCGCGTACCGGAGCACTTCCGGGTGCGCTAATGCGGCGCGTCATAAGACGCATTACGCGACAACGTGATACGTCGCGCTTCCGCGACGCTTCACGATGTTGATTTCTAACGCGGCAGTTGCGCAAACGGAATGTTTACTGGTTCGCGGACCGGGTCGCGGCACCAAATTAAGCTAACGGGAAGCTTCCCGGTTCGCGAACCGGGAGCGAACCAAAGCATAATAATAAAAAAAAATATTAATAAATATATAAAATAAATTTTTTGATTTAAAGAAAAATACATTTTACAGCTATAGATATTAGCTTTTAAAAAACCAATGAAATTCACTGAAAAAACCATAGGTTATAGACCATATATAGTTAGGAATTAGCATTTACAAAACCTTGAAAATTCACTGAAAAAACCATAGGTTATAGACCATATATAGTTAGGAATTAGCATTTAAAAAACCTTTTTTTACTCACACAAAACCATTGAAATTCCATATATAGTTAGTTGTACTAACTATATATCGCGCACCCGCAATCCACTGCTGATCATGTCACATATTACATCATTCATGACATGGTCAGTGACATCACTGATGACATCACTGATGACATCTCAAATGACATCACTGATGACATCACTGATGACAACATCCAGTGACTGTATGTTTCTGTAAAGTTAAAATATGTCTTACATATTGAAGAATGAGTGGATGTATAAGTGTCTGGATGAAGGATTTATTAGGTGCATGATTGACTGTATGAGTGAGTGAATAAATGTGTGTCACTGAGTGCATGAGTTAGTGACTAAACTGTCTTAATTTGTGCATCATTATGTCTGTTGTTCTGTAAACTGCTGCATGTGTTGATCAGTAGCTATATGAGTAAGTATATGGGTTATTGATTGGTTGCCCAAGTATTTGTATGGGAGACTGAGTGTGTGTGTGTGGGTGGCTGGGAGGTGTATGACTCTGTGCATAGATGTGTTAGCAGTTAATTCAATAGATGATGGGTTCAAAAGTGCATGTGGAAACACCTGTATGGGCGGTTGACTGAGTGCATTGGTGAGTGAATGGATATCTCAGTGCTACATGTCAAAGTAAGTACATATGTAAAACACAGTACATGTGACAGTTGACATATATAAATAACTGTGCATAAGAGCCAGTGAATGTGTGAGTGGCTGTATGGATCATTGTGTACTTGTATCAGGCATTGTAAAAGAGAGTAAATATGTGTTAGTATATGTTTGAATAAGTAAGGTGTGTATAACTGTATAGTTGAGGAAATGGAGGTGTGATTGATTCTTTGCATGACTGACTAAGTGTCTGAGTAACTCCATGGATGAGTGACAGTCTGTGAGTGTCTGTTTACACTGAGTGTATCTAAGGTTATATTAGAGTCTGAAGAGGTTCATCGTATTATCACATGAATGATGTCATCAGTGATGTGATCAGTAATGTCAAATGAGATGTCATCAGTGATGTCATCAGTGATGTCATTTGAGATGTCATCAGTGATGTCATCAGTGATGTCATTTGAGATGTCATCAGTGATGTCATCAGTGATGTCATTTGAGATGTCATCAGTGATGTCATCAGTGATGTCATTTGAGATGTCATCTGTTTTGTGTCAGTAAAAAAGGTTATATATATATATATTCACTGAAAAAACCATAGGTTATAGACCATATATAGTTAGGAATTAGCATTTAAAAAACCTTATTTTACTCACACAAAACCATTGAAATTCCATATATAGTTAGTTGTACTAACTATATATCGTGCACCCGCAATCCACTGCTGATCATGTCACATATTACATCATTCATCATATATATATATATATATTCACTGAAAAAACCATAGGTTATAGACCATATATAGTTAGGAATTAGCATTTAAAAAACCTTATTTTACTCACACAAAACCATTGAAATTCCATATATAGTTAGTTGTACTAACTATATATCGTGCACCCGCAATCCACTGCTGATCATGTCACATATTACATCATTCATGACATGGTCAGTGACATCACTGATGACATCACTGATGACATCTCAAATGACATCACTGATGACATCACTGATGACGTCTCATTTGACATCATTCTTGTGCTAATACGATAAACCTCTTCAGACTCTAATATAACCTTAGATACACTCAGTGTATACAGACACTCACACTCTGCCACTCATCCATGGAGTTACTCACACACCCAGTCAGTCATGCAAAGAAACAATCTCACCTCCATTTCTTCAACTATACAGTTATACACACCTTACTTATTGAAACATATACTAACACATATTTACTCTCTTATACAATCCCTGATACAAGTTCACAATGATCGATACAACCACTCACTCATTCAGTGGCTCTCATGCACAGTTATTTATATATGCCAACTCTCACATGTACTGTGTTTTACATATTTACTTACTATGACATGTAGCATTGAGATATCCATTCACTCATCAATACACTCATGCACACAGTCAACTGCCCATGTAGCTGTTTCCACATGCACTCTTGAACTCATACACCTAGTGAATAAACTGCTCACACATCTATGCACAGAGTCACACACCTTCCAGCCACCCCCACACAAACTCAATCTCCCATAGAAATACTTGGGCAACCAATTAATAACACATATAGCCTCTCGTATAGCTAATGATCAACACATGCAGCAGTTTACATCACAACAGACATAATGATGCACAAATTAAGACAGTTTAGTCACTAACCCATGCATTCAGTGAGACACATTTAATCACTCACTCATACAGTCAGTCACGCACCTACTAAATCCTTCATCCAGACACTTATACATCCACTCATTCTTCAATATGTAAGACATATTTTAACTTTACAGAAACATACAGTCACTGGATGTTGTCATCAGTGATGTCATCAGTGATGTCATTTGAGATGTCATCAGTGATGTCATCAGTGATGTCACTGACCATGTCATGAATGATGTAATATGTGACATGATCAGCAGTGGATTGCGGGTGCGCGATATATAGTTAGTGCAACTAACTATATATGGAATTTCAATGGTTTTGTGTGAGTAAAATAAGGTTTTTTAAATGCTAATTCCTAACTATATATGGTCTATAACCTATGGTTTTTTCAGTGAATTTTCAAGGTTTTGTAAATGCAAATTCCTAACTATATATGGTCTATAACCTATGGTTTTTTCAGTGAATTTCAATGGTTTTTTAATAGCAAATATCATAAGCTGTCGAATGTCAAGTACGTGGTAAGTAAAAACATGTTTGTGTTTATGCACACTGATCTGCTTTGAATGCTGCCCCCCACCCCTCATTTCTATTAGGAGTACTCTCTCTTTGCAGATAGTGAAGGGTAGTTAACGCAGGCCTTTGCCCCCGTTGTAATCCGTCGTGCCTGCTTCTCTCTCCATTTGATTGATTGTTCTCTTTGGTTCATTCTCTATTTACAAACAAGCACAGAGTCGCAATACTCTGTTTAGTCTTTGCAGATAGCGAAAAATCGTGTAAAAAAACAAAAGGAATCGAGCAAAATCAGTAGGCCACTAATGGGATCTCTTTTTGACCTCCCTAAAATAGAAACATTAGGAACAACCTGTTGATAATACCAATGTGTATGTACATAAGCGGCGTTCATTTGTGTTCACAGTACCCTTTGTTGATTGTTTGAATAGACCATTGAATTGTTGGAAGTTGGTTCTCTTAAGAATCTTCTCTGCCTGCAAACGAGGAAGAATAGGAATATTCTCTCTCCCTTTGCAGATAGTGAAGGGTAGGTAACGCAAACCTTTAACACGTTGTGCCTATTTCGTTCCTCATTGATTGATTGTTTCCCCAAACATTGACTGTTTGGGAATTGGTTCTTTTTGGAGGTATTCCCTGTTTGCAAATATACGTAGGAAAATCTTTGCAAATAGTGAAAGGGTACGTAATGCGGACCTTTCTCCCCCGTTGTAATCTGTCATGCCTATCTACTCCCCACTGATTGATGCACCTGTTTCACCCGGACCATTTACTAGAGATACGTCATCTGGCCCGACCAGAGAGCACCCCTAGTGAAAAGGACATATGCAATAATAACGAAGTGATCACTGTATCCTGTTAACAGAAACTTTAGCATGAAACAACCTGGAAAGAAAAGAATAGGAAAACGAAAATCAGTAGGCCACTTATGAACATGAACTTTTATTAAACAACGAACAAAGAAACGATAACATAACGTAATGATAAAACCTATTAATGTCCTAGAAACAAGAAAACGTTAGAAATATGCCAGTGGTGAGAAACCAGAAAAACAGTAAGAGAAACCAAATCACCCCTCGCTGTCCCACCGCCTGCCACGCCAAAAAAATCGATAGACTAGGGAAAATGCAAGTCAGTAGAACATCCGCCCCCACTCTGGAAACTTCCAAGGTGGGGCAGGGTTGCGGCTACGCCCAGCCGGGAGCAGCCCATATAAGGCGGGTCCTGCTGCCACGCCTCGGCCAGGAGATCCTAACATAGGGTGTAGCCGGAGGAGAGGCCGAGGCCAGCGGGACCCGGCCAGGGGATTGCCTTTACAACGCTGAAGAGTTGCAGGGGGGGGGAATGTCTCCTCGACCCTCCCCTCTCTCTCCCAGTCCGGCCGCGGTGGCCCTTGAGAGTTTCAGGTAGTCCCGCCACATGCTCTTCCGGTCCGGCCACCAACGGTCGGGGGGCCGAGGCCGACGGGATCCGGCTGCAGCCGATAAACCAAGGAACCCGTTCATGGGGCCAGAGCCAGGGGCGTCCGGCCGACATCCACCGGAACCCCGGCCCAAAGACGGACGGGACATTTTTTCTTTCCTCCTTCGTAATAGCAGCGGCAACACGCCAGGCACCACTTCTTTCTTCAAAAATGGCTTTGACAACACTGGGGGGGATGTCTTGCACATGCATCCGACCCCCCCCCCCCGTCCTCATCGCCACCGGCCATAACAAATGTCAAGCGGGGCGCCGTGGGGTGCACTGGGAGGGAGAGACGGTGCGAACAGGCCTCTCCCGCCTCCCCAGGTGGAGGCTTCCCAGCTGCACCCTCAGCGCTCCAGGCGCCCCGAAAAGGGTTCGTCCACTGTGGCGATGCTGCAACGTCTCGCCCGGCAGGGTGGAGCCCGTCCGCTCATGTGACTCCGCGATCGCCGGTAGCTGCCGAACTCTCAAAATGGCGATCGACCTGGCAAGAGCGGGCCCAGCATGAAGAAATGGCCCGGTCACTGGTTGACTCCACCACCGTAGTCCTCCACGACCTTGAAGATTCTACAGGAGACGCGGGAGTCTCCGACCCCCGATGGGGAATGACTGCCATGAGCGCCCGTGGAGTGACGAAACTGTATCCGCAGGACGTCGGCGCTCCCATGCTGGCGCCAGCCTCACTTTGAATTACTAGAATCCTGCAGACCTCAGTTCCGGTGAAAGCACAGTGTGACCCGGTAGGAAAAATTGTTGAAACCCCTCCCCTTTTGAAGTGATAGTTCAAACCACCGATCCTTTCCTTTGCCCTTTTAACGGAACTTTGGACTGCCTCCCCCTCTTTTACATTTTCTAGAGAAAACAAAACATTAACCACTACATTACCATAGCAGTTGACACCAGAACTGTTTTCAAATTGAAAACCAACAACATCTTCAACAGAATCCTTTTTGTTTCTGCTGTGACCCTGCTACAGCACAGGCATTGTCCCCAGCAGTAATTCTGCAATGCCGGTAAGAATAGCTGTGGTGCCTACTGGACTCACTCACCCCCGCGGCGCCCCACGCCGTTATTTGCTGGGCGGCAACTTACTAGACATCACTTTCGTGCCATCTAGATTTCAGCGCGTTCTGCTGCCTTGGAACTATTCGCACAACAGACTGCTACTGACGACCCACCCCCAGGCAACATCTTCTGAATTTTCATAATTTGAAAGAACTAGTAACATGTCCTCATCAGGAATTCAAAAGAAATTGCCACGGTCTCTTCGTTGTTTAAATGTTTTTACTGTTTTTGTTTTGTTGTATATATTTATATGTTATTAAAGTTTTATATTCCTACTACTTTGTTGGAGTGCTATATAGTTTTAATGTGACACATAATTGTAAAAACTTTGATGTACAAAGAGTCATTCCTAGAATCTTCCGCTTCAGGCTCGGTCCCCTCCCCAATCACAATACAGGATGGTTTTCAGATAGTAGGAACACGTGTGGTGTGACGGATCTCATCGGGTGTGGGCCTTGATCTACTATAACTCCTTTGAAGAGGGGTGATTCTTTACAGCTGGAGCCATAAACTACATCTGCAGGGCTAGCTGATAGCCTGGACAATCAGACACAGAGGAAGAGGAGTGTCAGAGGGTGCGGTAGTGAATAGGGCGAAAGGGAGGTGTCGGGCGGGCACAGAGTGTGATTCTCAGGGAAGAGCAGCGCAGATGGGGGGAGGTTTATTGCCCATGCATAAGACAGAGAGCGGGGGTGACCAGTGCCTGGGGAAGATGCTTGCGAGAGTGGGGAGCCATGCTACGAATCGACAGCGTGCAGAGAGTGGGTCTGGTCAAGGCATCTAAAATGGCTGCCGTGCACGACAAAAGTGTGGCATTTCAAAAAAGGCAAGATGGCGCAAACAATGTTTTTCAACACTTCCTCATTTCCTTCGAATCGAACGTTAACAGACGTTGGTGCATATTACCAAAGTTAAGCGATATTTATCGCTAACGATGCTTACCAACAAATTTTTTACCGCTAAGCATCGTCAGAAATTATCGAAGATAAACCTTGCTATTATCAAGGTTTATCGCAAATGCGATAAAAAACGGCCTCAATGCATGAATATCGCTAAAAAGTCAGCGATATTCATGCATTACCGAGCTAATGCTCTTAGCCATGTTATCCACCTCCCATTGGATAACATGGCTAAGAACTGCTCAGGGCAGATGTTACTTTTTGGAGATATTCGCGCTTAGCGCGAATATCTCCAAAAGTTGGTAATAGGAGATATATATCTTGCATGTTGTAATGCAAATTATTGTGGTATATGGAACTCATACCATAATCTCTCAGGAAAGCAGAAACTGATCCTTTTGGGACCGCCTGAGAAGGCCTAGGGGGTGAGGGGTACTCTACTTTGCCCCCTTTTCACGTTCCGAACTATTTTATTTTACTCTCTTCTGTAATTACACAAAATAGCAGCGATAAGATGCATCAGAGACACACAGTGAGAGAAAGGAGGCCGGAGATGAAGAAGAGATGTCAAATACACATTGGAGATAATATAGTGGGAGAAGGGAAGTAAATATGAGTAAACTTACCATGTAACATAAAAATGTTGCACTCTATACTATAAGTCTCATTTTATACTACAATCACTTCGCTACAACCTCATAAATTAAAAATAAAAATGAATAATGTCTCAAACAATTTTTGATTTCTAAATATAAATTTATTCTTCAGAATTTTCTAAATTTGAAAGAACTAGTAACATGTCCTCATCAGCAATTTCCTCTTCAATCATCTCATCTGGAATCTCCTCATTAAAAGTCTGCAATGATGATTCTTGTAACTCTATGGTCTCCAAACATTCGATAAATTCGCCATCAACAGATTGATCAAAAAAATCATTCAAGTCATCTCCTCCTTGTGACAATATTTCATTATTGGTGCTGTCAATTTCAATCAATGTAGTGGAATCATTCAAGTCATCTCCTCCTTGTGACAATATTTCATTATTGGTGCTGTCAATTTCAATCAATGTAGTGGAATCATTCAAGTCATCTCCTCGTGACAATATTTCATTATTGGTGCTCTCAATTTCAATCAATGTAGTGGAATCATTCAAGTCATCTCCTCCTTGTGACAATATTTCATTATTGGTGCTGTCAATTTCAATCAATCTAATGAAATCATACAAGTCATCTCCTCCTTGTGACAATATTTCATTATTGGTGCTCTCAATTTCAATCAATGTAGTGGACAATGCAAAAGAAATTGCCACGGTCTCTTCATTGTGAGCCATTTTATTTTGAAATTGCTTGCTGTAAATTGCAGAAAAAAATAATCACTTTCATTTATCGTTTTTAGTAATACATAATATAAAACTAACTTTATCAAGTATTTAGTATAACAGAAGGACTGCAAATAAATAACAGAAAACATTTTTCAAATTATCTTCAAGTGTACAACATAGTTCCCCTTACAAATTAACAACTCACCTTTTTAAAAGTAGCAGAAGTGTTAGTACTGTGTAAATCAAACACCAGAAATTCACCACCAAAAATTCCTCACAAATGTACCTCAGACAGTAGTATCACAAAATGGCTGTGGTTTCCTCTCATTTGACATATATACATAACCAATTAACTTTCATCACACACAAATACAAAACCAAAGTAACATTTTAATTGGTTCTAAATTTCAACACTTTCAAATGTGTTTTCCCCATGCAATTTTCCATAGGACATTTACATACGTCTACAGCCTGAATGGCTGAACGGAATTACACCAAACTTGACAAAATGGTACATCAAACCTAAGAGGTCAGGAAGGATCTACTATGCCCCCTTATAGTCATTTCCCCCTTCGCTTTGGCCTCCTCTTGTCTCTCAATCCTACCGAGAGACAAGATGGCGGCCGCTACGGACTGTTTGGAATGTTGACAGACGCCGGAGAACCAATCAGCTTCGCAAAGCTCCGTAACGCGAAAAGTACGCGAAGCGGAGCGCTGTTACAGATATATATCTTTTTTTGAACGTTAATTTCTCAAAATCCACTGGAGCACATATATTGAGACCTAGCAAAGGCACATCGGGCTACCAGTCCCTAATATTTTGCCAAGTTTCGTGCAAATCCATTCAGCCGTTCGATTATTATAATTTTTTTTTTTTTTTGCCCCGCGGAGCCCTTTTAAAACCTCCACATCAAACGTAGGGGGTCAGCGAGGATCTACTATTCCCCCTTATGGTCATTTGCCCCTTCGCTTTGGCCTCCTCTTGTCTCTCGATCCTACCGAGAGACAAGATGGCGGCCGCTACGGACTGTTTGGAATGTTGACAGACGCCAGAGAACCAATCAGCTTCGCTTCACAAAGCTCCGTTGCGCGAAAAGTACGCGTCCTGGGCCGCTGCCCGGTCCGCTGTTACAGATATATATCTTTTTTTAAACGTTAATTTCTCAAAATCCACTGGAGCACATATATTGAGACCTACAAAAGGCACATCGGGCTACCAGTCCCTACAATTTTGCCAAGTTTCGTGCAAATCCATTCAGCCGTTCGGGCTAAAAGTGAGGCCAACCGCCCTATGGAAAACTCAATGTTAAAAACACGTTTTGGGACCCCCTTTTTTCTCGGCCCCCACTGGACGAACCCCCCCCAAATTTTCATGGGCTGCTCAGAAACAAAATGTGCCATTTTCCTGAAAATTTCAGCCAATTCCGTCCACAAACGCCAAAGTTATTAGACATAGAATTTTCAAAAAACCCATAGAGAAAAAATCCTAACTATATATACCTACTGGCGACCGCCAGTAGGTAATATATATATATATATATATATATATATGTATATATATATTACCTACTGGCGGTCGCCAGTAGGTATATATAGTTAGGATTTTTTCTCTATGGGATTTTTGAAAATTCTATGTCTAATAACTTTGGCGTTTGTGGACGGAATTGGCTGAAATGTTCAGGAAAATGGAACATTTTGTTTCTGGGCAGGCCCTGAAAATGTGGGGGGGGTTCGTCAAGGGGGGGCCGAGAAAAAAGGGGGGTCCCAAAACGTGTTTTCCCCATGTTAATTTCCATAGGGCGGTTGGCCTCACTTTTAGCCCGAACGGCTGAATGGATTTGCACGAAACTTGGCAAAAGTGTAGGGACTGTTAGCCCGATGTGCCTTTGCTAGGTCTCAATATATGTGCTCCAGTGGATTTTGAGAAATTAACGTTCAAAAAAAGATATATATCTGTAAGCGCGCTCCGGGCAGCGCCCCGGTTCGCGTACTTGACGCGTAACGGAACTTCGCGAAGCGAAGCTGATTGGCTCTTCGGTGTCTGTCAACATTCTAAACAGTCCGGAGCGGCCGCCATCTTGTCTCTCGGTAGGATCGAGAGACAAGAGGAGGCCAAAACAAAGGGGGAAATGACCATAAGGGGGCATAGTAGATCCTCCCTGACCCCCTAGGTTTGATGTGGAGGCTTTAAAAGGGCCCCGCGGGGCAACAAAAAAAAAAATATTATGTTTTTTTCCGTGGATAGCGCCCGGTTCGCGAACCGGGAAGCGGCCCGGGGAGCGTACTATAAGGAAAAAAGAATGATAGACTTTTCAAATACTGTATGTTAATTGATTGTTGGTTTTGTTGATTATTTTTTTATTTCTTTATTTTTTAAGCAATTATTTATTATTGTGATTGTGTTTCAAAATTTAATAAAATGTCTAACATTTCACTGTCTGAAATGTCGTTATTTTCATTGAACATAGCTTGTAATGTTTGAGTGTGTAAAATGTCCTCATTTTCAAGGAGGACATCTACTGCTTGCACACATTGCAGTAGTTCTAGGTCCCAAGTTTCATCCATAAATTCTATATAATTTGGATCAATTATTTCTTGGTTGGTCTCTTGCAGGACAATTTCAAATGAAACTTTGTGTTCGCCTTCCATTTTGTCTGAAATTTGGATAAAAAATATATTAGTAGAGATAGGGCACTGTTGGGATTAATTTTAGATAGGCAGTTTTTAACAGTGAATTTATCTTTGGGCAGTGTATAGTATCAGAGTGGAAGTAGGAATATAAAAAAGTGTATGTGATTTAACGTAAGTAAATTCATAATTATACAAGAGAAACCTAACTCCATCCATAACTATAACAGAGAAGTCTATCTAAATCTATAACTACTACAGAGGGATAGTATATAACTATCAGAAAAGTTTACCATATTAACTTATAGTGCAAAATATACTTCAGTTTTTAAAATACCAACTTACCTTTACAAAGAAGTTGAAGTGATTAGTGAAAATCCTATTGAAATGTACACCAGGAAGTAGTAGTCAAAATGGCTGTGTTTCCTTCTCTTCCTTTATATATATTCAGGTACATAACCAATCAAATGTCAGGTAAAAAAAAATAGAAAATGAAAGTAACATTTTAATTGGTTGTCAATTCCAACACTTCAGATGTGTTTTGTGAAGTAATTTACCTCAGGGTATTTAGAGAGGTCTACAGGCTAAATGGCTAAATGGAATTTCAACCAAATTTGTGAAAATGGTAGGGATTGGTTTGTAGTATGAGCAAATCTATATTTGGTGAAAGTGTCTCAAGGGTTTCTTCTGTAAATTACTTTCCCACCTTTTTTAATGGAGCGCTTCCCGGGGAGCGCCCCGGTACGCGAACTGGCGAGCGCCCCGGTACGCGAACATTAAGCGTTATGGGAGTCCACCATTTTGTGTTTCGGTCGAATTAAGATACAAGATGGAGGGCACATAATGTTCAGAATGGGTAGAAGGGGACACGGTAGACGTATTTTGACCCCCTAGGTTTTCTGAGGATGGCTGAGGAGGCCCATATGTGTGAAAAAAAACAATTTTTTTTAAAAATTTCACGCGGTTAGCTTCCGGTTCGCGTACTGGGTAGCGCTCCGGGGAGCGTACTTTGTTGAAAATTTGTGAAAAAAGTTAGAGTAAAATATTAATTGTGAGTGATCAGATGTAGGGTAGCTCTGAGAAGAGCTTTTGGGTTTATGGTACATTTAGGTACTTATAAGTAGGTACCAATGCACAGTCTTAAATTCAAAATGAAAACTCTGTTGCCCTCATCTGAGAAGTGAACTCCATCTCCTCTGTAGATATCTTGCATGTAGTAACGCAAGTTATTGTTGTACATGGAGCCCATTCCATGGTCTCTCATGTAAGCTGAAACAGATTTGTTTACATGCTTCCTCGACTTCTCAATTTGTGGACAAAATTGGTTCGACCACCTCCATTTCTGTCTTTGGCATATATTTGAATATACCAAGGCAGTTTGAGGAAAAAGTGCCATTAATTGCTCAAAGGTGTCCTTTAAAAGCATTTCCAGACCTACTCCAGTCAAAGTGCCCAAATCATTACCTCCACAGTGCACAATTAACAGGTCAGGTTTTGGCAAATGCATAAAGGTTTTCACCAATGGTATCAATTGGTGACATTTTAATCCTCTGTGGCCAAACCACTTAATTTCCACATCTTGTAAATTGAGGTTAGGTAAATTTCTGTTTTCAGCATACCTCTGAGCCCAATAGATGTAACTATGTCCAACAATCCAGACAGAAAACATGGTGAGAGAAGGTTCTGCTGCAGTCAGATGAAGTGTGGTAATGAAATGGCAGTTGAAAAAATAAGAGTTTAAAATGAAAAAAACTGTGGAGTTTCTGTGTTAATGAAGCAGTAACAGTGATTGGTGGATTTTGATTGCTGAAAACAGAAAGTTAGGGTGCATGGATGAGTTCTTTGAAAGATGTAATTTGAATGGTCAAGAAAAAATCATTTAATGAAAGATTGCACTGGATACGCAGGTGCACTGAGAGTTCAGAGTTCAATTGAAACATTGTTGTGTGAACTTGCAAACATGAGAGGTCTTTCAGGAGGTGGTTGCTATGCAAAAAAAGCAGAAAGGGCAGAGGGGGGAAGGGTGTTGATTTGAAAAAAGTGAGGGAAGAGTTTTGATTGGGTGACATGAGAGATATGTGTGATGAATTACAGCATTTCTGTGCTTTCTATAGCTGCAGCCTCTGGAGTGCATACCCTTTGTTCTGCTGAAGACAAATTGGTGTATTTCTAAGACTGTTTTGAAACTCATAAAGTATTTGCTAAGGTGAGAAAAGATTTATTTAATTTAGATAGAGAATAGTATGCTTTAAGGAGAAAATTATGAAGAAAGTTGTGTTTTTAAAATGTTGCTTTGTCTCAAGTGTTTTACAAATAGATTTTGTTTCTTTGAGAAATTGTAATTGGAGATAATGTGAAGTATTAGTACTGACAGGGTGTTTTTGTACATAGGAGCTGTGCAGTGTTTTCAAATTATGACTTGAAAATCGTTTTTGAGGAAAAGGAATGCTTTTAAAATTTATGACAAGGAAATAATGGTGTCTGCTTCTTTATAAGGCATTTGAGTGTCTCTGATGTTATTTTTCCCATTTTAATTTAAGACCTTTCTCCGTGGGGCAAGTTCCTTGTAAATGTGCTCCCACCTGTGCTTGGCAAATTTAGATTTTGATTCTTTGAGTTACATAGCCATGTTAAAAGTGACCCAAAAATGGTGCAAGGGCAATCAAAAAACGCTTTCATGTGTCTTAAGGACATTTTAAGTCATTTCCCATGAATGTAGGTATACAATTGATTTATATGTTGTGTTTAAAAACGTTTTTTGAAATCAATTACATTTCTGGATATGTACTGCTAGAGCTTCATAGGTTGTTTGGGGCATATTTATAAGGCATTTGAGTGTCTCTGATGTTATTTTTCCCATTTTAAATTAAAAGACCTTTCTCCGTGGGGAAAGTTCCTTGTAAATATGCTCCCACCTGTGCTTGGCAAATTTAGATTTTGATTCTTTGAGTTACATAGCCTTGTTAAAAGTGACCCAAAAATGGTGCAAGGGCAATCAAAAAACGCTTTCATGTGTCTTAAGGACATTTTAAGTCATTTCCCCATGAATGTAGGTATAAAATTGATTTATATGTTGTGTTTAAAAACGTTTTTTGAAATCAATTACATTTCTGGATATGTACTGCTAGAGCTTCATAGGTTGTTTGGGGCATATTTATAAGGCATTTGAGTGTCTCTGATGTTATTTTTCCCATTTTAATTTAAGACCTTTCCCCGTGGTGCAAATTCCTTGTAAATATGCTCGCACCTGTGCTTGGCAAATTTAGATTTTGATTCTTTGAGTTACATAGCCATGTTAAAAGTGACCCAAAAATGGTGCAAAGGCTTTAAAAAAACACTTTCATCACCTGTGTTTCCTAAGTTTACTAATGACATTGTGCAGATGAAGTTTAGCTCTGTCCACGGACACAAAAGAGGTCTGGCCTTTGTTCAAGAGTGAAGTGGACATGACTTACTTCATTGGTAGGCTTTCACATGTATTATCTCCTCTGTATTCTTCAACAAGCGTAAATTTGATCTGCAACCCTGAGTAGGCCTCACCTTAAACAAACCTTTGGAGAGGCCACACCTTATCGTCATCCTGAATTAATCATTTAAAATGTTAGGGACAGATTTATGATAGGTGTGTGCCTCTTTTGCGCCGCTGTGCGTCACTTTTGTGACGCAGCGGTGGTGCAAAAGATTTGCTATGTGGCTACATATTTAAAAATTGATGCATCTAGGCAGATGTGTCATGCTGTAAAGTCCCGTGCCACATGAAACCGATGCAGCAGTGATGGAAAAGATGCACCATGTTGCAAGACAGGCCTCATTTCATCTCCAACAAGATAAGAAGCTGAATCTTCTGTAAATGTCAAAATTGTTGTATACACTGCTCAACTTCTGTGTACTCTTTCATATGCTACAGTCCACCTGCACTATGAGATACCTAAGCAAAGGAAACACAGGTGATGTGATTGTGAAATGAGGAAAAGAAACTCCACATTTTACAATTAAATCACCTGTGTTTGCTAAGTTTACGAATGACATTGTGCAGATGAGGTTTAGGTCTGTCCATGGACACAGAAGAGGTGTGGCCTTTGTTCAAGAGTGAAGTGGACATGACTTACTTCATTGGTAGGCCTTCACATGTATTATCTCCTCTATACTCTTCAACAAGCGTAAATTTAACCTGCAACCCTGAGTAGGCCTCACCTTAAACAAACCTCTGGATAGGCCACACCTTATCGTCATCCTGAATCAATCATTTAACATGTTAGGGACAGATTTATGATAGGTGTATGACTCTTTTGCGCCACTGTGCGTCACTTTTGTGACGCAGCGGCGGTGCAAAAAATTTGCTATGTGGCGACATATTTACAACTTGATGCATCTAGGCAGATGTGTCATGCTGTAAAGTCCCGTGCCACATGAAACCGATGCAGCAGTGATGTAAAACATGCACCATGTTGCAAGACAGGCCTCATTTTATCTCCAACAAGATAAAAAGCTGAATCATCTGTAAATGTCAAAATTGTTGTATACACTGCTCAGCTTATGTGTACTCTTTCATATGCTAGAGTCCATCTGCACTATGAGATACCTAAGCAAAGGAAACACAGGTGATGTGATTGTGAAATGAGGAAAATAAACTCCACATTTTTCAATTACATCACCTGTGTTTCCTAAGTTTACGAATGACATTGTGCAGATGAGGTTTAGGTCTGTCCATCGGACACAGAAGAGGTCTGGCCTTTGTTCAAGAGTGAAGTGGACATGACTTACTTCATTGGTAGGTCTTCACATGTATTATCTCCTCTATACTCTTCAACAAGCGTAAATTTAATCTGCAACCCTGAGTAGGCCTCACCTTAAACAAACCTCTGGATAGGCCACACCTTAATGTCATCCTGAATCAATCATTTAACATGTTAGGGACAGATTTATGATAGGTGTATGACTCTTTTGTGTCACTGTGCGTCACTTTTGTGATGCAGCGGCGGTGCAAAAGATTTGCTATGTGGCGACATATTTACAAGTTGATGCATCTAGGCAGATGTGTCATGCTGTAAAGTCCTGTGCCACATGAAACCTGGGTCAGTTTTCATATAGGTGTTTTGTTGCAAGGTATGCAATAATTTGCATGAAACCCTGTAAAACTAACACAGTGAAATTTAGAAGATTTCACTGAGTCAGCTTTATAGAATTGCTGAATCAAATCCTTACGCCTGTTTGAAACAGGCATAAGAAGTGATGCACCATGCAATGTGAGGGTTCCTCCTGTGCATTGCAGTAGATATGTTGCGCTTATGACGTGATTCCTGCAATGTGCTGCTTTTGCGGCACAGATGCGTGACGCATCTGTGCTGTTTTTGCTCAATGGTGCTCCACATTGTAAATTCGGCACACTATGGCTGGCAGAGCAGCGGTGCACATTAACTGGTGCATCCGTGGGGATGCGCCACTTAGCATAAATCTGCCCCTGTACATTTAAGTATGAGCAGGGGACACAGAGTCGGTGAGGCTTATCCAAGGTTAAGAAGAGATGAGTCCTGTTCACTGAAAACTTGGACATAGGCCTCACCTCCTCAGCATCGCTGGACATGGCTAAATAATAGCTGCAAAATATTACTCTTGTTAAACAATTTTAATATTATAATCTCTGAGATTTGTCTCTTACTCTGCAACATCTCATTGTTGTTATCTTTCTTTAAAGATAACGACAACATCAACATGAGCGACAATCAGCAATCAGTTGATCTCGACCTCATCATTGAACTCGTAATTGAAACATCAGTGGAAGTAGATCCCTTGGATGATTTAAATCCTGAGGATGAAGAAGAACATGATGAGGAGGCAGATTTGTCAGAATTGTATGACATAGGGTGGGAAGCTGACCTGCTTGAGCCTATGGAACTATAAACATTTATTTTTAAAATTTACAATAAATGAAAAGTAAAAATGTAAACTGTTTAATTTTAAATTAAAACACACCTTCAAAAACAGGTTATGTGTAGTGTCTTCAATAAAATATTAAAATATGCTCATAAAATTAGATCAGATTCACATATAAAACAGGACAGGTAAATGAAGAAGAATTCCATTTCTTTTCTGCTATTTGTCTATTCTAAATTTGCCAAAGCACTAAAAAATATTCTATGTAAAAATGTCAAGTAGTGTGTTAAGTTTTTGACGACTGTTATTGATTTACTGTTTGGTAATAGTGGTTAATAACATTTTTTATTATATTTTACCACAGATTCAACTGCAGACCATTTCAAAATTTGAAAATGCCAACTAAGGCTCGAATTAGAAAGGCTACAAAACATCAAAGACAGCAGGTGTATCAAATACTGCAGCAGTCCTCTACAAAAAAAAGTTGTCAAGTCACCAAGAAAGCACCGGGTAAGACCACGAAATCATTCATAAGTAATATTTGTAGTAAAAAAAGTATTACTACAGAAAATGTTTTAGTCCAGAAAAAGAGAAGCAATTTAAACGGAAAGGAAAGGCCAATGAAAAATGTTACTGCTAGAGCAAGAGATAACTCTGTGCATGATAGTAGAAGGAAACAACAGTTTAGGGACATTCGTAAACGAATGTTCCGCAACAGGATAATTGGCAATTTGTTAAAAAATATTAAGAAAGGTCAACAGAAAGTGGTTTTTTATAAGAGAAAAAAAAAGTTGAGAAAGTTATTGATCAGGCATTTGAAATTAAACGAAAGTTATTTATTTTGATAATCAATAGAATTAGGAAGCTAAACAAGGCAATTTATGATTTCAAAAGAAATAGTAGATGGAAGAGAATAGTTAATCGTAGTAATTTTTGTGAAGTTTTTTCCGGAGAATGGATGCATAGTTCAAGTTGTGAGGCATTTTTCAATGAGGAGAGTTATTTCCAGGATAATGATTTGGTGCATGCAGTTGACACCAGCGGTCGAGCTTATGAGGTGAAAGATGGTTGTCCAGTTGAAAAAGAAAAACTTGTGACAACAGAGGCAGAAGAGATGTTAGGTAATGAGGTTTTAGGAAGACGTCCTAAGGGACCTGTGTACACCTGGAAGTGTAGTAGTATTTGCAGTGTACGACAGGATTCCATCAATTTGCTTTGTGATTTTGTAAGGACATTTAATAAGAAAAGTTTGAAGCAGAAAATGATGTTGTTGCAAGAATTAGATCCTTGAGAGAAGTGACAGGTTTGCATGGTCATTCACTGGCTTGTCTTTCCAGGAGAGTATGCCAGAGTGTTTTTCATCATTTCAGGATGCTAGCAGTGCATCATAATAAAGTGAGGAAATTAGTTAGAATGTTGTATTATGCTAAGAGTCCAGCAATTATGCTTAAACAATTATGCACTGCTCTTTTGCATGGTTCAGAAGTAGATGTGAAGAATATTTGTGCAGAAATTGATTTTTGTTACTTTGGAAGTAAAGAGGAGAATGTTGAAATTGACCAAGAAGAAGAGGGTAATGTGGAAGTTAGTGTACAGGTTTCCAGTACAGATAATTTTCAGAGGGAAATTGCGACGTTTCAGGTGAAATCAAGTGAGAGGCCTAATTTCACTTGTGTGTGTTGTCGACGCACTTATTATAAGAATCAGACTAAGTTAGTGGATTTATATGCAAAAAGTGAAAGGGAAAATAATAGTGAATGGAAGGATTTCACAACATACTTGATGGTAGAAAGTTGTTTTGATTTGGGATCGGATCAACGTGTGTGTACTTATTGTTGTAACAAATTAAATCAAAACCAGATGCCTGCTAGAGCAGTTCATAATAATCTGGAATTGGTTGAGATTCCTTCTGAATTGAAGGATTTAAATACTTATGAATCTATTTTGATTCAAAGTATCCATCCCTTTCAGGCTATTGTAAGAATGGAGCCAAAGACAGGGAAATTGCCTCCATCAGATTTACAGAGAGGATTAAAGGGAAGAGTTGTTTATTTGCCTCTAGATTTGAAGAAAAACATTAACACAATTGGAGTAGAAAAAGTGGAAGAGGAACCTCTGGTTATCTTAGTTAATGGGGTTCCGACAAAGAATAAGAGAATATGGCAAGATTTAGTGGATGTTAGGAAAGTCAAAAAGGCAACATTGTATTTGAAAAAAAATAATAAGTACTATAAGAATGTATATGTTGCAGAAGAGGAAGTAAGTGAGGAAGAGGATAGCGATTTGTGTGCTGGTCAAATTGAGAAAGTAGAACCCTCTACTAGTGAAGAAATATATGAACATTATAGTGTTCATCCTTTGCATTCCAAGGAAGTCATGGGGAATGCTATTGAGTTGTTTCAAATGAAACAAGCCAAAGGGAGTCCCATTAGTGTTTGGGAGGAAAGTTTGGAAGCTCGGTGTTTCCCACAGCTTTTTCCAACAGGTCAGGGAGGAAGATATGATGAGCGACCTCATCAAATTCCTGCTTCTGAATACCAGACTTTGCGATTGTATGCAGGAGATGCTAGGTTTCGACAATGTATTCCCTATTTGTTTCATCTCCTGTTTGAAAGCGATCTGTCTGGAGTGTCATCGGCAGTGAACCACATCTTGAAAAGTGGTATACACATGCAAAACATCTCGGCAAGTGACTTTATGGATAAAGTCAATGTCCAAGACAGTATTTTGGATTGTCACCTGATTAATCTCATGGCGTGTCAGCATGGTACTAATGAGTACTGGTACCGTCGTCATGGTGATTTAAAATGTATGCTGAGGAAGTTAGGAACTCCCACATGGTTCCTCACTCTGAGCTGTGCCGAGTATGGCTGGGAAGACTTACTTGAATTTCTACGAGAGGCAAATGGAAACATTGAAAACATCGAATTCAAGACATCTGGAGAACTGTGCTCTTTGGATCCAGTCAATGTATGCAGGTACTTCAATCATAGATTTGAAGCTATGATGTCTTTCATCATGAATAAGAAGAATCCACCTCTTGGAGAGGTGTTGGATTTCTTCTGGAGAAAGGAGTACCAAGCAAGAGGTGCTCCTCATATACATATGCTGCTGTGGATCAAGGATGCACCTAAATTTGGAACAGATCCAGAAGACTCAGTGATGAGTTTCATACAACAGTCTTCTACGTGTGCTGTTCCAAACGCAAAGGAGAAGAAAAGCCTAAGAGAAAAAGTTCTACGTTTCCAAAGCCATCGTTGTGGAAAGTACTGTCGTCGTAAATTCCGAAACAAGGACAAGTTCTACACCAAATGTCGTTTCGGCTTTCCACGACCGGTGATTTCTAAAGGAAGAGTAAACAGTTTGATGTCTTCGCTGCGACATAATGTGATGAAGAAATCACCTAAAAACACATACAATTTGAAGAGGAACGAAGAGTCCAAGTACATCAACGACTACAACCCAGTGATTTTGTCCATGTGGAATGCTAACATGGATATACAGTTTGTGGCTGATAACTGTATGGCTGTGGCTCGGTATGTGACATCTTACATCACCAAAAAAGAAAAGACAGAATTGAAGGATATGTGGGAGGACATTTCCCATGAAAAGAGCCTCAGTAAGAAGTTGTACAGTTTCAGTCTGAAGATGTTGTCGCATCGAGAAATCGGAGCTTACGAATGTTCTGACCGGTTGTCTTCAGCAAGTCTCTATGCCAAATCTAGGAGTATCGTTTGGGCGAGTCTTGGTCTTGCTGCAACGCGTAATCGAGTTCTGAAACCTGTGCGGGAAATTGAGTATTTGGCGGAAAAGGAGCCAAACAGTACTGACATTTTGAAGACCAACATGTTGGATACATATTATCCAAATCGAAGCAGTCACCTCGAGAATGTTTGTCTGTATGAGGTTCTACAAAATTACATATTCAAGAGGAACATCAAAGAAGATATTGAGAAAGGAGTGTATGCTGTAATTGGAAGTGAGGGATGTCTGGTCAAGCAAAGAAAATGCCACTTGGTAAACCATCGAAAATTGAGTGGCGAATCTCCTGAAAAAAAGGAGTTTTTCTATTTAGCACTTTTGCAACTTTTCAAGCCTTGGCGTGCAGAAGAGGAACTGCTTGGAGATTTCCTCTGTTACGAAGACTCTTTCACTGCCGCCAAGGAGACCATAGAATGTCCTGCTTTTCCCAAATATGTAGAAATGTTGAATGCGGAAATCGAGCAGGAAGCAACGATTGCAGCCGAGATTGCCGGAGACAGTTCTCAGGACAGTCAGAGTTCTGTTTCATTGAGTCAGGATCCACTAGGAGGACCTGTTATCGAAAATGAAGCTGCCACTGCCATGCATGAAGTGGAAAGAGCCATGGCACATGCTCAGGAGGATGCGGTTAACTTAGAAGACTTGGAAAGACAACTCAACGTTGAGCAGAGGAAAATATATGACGAAGTTACCAAGCAAATTGATCATGGATTAAGTCATGAGAAGAAAGAGTGCTCATGTACGTCGTTGAAGCCTGTCCGACTGTACGTGAGTGGAGAAGCGGGAACTGGAAAAAGTTTTCTGATTAAAGCAATTGCATCTTATCTGCACAAAAGGACTGAATCACCGCTGTCTTGTGTTGTTACCGCTCCAACTGGGCTGGCAGCACATAATATTAAAGGGATTACTTTACATCGTTTACTGATGCTGCCAGTGGAGCATGACAACAAATTACAATATCACAAACTATCTGGAGATGCTTGTTGTGAAGTTTCAAGAGTCTTGAGGAAAATGAAACTTCTTATCATTGATGAAGTAAGCATGGTTTCCAATGTCATGCTTGCCTTTGTGCATTTGAGAATGCAAGAAGTTCTCAAAACAGAGTATGATGTGTTATTTGGTGGCAAACACATCATTGTTTTCGGAGATCTTCTGCAGCTGACACCAGTGAAAGGACAACCTGTGTTCAAAATGCTCACGCATGAAGATACCAGGAAGTGCCTAGGGAGCATTGGCAACGTCAATATATGGTTAAACTTCAATTATGCTGAACTGCATGAAAATATGCGTCAGGCGAAGGATGAAGTTTACAAGAATATTCTACAAGATGTTAGAATTGGAAAAGTGACCGAGCATGGGAAAGAAGCTTTACATGCACGATTACTGTCAAATTTATATCCAGAACAAGATGTTGTGCCTGAGAATATTTTTCAGAAAATTACTGAGAAGAAATCTGGAATATGTTTGATGCCAACTCTTGCAGAATGTGCCATCTTCAACAAAAAATGTTGCATTTAGAAAACCAAGAGATTGTGAAACTGGAAGCTATTGACAGAGTAGAGCATATGGGATCAACAATTATTTTGTCTGAGAATTTGAAATCAAAATTGGATTCATTAGAGAAGACTATATCTAAAACTGCAGGTTTTGAAAAGACTCTGAATGTGTGCTTAAACTGCCGTATAATTTTAAGAAGGGATTTACATGTTGAAAGAGGTCTGGTAAATGGATCAATGGGTAATGTTGTTGATTTTGTGAAATACAGAAATAGAGATGGAATTGAATTTTTAAAAATTAAATTTGATGGCATTGAGGAAGTACAGCTAATTGGTCGTTGTTCTGCTAGATTTTTGCTTGTAAAAGACTTATATGTTCGCCGTAAGCAGTTTCCTGTTTGCTTGGCATATGCGGTGACAATCCATAAATCGCAAGGTTTAAGTGTAGACAGTGCATTGGTGAATATTGGCAGTTCTGTGTTCAAGGAGGGTATGGCATATGTGGCATTGTCACGAGTTAGAACTTTATTGGGATTGTACTTGATTGAGTGTGATGTCACAAACATTTGTGCGGATCTAGATTGTGTTAAGGAATACAATAGGTTAAGAAGAGAGTATGCGCCACATTTGCCTCAATATCCTTTGTTTGAGAAACGTGTGGTAGGCCGGAAACGAAGAAATGTGACCAATACTAGGGAGATTGTAGCAAAAAGACGAAAAGTCGATGAACCTGAAATTATAAGCAGAAACAAAAAGGATTCTGTTGAAGATGTTGTTGGTTTTCAATTTGAAAACAGTTCTGGTGTCAACTGCTATGCTAATGTAGTGGTTAATGTTTTGTTTTCTCTAGAAAATGTAAAAGAAGAGATTGTGGTCAATTCTGATCAAAGATTTTGCAGTTTGTTAAATTCTGTGTTAGAGAAATGTAGCACTGATAGAACAAAAATAGAAAGTGTGTCTGAAATTCGAAATCTTTTAGACAGATGTTCAGGTCAAACACAATTCTCTCAAAATATTCAGCAAGATTGTCAGGAGTTTTTAATGTATATGCTTGATGTATTGCATGCTGAAGGTGTAGATGTAGATCACCTGTTTGGGCTTTCTTATCAATGGCAGCATGACTGCGAGAACTGTAGGGTATCAAGTACTACTAGTGTAGACTCAGAAAGATTTATATATTTAACTTTGCCAGACAGTAAATCAGTCTCCTTTAATAAGCTAGTAAAAGCAGCTGATCACAACATGGAATGTAGCCAATGTAAATCTGAAATGATGTCAACATTATTTATACGAACATATGGCCAGTATGTCATTTTAATGTTCCAACGATGTAGGCCTGATGGAACAAAATTGACAACTTTAATTAAAAATTTTGTGGCTTCACAGTTGTCAATATCAGGAAGGACTTTTGTAACTGCAGCAATTATATATCATGACGGTCCTTCAATAACATCAGGACATTACAGAGCTTATTTAAAGTCTAGAAATGGCTGGTCATTCTGCAACGATTCTGTTTTAATTTTCAAAAAACAATTGCCGTATGACCTTAAAAATTCTTACCTGGTGTTTTTAAAACCAACATTTTAGGGAAAGAATCTCGGGATGTGCTCTGAGGAATTTCAAGAGGTTCTAATGGCTCCTATACGATTTGGCCTTGAGGATAAGTGTAGTACAGAGACATAACTTCTTACCATAACACTTGACGTAATGGAAAAATAACTGCACTTTGAATGAGTTCAGAAAAACTGTTTCTTTTTATAAGCTAATTGAAGCAGCCAATCAAAACATGGAGTAGAGGGAATGTAAGTCTGCAATGCTGTCTACTGTTTTATATTGCTTTGTGATTAAAAGTGATGTAGAGAATTAAATAATTGTAGTAGTCATAGAGGTAGTGTAAGTCTGATTCATAGTAAGCAGTATCAGTGTCATAGGAAATGTAGAACATGAGTGAGCAAGAAGGGTAAGATATTACTAGTCCAGGATTGTGAAAATGACCTTCAACATTTTAATTCTGAAAGTTGCGGAAATACAAAATGACGGGATTGGCTTACAAGAATTCCAAGAGTTATAAATGGCTCTTACATGATTTGGCCTTGTGGAAACGTGTGGTAGAGAGCGAGAAGTCATTTATTGTATGTAACATATTTTTCAAAACGATGGAGGTTTTCTTTCAGAAAGTGGCGGGCTGAAAGTAATAACAGCACAACAGAGTGTAAGCTGTTCATAGGACATCCTTCGACGTCATGGAAAGTAAGTTAATTTTAAGGAGTTCTGAATTCTGATTTGTTATGTTGTATGGGTTTTTTAAACACAATCATTTTGATTGTGTTTTTTTTCCCCGCTGTTATATGATGAATACCTTCAAGTCACTGTTTTTAGTGAAATTTGATACATTCTGAGAACAGCAAAAATAAACCATTTAACATGTATAATTAATTCTGTACTGTTTGTATTTATGATGTACATTTAGAACTGTGTAGGAGGCATGGAGAAGGAGAGGCTTCTGTAAGTGTCAAAGTTGTTGCATACAGTGCTCACATTCTACGTAGTCTTTCATATGATAGACTACATTTCCACAATGAGATACCTAAGCAAAGGAAACACAGGTGATATGATTGTGGAATGAGCAAAATAAATTGCACGTTTTTCAATTATATTACCTGTGTTTCCTAACATTACACATCATATTGTGTAGATGAGGTTTAGGCCTGTTCCAGGAGACAGAGGAGGTCTGACATTTGTTCAAGAGTGCAGTGGACATGACTCACTTCGTTGGTAGGCCTGCACATGTATTATCTCCTCTGTATTCTTCAACAAACCTAAATTTCATCTGCAACCCTGAGTAGGACTTACCTGAAACAAATCTGTGGATAGGTTACACCTTATCGGCATCTTGAAACAATCATTTAAAATGTTAGGGTCAGATTTATGATGGCCGTGCGCCTCTTTTGCGCCGCTGTGGGTCACTTTTGTGTAAAAGATGCACCATGTTGCAAGATAGGTTTCAGTTCATCTCCAGCAAGATACCATCAGTTTAAAATGTATATAATTAGCATTGTGTAGGGGGCATGCAGAAGCTGAAGCTTTTGTAAGTGTCAAAGTTGTTGCATGCAGTGCTGCACTTCTGGGTACTGTTTCATATGCTGGACTACATCTGCACAATGAGATACCTAAGCAAAGGAAACACAAGTGATGTGATTGTGAAATGAGCAAAAGAAATTGCACGTTTTTCAATTACATCACCTGTGTTTCCTAAGTTTACGAATGACATTGTGCAGATGAAGTTTAGCTCTGTCCACGGACATAGAAGAGGTCTGGCCTTTGTTCAAGAGTGAAGTGGACATGACTTACTTCATTGGTAGGCTTTCACATGTATTATCTCCTTTATATTCTTCAACAAGCGTAAATTTGATCTGCAACCCTGAGTAGGCCTCACCTTAAACAAACCTCTGGAGAGGCCACACCTTATCGTCATCCTGAATTAATCATTTAAAATGCTAGGGACAGATTTATGATAGGTGTATGCCTCTTTTGCGCCACTGTGCGTCACTTTTGTGACGCAGTGGCGGTGCAAAAGATTTGCTATGTGGCGACAAAATTACAAATTGATGCATCTAGGCAGATGTGTCATGCTGTAAAAAACCCGTGCCACATGACACCGATGCAGCAGTGATGCGAAAGATGCACCATGTTGCAAGACAGGCCTCACTTCATCTCCAACAAGATAAGAAGCTGAGTCTCCTGTAAATGTCAAAATTGTTGTATACACTGCTCAACTTCTGTGTACTCTTTGATATGCTAGACTCCATCTGCACTATGAGGTACCTAAGCAAAGGAAACACAGGTGATGTAATTGTAAAATGAGGAAAAGAAACTCCACATTTTTCAATTACATCACCAGTGTTTCCTAAGTTTACGAATGACATTGTGCAGATGAAGTTTAGCTCTGTCCACGGACACAAAAGAGGTCTGGCCTTTGTTCAAGAGTGAAGTGGACATGACTTACTTCATTGGTAGGCTTTCACATGTATTATCTCCTCTGTATTCTACAACAAGCGTAAATTTGATCTGCAACCCTGAGTAGGCCTCACTTTAAACAAACCTCTGGAGAGGCCACACCTTATCGTCATCCTGAATTAATCATTTAAAATGCTAGGGACAGATTTATGATAGGTGTATGCCTCTTTTGCGCCACTGTGCGTCACTTTTGTGACGCAGTGGCGGTGCAAAAGATTTGCTATGTGGCGACAAAATTACAAATCGATGCATCTAGGCAGATGTGTCATGCTGTAAAAAACCTGTGCCACATGAAACCGATGCAGCAGTGATGCGAAAGATGCACCATGTTGCAAGACAGGCCTCACTTCATCTCCAACAAGATAAGAAGCTGAGTCTCCTGTAAATGTCAAAATTGTTGTATACACTGCTCAACTTCTGTGTACTCTTTGATATGCTAGACTCCATCTGCACTATGAGGTACCTAAGCAAAGGAAACACAGGTGATGTAATTGTAAAATGAGGAAAAGAAACTCCATATTTTTCAATTACATCACCAGTGTTTCCTAAGTTTATGAATGACATTGTGCAGATGAAGTTTAGCTCTGTCCACGGACACAGAAGAGGTCTGGCCTTTGTTCAAGAGTGAAGTGGACATGACTTACTTCATTGGTAGGCTTTCACATGTATTATCTCCTCTGTATTCTACAACAAGCGTAAATTTGATCTGCAACCCTGAGTAGGCCTCACCTTAAACAAACCTCTGGAGAGGCCACACCTTATCGTCATCCTGAATTAATCATTTAAAATGTTAGGGACAGATTTATGATAGGTGTATGCCTCTTTTGCGCCACTGTGCGTCACTTTTGTGACGCAGTGGCGGTGGAAAAGATTTGCTATGAGGCGACAAAATTACAAATTGATGCATCTAGGCAGATGTGTCATGCTGTAAAAAACCCGTGCCACATGAAACCGATGCAGCAGTGATGCGAAAGATGCACCATGTTGCAAGACAGGCCTCACTTCATCTCCAACAAGATAAGAAGCTGAGTCTTCTGTAAATGTCAAAATTGTTGTATACACTGCTCAACTTCTGTGTACTCTTTGATATGCTAGACTCCATCTGCACTATGAGGTACCTAAGCAAAGGAAACACAGGTGATGTGATTGTGAAATGAGGAAAAGAAACTCCACATTTTTCAATTACATCACCAGTGTTTCCTAAGTTTACGAATGACATTGTGCAGATGAAGTTTAGGTCTGTCCACGGACACAGAAGAGGTCTGGCGTTTGTTCAAGAGTGAAGTGGACATGACTTACTTCATTGGTAGACCTTCACATGTATTATGTCCTCTGTTCTCTTCAACAACTCAAAAATTCATTTGGAACCCTGAGTAGGCCTCTCCTCAAACAAACCTCTGGATAGGACACATCTTATTGGCATCCTGAAACAATCATTTAAAATGTTAGTGTCTTGCGACACTTTTGTGAGACAACAGCAGTGCAAAAGATGCACCATGTTTTAAGATAGCCTCACTTCATCTGCATCAAGATACTGTTAGTTTAAAATGTATATCTTTAGGACTATGTAGGGGGCCTGGAGAAGCAGAAGCTTCTGTAAGTGTCAAAGTTGTTGAAAAACTGTTTGTCCTTCAATCTTTTCCCTTGTCTTTTCTAATTTTTAAATACATGTTTTAATATTTTTCAAATGTTTGTTCTCTCTTTCACAGATTGAAAGTATAAAAATAAAAAGTGAGTAAGTTAACGACAATTATAAGGTAAATGTTTTGTACTCTTTTCGTTACATTTCTATCACATTCACCTACTATTAGTTCCACAGCTTCATTTCTTTAACCCTCAGTTTCCTGCCTTTGCTACTTCCCTCATTCCTTTCTCTATTACCTACTTACTCTACTCCTTCCACTCCTTTTCTCAGTCCCTCTCTTCTCATAGTTCCTCACTCTTGTTCACTCACTCCGTCTCTATTACTCTTAGTGTCTTTGACTGATCACTCTTTCACTACTTGTTCATTATGCTTTCTCTGTGTAGTTGAAGCACACTAAGGGGCATATTATGAACACAGCCAATAAAATTATTGCTGTTTTTATTGGCAGAAAACTGCTGCTAAAGTGGTTTTAGCGGCAGTTTTCTACCGCAAAAGCGGCTTTAGCGACACATTTCTGCCGATAAAAGCTGCAAAACTTTTATTGCCTATGTTGATGATATGGCCCTATGTTATTTACATTTCTTTGCTGTTTCAATTATTCTTTTTGTGTTACTTCTTCTTTTCTGTTTTCTGTTTTTTCTCTCTGTTATTCCACATGTTTTAATCTTATTTTGAACATTCACTCACATTCTCCAAGAAAATCTTCTTTGTTATTCTTCTACTCTCCTTTTTTTCTTTCACTTCCTTATCTATTTTGTTTTTCACAAGTATATCCTCTTCCCTCTTTTCTTCGGTAAATAAATCTATTAAACAGTATCTCTGGTTTAGACCCTATAGCTGTCTTTGTTTTAACATTACTCTCTGTTTACTTCCCTTATACTTACTCTTCTTTTTTTTTTTTTTTTTTTTTTTTGGTTCGCTCCCTGTTCGCGTACCGGCGAGCGAACCAGGAAGCGAACCAAAAGAAATACAGCTTGCCAGAGTGCTAAACATTCTAGCAATTTTTTTTGAAAGGGGAGGTAGTTCTGAAAATAACTTTTTTTTAATGTTTTTGTTGTTTTATATTTTTTTTTTATTTTTCTGAACATTTTTTGTTTTTTTTGTATTTTTTGAACAGTTTTATGTTTTTTTTGTTTTTTTTGGAGGGGAAACAACAAAAAACAGGCAGTAGAAAGGGCTCAACAGGAGCAAAAAAAAAATTTACTTTCTGGGGCGTTTAGAGCACTTGTGGTTTTCAAATACTCTGTTGATTAAGTTAATGCTCATATTGGCACATGAGAGTAATGCACCGCAATATAAACAGGTAATCTTCATATGGACAAAGTTGTCCTGAATGTTTGGCACGGTTTCCCGTGCCTCTGGCCCTGACAAAGATATCTGTGTTGATGTCCTGGCCACAGGAGTTTGAGGATTGTCCTGAAGGTCACGAATCTCTGCCCGGCTGTAGTTTAGTGGATGCCACCTCTGCATGTGACGGTGCATGGTGTAGTTGCCGAAGCTATACTTCTTTAAGGGATTGATAAAAACTGCCAAATAAAACTAATTTTCCGATGAGAAACCCGGGGCTCCTCTTGTAAAAACTGTGGTGCCTGTATCTCTTCTTCCTCTTGTTCATCCTCTTCCTCCTCTGTGTTGCTAATGAACTGTGGAGGTGGTCCTCTCTTCCCATGAGGAGGTGGTGGTGGTGGTGGGGGTGCACCAGCTGAAGCTACCAATGAAGCCATTGCTCAGTGATCACAAAGGGTCTTCCTCTCACAAAGATGAAAGTCAGAGTGAGGAAAGAAGGAGGGGTTTTCATAATTTTGGGAAAAAAATAGGTCTAAACCAATGAAAAGTGCTATTTTTAGATCACATGACCTAGCCTTACATCATTAGGAAACCAAAAGTGAAATGAACCAATGAAAAGTTTTATTAACAAGTCACATGACCTGTTACGCTTATGTTACGCGCTGCGGAACGCGCCCCGGATTGCTTCCGGGGAGCTGCGCTTCGCGCCTCGGTTCGCGCTCCGGAGCACTTCCGGGTGCGCTAACGCGGCGCGTCATAAGACGCATTACGTGGCAACGCGATACGTCGCGCTTTCGCGACGCGCCCCGCATCTCAGTTCGCGTACCGGAGCACTTCCGGGTGCGCTAACGCGGCGCATCATAAGACGCATTACGCGACAACATGATACGTCGCGCTTCCGCGACGCGTCACGATGTTGATTTCTAACGCGGCAGTTGTGCAAACGGAACGTTTACTGGTTCGCGGACCGGGTCGCGGCACCAAATTAAGCTAACGGGAAGCTTCCCGGTTCGCGAACCGGGAGCGAACCAAAGCATAATAATAAAAAAAAATATTAATAAATATATAAAATAAATTTTTTGATTTAAAGAAAAATACATTTTACAGCTATAGATATTAGCTTTTAAAAAACCAATGAAATTCACTGAAAAAACCATAGGTTATAGACCATATATAGTTAGGAATTAGCATTTACAAAACCTTGAAAATTCACTGAAAAAAACATAGGTTATAGACCATATATAGTTAGGAATTAGCATTTAAAAAACCTTTTTTTACTCACACAAAACCATTGAAATTCCATATATAGTTAGTTGTACTAACTATATATCGCGCACCCGCAATCCACTGCTGATCATGTCACATATTACATCATTCATGACATGGTCAGTGACATCACTAATGACATCACTGATGACATCTCAAATGACATCACTGATGACATCACTGATGACAACATCCAGTGACTGTATGTTTCTGTAAAGTTAAAATATGTCTTACATATTGAAAAATGAGTGGATGTATAAGTGTCTGAATGAAGGATTTATTAGGTGCATGATTGACTGTATGAGTGAGTGAATAAATGTGTGTCACTGAGTGCATGAGTTAGTGACTAAACTGTCTTAATTTGTGCATCATTATGTCTGTTGTTCTGTAAACTGCTGCATGTGTTGATCAGTAGCTATATGAGTAAGTATATGGGTTATTGATTGGTTGCCCAAGTATTTGTATGGGAGACTGAGTGTGTGTGTGTGGGTGGCTGGGAGGTGTATGACTCTGTGCATAGATGTGTTAGCAGTTAATTCAATAGATGTATGGGTTCAAAAGTGCATGTGGAAACACCTGTATGGGCGGTTGACTGAGTGCATTGGTGAGTGAATGGATATCTCAGTGCTACATGTCAAAGTAAGTACATATGTAAAACACAGTACATGTGACAGTTGACATATATAAATAACCGTGCATAAGAGCCAGTGAATGTGTGAGTGGCTGTATGGATCATTGTGTACTTGTATCAGGCATTGTAAAAGAGAGTAAATATGTGTTAGTATATGTTTGAATAAGTAAGGTGTGTATAACTGTATAGTTGAGGAAATGGAGGTGTGATTGATTCTTTGCATGACTGACTAAGTGTCTGAGTAACTCCATGGATGAGTGACAGTCTGTGAGTGTCTGTTTACACTGAGTGTATCTAAGGTTATATTAGAGTCTGAAGAGGTTCATCGTATTATCACATGAATGATGTCATCAGTGATGTGATCAGTAATGTCAAATGAGATGTCATCAGTGATGTCATCAGTGATGTCATTTGAGATGTCATCAGTGATGTCATTTGAGATGTCATCAGTGATGTCATCAGTGATGTCATTTGAGATGTCATCAGTGATGTCATTTGAGATGTCATCAGTGATGTCACTGACCATGTCATGAATGATGTAATATGTGACATGATCAGCAGTGGATTGCGGGTGCGCGATATATAGTTAGTACAACTAACTATATATGGAATTTCAATGGTTTTGTGTGAGTAAAAAAAAGGTTTTTTAAATGCTAATTCCTAACTATATATGGTCTATAACCTATGGTTTTTTCAGTGAATTTTCAAGGTTTTGTAAATGCTAATTCCTAACTATATATGGTCTATAACCTATGGTTTTTTCAGTGAATATATATATATATATGTTTTTGTTCTCTGGCCCTGGTGTACTACAGTGAGAACATTGACTTTCTGATGGACAATTTGCGCATGCACTTCTGCCTTGTTTGAAAAACCGCCGTGATGAATTGTGGGCTTTGTAGTCTCACATGCAATATAGCCACGCGCCTGCAGGCTGACATTTTTGTCATGTTATTTCAACTAATTTTAGTGGGGTTCGAGGGCGATCATGTTAGATGTCAGGAATTCCTGTTGTATTGCAAATATCAGCAGCAAAGAGTCAGAAATGCGCTTTCCATAGATGAGGTCAAAGGGCAGCATACCAATTAACAGCCAAGTAGAGCGGCACAACAAATTGGGATAAAGGTTGCATATTGGCAAATATTTGCATGATATGTAGCAAAGTCGAGTGTTTTAAATAGTGTACATATTATATGTTTTTATTCATTAGCGACAACAAACGAGTGATGGGTGCCATATGTTCATATATAGTATGTTCCCATTAAGGCTGTATCTGTGTTATACACAAGCTTCTGGGCACGTTTACTCATTTATGCATTTTCGATTTTATGGAATAGCATGCAAGCATTTTAAAAGCATTATGTCAATTACACAATGTTAGATGCTGTACCGTTGAAAGCATTTTGAACATGTTGCAGAATGTGTCCTTTGAAGTAGTGTATTGAAGAGCATGGTAGTATTTTTTCTATGTTCACCTAAACCTCAAAGGGGAGTGACTATTTATACTCACCTCATTTTGGCGCTTTTCAGATTGACAAAAGCTTTTGTGAAGCTGAAACGCGTCTTTCGTTGTTCAGGATGGAGGGTGACCTGAAACATTAAAAGATGCCTCATTCCAACAGCCATGTGTCGTGCCTTCTTCAATGGAATTTTCTGGTGTAGCAGGATTTTTCTTGTTCATTTAAAAACAGCGTTGGTAGTCCTAGCGCTGCTCGCGGAACACTGGTTGTTTTTGTGGCTCTCCCTTGGGACCAATCTTGGAGGAGAATACAGGAGTGCTAAGGGGTGAGCCCCCAGCAGGATTGCCAGGACGAGGACGCAGGATGACCGCAATGGGAGACTACGACCCTGTAGCAGGGCGGTTTGTTGACTGCCAGCGCGGGTCTACATTTCCCTTGCTAGAAATGCTTTGCTCAAGAGACTGGCGTCCTCTGGTGACCAGGCACCACCAACGCCGATGCAGAGGCGGTGAAGACTGTTTGGCATAATTGAAACCTTTCACTGATCGGTCCCCCTCCACCCAGAAGTTTAGCTAGGTTTATATTTTCACTCGACGTTGCTCGACTTTCTAAATAGGTTAACTTGTGCCTTCAGAGACAATATTTATATTGTGCTGTATTATTCGTTCTTTGATCTCTGGCCCTGGTATATTACCGTGAGAATATTGACTTTCCGATTGACAATTTGCGCATGCACTTCTGCCTTGTTTGAAAAACGCCATTGGGAATTGTGGGCTTTGTAGTCTCACATGCAATATAGCCACACTCCTACAGTCTGACATTCATGTCATGTTATTTCAACTAATTTTAGTGGGGTCATGGAGGGCGACGGCGATCGTGTTAGACGTCAGGAATTCCTGTTGTATTGCAAATATCAGCAGCAAACAGTCAGAAATGCACTTTCCATAGATGAGGTCAAAGGGCAGCATACCAATTAACAGCCAAGTACAGCGGCACAACAAATTGGGATAAAGGTTGCATAATGGCAAATATTTGCATGATATGTAGCAAAGTTGAGTGTTTTAAATAGTGTACATATTTAAAACACATAGAGAAAAAACAATGGAAAGAGGGTTTTTGTTTAATGGTACTCAACATTACCAGTTTATACACTTGTATTGCCCATGCAGATGGTTTAAACGCAGTAAGTTATTTTTTGGAATGTCTGTTTTTTTAAATACTTTGAACATAGTAAAATGATAATGAATTCATTGATTTCTGTTTAACACATAAACATTTTCTTGTTCCAGAAACAGTTATTTAGGCAAGTGTCTGGTACAGCGATGGGCACCTGCTTCGCCCCCAGCTACGCAAATCTTTTCGTGGGCTGGTGGGAGAAGCAGGTGGCCTGGGGGACACAAAATCAGATTTGGAACAAATGCATTATTGCATGGCATCGTTCTGTTGACTATTTGTTTATTGTGTTTGATGGTTCTGTAGAGCTGGCTAGCTCTTACATAGAGGTTCTAAATTGCAATGATGTTAATTTGAAATTTACAGGAGATATAAGCACGAAAGAGGTCAATTATTTAGATCTTACAGTGTACGTATCAGAAGGGCGATCACATACAAAGCTTTTCAGGAAGACAACTGGAGGGAACTCCACCCTCTTTGCCACTAGTAGTCATACCAAAAAACTCCTTAACTGTATCCCATATGGGGAACTGTTAAGATTAAAGAGAAACAACACCAATGATTGGGAATTTCAGAAGGCAGCAAAATCCAGCATGCAACGCTTTAGTGTGAGAGGCTACTGCGAGAAAGTTCTGTTACAGGCTCTACCGAGATTCCAGAATATTGAAAGGAAAGACTTATTAACTGAGAAGAATGTTTGAAAGACAGAGAATGGGTCTTTCAGGATGATTGCAACATTTTCAGATAATGCCAGCCAACTTAGGAGGATATTGCGCAAGAATTGGCACATCCTACTTACTGACAATATTATAGGAGAGGACCAATCACCTAACCCCCTAGTTACATTCAGGAAAGCTAGGTCCTTAAAGGACAATCTGATACATAGTTATCACAATTTCGATTCAAATATAACGACTTTGAGAGCACTCCACGGATTTTGCAAAAAGAGCCAACGTACTCTATTTTATAGTGTTCCAAGACTGAGTAAACCCAAAAGAATTGTGAAATTCCTCACTTGTACTACTCCCTATGCTATATATTGCTTAGTGTGCCCATGTGGGCTCAGATATATCGGGAGCAGCATTCATCCGGTTAAATTACGGATACTAGAACACATGAGGGTGATCGCTAATGTTGATGAGTCTTACCCTGTGGCAAGATATTTTAACAAAGTCCATGGTTGCAATAGGGTTCTTCTTATGTACTTTTGCTTTGACCATGTCCCAGAAAATCCCAGGGGAGGAGACAGGATACAGAGGTGAGACATTTAGAATCATGCTGTATAATTGATTTGCAGAGCAAGACCCCCCTTAGGTCTTAATAGCAGTGAGGAACTGGCAGTACATCTGGGTTAAACTGCCCTAGTGGTGATTCAATTGTCTGGTAATCTCATGATTTTGTGACATTCAAGGCTTTGGATGTCACTGTTTGTTTCCAGTTATATTTTGATTGATATAATTCTGAAGATTCTTTAGATATCTGACTGTTTATGAAATATATACCTCCATGCGAATTAATGATGCTGTATGAATTGATTACATATTGAATCTGGGGCATAATGAGGTTAAAGGAGCCCATCCAGGGCGTAATTATGAAAGTGTACCAATTAATTATAAAATACACACATTAATGTTGGTTAAAAGGTGGGGAGCCCATCAATGGGCGATAATGTTAATCCCATACGCTCATGAACTAAAAATGAGTGTTTGCTGAGAGGCGATAATTATTGCATGAAGTTATTTTCTTTTGCAATTTATAGTAGGTCCCTCTGAATTCACCAATGATTATTAATGTGTGGGATATGGGTTTCAAAGCCCTTCCATGTGCATTATTAAGTACTTTGGAATATACCCATATTCGATGCTGAGTGTTTTTAACGGATGCAATATCGATTCTATTTAGTTACATTTTCACCATTCAATGATGGCGGATTTTTTTCAACCAGAATATGGTGCACGAACTGATTGGTCTGTTAACTGTCACATGCCCGGAAATTGTCAATGTGTTTGATTGCATAAATAAATAATGGCGGCGACGGTGTTTCGTGCAAATATTGACAAAGGCTAAGCGCCGAAACGTGTCTGTGTGCCCGACTCCAATTTTTGGAATAAAACTTGTGGATTCTACCCATGAGTGCTGTCATTCTTTATTGGGTATGATTGCCCAAGGAATTTGGTAGTGTGATATATATATATATATATATATATATATATATTACCTACTGGCGGTTGCCAGTAGGTAGTTATAGTTAGGATCGTTTTCCATAGGAAATCCGCAACATTCTATTGGGAATAACTTTGGCGCCGAATGAGGGATCTGCCTGTACTTTTCCTTAACTTTGCCTCGCTGTGCCCGCTCCTTCCCTGAAAGTTTCGGGGGATCCGTCAAGCGGGGGCCGAGATAAAAGGGGGGTTCCCAAAACGTGTTTTCCCCATGTTAATTTCCTTAGGGCGGTTGGACTCACTTTTAGCCAGAACGGCTGAATGGATTTCCACCAAACTTGGCAAAATTGTAGGGACTGGTACCCCGATGTGCCTTTGCTATGTCTCAAGATATATGCTCCAGTGGTTTTTACGAAAATTAACTTTGAAAAAATATATATTGGGCTACATTGGGCTATATATATGTTAGAGCCCAAATGTAGCCCAATGTAGCCCAATGTAGCCCAAAGATGGCCACCAGAGACAAAAAAAAACAAATGTAGCCCAAATATCAGCCAGCTGTAGCCCAACTATAGGCCAATGACAGAATGTCCCAGAGTGTTCTAAAGAACAACTAGAGCGCTAACAGTCTTACTTATGACAAAAGTATGGCACACCTGAAGTCATCTTGATTGGAATAAAGTGTTAACACTTAAAACATTTAATTTGCAAAGGAAATATATATATATAGTCTCGTGTACTGCTTTTTGCCAAATAAAGAAGAACTTGCCTAGATTTTGGGATTCGAGTTGCCTTCTGTTTCTGGGGCTCCGGAATTGCAGTTGTGCTTTGCTTGGCATATATGTATATATATATATATATATATATATATATATATATTTATATATATATATAGAGGAGTGTTTTTACTTGCGATAAAGAAAACTAGCACTCACTTGGGTCCACTCTCGTTTGTCAACAAACAGGAGCAGAAGAGCGAGGATTCTTCACATATATATATATATATATATATAAATACTGCGTTTTGTGACATTCCAGTCCCTATCAAAAGTCACTTTACATGTCCCACAGATTTTGCAGTGTATGTTCTTGAGTGCACTTGCCATCGCAAGCACATCGGCAGCACTAAGTTCGCAGTTTTTAATCACATCTTACAACACCTGCATGCGATTATAAATTCTGATTCATACTACCCAGTCGCCCGGCACTTTAAAGCCACCCATTCCAACAGAGTCTGTGACTTAAAATACTTTGTAATGGGGCTGTTCCTCCTTCTGTTCGAGGGGGTAACCGTGAAAGACAGTTATGTCAGTTGGAGTCCTCTTTCATTCTTTTACTTGACACCAGAATACCGAATGGACTTAACACCAGTGAGGATCTCCACAACTTTTTATGAATATCTTTTTAGTGAAAGTTATTAGACTTCCTCCGTTTTGTAAAAATATCCTCTGCAATTCGTATTTTGATAACTACCAATGAACAACAATGGTTTAGATTTTTCCACAATGCGACTATCATTGGATGTAATTTTAGTCAAATTACTACAATTTGCCCATTTGATATCCATTATGTTATAGTATTTTGCACACTTTTATGCACTTCATATTGGCAGCTTCATTATAAATATTGGCACTTTATTGCAAATTGTTTACACAATTCAGCTACTTTTTGCCCTTGCCCTACCACTTGTATGTGTTTTTCATCTCTATTTATTGGGGTGTTTTTATGTATCACTATTTGCACAGTACTTGACACTTGTCTTTTTGGAGCATTTTTCGTACTTATTTATTTATTAGCTGTCCTATATATATCAATGTTTAAATGGTTTTGTAGTTGGCCATTATTGGTATCAGTTTATACTATTGTTAATTTAAATATTTATATTTATACAAGCCAAGGGTGAACCGTCATATGGTTTAATTAGGCAGTTGCCATTATTTTTAGCCATGACTAACCCATACACATTAGTCTTGCAACATCTTTACTGTTACCAACCTGCCATTTGAGAGGGAGGAAAAAAAAACCCTACCCATATGGATCTTTTTGCCTACTTTTTCAAAACTAAATTTAGGGGCAGCTTTTTAGACAAACATTCAATTTGTTTGTTTTTTATAAGTCTGTTTTATAACTAAATGCTCTCGTATTAATATGTGTTTCTGTTATGTCTATTGTACACAATTGCCATTTACCTATGTTTTATTGGATGCACGTAATTTAAAAATGGTGGTCCGGCATCACCGCGTCATGTGAACAAGATCGCGGAGGCGATTGAGACGCGTCTGAGGCGGACACTTGTCTGAATCACTATGGGTGAGCAAAGCACAAGCATGGAACTTAGAAACCCGTCTTCTTGTTATTTAGGAAATTAACTCTCCTGAGGTCCGTACCTGTTTGTAGTCCCTCCTTGGACCTTGGAATCAGAGGGTCAGGACTTTGTTTTACATATATATATATACATATATTACCTACTGGCGGTCGCCAGTAGGTATATATAGTTAGGATTTTTTCTCTATGGGATTTTTGAAAATTCTATGTCTAATAACTTTGGCGTTTGTGGACGGAATTGGCTGAAATTTTCAGGAAAATGGAACATTTTGTTTCTGAGCAGATACTGAAAATGTGGGGGGGGTTTGTCAAGGGGGGGCTGAGAAAAAAGGGGGGTCCCAAAACGTGTTTTTCCCATGTTAATTTCCATAGGGCGGTTGGCCTCACTTTTAGCCCGAACGGCTGAATGGATTTGCACGAAACTTGGCAAAATTGTAGGGACTGGTAGCCCGATGTGCCTTTGCTAGGTCTCAATATATGTGATCCAGTGGATTTTGAGAAATTAACGTTCAAAAAAAGATATATATCTGTAAGCGCGCTCCGGGCAGCGCTCCGGTTCGCGTACCTGACGCGTAACGGAACTTCGCGTAGCGAAGCTGATTGGCTCTCCGGTGTCTGTCAACATTCTAAACAGTCCGGAGCGGCCGCCATCTTGTCTCTCGGTAGGATCGAGAGACAAGAGGAGGCAAAAACAAAGGGGGAAATGACCATAAGGGGGCATAGTAGATCCTCCCTGACCCCCTAGGTTTGATGTGGAGGCTTTAAAAGGGCCCCGCTGGGCAAAAAAAAAAGAAACATTTTTTTGTTTTTTTTGCGTGGGGAGCACCCGGTACGCGCACCGGGAAGCGCTCTGGGGAGCGTACTATAAGGAAAAAAGAATGATAGACTTTTCAAATATTGTATGTTAATTGATTGTTTGTTTTGTTGATTTTTTTTATTTCTTTATTTTTTAAGCAATTATTTATTATTGTGATTGTGTTTCAAAATTTAATAAAATGTCTAACATTTCACTGTTTGAAATGTCGTTATTTTCATTGAACATAGCTTGTAATTTTTGAGTGTGTAAAATGTCCTCATTTTCAAGGAGGACATAAAACTGATTGCTCAAATTGCAGTAGTTCTTGGTCCCAAGTTTCATCCATAAATTCAATGTCATTTGGATCAATGATTTCTTGGTTGGTCTCTGCAAGGACAATTTCAAATGAAACTTTCTGTTCGCCTTCCATTTTGTCTGAAATTTGCATAAAAAAAATATATATTAGTAGAGATAGGGCACTGTTGGGATTAATTTTAGATAGGCAGTTTTTAACAGTGAATTTATCTTTGGGCAGTGTATAGTATCACAGTGGAAGTAGGAATATAAAAAAGTGTATGTGATTTAACGTAAGTAAATTCATAATTATACAAGAGAAGCCTAAGTCCATCCATAACTATAACAGAGAAGTCTATCTAAATCTATACCTACTACAGAGGGATAGTATATAACTATCAGAAAAAGTTTACCATATTAACTTAAAGTGCACAATATACTTCAGTTTTTAAAATAACAACTTACCTTTAAAAAGAAGTTGAAGTTATTAGTGAAAATCCTATTGAAATGTACACCAGGAAGTAGTAGTCAAAATGGCTGTGTTTCCTTCTCTTCCTTTATATATATTCAGGTACATAACCAATCAAATGTCAGGTAAAAAAAAATAAAAAATGAAAGTAACATTTTAATTGGTTGTCAATTCCAACACTTCAGATGTGTTTTGTGAAGTAATTTACCTCAGGGTATTTAGAGAGGTCTACAGGCTAAATGGCTAAATGGAATTCCAACCAAATTTGTGAAAATGGTAGGGATTGGTATGTACTATGAGCTAATCTATATTTGGTGAAAGTGTCTCCAGGGTTTCTTCTGTAAATTATATTCCCACCTTTTTTGATGGAGCGCTTCCCGGTGAGCCCCCCGGTACGCGAACCGGCAGCGTTACGGGAGTCCACCATTTTGTGTTTCGGTCGAATTAAGATACAAGATGGAGGGCAAATAATGTTCAGAATGGGTAGAAGGGGGCACGGTAGACGTATCTTGACCCCCTAGGTTTTCTGAGGGTGGCTGAGGAGGCCCATATGTGCGGAATTTATTTTTATTTTTTTTTAATTTCGCGTGGTTAGCTTCCGGTTCGCGTACCGGGTAGCGCTCCGGGGAGCGTACTTTGTTGAAAATTTGTGAAAAAAGTTAGAGTAAAATAATAATTGTGAGTGATCAGATGTAGGGTAGCTCTGAGAAGAGCTTTTGGGTTTATGGTACATTTAGGTACTTATAAGTAGGTACCAATGCACAGTCTTAAATTCAAAATGAAAACTCTGTTGCCCTCATCTGAGAAGTGAACTCCATCTCCTCTGTAGATATCTTGCATGTAGTAACGCAAGTTATTGTTGTACATGGAGCCCATTCCATGGTCTCTCATGTAAGCTGAAACAGATTTGTTTACATGCTTCCTCGACTTCTCAATTTGTGGACAAAATTGGTTCGACCACCTCCATTTCTGTCTTTGGCATATATTTGAATATACCAAGGCAGTTTGAGGAAAAAGTGCCATCAATTGCTCAAAGGTGTCCTTTAAAAGCATTTCCAGACCTACACCAGTCAAAGTGCCCAAGTCATTTCCTCCACAGTGCACAATTAACAGGTCAGGTTTAGGCAAATGCATAAAGGTTTTCACCAATGGTATCAATTGGTGACATTTTAATCCTCTGTGGCCAAACCACTTAATTTCCACATCTTGTAAATTGAGGTTAGGTAAATTTCTGTTCTCAGCATACCTTTGAGCCCAATAGATGTAACTATGTCCAACAATCCAGACAGAAAACATGGTGAGAGGAGGTTCTGCTGCAGTCAGATGAAGTGTGGCAATGAAATGGGAGTTGAAAAAATAAGAGTTTAAAATGAAAAAAACTGTGGAGTTTCTGTGTTAAGGAAGCAGTAGCAGTGATTGGTGGATTTTGATTGCTGAAAACAGAAAGTTAGGGTGCATGGATGTGTTGTTTGAAAGGTGTAATTTGAATGGTCAAGAAAAAATCATTTAATGAAAGATTGCACTGGATACGCAGGTGCACTGAGAGTTCAGAGTTCAATTGAAACATTGTTGTGTGAACTTGCAAACATGAGAGGTCTTTCAGGAGGTGGTTGCTATGCAAAAAAGGCAGAAAGGCCAGAGGGGGGAAGGGTGTTGATTTGAAAAAAGTGAGGGAAGAGTTTTGATTGGGTGACATGAGAGATATGTGTGATGAGTTACAGCATTTCTGTGCTTTTCATAGCTGCAGACTCTGGAGTGCATACCTTTTGCTCTGCTAAAGACAATTTGGTGTGTTTCTGAGACTGTTTTGAAACTCATAAAGTATTTGCTAAGGTGAGAAAAGATTCATTTAATTTAGGTAGAGAATAGTATGGTTTAGGGAGAAAATTATGAAGAAAGTTGTGTATTTAAAATGTTGCTTTGTGTCAAGGGTTTTACAAATAGATTTTGTTTCTTTGTGTTACATAGCCATGTTAAAAGTGATGCAAAAAAAGTGCAAGGGTCTTACAAAAATGCTTTCATGTGTCTTAGGGTATTTTAACTCACTTCCCCATGAATGTATGAATATAATTGCTTTACAAGTTGTGTTTAAAAACGTTTTTTGAAATCAATTAGGTTTCTTGATATGTACTGGTAGAGTTTCATAGGTTGCTTGGGGCATATTTTCAAGGCTTTTGACTTCCTTTGATGTAATGTTTCCCATTTTAATTTAAGACCTTTCCCTGTGGTGCAAGGTCCTTGTAAATATGCCCCCATCTGTGCTTGGCAAATTTAGATTTTAATTCTTTGACTAACATAGCCATGTTAAAAGTGACCCAAAAATGTTGCAAGGGCCTTAAAAAAAACGCTTTCATGTGTCTTAGGCCATTTTAAGTCATTTCCCCTTGAATGTAGGTATCTAATTGATTTAGTTGATGTGTTTAAAAAAGATTTTTGAAATCAATTAGGTTTCTTGATATGTACTGCTAGAGCTTCATAGGTTGCTTGGGGCATATTTATAAGGCCTTTGTGTCTCTCTGATGTTATTTTTCCCATTTTAATTTAAGACCTTTCCCTGTGGTGCAAGGTCCTTGTAAATACGCCCCCATGTGTGCTTGGCAAATTTAGATCTTGAATATTTGACTTACATAGCCATGTTAAAAGTGATCTAAAAATGGAGCAAGGGCTTAAAAAAAACGCTTTCATGTGTCTTAGGGTATTTTAAGTAACTTCCCCATGAATGTATGAATATAATTGCTTTACAAGTTGTGTTTAAAAACATTTTTTGAAATCAATTAGGTTTCTTGATATGTAATGCTAGAGGTTCATAGGTTGCTTGGGGCATATTTATAAGGCCTTTGAGTCTCTCTGATGTTATTTTTCCCATTTTAATTTAAGACCTTTCCCTGTGGTGCAAGGTCCTTGTAAATACGCCCCCATCTGTGCTTGGCAAATTTAGATCTTGATTATTTGACTTACATAGCCATGTTAAAAGTGATCTAAAAATGGAGCAAGGGCTTAAAAAAAACGCTTTCATGTGTCTTAGGGCATTTTAAGTCACTTCATGATGAATGTAGGTATATAATTTATTTAGATGATGTGTTTAAAAATGATTTTTGAAATCAATTAGGTTTCTTGATATGTAATGCTAGAGCTTCATAGGTTGCTTGGGGCATATTTATAAGGCCTTTGAGTCTCTCTGATGTTATTTTTCCCATTTTAATTTAAGACCTTTCCCTGTGGTGCAAGGTCCTTGTAAATACGCCCCCATGTGTGCTTGGCAAATTTAGATTTTGATTTTTTGACTTACATAGCCATGTTCCATACAGTTGTAACCTTCTGCGTAGTCTTTGATATGCTAGACTCCATCTGCACTATGAGATACCTAAGCAAAGGAAACACAGGTGATGTGATTGTGAAATGAGGAAAAGAAACTCCACATTTTTCAATTACATCACATGTGTTTCCTAAGTTTACGAATGACATTGTGCAGATGAGGTTTAGGTCTGTCCACGGACACAGAAGAGGTCTGGCCTTTGTTCAAGAGTGAAGTGGACATGACTTACTTCATTGGTAGGCCTTTACATATATTATCTCCTCTGTACTCTTCAACAAGTGTAAATCTCATCTGCAACCTTGAGTAGGCCTCACCTCAAACAAACCTCTGGATAGGCCTCACCTTATCGTCATCCTGAATCAATCATTTAAAATGTTAGGGACAGATTTATGATAGGTGTGTGTCTCTTCTGCGCCGCTGTGCGTCACTTTTGTGATGCAGTGGCGGTGCAAAAGATTTGCTATGTGGTGACATATTTACAACTTGATGCATCTAGGCAGATGTGTCATGCTGTAAAGTCCTGTGCCACATGAAACCGATGCAGCAGTGATGCAAAAGATGCACCATGTTGCAAGACAGGCCTCATTTCATCTCCAACAAGATAAGAAGCTGAATATTCTCTAAATGTCAAAATTGTTGTATTCACTGCTCAACTTATGTGTACTCTTTGGTATGCTAGACTCCATCTGCACTATGAGATACCTAAGCAAAGGAAACACAGGTGATGTGATTGTGAAATGAGGAAAAGAAACTCCACATTTTTCAATTACATCACCTGTGTTTCCTAAGTTTACGAATGACATTGTGCAGATGAGGTTTAGGTGTGTCCACGGACACAGAAGAGGTCTGGCCTTTGTTCAAGAGTGAAGTGCACATGACTTACTTCATTGGTAGGCTTTCACATGTATTATCTCCTCTGTACTCTTCAACAAGCGTAAATTTCATCTGCAACCCTGAGTAGGCCTCACCTTAAACAAACCTCTGGATAGGTCACACCTTATCGTCATCCTGAATCAATCATTTAAAATGTTAGGGACAGATTTATGATAGGTGTATGCCTCTTTTGCGTCACTGTGCGTCACTTTTGTGACGCAGCGGCGGTGCAAAGGATTTGCTATGTGGTGACATATTTACAACTTGATGCATCTAGGCAGATGTGTCATGCTGTAAAGTCCCGTGCCACATGAAACCGATGCAGGAGTGATGCAAAAGATGCACCATGTTGCAAGACAGGCCTCATTTCATCTCCAACAAGATAAGAAGCTGAATCTTCTGTAAATGTCAAATTTGTTGAATACACTGCTCAACTTATGTGTACTCTTTGATATGCTAGAGTCCATCTGCACTATGAGATACCTAAGCAAAGGAAACACAGGTGATGTGATTGTGAAATGAGGAAAAGAAACTCCACATTTTTCAATTACATCACCTGTGTTTCCTAAGTTTACGAATGACATTGTGCAGATGAAGTTTAGGTCTGTCCATGGACACAGAAAAGGTCTGGCCTTTGTTCAAGAGTGAAGTGGATATGACTTACTTCATTGGTAGGCCTTCACATGTATTATCTCCTCTGTACTCTTGAACAAGCGTGCATTTCATCTGCAACTCTGAATAGGCCTCACCTCAAACAAACCTCTGGATAGGCCACACTTTATCGTAATCTTGAATCAATCATTTAAAATGTTAGGGACAGATTTATGATAGGTGTATGTCTCTTTTGCGTCACTGTGCGTCACTTTTGTGACGCAGCGGCGGTGCAAAACATTTGCTATGTGGCGACATATTTACAACTTGATGCATCAAGGCAGATGTGTCATGCTGTAAAGTCCTGTGCCAAATGAAACCTGCGTCAGTTTTCATATAAGTGTTTTGTTGCAAGGTATGCATTAATTTGCATGAAAGCCCTGTAAAACTAACACAGTGAAATTTAGAAGATTTTACTGAGTCAGCTTTATAGCATTGTTGAATCAAATCCTTACGCCTGTTTGAAACAGGCATAAGAAGTGATGCACCATGCAATGTGAGGCTTCCTCCTGTGCATTGCAGTAGACATGTCGCGCTTATGACGTGATTCCTGCAATGTGCTGCTTTTGCGGCACAGATGCGTGACGCATCTGTGCTGTTTTTGCTCAATGGTGCTCCACATTGTAAATGCGGCACACTATGGGTGGCAGAGCAGCGGTGCACATTAACTGGTGCATCCGTGGGGATGCGCCACTTAGCATAAATCTGCCCCCTGTACATTTAAGTATGAGCAGGGGACACAGAGTCGGTGAGGCTTATCCAAGGTTAAGAAGAGATGAGTCCTGTTCACTGAAAACTTGGACATAGGCCTCACCTCCTCAGCATCGCTGGACATGGCTAAATAATAGCTGCAAAATGTTACTCTTGTTAAACAAATTTGCTATTATAATCTCTGAGATTTGTCTCTTACTCTGCAACATCTCATTGTTGTTCTCTTTCTTTAAAGATAACGACAACATCAACATGAGTGACAATCAGCAATCAGTTGATCTCGACCTCATCATTGAACTTGTAATTGAAACGTCAGTGGAAGTAGATCCCTTGGATGATTTAAATCCTGAGGATGATGAAGAATATGATGAGGATGCCGATTTGTCAGAATTGTATGACATAGGGTGGGAAGCTGACCTGCTTGAGCCTATGGAACTATAAACATTTATTTTTAAAATTTACAATAAATGAAAAGTAAAAATGTAAACTGTTTAATTTTAAATTAAACACACCTTCAAAAACAGGTTATGTGTAATGTCTTCAATAAAATATTAAAATATGCTCATAAAATTAGATCAGATTCACATATAAAACAGGACAGGTAAAATGAAGGATTCCATTTCTTTTCTGCTATTTCTGTATTCTAAATTTGCCAAAGCACTAAAAAATATTATATGTAAAAATGTTAAGTAGTGTGTTAAGTTTTTGATGACTGTTATTGATTTACTGTTTGGTAATAGTGGTTAATAACATTTTTTATTATATTTTACCACAGATTCAACTGCAGATCATTTCAAATTTTGAGAATGCCAACTAAGGAGAGAATGAGAAAGGCTACAAAACGTCAAAGACAGCAGGTCCATCATTTACAGCAGCAGTCCTCTACAATAAAAAATCGTCAAGTCACCAAGAAAGCACCGGGTAAGACCACGAAAACATTCATAAGAAACATTTCTAGAAAAAAAAGTAGTACTACAGAAAATGTTTTTGTCCAGAAAAAGAGAAGCAATTTAAACGGAAAGGAAAGGCCAATCAAAAATGTTACTGCTAGAGCAAGAGATAACTCTGTGCATGATAGTAGAAGGAAACAACAGTTTAGGGACATTCGTAAACGAATGTTCCGCAACAGGATAATTGGCAATTTGTTAAAAAATATTAAGAAAGGTCAACAGAAAGTGGTTTTTTATAAGAGAAAAAAAAAGTTGAGAAAGTTATTGATCAGGCATTTGAAATTAAACGAAAGTTATTTATTTTGATAATCAATAGAATTAGGAAGCTAAACAAGGCAATTTATGATTTCAAAAGAAATAGTAGATGGAAGAGAATAGTTAATCGTAGTAATTTTTGTGAAGTTTTTTCCGGAGAATGGATGCATAGTTCAAGTTGTGAGGCATTTTTCAATGAGGAGAGTTATTTCCAGGATAATGATTTGGCGCATGCAGTTGACACCAGCGGTCAAGCTTATGAGGTGAAAGATGGTTGTCCAGTTGAAAAAGAAAAACTTGTGACAACAGAGGCAGAAGAGATGTTAGGTAATGAGGTTTTAGGAAGACGTCCTAAGGGACCTGTGTACACCTGGAAGTGTAGTAGTATTTGCAGTGTGCGACAGGATTCCATCAATTTGCTTTGTGATTTTGTACGGACATTTAATAAGAAAAGTTTGAAGCAGAAAATGAAGTTGTTGCAAGAATTAGATCCTTGCAGAGTGAGAGAAGTGACAGGTTTGCATGGTCATTCACTGGCTTGTCTTTCCAGGAGAGTATGCCAGAGTGTTTTTCATCATTTCAGGATGCTAGCAGTGCATCATAATAAAGTGAGGAAATTAGTTAGAATGTTGTATTATGCTAAGAGTCCAGCAGTTATGCTTAAACAATTATGCGCTGCTCTTTTGCATGGTTCTGAAATAGATGTGAAGAATATGTGTGAAGAAATTGAGTTTTGTTACTTTGGAAGTAAAGAGGAGAATGTTGAAATTGACCCAGAAGAAGAGGGTAATGTGGAAGATAGTGTACAGGTTTCCAGTACAGATAATTTTCAGAAGGAAATTGCCACGTTTCAGGTGAAATCAAGTGAGAGGCCTAATTTCACTTGTGTGTGTTGTCGACGCACTTATTATAAGAATCAGACTAAGTTAGTGGATTTATATGCAAGAAGTGGAATGGAAAATAATAGTGAATGGAAGGATTTCACAACATACTTGATGGTTGAAAATTGTTTTGATTTGGGATCGGATCCACGTGTGCGTACTTATTGTTGTAACAAATTAAATCAAGACCAGATGCCTGCTAGAGCGGTTCATAATAATCTGGAATTGGTTGAGATTCCTTCTGAATTGAAGGATTTAAATACTTATGAATCTATTTTGATTCAAAGTATCCATCCCTTTCAGGCTATTGTAAGAATGGAGCCAAAGACAGGGAAATTGCCTCCATCAGATTTACAGAGAGGATTAAAGGGAAGAGTTGTTTATTTGCCTCTAGATTTGAAGAAAAACATTAACACAATTGGAGTAGAAAAAGTGGAAGAGGAACCTCTGGTTATCTTAGTTAATGGGGTTCCGACAAAGAATAAAAAAATATGGCAAGATTTAGTCGATGTTAGGAAAGTCAAAAAGGCAACATTGTATTTGAAGAAAAATAATAAGTACTATAAGAATGTATATGTTGCAGAAGAGGAAGTAAGTGAGGAAGAGGATAGCGATTTGTGTGCTGGTCAAATTGAGAAAGTAGAACCCTCTAAAAGTGAAGAAATATATGAACATTATAGTGTTCATCCTTTGCATTCCAAGGAAGTCATGGGGAATGCTATTGAGTTGTTTCAAATGAAACAAGCCAAAGGGAGTCCCATTAGTGTCTGGGAGGAAAGTTTGGAAGCTCGGTGTTTTCCACAGCTATTTCCAACAGGTCAAGGAGGAAGATATGATGAGCGACCTCATCAAATTCCTGCTTCTGAATACCGGACTTTACGATTGTATGCAGAAGATGCTAGGTTTCGACAATGCATTCCCTATTTGTTTCATCTCCTGTTTGAAAGCGATCTGTCTGGACTGTCATATGCAGTGAACCACATCTTGAAAAGTGGTATACAGATGCAAAACATCTCGGCAAGTGACTTTATGGATAAAGTCAATGTCCAAGACAGTATTTTGGATTGTCACCTGATTAATCTCATGGCGTGTCAGTGTGGTACTAATGAGCACTGGTACCGTCGTCATGGTGATTTAAAATGTATGCTGAGGAACTTAGGAACTCCCACATGGTTCCTCACTCTGAGCTGTGCCGAGTATGGCTGGGAAGACTTACTTGAATTTCTACGAGAGGCAAATGGAAACATCGAAAACATCGAATTCAAGACACCCGGAGAACTGTGCTCTTTGGATCCAGTGAATGTATGCAGGTACTTCAATCATAGATTTGAAGCTATGATGTCTTTCATCATGAATAAGAAGAATCCACCTCTTGGAGAGGTGTTGGATTTCTTCTGGAGAAAGGAGTACCAAGCAAGAGGTGCTCCTCATATACATATGCTGCTGTGGATCAAGGATGCACCTAAATTTGGAACAGATCCAGAAGACTTAGTGATGAGTTTCATAGAACAGTATTCTACATGTGCTGTTCCAAATGCAAAGGAGGACAAAAGCCTAAGAGAACAAGTTCTACGCTTCCAAAGCCATCGTTGCGGAAAGTACTGTCGTCGTAAATTCAGAAACAAGGACAAGTTCTACACCAAATGTCGTTTCGCCTTTCCACGACCGGTGATTTCTAAAGGAAGAGTGAACAGTTTGATGTCTTCGCTGCGACATAATGTGACAAGGAAATCACCTAAAAACACATACAATTTGAAGAGGAACGAAGAGTCCAAGTACATCAACGACTACAACCCAGTGATTTTGTCCATGTGGAATGCTAACATGGATATACAGTTTGTGGCTGATAACTGTATGGCTGTGGCTCAGTATGTGACATCTTACATCACCAAAAAAGAAAAGACAGAATTGAAGGATATGTGGGAGGACATTTCCCATGAAAAGAGCCTCAGTAAGAAGTTGTACAGTTTCAGTCTGAAGATGTTGTCGCATCGAGAAATCGGAGCTTACGAATGTTCTGACCGGTTGTCTTCAGCAAGTCTCTATGCCAAATCTAGGAGTATCGTTTGGGCGAGTCTTGGTCTTGCTGCAACGCGTAATCGAGTTCTGAAACCTGTGCGGGAAATTGAGTATTTGGCGGAAAAGGAGCCAAACAGTACCGACATTTTGAAGACCAACATGTTGGATACATATTATCCGAATCGAAGCAGTCACCTCGAGAATGTTTGTCTGTATGAGGTTCTACAAAATTACATATTCAGGAGGAACATCAAAGAAGATATTGATAAAGGAGTGTATGCTGTAATTGGAAGTGAGGGATGTCTGGTCAAGCAAAGAAAATGCCACTTGGTAAACCATCGAAAATTGAGTGGCGAATCTCCTGAAAAAAAGGAGTTTTTCTATTTAGCACTTTTGCAACTTTTCAAGCCTTGGCGTGCAGAAGAGGAACTGCTTGGAGATTTCCTCTGTTATGAAGACTCTTTCACTGCCGCCAAGGAGACCATAGAATGTCCTGCTTTTCCCAAATATGTACAAATGTTGAATGCGGAAATCGAGCAGGAAGCAACGATTGCAGCCGAGATTGCCAGAGACAGTTCTCAGGACAGTCAGAGTTCTGTTTCATTGAGTCAGGATCCACTAGGAGGACCTGTTATCGAAAATGAAGCTGCTACTGCCATGAATGAAGTGGAAAGAGCCATGGCACATGCTCAGGAGGATGCGGTTAACTTAGAAGACTTGGAAAGACAACTCAACGTTGAGCAGAGGAAAATATATGACGAAGTTACCAAGCAAATTGATCATGGATTAAGTCATGAGAAGAAAGAGTGCTCATGTACGTCGTTGAAGCCTGTCCGACTGTACGTGAGTGGAGAAGCGGGAACTGGAAAGAGTTTCCTCATTAAAGCAATTTCATGTTATTTGAAGGAAAGGACTGAGTCATCGCTGTCTTGTGTTGTCACCGCTCCAACTGGACTGGCAGCACATAACATTAAAGGTATTACTTTGCATCGTCTACTGATGCTGCCAGTGGAGCATGATAACAAATTACAATACCACAAGTTATCTGGAGATGCTTGTTGTGAAGTTTCAAGAGTCTTGAGGAAAATGAAACTTCTTATCATTGACGAAGTAAGCATGGTTTCCAATGTAATGCTTGCCTTTGTGCATTTGAGAATGCAAGTAGTTCTTAAAACAGAGTATGATGTGTTATTTGGTGGCAAACACATCATTGTTTTCGGAGATCTTCTGCAGCTGACACCAGTGAAAGGACAACCTGTGTTCAAAATGCTCACGCATGAAGATACCAGGAAGTGCCTAGGCAGCATTGGCAACGTCAATATATGGTTAAACTTCAATTATGCTGAACTGCATAAAAATATGCGTCAGGCGAAGGATGAAGTTTACAAGAATATTCTACAAGATGTTAGAATTGGAAAAGTGACCGAGCATGGGAAACAAGCTTTACATGCACGATTACTGTCAAATTTATATCCAGAACAAGACGTTGTGCCTGAGAATATTTTTCAGAAAATTACTGAGAAGAAATCTGGAATATGTTTGATGCCAACTCTTGTAGAATGTGCCATCTTCAACAACAAAATGTTGTATTTAGAAAACCAAGAGATTGTGAAACTGGAAGCTATTGACAGAGTAGAGCATATGGGATCAACAATTATTTTGTCTGAGAATTTGAAAACAAAATTGGATTCATTAGAGAAGACTATATCTAAAACTGCAGGTTTTGAAAAGGCTCTGAATGTGTGCTTAAATTGCCGTATAATTTTAAGAAGGAATTTACATGTTGAAAGAGGTCTGGTAAATGGATCAATGGGTAATGTTGTTGATTTTGTGAAATACAGAAATAGAGATGGAATAGAATTTTTAAAAATTAAATTTGATGGCATTGAGGAAGTACAGCTAATTGGTCGTTGTTCTGCTAGATTTTTGCTTGTAAAAGACTTATATGTTCGCCGTAAGCAGTTTCCTGTTTGCTTGGCATATGCGGTGACAATCCATAAATCACAAGGTTTAAGTGTAGACAGTGCATTGGTGAATATTGGCAGTTCTGTGTTCAAGGAGGGTATGGCATATGTGGCATTGTCACGAGTTAGAACTTTATCGGGATTGTACTTGATTGAGTGTGATGTCACAAACATTTGTGCGGATCTAGATTGTGTTAAGGAATACAATAGGTTAAGAAGAGAGTATGCGCCACATTTGCCTCAATATCCTTTGTTTGAGAAACGTGTGGTAGGCCGGAAACGAAGAAATGTGACCAATACTAGGGAGGTTGTACCAAAAAGACGAAAAGTTGATGAAGCTGAAATTATAAGCAGAAAGAAAAAGGATTCTGTTGAAGATGTTGTTGGTTTCCAATTTGAAAACAGTTCTGGTGTCAACTGCTATGCTAATGTAGTGGTTAATGTTTTGTTTTCTCTACAAAATGTAAAAGAAGAGATTGTGGTCAATTCGGATCACAGATTTTGCAGTTTGTTAAATTCTGTGTTAGAGAAATGTAGCACTGATAGAACAAAAATAGAAAGTGTGTCTGAAATTCGAAATCTGTTAGACAGATGTTCAGGTCAAACACAATTCTCTCAAAATATTCAGCAAGATTGTCAGGAGTTTTTAATGTATATGCTTGATGTATTGCATGCTGAAGGTGTAGATGTAGATCACCTGTTTGGGCTTTCTTATCAATGGCAGCATGACTGCGAGAACTGTAGGGTATCAAGTACTACTAGTGTAGATTCAGAAAGATTTATATATTTAACTTTGCCAGACAGTAAATCAGTGTCCTTTAATAAGCTAGTAAAAGCAGCTGATCACAACATGGAGTGTAGCCAATGTAAATCTGAAATGATGTCAACATTATTTATACGAACATATGGCCAGTATGTCATTTTAATGTTCCAACGATGTAGGGCTGATGGAACAAAATTGACAACTTTAATTAAAAATGTTGTAGCTTCGCAGTTGTCAATATCAGGAAGGACTTTTGTAACTGCAGCAATTATATATCATGACGGTCCTTCAATAACATCAGGACATTACACAGCTTATTTAAAGTCTAGAAACGGCTGGTCATTCTGCAACGATTCTGTTTTAACTTTAAAAAAAAAATTGCGTATGACCTTAAAAATTCTTACCTGGTGTTTTTAAAACCAAAATTTTAGGGAAAGAATCTCGGGATGTGCTCTGAGGAATTTCAAGAGGTTCTAATGGCTCCTACACGATTTGGCCTTGAGGATAAGTGTAGTACAGAGACAATAGTTCCTAGAAAAAAAGAAGATTTTCTTACAGAAAGTGGTGGGCACAGATTAGTTGAAGGACAACAGAGTATTTCCCAAAGCAAACGGTCTTCTTACCATAACACTTGACGTCATGGAAAAATAACTGCACTTTGAATGAGTTCAGAAAAACTGTTTCTTTTTATAAGCTAATTCAAGCAGCCAATCAAAACATGGAGTAGAGGGAATGTAAGTCTGCAATGCTGTCTAGATTATTGGTCCAAACTTTTGATTATAATGTCATTTTAAAAATCCAATTATATAAACCTGATGAAAGTAAGTCTTCAACTTTAATTACAAATGTTGTGGTTACACAGTCGTTGATTTTAGGAAGAAGATTTGTAACTGCAGCTATTATATTGCATGATGGTTATTTGACAAGATCCGCTTATTACACAGGTTATTGAAAATGTAAAAAAGTTTGCTGTTTCGGAAATTATTCCCATTTGACTACGATACAATGTTGCCTTTTTACTTAAAAATATTCTTACTTTCTGTTTTCAGAAAAGAGAATTTAGGGTAGGTAACTGGCGTATAATGATTCTAGGGGTTGATATAATTTTATCTACTGTTTTATATTGCTTTGTGATTAAAAGTGATGTAGAGAATTAAATAATTGTAGTAGTCATAGAGGTAGTGTAAGTCTGCTTCATAGTAAGCAGTATCAGTGTCATAGGAAATGTAGAACATGACTGAGCAAGAAGGGTAAGATATTACTAGTCCAGGATTGTGAAAGTGATCTTGAACGTTTTCTTTCTGAAAGTTGCGGAAATACAAAATGACGGGATTTGCTTACAAGAATTCCAAGAGTTATAAATGGCCCTTACACGATTTGGCCTTGAGGAAACGTGTGGTGGAGAGCGAGAAGTCATTTATTGTATGTAACATATTTTTCAAAACGATGGAGCTTTTCTTTCAGAAAGTGGCGGGCTGAAAAAACAGCACAACCGAGTGTAAGCTGTTCATAGGACATCCTTCGACGTCATGGAAAGTAAGTTACTTTTGAGGAGTTTTGATTTCTGATTGGTTATGTTATATGGGTTTTTTAAACACAATCATTTTGATTGTGTTTTTTTTTCCCCGCTGTTATATGATGAATACCTTCAAGTCACTGTTTTTAGTGAAATTTGATACATTCTGAGAACAGCAAAAATAAACCATTTAACATGTATAGTTAATTCTGTACTGTTTGTATTTATGATGTACATTTAGAACTGTGTAGGAGGCATGGAGAAGGTGAGGCTTCTGTAAGTGTCAAAGTTGTTGCATTCAGTGCGTACTCTTTCATATGCTGGGCTACATCTGCATAATGAGATACCTAACCAAAGGAAACACAAGTGATGTGATTGTGAAATGAGCAAAAGAAATTGCATATTTTTCAAATACATTACCTGTGTTTCGTAACATTACGAATCAAATTGTGCAGATGAAGTTTAGGCCTCTCCAGGGAAACAGAGAAAGTCTGAACTTTATTGGTTGCCCTGCACATGTATTATCTCCTCTGTACTCTTCAACAAGGCTAAATTTGATCTGCAACCCTGAGTAGGCCTCACCTGAAACAAACGTCTGGATAGGACACACCTTATTGCCATCCTGAAACAATCATTTAAAATGTTAGGAACAGTTTTATGATGATTGTGCACCTCTTTTGCGCTGCGATTGCGTCACTTTTGTGAGACAACAGCAGTGCAAAAGATGCACCATCTTCCAAGATAGGCCTCAGTTCATCTGTATCAAGATACTGTTAGTTTAAAATGTTTATCTTTAGGACTGTGTAGGGGGCCTGGAGAAGCAGAAGCTTCTGTAAGTGTCAAAGTTATTGAAAAACTGTTTGTCCTTCAATCTTTTCCCTTGTCTTTTCTAATTTTTAAATACATGTTTTAATATTTTTCAAATGTTTGTTCTCTCTTTCACAGATTGAAAGTATAAAAATAACAAGTGACTAAGTTAACGACAATTATAAGGTAAATGTTTTGTACTCTTTTCGTTACATTTCTATCACATTTAACTACTATTAGTTCCACTGCTTCATTTCTTTAACCCTAACTTTCCTGCCTTTGCTACTTCCCTCATTCCTTTCTCTATTACTTACTTACTTACTCTACTCCTTCCACTCCTTTTCTCAGTCCCTCTCCTCATAGTTCCTCACTCTTGTTCACTCACTCCGTCTCTATTACTCTTAGTGTCTCTGACTGATCACTCTTTCACTACTTGTTCATTATGCTTTCTCTGTGTAGTTGAAGCACACTAAGGGGCATATTATGAACACAGCCAATAAAATTATTGCTGCTTTTATTGGCAGAAAACTGCTGCAAAAGCGGCTGTAGCGGCAGTTTTCTGCTGCAAAAGCGGCTTTAGCGACACATTTCTGCCAATAAAAGCTGCGAAACTTTTATTGCCTATGTTGATAATATGCCCCTATTTATTTACATTTCTTTGCTGTTTCAATTATTCCTTTTCTGTTACTTCTTCTTTTCTGCTTTCTGTTTTTTCTCTCTGTTATTCCACATGTTTTAATCTTATTTTCAACATTCACTCACATTCTCTAAGAAACTCTTCTTTGTTATTCTTCTACTCTCCTTTTTTTCTTTCACTTCCTTATCTATTTTCTTTTTCACAATTATACCCTCTTCCATCTTTTCTTCGGTAAATAAATCTATTAAACAGTATCTCTGGTTTAGGCCCTATAGCTGTCTTTGTTTTAACATTACTCTCTGTTTACTTCCCTTATACTTACTCTTCTTTTTTTTTTTTTTTTTTTTTTTGGTTCGCTCCCGGTTTGCGTACCGGCGAGCGAACCGGGAAGCGAACCAAAAGAAATAGAGCTTGCCAGAGTGCTAAACATTCTAGCAATTTTTTTGTTCTGAAAAGAACTTTTTTTAATATTTTTGTTGTTTTATATATATTTTTTTTTTTCTGAACATTTTTTTTTGTTGTATTTTTTGAACAGTTTTATGTTTTTTTTGGTTTTTTTTGGGGGGGAACAACAAAAAACAGGCATTGGAAAGGGCTCAACAGGAGCAAAAAAAAAATTTACTTTTTGGGGCGTTTAGAGCACTTGTGGTTTTCAAATGCTCTGTTTATTAAGTTAATGCTCATATTGGCACATGAGAGCAATGTACCACAATATAAACAGGTAATCTTCATATGGACAAAGTTGTCCTGAATGTTTGGCACGGTTTCCCGTGCCTTTGGCCCCGACAGAGATACCTGTGATGATGTCCTGGCCACAGGACTTGGTGGATTGTCCTGAAGGTCACGCATCTCTGCCCGGCTGTAGTTTAGTGGATGCCACCTCAGCATGTGACGGTGCATAGTATAGTTGCCGTAACTATACTTCTTTTCTGTGCCTCTAGATAAGTCCTCTTTACATATCAGGCACGTCACATATCGAGCATTAACTTTTTTCTGTCCTTCAGGAAATGAAAAAAACTGCCAAATGAAACTAGTTTTATGATGAGATACCCGGGGCTCCTCTTGTAAAAACGGTGTTTCCTGTATCTCCTGTTCCTCTTCTTCATCCTCTTCCTCCTCTGTGTTGGTAATGAACTGTGGAGGTGGTCCTCTCTTCCTATGAGGAGGTGGTGGTGGTGGTGGGGGTGCACCAGCTGAAGCTACTAATGAAGCCATTGCTCAGTGATCACAAAGGGTCTTCCTCTCACAAAGATGAAAGTCAGAGTGAAGAAAGAAGGAGGGGTTTTCATCATTTTGGAAAAAAAATAGGTCTAAACCAATGAAAAGTGTTATTTTTAGGTCACATGACCTAGCCTTACATCATTAGGAAACCAAAAGTGAAATGAACCAATGAAAAGTTTTATTAACAAGTCACATGACCTGTTACGCTTAAGTTACGCGCTGCGGAACGCGCCCCGGATCGCTTCCGGGGAGCTGCGCTTCGCGCCTCGGTTCGCGCTCCGGAGCACTTCCGGGTGCGCTAACGCGGCGCGTCATAAGACGCATTACGCAGCAACGCAATACGTCGCGCTTTCGCGACGCGCCCCGGATCGCTTCCGGGGAGCTGCGCTTCGCGCCGCGGTTCGCGTACCGGAGCACTTCCGGGTGCGCTAACGCGGCGCGTCATAAGACGCATTACGCGACAACGCGATACGTCGCGCTTCCGCGACGCGTCACGATGTTGATTTCTAACGCGGCAGTTGCGCAAACGGAACGTTTACTGGTTCGCGGACCGGGTCGTGGCACCACATTGAGCTAACGGGAAGCTTCCCGGTTTGCGAACCGGGAGCGAACCAAAACATAATAATAAAAAAAAAAATAATAAGCATATAAAATAAATTTGTTGATTTAAAGAAGAATACATTTTACAGCTATAGATATTAGCTTTTAAAAAACCAATGAAATTCACTGAAAAAACCATAGGTTATAGACCATATATAGTTAGGAATTAGCATTTACAAAACCTTGAAAATTCACTGAAAAAACCATGGGTTATAGACCATATATAGTTAGGAATTAGCATTTAAAAAACCTTTTTTTACTGACACAAAACCATTGAAATTCCATATATAGTTAGTTGTACTAACTATATATCGCGCACCCGCAATCCACTGCTGATCATGTCACATATTACATCATTCATGACATGGTCAGTGACATCACTGATGACATCACTGATGACATCTCAAATGACATCACTGATGACATCACTGATGACATCTCAATTGACATCACTGATGACATCACTGATGACATCTCATTTGACATGACTGATCACATCACTGATGACATCATTCATGTGATAATACGATGAACTTCTTCAGACTCTAATATAACCTTATATACACTCAGTGTAAATAGACACTCACAGACTGTCACTCATCCATGGAGTTATTCACACACCTAGTCAGTCATGCAAAGAATCAATCACACCTCCATTTCCTCAACTATGCAGTTATACACACCTTACGTATTCAAACAGATACTAATACATATTTACTCTCTTATACAATCCCTGATACAATTTCATAATGATCCATACAGCCACTCACACATTCACTGCCTCTTATGCACAGTTATTTATATATGTCAACTCTCACATATACTGTGTTTTACATATGTTTTTACTTTGACATGTAGCACTGAGATATCCATTCATTCACCAATACACTCATGCACACAGTCAACCACCCATAGAGCTGTTTCCACATGCACTTTTGAACCCATACATCTATTGAAGCAATAGTTTACATATCTATGCACAGAGTCATACACCTCTCAACCATCAACACACACACTCAGTCTCCCATACAAATACTTGGGCAACCAATCAATAACCCATATAGTTACTCATATAGCTACTGATCAACACATGCGGCAGTTTACAGAACAACAGACATAATGATGCACAAATTAAGACAGTTTAGTCACTAACCTATGCACTCAGTGAGACATATTTAATCACTCACTCATACAGTCAGTCATGCACCTACTAAATCCTTCATCCAGACACTTATACATCCACTCATTCTTCAATATGTAAGACATATTTAAACTTTACAGAAACATAAAATCACTGGATGTTGTTATCAGTGATGTCATCAGTGATGTCATTTGAGATGTCATCAGTGATGTCATCAGTGATGTCACTGACCATGTCATGAATGATGTAATATGTGACATGATCAGCAGTGGATTGCGGGTGCGCGATATATAGTTAGTACAACTAACTATATATGGAATTTCAATGGTTTTGTGTCAGTAAAAAAGGTTTTTTAAATGCTAATTCCTAACTATATATGGTCTATAACCCATGGTTTTTTCAGTGAATATATATATGTATATATATATATATATATATATATATATATATATATATTACCTACTGGCGGTCGCCAGTAGGTATATATAGTTAGGATTTTTTCTCTATGGGATTTTTGAAAATTCTATGTCTAATAACTTTGGCGTTTGTGGACGGAATTGGCTGAAATTTTCAGGAAAATGGCACATTTTGTTTCTGAGCAGCCCCGGAAAATTGGGGGGGGGTTCGTCCAGGGGGGTCGAGAAAAAAGGGGGGTCCCAAAACGTGTTTTTAACATTGAGTTTTCCATAGGGCGGTTGGCCTCACTTTTAGCCCGAACGGCTGAATGGATTTGCACGAAACTTGGCAAAATTGTAGGGACTGGTAGCCCGATGTGCCTTTTGTAGGTCTCAATATATGTGCTACAGTGGATTTTGAGAAATTAACGTTTAAAAAAAGATATATATCTGTAACAGCGGACCGGGCAGCGCTCCAGTTCGCGTACTTTTCGCGCAACGGAGCTTTGTGAAGCGAAGCTGATTGGTTCTCCGGCGTCTGTAAACATTCCAAACAGTCCGTAGCGGCCGCCATCTTGTCTCTCGGTAGGATCGAGAGACAAGAGGAGGCCAAAGCGAAGGGGCAAATGACCATAAGGGGGCATAGTAGATCCTCCCTGACCTCTTAGGTTTGATGTACCATTTTGCCAAGTTTGGTGTAATTCCGTTCAGCCATTCAGGCTGTAGACGTATCTAAATGTCAATAATCGAACGGCTGAATAGATTTGCACGAAACTTGGCAAAATATTAGGGACTGGTAGCCCGATGTGCCTTTGCTAGGTCTCAATATATGTGCTCCAGTGGATTTTGAGAAATTAACGTTCAAAAAAAGATATATATCTGTAACAGCGCTCCGCTTCGCGTATTTTTCGCGTTACGGAGCTTTGCGAAGCTGATTGGTTCTCCGGCGTCTGTCAACATTACAAACAGTCCGTAGCGGCCGCCATCTTGTCTCTCGGTAGGATCGAGAGACAAGAGGAGGCCAAAGCGAAGGGGCAAATGACCATAAGGGGGCATAGTAGATCCTTCCTGACCTCTTAGGTTTGACGTACCATTTTGCCAAGTTTGGTGTAATTCCGTTCAGCCATTCAGGCTGTAGACGTATGTAAATGTCCTATGGAAAATTGCATGGGGAAAACACATTTGAAAGTGTTGAAATTTAGAACCAATTAAAATGTTACTTTGGTTTTGTATTTGTGTGTGATGAAAGTTAATTGGTTATGTATATATCTCAAATGAGAGGAAACCACAGCCATTTTGTGATACTACTGTCTGAGGTACATTTGTGAGGAATTTTTGGTGGTGAATTTCTGGTGTTTGATTTACACAGTACTAACACTTCTCCTACTTTTAAAAAGGTGAGTTGTTAATTTGTAAGGGGAACTATGTTGTACACTTGAAGATAATTTGAAAAATGTTTTCTGTTATTTATTTGCAGTCCTTCTGTTATACTAAATACTTGATAAAGTTAGTTTTATATTATGTATTACTAAAAACGATAAATGAAAGTGATTATTTTTTTCTGCAATTTACAGCAAGCAATTTCTAAATAAAATGGCTCACAATGAAGAGACCGTGGCAATTTCTTTTGCATTGTCCACTACATTGATTGAAATTGAGAGCACCAATAATGAAATATTGTCACAAGGAGGAGATGACTTGTATGATTTCATTAGATTGATTGAAATTGACAGCACCAATAATGAAATATTGTCACAAGGAGGAGATGACTTGAATGATTCCACTACATTGATTGAAATTGAGAGCACCAATAATGAAATATTGTCACGAGGAGATGACTTGAATGATTCCACTACATTGATTGAAATTGACAGCACCAATAATGAAATATTGTCACAAGGAGATGACTTGAATGATTCCACTACATTGATTGAAATTGACAGCACCAATAATGAAATATTGTCACAAGGAGGAGATGACTTGAATGATTTTTTTGATCAATCTGTTGTTGGCGAATTTATCGAATGTTTGGAGACCATAGAGTTACAAGAATCATCATTGCAGACTTTTAATGAGGAGATTCCAGATGAGATGATTGAAGAGGAAATTGCTGATGAGGACATGTTACTAGTTCTTTCAAATTTAGAAAATTCTGAAGAATAAATGTATATTTAGAAATTAAAAATTGTTTGAGACATTATTCATTTTTATTTTTAATTTATGAGGTTGTAGCGAAGTGATTGTAGTATAAAATGAGACTTATAGTATAGAGTGCAACATTTTTATGTTACATGGTAAGTTTACTCATATTTACTTCCCTTCTCCCACTATATTATCTCCAATGTGTATTTGACATCTCTTCTTCATCTCCGGCCTCCTTTCTCTCACTGTGTGTCTCTGATGCATCTTATCGCTGCTATTTTGTGTAATTACAGAAGAGAGTAAAATAAAATAGTTCGGAACGTGAAAAGGGGGCAAAATAGAGTACCCCTCACCCCCTAGGCCTTCTCAGGCGGTCCCAAAAGGATCAGTTTCTGCTTTCCTGAGAGATTATGGTATGAGTTCCATATACCACAATAATTTGCATTACAACATGCAAGATATATATCTCCTATTACCAACTTTTAGAGATATTCGCGCTAAGCGCGAATATCTCCAAAAAGTAACACCTGCCCTGAGCAGTTCTTAGCCATGTTATCCAATGGGAGGTGGATAACATGGCTAAGAGCATTAGCTCGGTAATGCATGAATATCGCTGACTTTTTAGCGATATTCATGCATTGCGGCCGTTTTTTATCGCATTTGCGATAAACCTTGATAATAGCAAGGTTTATGTTCGATAATTTCTGACGATGCTTAGCGGTAAAAAATTCGTTGGTAAGCATCGTTAGCGATAAATATCGCTTAACTTTGGTAATATGCACCAACGTCTGTTAACGTTCGATTCGAAGGAAATGAGGAAGTGTTGAAAAACATTGTTTGCGCCATCTTGCCTTTTTTGAAATGCCACACTTTTGTCGTGCACGGCAGCCATTTTAGATGCCTTGACCAGACCCACTCTCTGCACGCTGTCGATTCGTAGCATGGCTCCCCACCCTCGCAAGCATCTTCCCCAGGCACTGGTCACCCCCGCTCTCTGTCTTATGCATGGGCAATAAACCTCCCCCCATCTGCGCTGCTCTTCCCTGAGAATCACACTCTGTGCCCGCCCGACACCTCCCTTTCGCCCTATTCACTACCGCACCCTCTGACACTCCTCTTCCTCTGTGTCCGATTGTCCAGGCTATCAGCTAGCCCTGCAGATGTAGTTTATGGCTCCAGCTGTAAAGAATCACCCCTCTTCAAAGGAGTTATAGTAGATCAAGGCCCACACCCGATGAGATCCGTCACACCACACGTGTTCCTACTATCTGAAAACCATCCTGTATTGTGATTGGGGAGGGGACCGAGCCTGAAGCGGAAGATTGTAGGAATGACTCTTTGTACATCAAAGTTTTTACAATTATGTGTCACATTAAAAATATATAGCACTCCAACAAAGTAGTAGGAATATAAAACTTTAATAACATATAAATATATACAACAAAACAAAAACAGTAAAAACATTTAAACAACGAAGAGACCGTGGCAATTTCTTTTGAATTCCTGATGAGGACATGTTACTAGTTCTTTCAAATTATGAAAATTCAGAAGATGTTGCCTGGGGGTGGGTCGTCAGTAGCAGTCTGTTGTGCGAATAGTTCCAAGGCAGCAGAACGCGCTGAAATCTAGATGGCACGAAAGTGATGTCTAGTAAGTTGCCGCCCAGCAAATAACGGCAAGGGGCGCCGCGGGGGTGAGTGAGTCCAGTAGGCACCACAGCTATTCTTACCGGCATTGCAGAATTACTGCTGGGGACAATGCCTGTGCTGTAGCAGGGTCACAGCAGAAACAAAAAGGATTCTGTTGAAGATGTTGTTGGTTTTCAATTTGAAAACAGTTCTGGTGTCAACTGCTATGGTAATGTAGTGGTTAATGTTTTGTTTTCTCTAGAAAATGTAAAAGAGGGGGAGGCAGTCCAAAGTTCCGTTAAAAGGGCAAAGGAAAGGATCGGTGGTTTGAACTATCACTTCAAAAGGGGAGGGGGTGCAACAATTTTTCCTACCGGGTCACACTGTGCTTTCACCGGAACTGAGGTCTGCAGGATTCTAGTAATTCAAAGTGAGGCTGGCGCCAGCATGGGAGCGCCGACGTCCCGCGAATACAGTTTCGTCACTCCTTGGGCGATCATGGCAGTCATTCCCCATCGGGGGTCGGAGACTCCCGCGGCTCCTGTAGAATCTTCAAGGTCGTGGAGGACTACGGTGGTAGAGTCAACCAGTGACCGGGCCATTTCTTCATGCTGGGCCCGCTCTTGCCAGGTCGATCGCCATTTTGAGAGTTCGGCAGCTACCGGCGATCGCGGGGTCACATGAGCGGACGGGCTCCACCCTGCCGGGCGAGACGTTGCAGCATCGCCACAGTGGACGAACCCTTTTCGGGGCGCCTGGAGCGCTGAGGGTGCAGCTGGGAAGCCTTCACCTGAGGAGGCGGGAGAGGCCTGTTCGCACCGTCTCTCCCTCCCAGTGCACCCCACGGCGCCCCGCTTGACATTTGTTATGGCCGGTGGCGACGAGGACGGGGGGGGGGTCGGAGGCATGTGCAAGACATCCCCCCCAGTGTTGTCAAAGCCATTTTTGAAGAAAGAAGTGGTGCCTGGCGTGTTGCCGCTGCTATTACGAAGGAGAAAAGAAAAAATGTCCCGTCCGTCTTTGGGCCGGGCTTCCGGTGGATGTCGGCCGGACGCCCCTGGCTCTGGCCCCATGAACGGGTTCCTTGGTTTATCGGCTGCAGCTGGATCCCGTCGGCCTCGGCCCCCCGACCGTTGGTGGCCGGACCGGAAGAGCATGTGGCGGGACTACCTGAAACTCTCAAGGGCCACCGCGGCCGGACTGGGAGAGAGAGGGGAGGGTCGAGGAGACATTCCCCCCCCCTGCAACTCTTCAGCGTTGTAAAGGCAATCCCCTGGCCGGGTCCCGCTGGCCTCGGCCTCTCCTCCGGCTACACCCTACGTTAGGATCTCCTGGCCGAGGCGTGGCAGCAGGACCCGCCTTATATGGGCTGCTCCCGGCTGGGCATAGCCGCAACCCTGCCCCACCTTGGAAGTTTCCAGAGTGGGGGCGGATGTTCTACTGACTTGCATTTTCCCTAGTCTATCGATTTTTTTGGCGTGGCAGGCGGTGGGACAGCGAGGGGTGATTTGGTTTCTCTTACTGTTTTTCTGGTCTCTCACCACTGGCATATTTCTAACGTTTTCTTGTTTCTAGGACATTAATAGGTTTTATCATTACGTTATGTTATCGTTTCTTTGTTCGTTGTTTAATAAAAGTTCATGTTCATCAGTGGCCTACTGATTTTCGTTTTCCTATTCTTTTCTTTCCAGGTTGTTTCATGCTAAAGTTTCTGTTAACAGGATACAGTGATCACTTCGTTATTATTGCATATGTCCTTTTCACTAGGGGTGCTCTCTGGTCGGGCCAGATGACGTATCTCTAGTAAATGGTCCGGGTGAAACAGGTGCATCAATCAGTGGGGAGTAGATAGGCATGACAGATTACAACGGGGGAGAAAGGTCCGCATTACGTACCCTTTCACTATTTGCAAAGATTTTCCTACGTATATTTGCAAACAGGGAATACCTCCAAAAAGAACCAATTCCCAAACAGTCAATGTTTGGGGAAACAATCAATCAATGAGGAACGAAATAGGCACGACGTGTTAAAGGTTTGCGTTACCTACCCTTCACTATCTGCAAAGGGAGAGAGAATATTCCTATTCTTCCTCGTTTGCAGGCAGAGAAGATTCTTAAGAGAACCAACTTCGAACAATTCAATGGTCGATTCAAACAATCAACAAGGGGTACTGTGAACACAAATGAACGCCGCTTATGTACATACACATTGGTATTATCAACAGGTTGTTCCTAATGTTTCTATTTTAGGGAGGTCAAAAAGAGATCCCATTAGTGGCCTACTGATTTTGCTCGATTCCTTTTGTTTTTTTACACGATTTTTCGCTATCTGCAAAGACTAAACAGAGTATTGCGACTCTGTGCTTGTTTGTAAATAGAGAATGAACCAAAGAGAACAATCAATCAAATGGAGAGAGAAGCAGGCACGACGGATTACAACGGGGGCAAAGGCCTGCGTTAACTACCCTTCACTATCTGCAAAGAGAGAGTACTCCTAATAGAAATGAGGGGTGGGGGGCAGCATTCAAAGCAGATCAGTGTGCATAAACACGAAAATGTTTTTACTTACCACGTACTTGACATTCGACAGCTTATGATATTTGCTATTAAAAAAACATTGAAATTCACTGAAAAAACCATAGGTTATAGACCATATATAGTTAGGAATTAGCATTTACAAAACCTTGAAAATTCACTGAAAAAACCATAGGTTATAGACCATATATAGTTAGGAATTAGCATTTAAAAAACCTTATTTTACTCACACAAAACCATTGAAATTCCATATATAGTTAGTTGCACTAACTATATATCGCGCACCCGCAATCCACTGCTGATCATGTCACATATTACATCATTCATGACATGGTCAGTGACATCACTGATGACATCACTGATGACATCCCAAATGACATCACTGATGACATCACTGATGACGTCTCATTTGACATCATTCTTGTGCTAATACGATAAACCTCTTCAGACTCTAATATAACCTTAGATACACTCAGTGTATACAGACACTCACACACTGCCACTCATCCATGGAGTTACTCACACACCCAGTCAGTCATGCAAAGAAACAATCTCACCTCCATTTCTTCAACTATACAGTTATACACACCTTACTTATTGAAACATATACTAACACATATTTACTCTCTTATACAATCCCTGATACAAGTTCACAATGATCGATACAACCACTCACTCATTCAGTGGCTCTCATGCACAGTTATTTATATATGCCAACTCTCACATGTACTGTGTTTTACATATGTACTTACTATGACATGTAGCATTGAGATATCCATTCACTCATCAATACACTCATGCACACAGTCAACTGCCCATGTAGCTGTTTCCACATGCACTCTTGAACTCATACACCTAGTGAATAAACTGCTCACACATCTATGCACATTGTCACACACCTTCCAGCCACCCCCACACAAACTCAATCTCCCATAGAAATACTTGGGCAACCAATTAATAACACATATAGCCTCTCGTATAGCTAATGATCAACACATGCAGCAGTTTACATCACAACAGACATAATGATGCACAAATTAAGACAGTTTAGTCACTAACCCATGCATTCAGTGAGACACATTTAATCACTCACTCATACAGTCAGTCACGCACCTACTAAATCCTTCATCCAGACACTTATACATCCACTCATTCTTCAATATGTAAGACATATTTTAACTTTACAGAAACATACAGTCACTGGATGTTGTCATCAGTGATGTCATCAGTGATGTCATTTGAGATGTCATCAGTGATGTCATCAGTGATGTCACTGACCATGTCATGAATGATGTAATATGTGACATGATCAGCAGTGGATTGCGGGTGCGCGATATATAGTTAGTGCAACTAACTATATATGGAATTTCAATGGTTTTGTGTGAGTAAAATAAGGTTTTTTAAATGCTAATTCCTAACTATATATGGTCTATAACCTATGGTTTTTTCAGTGAATATATATATATATAGTTAGGATTTTTTCTCTATGGGATTTTTGAAAATTCTATGTCGAATAACTTTGGCGTTTGAGGACGGAATTGGCTGAAATTGTCAGGAAAATTGAACATTATGTTTCCGAGCAGCCCCTGAAAATTTGGGGGGGTTTCGTCAAGGGGGGGCCGAGACAAAAGGGGGGTCCCAAAACGTGTTTTTCCCATGCAATTTTCCATAGGGCGGTTGGCCTCACTTTTAGCTCAAACGGCTGAATGGATTTCCACGAAACTTGGCAAAATTGTAGGGACTGGTAGCCCGATGTGCCTTTGCTAGGTCTCAATATATGTGTTCCAGAGAACCTCTCCTTTCAGTCCTCGCTTGTGGCTCCTTCTTTCAGTTCTCACTGGAGGTGGATGGTGATATTGTTCGTGTCGTCCAGAGACACGTCAAGGAGCTCCCGTTTCGGAAAGTTGGCTGCCTAATCCTGGGGCCTGCGCAAGCAGTTTTTTTCATCAAGCCATTGACATTTGGCAGCCCACCCACAGCAAAGCAGGAAAGCACGGGACGTTGCGCAAATGGCAGTCTGTGATTTCACGGATGGGATTGGTGCATAGTTACTGACCCACGACCTGGCAGACCTGTACCCTGTGGGTTGAAGCGGTACAGCGGGGACTAGAGGGGTTCCTATGCTTTTAAAAAACTGAAGGAAGTTCGCTGAGCGCTGCGGATGCCTGAAAACACAAAGATTCCCACTTTGGTTTCCCCACGTATTTTCAGCCCAGGTATGAAGAATCCTGGGAGTTGTAGTGTTTGCCACTCTACACTACAAACAACGATCACATGGTTGGTAGAGGCGTGCTCCTATCAATTAGGGAGAGCTGCAGAGACTTAAACTGGCTGGGTGTAAGAACTTTCAGTTAAGCAGGGGCGTCTGAGGAAGGCTCACGCCGAAATGCATCACGCCTCACCTGCTAGCAAATAAAGAACCTCTCCTTTCAGTCCTCGCTTGTGGCTCCTTCTTTCAGTTCTCACTGGAGGTGGATGGTGATATTGTTTGTGTCGTCCAGAGACACGTCAAGGAGCTCCCGTTTCGGAAAGTTGGCTGCCTAATCCTAGTGCCTGAGCAAGCAGTTTCTCTCGTCAAGCGATTGACATTTGGCAGCCCACCCACAGCAAAGCAGGAAAGCACGGGACGTTGCGCAAATGGCAGTCTGTGATTTCACGGATGGGATTGGTGCATAGTTACTGACCCACGACCTGGCGGACCTGTACCCTGTGGGTTGAAGCGGTACAGCGGGGACTAGAGGGGTTCCTATGCTTTTAAAAAACTGAAGGAAGTTCACCGAGCGCTGCGGATGCCTGAAAACACAAAGATTCCCACTTTGGTTTCCCCACGTATTTTCAGCCCAGGTATGAAGAATCCTGGGAGTTGTAGTGTTTGCCACTCTACACTACAAACAACGATCACATGGTTGGGGGAGGCGTGCTCCTATCAATTAGGGAGAGCTGCAGAGACTTAAACTGGCTGGGTGTAAGAACTTTCAGTTAAGCAGGGGCGTCTGAGGAAGGCTCACGCCGAAATGCATCACGCCTCACCTGCTAGCAAATAAAGAACCTCTCCTTTCAGTCCTCGCTTGTGGCTCCTTCTTTCAGTTCTCACTGGAGGTGGATGGTGATATATATATATATATATATATATATATGAAACAAACACTTTTCGAAGAAAAGAGAAGCGGCCACACGGGGAGTTTGGGAACAGGTAGCCGTTTAATTCAAAAGTCCAGGTAACGGCGAATGCATTTCGGCTAACGAGCCTTCCTCAGCGCCTCCCACCTAAACGATCAGTCCCAAATAGTTCCCTTCCGTGATTAAATATCTGCAGGCTCGAGTTCCCTCCCCTTAACGCGTTCTGCGCAGCTTTCGTAGTCCGTGTTGATTCTAGCGGACTCCAAGTCCCAGTATGCTCTGTCTCGGCATACCTGGGTTGCTGGTGTAGGGGAGTGGAGTAAATGTAGTTTGCGCCTGCACAGGAGGGCGGGGTGGTCGATGGTCAATGAACTCCACAGTACCTGTCCCTTGTCCCCGATAACTGCTGCGCCCTTCCTCCCAGGTAAGTGATGGAAACAGTGGCGGTCAAATGCGAGACTGTTTGCCTGTTGAGATGAAATACCTCAGTCTGTTTCCGCTTCTCTGAGGTTCTTGGCGGACTCATGGGAATATCGATACCTCGATTGTTATTGTGCTGCAAGCAGCGTGTTGCCAGTGAATCCCATAGTCACTTGATGCTGCAGGGCCTGCTTTCCTGCGTTTCTGGCTCCGCAGATAAATATGAAACAAACACTTTTCGAAGAAAAGAGAAGCGGCCACACGGGGAGTTTGGGAACAGGTAGCCGTTTAATTCAAAAGTCCAGGTAACGGCGAATGCATTTCGGCTAACGAGCCTTCCTCAGCGCCTCCCACCTAAACGATCAGTCCCAAATAGTTCCCTTCCGTGATTAAATATCTGCAGGCTCGAGTTTCCTCCCCTTAACGCGTTCTGCGCAGCTTTCGTAGTCCGTGTTGATTGTAGCGGACTCCAAGTCCCAGTATGCTCTGTCTCGGCATACCTGGGTTGCTGGTGTAGGGGAGTGGAGTAAATGTAGTTTGCGCCTGCACAGGACGGCGGGGTGGTCGATGGTCAATGAACTCCACAGTACCTGTCCCTTGTCCCCGATAACTGCTGCGCCCTTCCTCCCAGGTAAGTGATGGAAACAGTGGCGGTCAAATGCGAGACTGTTTGCCTGTTGAGATGAAATACCTCAGTCTGTTTCCGCTTCTCTGAGGTTCTTGGCGGACTCATGGGAATATCGATACCTCGATTGTTATTGTGCTGCAAGCAGCGTGTTGCCAGTGAATCCCATAGTCACTTGATGCTGCAGGGCCTGCTTTCCTGCGTTTCTGGCTCCGCAGATAAATATGAAACAAACACTTTTCGAAGAAAAGAGAAGCGGCCACACGGGGAGTTTGGGAACAGGTAGCCGTTTAATTCAAAAGTCCAGGTAACGGCGAATGCATTTCGGCTAACGAGCCTTCCTCAGCGCCTCCCACCTAAACGATCAGTCCCAAATAGTTCCCTTCCGTGATTAAATATCTGCAGGCTCGAGTTCCCTCCCCTTAACGCGTTCTGCGCAGCTTTCGTAGTCCGTGTTGATTGTAGCGGACTCCAAGTCCCAGTATGCTCTGTCTCGGCATACCTGGGTTGCTGGTGTAGGGGAGTGGAGTAAATGTAGTTTGCGCCTGCACAGGAGGGCGGGGTGGTCGATGGTCAATGAACTCCACAGTACCTGTCCCTTGTCCCCGATAACTGCTGCGCCCTTCCTCCCAGGTAAGTGATGGAAACAGTGGCGGTCAAATGCGAGACTGTTTGCCTGTTGAGATGAAATACCTCAGTCTGTTTCCGCTTCTCTGAGGTTCTTGGCGGACTCATGGGAATATCGATACCTCGATTGTTATTGTGCTGCAAGCAGCGTGTTGCCAGTGAATCCCATAGTCACTTGATGCTGCAGGGCCTGCTTTCCTGCGTTTCTGGCTCCGCAGATAAATATGAAACAAACACTTTTCGAAGAAAAGAGAAGCGGCCACACGGGGAGTTTGGGAACAGGTAGCCGTTTAATTCAAAAGTCCAGGTAACGGATATATATATTACCTACTGGCGGTCGCCAGTAGGTATATACAGTTAGGATTTTTTCTCTATGGGATTTTTGAAAATTCTATGTCGAATAACTTTGGCGTTTGAGGACGGAATTGGCTGAAATTTTCAGGAAAATTGAAAATTTTGTTTCTGAGCAGATACTGAAAATGTGGGGGGGGTTTGTCAAGGGGGGGGCTGAGAAAAAAGGGGGGTCCCAAAACGTGTTTTTCCCATGTTAATTTCCATAGGGCGGTTGGCCTCACTTTTAGCCCGAACGGCTGAATGGATTTGCACGAAACTTGGCAAAATTGTAGGGACTGGTAGCCCGATGTGCCTTTGCTAGGTCTCAATATATGTGATCCAGTGGATTTTGAGAAATTAACGTTCAAAAAAAGATATATATCTGTAAGCGCGCTCCGGGCAGCGCTCCGATTCGCGTACCTGACGCGTAACGGAACTTCGAGTAGCTAAGCTGATTGGCTCTCCGGTGTCTGTCAACATTCTAAACAGTCCGGAGCGGCCGCCATCTTGTCGCTCGGTAGGATCGAGAGACAAGAGGAGGCCAAAACAAAGGGGTAAATGACCATAAGGGGGCATAGCAGATCCTCCCTAACCCCCTAGGTTTGATGTGGAGGCTTTAAAAGGGCCCCGCGGCGGAAAAGAAAAAAACAATTTTTCGTTTTTTTTGCGTGGGGAGCGCCCGGTACGCGCACCGGGAAGCGGTCCGGGGAGCGTATTATAAGGAAAAAAGAATGATAGACTTTTTAAATATTGTATGTTTATTGATTGTTCGTTTTGTTAAGTAGCAATATGTAGGTACCAATGCAGAGTCAAAAAATTAATATACACCGTCTCCTTTGTAGTTATCTTGCATGTTGCTTCAGAAGTTATTGTGGAATATGGAATTCATACCATAGTGTGTCAGGAAAGCAGAAACAATATGGAGGCAGGAGATGATAAAGAGATGTTAAATACACATTGGAGATAATATAAAGTTGCACAGTATACTATAAGTCTGAATTTACATTATAATCAATTTGGTACTAGTTTATGAATTAGATATAAAAATGATTAAAGACTCAAACAATTTTTGATTATTAAATATAAATTTAATTTTCTGATTCTTTTTCAAAATGTAATAGAACGTCTAACATTTGACTGTCCGAAATGTCTTCTTTTTGACTGAACATAACTTCCAACATTTGACCGTCCTCATATTGAAGTAAGAAATCCACAGATTCTACACATTGTAGAAGTTCATGGTCCCGTGATTCATCCATGAATTCCAAGTCAATGGGTTCAATGATTTCCTCATTGTTCATCTCTAGGACAATTTCAAAGGAAACGTTCTGTTCTCCTTCCATTTTTGTGCTGAAATTTGCATAAAAAATAAATATATCAGTAGAGATAGGGCGCTGTTGGGTTTAAGTTCAGACAGGTACTTTTCAGGTGTGAAGTAGTACTATTAAAAAGTGCCTGTGAAAAAGCATAAGTAAATTCATAATTATACCACAGAAACCTAAATCAATCCATAATTATAATAAACAAGCCTTTCTCAATGTCTAACTCTTACAGAGGGATAGTATATAACTATCTGAAAAAATTTTCAAATTTATAAAATAACATCTTACCTTTTAAAAACAAGTTTAAGTTGTCAGTGAAAATGCTCTTGCAATGTAGTTCAGGAAGTAGTAGTCAAAATGGCTGTGTTTCTCTCTCTTTCTTTATATATATACAGGTACATAACCAATCAAATGTCAGGTAAAAAAAGTAGAAAATGAAAGTAACATTTTAATTGGTTGTCAATTCCAACACTTCAGATGTGTTTTGTGAAGTAATTTACCTCTGGGTATTTAGAGAGGTCTACAGGCTAAATGGCTAAATGGAATTCCAACCAAATTTGTGAAAATGGTAGGGATTGGTATGTAGTATGAGCTAATCTATATTTGGTGAAAGTGTCTCCAGTGGTTTTTCTGTATATTACTTTCCCACCTTTTTTGAGCGAGCACTTCCCGGTGCGCGCCCCGGTACGCGAACCGGCAGCGTTACGGGAGTCCTCCATTTTGTGTTTCGGTAGATTTGAGATACAAGATGGAGGGCAAATAATGTTGAGAATAGGTAGAAGGGGGCACGGTAGACGTATCCTGACCCCCTAGGTTTTCTGAGGGTGGCTGAGGAGGCCCATATGTGCGGAAAAAACCCAATTTTTTTTCAAATTTTTGCACGGTTAGCGTTCGGTGCGCATACCGGGTAGCGCTCCGGTGAGCGTACTTTGGTGAAAATTTGTGAAAAAAGTTAGAGTAAAATAATAATTGTGAGTGATCAGATGTAGGGTAGCTCTGAAAAGAGCTTTTGGGTCCTGTGGCTGATTTAGGTAACTACAAGTAGGTACCAATACATAGTCTTAAATTCAGGATGAAAATTCTGTTCCCCTCATCTGAGAAGTGAACTCCATCTCCTCTGTAGATATCTTGCATGTAGTAACGCAAGTTATTGTTGTAGATGGAGCCCATTCCATGGTCTCTCATGTAAGCTGAAACAGACTTATTTACATGCTTCCTCGATTTCTCAATTTGTGAACAAAATTGGTTGGACCACCTCCATTTCTGTCTTTGGCATATATTTGAATATACCAAGGCAGTTTGAGGAAAAAGTGCCATCAATTGGTCAAAGGTGTCTTTTAAAAGCATTTCCAGACCTACCCCAGTCAAAGTGCCCAAGTCATTTCCTCCACAGTGCACAATTAACAGGTCAGGTTTTGGCAAATGCAAAAAGGTTTTCACCAATGGTATCAATTGGTGACATCTTAATCCTCTGTGGCCAATCCAGTTGATTTCCACATTTTGTAAATTGAGGTTGTGTAAATTTCTGTTATCAGCATACCTTTGAGCCCAGTGGATATAACTATGTCCAACAATCCAGACAGAAAACATGGTGAGAGGAGGTTCTGCTGCAGTCAGATGAAGTGTGGTAATGAAATGGCAGTTGGAACAGTAGGAGTATGTAATGAAAAAAACTGTGGAGTTTCTGTGGTAATTAATCAGTAGCAGTGATTGGTAGATTTTGATTGCTGAAAACAGAAAGTTAGGGTGCATGGATGAGTTCTTTGAAAGATGTAATTTGAATGGTCAAGAAAAAATCGTTTTATGAAAGATTGCACTGGATACGCAGGTGTACTGAGAGTTCAGAGTTCAATTGAAACATTGTTGTGTGAACTTGCAAACATGAGAGGTCTTTCAGGAGGTGGTTGCTATGGAAAAAAGGCAGAAAGGGCAGAAGGGGGAAGGGTGTTGATTTGAAAAAAGTAAGGGAAGAGTTTTGATTGGGTGACATGAGAGATATGTGTGATGAATTAAAGCATTTCTGTGCCATTGTTGGTTGCAGCCTCTGGAGTGCATACCTTTTGCTCTGCTGAAGACAAATTGGTGTGTATCTGAGACTGTTTTGAAACTCAAAAAATATTTTCTAAGGTGAGAAAAGATTCATTTAATTTAGATAGAGAATAGTATGCTTTAGGGAGAAAATTATGAAGAAAGTTGTGTATTTAAAATGTTGCTTTGTTTCATAGGTTGCTTGGGGCATATTTACAAGGCCTTTGAGTCCCTTTGATATTATTTTTCCCTTTTTAATTTAAGACATTTCCCCGTGGTGCAAGGTCCTTGTAAATACGCCCCCATGTGTGCTTGGCAAATTTAGATTTTGTTTCTTTGAGTTACATTGCCATGTTAAAAGTGAGGCAAAAATGGTTTAAGGGCCTTCAAAATACGCGTTCATGTGTGTTAGGGCATTTTAAGTCACTTCCCCATGAATGTAGTTGAATAACTGCTTTACTTGATGTGTTTAAAAACGTTTATTGAAGTCATTTAAGTTTCTTGATATGTACTGCTAGAGTTTCATAGGCTGCTTGGGGCATATTTACAAGGCCTTTGAGTCCCTTTGATATTATTTTTCCCATTTTAATTTAAGACATTTCCCCGTGGTGCAAGGTCCTTGTAAATACGCCCCCATGTGTGCTTGGCAAATTTAGATTTTGTTTCTTTGAGTTACATAGCCATGTTAAACGTGATGCAAAAATGGTTTAAGGGCCTTCAAAATATGCTTTCATGTGTGTTGGGGCATTTTAAGTCACTTCCCCATGAATGTAGTTGAATAACTGCTTTACTTGATGTGTTTAAAAACGTTTATTGAAGTCATTTAAGTTTCTTGATATGTACTGCTAGAGTTTCATAGGCTGCTTGGGGCATATTTACAAGGCCTTTGAGTCCCTTTGATGTTGTTTTCCCCATTTTAATTTAAGTAATTTCCCCGTTGTGCAAGGTCTTTGTAAATACGCCCCCATGTGTGCTTGGCAAATTTAGATTTTGTTTCTTTGAGTTACATAGCCATGTTAAAAGTGATGGAAAAATGGTGCAATGGCCTTCAAAATACGCTTCCATGTGTGTTAGGGCATTTTAAGTCACTTCCCCTTGAATGTAGTTGAATAACTGCTTTACTTGATGTGTTTAAAAATGTTTATTGAAGTCATTTAAGTTTCTTGATATGTACTGCTAGAGTTTCATAGGCTGCTTGGGGCATATTTAAAAGGCCTTTGAGTCCCTTTGATGTTATTTTCCCCATTTTAATTTAAGTTATTTCCCCGTGGTGTAAGGTCCTTGTAAATACGCCCCCATGTGTGCTTGGCTAATTTAAGTACTGATAGGATGTGCTTCTACATAGGACCTGTGTTGTGTTTTCAAATTATGACCAGAAAATCGTGTTTTTTTTAAAAAAAACGCTTTTCACATTTATGAGAAGGTCATATTGATGTCTGCTTCTTTAAATAAATATTGAACTGAGAAATATTAAACTGAGGCTTCTGTAAGTGTCAAAGGAGGTGAGTAATGTACATTGCTCTGTTGGATACAGTCCTCATCCTCTGCGTACTCTTGGATATGCTAGACTAAATCTGCTCAATGAGATAACTAAGCTGAGGAAACACAGGTTATGTGATTCTGAAATGAGGAAAATAAATTCCATATTTTTCAATTACATCACCTGTGTTTCCTAACATTATGAATCACATTGTGCAGTTGAGGTTTAGGCCTGTCCAGGGACACAGAAGAGGTCTGGCCTTTGTTCAAGAGTGAAGTGGACATGACTCACTTCATTGGTAGGCCTGCACATGTATTATCTCCTCTGTACTCTTCAACAAGCCTAAATTTCATCTGCAACCCTGAGTAGGCCTCACCTCAAACAAACCTCTGGATAGGCCACACCTTATCGTCATCCTGAATCAATCATTTAAAATGTTAGGGGCAGATTTATGATGGCCGTGCGCCTCTTTTGTGCCGCTGTTGCGTCACTTTTGTGATGCAGCAGTGATGCAAAAGATGCACCATGTTGCAAGACAGGCCTCACTTCATCTCCAACAAGATACCGTCAGTTTAAACTGTAAACATTTAGGACTGTGTAGGGGGCATGGAGAAGCTGAATCTTCTGTAAATGTCAAAATTGTTGCATACAGTGCTCAACTTCTGCGTAGTCTTTGATATGTTAGTTTCCATCTGCACAATGAGATACCTAAGCAAAGGAAACACAGGTTATGTGATTCTGAAATGAGGAAAATAAATTCAACATTTTTCAATTACATCACCTGTGTTTCCTAACATTATGAATCACATTGTGCAGTTGAGGTTTAGATCTGTCCAGGGACACAGAAGAGGTCTGGCCTTTGTTCAAGAGTGAAGTGGACATGACTCACTTCATTGGTAGGCCTGCACATGTATTATCTCCTCTGTACTCTTCAACAAGCCTAAATTTCATCTGCAACCCTGAGTAGGCCTCACCTCAAACAAACCTCTGGATAGGCCACACCTTATCGTCATCCTGAATCAATCATTTAAAATGTTAGGGGCAGATTTATGATGGCCGTGTGCCTCTTTTGCGCCGCTGTTGCGTCACTTTTGTGATGCAGCAGTGATGCAAAGATGCACTATGTTGCAAGATAGGCCTCACTTCATCTCCAACAAGATACCGTCAGTTTAAACTGTAAACATTTAGAACTGTGTAGGGGGCATGGAGAAGCTGAATCTTCTGTAAATGTCAAAATTGTTGAATACAGTGCTCAACTTCTGCGTACTCTTTCATATGCTAGATTCCATCTCCACAATGAGATACCTAAGCAAAGGAAACACAGGTGATGTGATGGTGAAATGAGGAAAAGAAATTCCACATTTTTCAATTACATCACCTGTGTTTCCTAACATTACGAATCACATTGTGCAGATGAGGTTTAGGCCTGTCCACGGACACAGAAGAGGTCTGGCCTTTGTTCAAGAGTGAAGTGGACATGACTCACTTCATTGGTAGGCCTGCACATGTATTATCTCCTCTGTACTCTTCAACAAGCCTGTTGCGACATATTTACAACTTGATGCATCTAGGCAGATGTGTCATGCTGTAAAGTCCTGTGCCACATGAAACCTGCATCAGATTTCATGTGAGCGTTTTGTTGTAGGGTGGCCAGTCATTTGCATGAAAGCCCTGTAAAACTAACACAGTAAAATTAAGAAGATTTCACTGAGTCACATTTATGGCATTGCTGAATCAAATCCTTACGCCTGTTTGAAACAGGCATAAGGAGTGATGCACCATGCAATGTGTGGCTTGCCCCTGTGCATTTTTGTGGAACAGATGCGTGACGCATCTGTGCTGTTTTTGCTCAATGGTGCTCTGCATTGTAAATGCGGCACATCATGGGTGACAGAGCAGTGGCGCACGTTAACTGGTGCATCCCTGGGGATGCGCCAGTTAACATAAATCTGCTCCTTTAAATTTTAAGTATTAGCAGGGGACACAGTGTTGGTGAGGCTTATCCAAGGTTAAGAAGAGATGAGTCCTGTTCACTGAAAAATTGGACATAAGCCTCACCTCCTTAGCATCGCTGGACATGGTTAAATAATATCTGCAAAATGTTACTCTTGTTAAACAATTTTACAATTATAGTCTCTGAGATTTGTCTCTTACTCTGCAACATCTCATTGTTGTTCTCTTTCTTTAAAGATAACGACAACATCAAGCATGAGTGATAATGAGCAATCTGTTGATCGCGATCGTATCATTGAAATTGTGATTGAAACATCAGTGGAAGTAGATCCCTTGGATGATTTAAATCCTGAGGATGATGAAGAACATGATGAGGATGCCGATTTGTCAGAATTGTATGACATAGGGTGGGAAGCTGACCTGCTCGAGCCTATGGAACTATAAACATTTATTTTTAAAAGTTACTGGAAATGAAAAGTAAACATGTTAACCGTTTCATTTAAAATTAAACACATCTTCAAAAACAGCTTGTGTAAAGTGTCTTTAATAAAATAGGGAAATATGCTGATAAAAATTAGTTCAGATTCACATATAAAAGAGCAAAGGTCAAATGTAGAAGCATTCTATTTCTTTGCTACTATTTGTGACTACTAAATTTGCCAATGCACTAAAAATTAGTTTATGTAAAATTGACAAGTAGTGTGTTAATTTTTTGATGACTGTTATTGATTTACTGTTTGGTAATAGTGGTTAATAACATTTTTTATTATATTTTACCACAGATTCAACTGCAGATCATTTCAAAACTACATTATGCCATCTAAAGAAAGAACCCGAAAGGCTACAAAACGTCAAAGACAGCAGATTACTAAATGCTTGCAGCAGCCCTCTACAATAAAAACTCGTCAAGTCACCAAGAAAGCTCCGGGTAAGACAACGAAATCATTCCTAAGAAACATTTGTAGAAAAAAAAGTAGTACTACAGAACATGTTTTAGTCCAGAAAAAGAGAGCCAATTTAAACGGAAAGGAAAGGCCAATCAAAAATGTTACTGCTAGAGCAGGAGATAACTCTGTGCATGGTAGTAGAAGGAAAAATCAGTTTAGGGACATTCGTAGACGAATGTTCCGCAACAGGATAATTGGCAATTTGTTAAAAAATATTAAGAAAGGTCAACAGAAAGTGTTTTTTTATAAGAGAAAAAAAATTTGAGAAAATGATTGATCAGGCATTTGAAATTAAGCGAAAGTTATTTATTTTGATAATCAATAGAATTAGGAAGCTAAACAAGGCAATTTATGATTTCAAAAGAAATAGTAGATGGAAGAGAACAGTTAATCGTAGTAATTTTTGTGAAGTTTTTTCAGGAGAATGGATGCATAGTTCAAGTTGTGAGGCATTTTTTAATGAGGAGAGTTATTTCCAGGATAATGATTTGGTGCATGCAGTTGACACCAGTGGTCGAGCTTATGAGGTGAAAGATGGTTGTCCAGTTGAAAAAGAAAAACTTGTGACAACAGAGGCAGAAGAGGTGTTAGGTAATGAGGTTTTAGGAAGACGTCCTAAGGGACCAGTGTATACCTGGAAGTGTAGTAGTATTTGCAGTGTGCGACAGGATTCCATCAATTTGCTTTGTGATTTGGTACGGACATTTAATAAGAAAAGTTTAAAACAGAAAATGAAGTTGTTGCAAGAATTAGATCCTTGCAGAGTGAGAGAAGTGACAGGTGTGCATGGTCATTCACTGGCTTGTCTTTCCAGGAGAGTATGCCAGAGTGTTTTTCATCATTTCAGGATGCTAGCAGTGCATCATAATAAAGTGAGGAAATTAGTTAGAATGTTGTATTATGCTAAGAGTCCAGCAATTATGCTTAAACAATTATGCACTGCTCTTTTGCATGGTTCTGAAGTAGATGTGAAGAATATTTGTAAAGAAATCGAGTTTTGTTACTTTGCAAGTAAAGAGGAGAATGTTGAAATTGACCCAGAAGAAAAAGGTAATGTGGAAGATAGTGTACAGGTTTCCAGTACAGATAGATTTCAGAAAGAAATTGCCACGTTTCAGGTGAAATCAAGTGAGAGGCCTAATTTTACTTGTGTGTGTTGTCGACGCACTTATTATAAGAATCAGACTAAGTTAGTGGATTTATATGCGAAAAGTGAAAGTGAAAATAATAGTGAATGGAAGGATTTTGCAACATACTTAATGGTAGAAAATTGTTTTGATTTGGGATCGGATCAACGTGTGTGTACTTATTGTTGTAACAAATTAAATCAAAACCGGATGCCTGCTAGAGCGGTTCATAATAATCTGGAATTGGTTGAGATTCCTTCTGAATTGAAGGATTTAAATATTTATGAATCTATTTTGATTCAAAGTATCCATCACTTTCAGGCTATTGTATGAATGGAGCCAAAGACAGGGAAATTGCCTTCATCAGATTTACAGAGAGGATTAAAGGGAAGAGTTGTTTATTTGCCTCTAGATTTGAAGAAAAACATTAATACAATTGGAGTAGAGAAAGTGGAAGAGGAACCTCTGGTTATCTTAGTTAATGGGGTTCCGACAAAGAGTAAGAAAATCTGGCAAGATTTAGTGGATGTTAGGAAAGTCAAAAAGGCAACATTGTATTTGAAGAAAAACAATAAGTACTACAAGAATGTATATGTTGCAGAAGAGGAAGTAAGTGAAGAAGAGGATAGCGATTTGTGTGCTGGTCAAATTGAGAAAGTAGAAGCCTCTAAAAATGAAGAAATATATGAACATTATAGTGTTCATCCTTTGCATTCCAAGGAAGTCATGGGGAATGCTATTGAGTTGTTTCAAATGAAACAAGCCAAAGGAAGTCCCATTAGTGTTTGGGAGGAAAGTTTGGAAGCTCGGTGTTTCCCACAGCTATTTCCAACAGGTCAAGGAGGAAGATATGATGAGCGACCAGATCAAATTCCTGCTTCTGAATACCGGACTTTACGATGCAGAAGATCCTAGGTTTCGTCAATGCATTCCCTATTTGTTTCATCTACTGTTTGAAAGCGATCTGTCTGGACTGTCATATGCAGTGAACCACATCTTGAAAAGTGGTGTACAGATGCAAAATATCTCGGCAAGTGACTTTATGGATAAAGTCAATGTGCAAGACAGTATTTTGGATTCTCACCTGATTAATCTCATGGCGTGTCAGCGTGGTACTAATGAGTACTGGTACCGTCGTCATGGTGATTTAAAATGTATGCTGAGGAACTTAGGAACTCCCACATGGTTCCTCACTCTCAGCTGTGCCGAGTATGGCTGGGAAGACTTACTTGAATTTCTACGAGAGGCAAATGGAAACATTGAAAATATCGAATTCAAGACACCCGGAGAACTGTGCTCCTTGGATCCAGTGAATGTATGCAGGTACTTCAATCATAGATTTGAAGCTATGATGTCTTTCATCATGAACAAGAAAAATCCACCTCTTGGAGAGGTGTTGGATTTCTTCTGGAGAAAGGAGTACCAAGCAAGAGGTGCTCCTCATATACATATGCTGCTGTGGATCAAAGATGCACCGTTCTACACAAAATGTCGTTTCGCCTTTCCACGACCGGTGATTTCTAAAGGAAGAGTGAACAGTTTGATGTCTTCACTGCGACATAATGTGATGAAGAAATCACCCAAAAATACGTACAATTTGAAAAGGAACGAAGAGTCCAAGTACATCAACGACTACAACCCAGTGATTTTGTCCATGTGGAATGCTAACATGGATATACAGTTTGTGGCTGATAACGGTATGGCTGTGGCTCGGTATGTGACATCTTACATCACCAAAAAAGAAAAGACAGAATTGAAGGATATGTGGGAGGACATTTCCCATGAAAAGAGCCTCAGTAAGAAGTTGTACAGTTTCAGTCTGAAGATGTTGTCGCATCGAGAAATCGGAGCTTACGAATGTTCTGACCGGTTGTCTTCAGCAAGTCTCTATGCCAAATCCAGGAGTATCATTTGGGCGAGTCTTGGTCTTGCTGCAACGCGTAATCGAGTTCTGAAACCTGTACGGGAAATTGAGTATTTGGCGGAAAAGGAGCCAAACAGTACAGATATTTTGAAGACCAACATGTTGGATACATATTATCCAAATAGAAGCAGTCACCTCGAGAATGTTTGTCTGTATGAGGTTCTACAAAATTACATATTCAAGAGGAACATCAAAGAAGATATTGATAAAGGAGTGTATGCTGTAATTGGTAGTGATTTACAACAAGGGGTGGTGATGGACAGAGTCTCTGAATTAAGCAGAAATCTCTCACCCAGTCAAGAGATCAGGGCTAGATCCAACACCGTTTTTTAGCTCACTGCATCATCCCAGTTTCAGAACCTGGCTGTATGCAAATTAGTCTGTTCCTGTCCCAGTGCATGATGGGAACAGGGCAAACCAAACTACAAAGCCAATTCTTACACTGGAAAGGAAACAAGCTACCGGGGACCGGTGTCTGGCATTTCAGCCTCTTCGGCCCGGCTTGCTTGAATCCTGATGGTGCAGTGAGCAAGGGACTCATGTCTGAGCATACCCTTCCACGCTTAGGGTGGACAAAATAATTTACAACAAGGGGTGGTGATGGACAGAGTCTCTGAATTAAGCAGAAATCTCTCACCCAGTCAAGAGATCAGGGCTAGATCCAACACCGTTTTTTAGCTCACTGCATCATCCCAGTTTCAGAACCTGGCTGTATGCAAATTAGTCTGTTCCTGTCCCAGTGCATGATGGGAACAGGGCAAACCAAACTACAAAGCCAATTCTTACACTGGAAAGGAAACAAGCTACCGGGGACCGGTTTCTGGCATTTCAGCCTCTTCGGCCCGGCTTGCTTGAATCCTGATGGTGCAGTGAGCAAGGGACTCATGTCTGAGCATACCCTTCCACGCTTAGGGTGGACAAAATAATTTACAACAAGGGGTGGTGATGGACAGAGTCTCTGAATTAAGCAGAAATCTCTCACCCAGTCAAGAGATCAGGGCTAGATCCAACACCGTTTTTTAGCTCACTGCATCATCCCAGTTTCAGAACCTGGCTGTATGCAAATTAGTCTGTTCCTGTCCCAGTGCATGATGGGAACAGGGCAAACCAAACTACAAAGCCAATTCTTACACTGGAAAGGAAACAAGCTACCGGGGACCGGTTTCTGGCATTTCAGCCTCTTCGGCCCGGCTTGCTTGAATCCTGATGGTGCAGTGAGCAAGGGACTCATGTCTGAGCATACCCTTCCACGCTTAGGGTGGACAAAATAATTTACAACAAGGGGTGGTGATGGACAGAGTCTCTGAATTAAGCAGAAATCTCTCACCCAGTCAAGAGATAAGGGCTAGATCCAAAACCGTTTTTTAGCTCACTGCATCATCCCAGTTTCAGAACCTGGCTGTATGCAAATTAGTCTGTTCCTGTCCCAGTGCATGATGGGAACAGGGCAAACCAAACTACAAAGCCAATTCTTACACTGGAAAGGAAACAAGCTACCGGGGACCGGTTTCTGGCATTTCAGCCTCTTCGGCCCGGCTTGCTTGAATCCTGATGGTGCAGTGAGCAAGGGACTCATGTCTGAGCATACCCTTCCACGCTTAGGGTGGACAAAATAATTTACAACAAGGGGTGGTGATGGACAGAGTCTCTGAATTAAGCAGAAATCTCTCACCCAGTCAAGAGATCAGGGCTAGATCCAACACCGTTTTTTAGCTCACTGCATCATCCCAGTTTCAGAACCTGGCTGTATGCAAATTAGTCTGTTCCTGTCCCAGTGCATGATGGGAACAGGGCAAACCAAACTACAAAGCCAATTCTTACACTGGAAAGGAAACAAGCTACCGGGGACCGGTTTCTGGCATTTCAGCCTCTTCGGCCCGGCTTGCTTGAATCCTGATGGTGCAGTGAGCAAGGGACTCATGTCTGAGCATACCCTTCCACGCTTAGGGTGGACAAAATAATTTACAATAAGGGGTGGTGATGGACAGAGTCTCTGAATTAAGCAGAAATCTCTCACCCAGTCAAGAGATCAGGGCTAGATCCAACACCGTTTTTTTAGCTCACTGCATCATCCCAGTTTCAGAACCTGGCTGTATGCAAATTAGTCTGTTCCTGTCCCAGTGCATGATGGGAACAGGGCAAACCAAACTACAAAGCCAATTCTTACACTGGAAAGGAAACAAGCTACCGGGGACCGGTTTCTGGCATTTCAGCCTCTTCGGCCCGGCTTGCTTGAATCCTGATGGTGCAGTGAGCAAGGGACTCATGTCTGAGCATACCCTTCCACGCTTAGGGTGGACAAAATAATTTACAACAAGGGGTGGTGATGGACAGAGTCTCTGAATTAAGCAGAAATCTCTCACCCAGTCAAGAGATCAGGGCTAGATCCAACACCGTTTTGGATCTAGCCCTGATCTCTTGACTGGGTGAGAGTACTCTGCTTAATTCAGAGACTCTGTCCATCACCACCCCTTGTTGTAAATATTTTTGTCCACCCTAAGCGTGGAAGGGTATACTCAGATGTGAGTCCCTTGCTCATTGCACCATCAGGATTCAAGCAAGCCGGGCCAAAGACGGCTGTAATGCCAGAAACCGGTCCCCGGAAGCTTGTTTCCTTCCCAGTGTAAGAATTGGCTTTTGTAGTCTGGTCTGCCCTGTTCCCATGATGCACTGGGCCAGGGACAGACTAATTTGCATACAGCCAGGTTCTGAAACTGGGATGGTGCAATGAGCTAAAAAACGGTGTTGGATCTAGCCCTGATCTCTTGACTGGGTGAGAGTACTCTGCTTAATTCAGAGACTCTGTTCATCACCACCCCTTGTTGTAAATATTTTTGTCCACCCTAAGCGTGGAAGGGTATACTCAGATGTGAGTCCCTTGCTCATTGCACCATCAGGATTCAAGCAAGCCGGGCCGAAGACGGCTGTAATGCCAGAAACCGGTCCCCGGAAGCTTGTTTCCTTCCCAGTGTAAGAATTGGCTTTTGTAGTCTGGTCTGCCCTGTTCATATGATGCACTGGGCCAGGGACAGACTAATTTGCATACAGCCAGGTTCTGAAACTGGGATGGTGCAATGAGCTAAAAAACGGTGTTGGATCTAGCCCTGATCTCTTGACTGGGTGAGAGTACTCTGCTTAATTCAGAGACTCTGTCCATCACCACCCCTTGTTGTAAATATTTTTGTCCACCCTAAGCGTGGAAGGGTATACTCCGATGTGAGTCCCTTGCTCATTGCACCATCAGGATTCAAGCAAGCCGGGCCGAAGACGGCTGTAATGCCAGAAACCGGTCCCCGGAAGCTTGTTTCCTTCCCAGTGTAAGAATTGGCTTTTGTAGTCTGGTCTGCCCTGTTCCCATGATGCACTGGGCCAGGGACAGACTAATTTGCATACAGCCAGGTTCTGAAACTGGGATGGTGCAATGAGCTAAAAAACGGTGTTGGATCTAGCCCTGATCTCTTGACTGGGTGAGAGTACTCTGCTTAATTCAGAGACTCTGTCCATCACCACCCCTTGTTGTAAATATTTTTGTCCACCCTAAGCGTGGAAGGGTATACTCAGATGTGAGTCCCTTGCTCATTGCACCATCAGGATTCAAGCAAGCCGGGCCGAAGACGGCTGTAATGCCAGAAACCGGTCCCCGGAAGCTTGTTTCCTTCCCAGTGTAAGAATTGGCTTTTGTAGTCTGGTCTGCCCTGTTCCCATGATGCACTGGGCCAGGGACAGACTAATTTGCATCCAGCCAGGTTCTGAAACTGGGATGGTGCAATGAGCTAAAAAATGGTGTTGGATCTAGCCCTGATCTCTTGACTGGGTGAGAGTACTCTGCTTAATTCAGAGACTCTGTCCATCACCACCCCTTGTTGTAAATATTTTTCTCCACCCTAAGCGTGGAAGGGTATACTCAGATGTGAGTCCCTTGCTCATTGCACCATCAGGATTCAAGCAAGCCGGGCCGAAGACGGCTGTAATGCCAGAAACTGGTCCCCGGAAGCTTGTTTCCTTACCAGTGTAAGAATTGGCTTTTGTAGTTTGGTCTGCCCTGTTCCCATGATGCACTGGGCCAGGGACAGACTAATTTGCATACAGCCAGGTTCTGAAACTGGGATGGTGCAATGAGCTAAAAAACGGTGTTGGATCTAGCCCTGATCTCTTGACTGGGTGAGAGTACTCTGCTTAATTCAGAGACTCTGTCCATCACCACCCCTTGTTGTAAATATTTTTGTCCACCCTAAGCGTGGAAGGGTATACTCAGATGTGAGTCCCTTGCTCATTGCACCATCAGGATTCAAGCAAGCCGGGCCGAAGACGGCTGTAATGCCAGAAACCGGTCCCGGGAAGCTTGTTTCCTTCCCAGTGTAAGAATTGGCTTTTGTAGTCTGGTCTGCCCTGTTCCCATGATGCACTGGGCCAGGGACAGACTAATTTGCATACAGCCAGGTTCTGAAACTGGGATGGTGCAATGAGCTAAAAAACGGTGTTGGATCTAGCCCTGATCTCTTGACTGGGTGAGAGTACTCTGCTTAATTCAGAGACTCTGTCCATCACCACCCCTTGTTGTAAATATTTTTGTCCACCCTAAGCGTGGAAGGGTATACTCAGATGTGAGTCCCTTGCTCATTGCACCATCAGGATTCAAGCAAGCCGGGCCGAAGACGGCTGCAATGCCAGAAACCGGTCCCCGGAAGCTTGTTTCCTTCCCAGTGTAAGAATTGGCTTTTGTAGTCTGGTCTGCCCTGTTCCCATGATGCACTGGGCCAGGGACAGACTAATTTGCATACAGCCAGGTTCTGAAACTGGGATGGTGCAATGAGCTAAAAAACGGTGTTGGATCTAGACCTGATCTCTTGACTGGGTGAGAGTACTCTGCTTAATTCAGAGACTCTGTCCATCACCACCCCTTGTTGTAAATATTTTTGTCCACCCTAAGCGTGGAAGGGTATACTCAGATGTGAGTCCCTTGCTCATTGCACCATCAGGATTCAAGCAAGCCGGGCCGAAGACGGCTGTAATGCCAGAAACCGGTCCCCGGAAGCTTGTTTCCTTCCCAGTGTAAGAATTGGCTTTTGTAGTCTGGTCTGCCCTGTTCCCATGATGCACTGGGCCAGGGACAGACTAATTTGCATACAGCCAGGTTCTGAAACTGGGATGGTGCAATGAGCTAAAAACGGTGTTGGATCTAGCCCTGATCTCTTGACTGGGTGAGAGTACTCTGCTTAATTCAGAGACTCTGTCCATCACCACCCCTTGTTGTAAATATTTTTGTCCACCCTAAGCGTGGAAGGGTATACTCAGATGTGAGTCCCTTGCTCATTGCACCATCAGGATTCAAGCAAGCCGGGCCGAAGATGGCTGTAATGCCAGAAACCGGTCCCCGGAAGCTTGTTTCCTTCCCAGTGTAAGAATTGGCTTTTGTAGTCTGGTCTGCCCTGTTCCCATGATGCACTGGGGCCAGGGACAGACTAATTTGCATACAGCCAGGTTCTGAAACTGGGATGGTGCAATGAGCTAAAAAACGGTGTTGGATCTAGCCCTGATCTCTTGACTGGGTGAGAGTACTCTGCTTAATTCAGAGACTCTGTCCATCACCACCCCTTGTTGTAAATATTTTTGTCCACCCTAAGCGTGGAAGGGTATACTCAGATGTGAGTCCCTTGCTCATTGCACCATCAGGATTCAAGCAAGCCGGGCCGAAGACGGCTGTAATGCCAGAAACCGGTCCCCGGAAGCTTGTTTCCTTCCCAGTGTAAGAATTGGCTTTTGTAGTCTGGTCTGCCCTGTTCCCATGATGCACTGGGCCAGGGACAGACTAATTTGCATACAGCCAGGTTCTGAAACTGGGATGGTGCAATGAGCTAAAAAACGGTGTTGGATCTACCCCTGATCTCTTGACTGGGTGAGAGTACTCTGCTTAATTCAGAGACTCTGTCCATCACCACCCCTTGTTGTAAATATGTTTGTCCACCCTAAGCGTGGAAGGGTATACTCAGATGTGAGTCCCTTGCTCATTGCACCATCAGGATTCAAGCAAGCCGGGCCGAAGACGGCTGTAATGCCAGAAACCGGTCCCCGGAAGCTTGTTTCCTTCCCAGTGTAAGAATTGGCTTTTGTAGTCTGGTCTGCCCTGTTCCCATGATGCACTGGGCCAGGGACAGACTAATTTGCATACAGCCAGGTTCTGAAACTGGGATGGTGCAATGAGCTAAAAAACGGTGTTGGATCTAGCCCTGATCTCTTGACTGGGTGAGAGTACTCTGCTTAATTCAGAGACTCTGTCCATCACCACCCCTTGTTGTAAATATTTTTGTCCACCCTAAGCGTGGAAGGGTATACTCAGATGTGAGTCCCTTGCTCATTGCACCATCAGGATTCAAGCAAGCCGGGCCGAAGACGGCTGTAATGCCAGAAACCGGTCCCCGGAAGCTTGTTTCCTTCCCAGTGTAAGAATTGGCTTTTGTAGTCTGGTCTGCCCTGTTCCCATGATGCACTGGGCCAGGGACAGACTAATTTGCATACAGCCAGGTTCTGAAACTGGGATGGTGCAATGAGCTAAAAAACGGTGTTGGATCTAGCCCTGATCTCTTGACTGGGTGAGAGTACTCTGCTTAATTCAGAGACTCTGTCCATCACCACCCCTTGTTGTAAATATTTTTGTCCACCCTAAGCGTGGAAGGGTATACTCAGATGTGAGTCCCTTGCTCATTGCACCATCAGGATTCAAGCAAGCCGGGCCGAAGACGGCTGTAATGCCAGAAACCGGTCCCCGGAAGCTTGTTTCCTTCCCAGTGTAAGAATTGGCTTTTGTAGTCTGGTCTGCCCTGTTCATATGATGCACTGGGCCAGGGACAGACTAATTTGCATACAGCCAGGTTCTGAAACTGGGATGGTGCAATGAGCTAAAAAACGGTGTTGGATCTAGCCCTGATCTCTTGACTGGGTGAGAGTACTCTGCTTAATTCAGAGACTCTGTCCATCACCACCCCTTGTTGTAAATATTTTTGTCCACCCTAAGCGTGGAAGGGTATACTCCGATGTGAGTCCCTTGCTCATTGCACCATCAGGATTCAAGCAAGCCGGGCCGAAGACGGCTGTAATGCCAGAAACCGGTCCCCGGAAGCTTGTTTCCTTCCCAGTGTAAGAATTGGCTTTTGTAGTCTGGTCTGCCCTGTTCCCATGATGCACTGGGCCAGGGACAGACTAATTTGCATACAGCCAGGTTCTGAAACTGGGATGGTGCAATGAGCTAAAAAACGGTGTTGGATCTAGCCCTGATCTCTTGACTGGGTGAGAGTACTCTGCTTAATTCAGAGACTCTGTCCATCACCACCCCTTGTTGTAAATATTTTTGTCCACCCTAATCGTGGAAGGGTATACTCAGATGTGAGTCCCTTGCTCATTGCACCATCAGGATTCAAGCAAGCCGGGCCGAAGACGGCTGTAATGCCAGAAACCGGTCCCCGGAAGCTTGTTTCCTTCCCAGTGTAAGAATTGGCTTTTGTAGTCTGGTCTGCCCTGTTCCCATGATGCACTGGGCCAGGGACAGACTAATTTGCATCCAGCCAGGTTCTGAAACTGGGATGGTGCAATGAGCTAAAAAATGGTGTTGGATCTAGCCCTGATCTCTTGACTGGGTGAGAGTACTCTGCTTAATTCAGAGACTCTGTCCATCACCACCCCTTGTTGTAAATATTTTTCTCCACCCTAAGCGTGGAAGGGTATACTCAGATGTGAGTCCCTTGCTCATTGCACCATCAGGATTCAAGCAAGCCGGGCCGAAGACGGCTGTAATGCCAGAAACTGGTCCCCGGAAGCTTGTTTCCTTACCAGTGTAAGAATTGGCTTTTGTAGTTTGGTCTGCCCTGTTCCCATGATGCACTGGGCCAGGGACAGACTAATTTGCATACAGCCAGGTTCTGAAACTGGGATGGTGCAATGAGCTAAAAAACGGTGTTGGATCTAGCCCTGATCTCTTGACTGGGTGAGAGTACTCTGCTTAATTCAGAGACTCTGTCCATCACCACCCCTTGTTGTAAATATTTTTGTCCACCCTAAGCGTGGAAGGGTATACTCAGATGTGAGTCCCTTGCTCATTGCACCATCAGGATTCAAGCAAGCCGGGCCGAAGACGGCTGTAATGCCAGAAACCGGTCCCCGGAAGCTTGTTTCCTTCCCAGTGTAAGAATTGGCTTTTGTAGTCTGGTCTGCCCTGTTCCCATGATGCACTGGGCCAGGGACAGACTAATTTGCATACAGCCAGGTTCTGAAACTGGGATGGTGCAATGAGCTAAAAAACGGTGTTGGATCTAGCCCTGATCTCTTGACTGGGTGAGAGTACTCTGCTTAATTCAGAGACTCTGTCCATCACCACCTCTTGTTGTAAATATTTTTGTCCACCCTAAGCGTGGAAGGGTATACTCAGATGTGAGTCCCTTGCTCATTGCACCATCAGGATTCAAGCAAGCCGGGCCGAAGACGGCTGCAATGCCAGAAACCGGTCCCCGGAAGCTTGTTTCCTTCCCAGTGTAAGAATTGGCTTTTGTAGTCTGGTCTGCCCTGTTCCCATGATGCACTGGGCCAGGGACAGACTAATTTGCATACAGCCAGGTTCTGAAACTGGGATGGTGCAATGAGCTAAAAAACGGTGTTGGATCTAGACCTGATCTCTTGACTGGGTGAGAGTACTCTGCTTAATTCAGAGACTCTGTCCATCACCACCCCTTGTTGTAAATATTTTTGTCCACCCTAAGCGTGGAAGGGTATACTCAGATGTGAGTCCCTTGCTCATTGCACCATCAGGATTCAAGCAAGCCGGGCCGAAGACGGCTGTAATGCCAGAAACCGGTCCCCGGAAGCTTGTTTCCTTCCCAGTGTAAGAATTGGCTTTTGTAGTCTGGTCTGCCCTGTTCCCATGATGCACTGGGCCAGGGACAGACTAATTTGCATACAGCCAGGTTCTGAACCTGGGATGGTGCAATGAGCTAAAAACGGTGTTGGATCTAGCCCTGATCTCTTGACTGGGTGAGAGTACTCTGCTTAATTCAGAGACTCTGTCCATCACCACCCCTTGTTGTAAATATTTTTGTCCACCCTAAGCGTGGAAGGGTATACTCAGATGTGAGTCCCTTGCTCATTGCACCATCAGGATTCAAGCAAGCCGGGCCGAAGATGGCTGTAATGCCAGAAACCGGTCCCCGGAAGCTTGTTTCCTTCCCAGTGTAAGAATTGGCTTTTGTAGTCTGGTCTGCCCTGTCCCCATGATGCACTGGGGCCAGGGACAGACTAATTTGCATACAGCCAGGTTCTGAAACTGGGATGGTGCAATGAGCTAAAAAACGGTGTTGGATCTAGCCCTGATCTCTTGACTGGGTGAGAGTACTCTGCTTAATTCAGAGACTCTGTCCATCACCACCCCTTGTTGTAAATATTTTTGTCCACCCTAAGCGTGGAAGGGTATACTCAGATGTGAGTCCCTTGCTCATTGCACCATCAGGATTCAAGCAAGCCGGGCCGAAGACGGCTGTAATGCCAGAAACCGGTCCCCGGAAGCTTGTTTCCTTCCCAGTGTAAGAATTGGCTTTTGTAGTCTGGTCTGCCCTGTTCCCATGATGCACTGGGCCAGGGACAGACTAATTTGCATACAGCCAGGTTCTGAAACTGGGATGGTGCAATGAGCTAAAAAACGGTGTTGGATCTAGCCCTGATCTCTTGACTGGGTGAGAGTACTCTGCTTAATTCAGAGACTCTGTCCATCACCACCCCTTGTTGTAAATATTTTTGTCCACCCTAAGCGTGGAAGGGTATACTCAGATGTGAGTCCCTTGCTCATTGCACCATCAGGATTCAAGCAAGCCGGGCCGAAGACGGCTGTAATGCCAGAAACCGGTCCCCGGAAGCTTGTTTCCTTCCCAGTGTAAGAATTGGCTTTTGTAGTCTGGTCTGCCCTGTTCCCATGATGCACTGGGCCAGGGACAGACTAATTTGCATACAGCCAGGTTCTGAAACTGGGATGGTGCAATGAGCTAAAAAACGGTGTTGGATCTAGCCCTGATCTCTTGACTGGGTGAGAGTACTCTGCTTAATTCAGAGACTCTGTCCATCACCACCCCTTGTTGTAAATATTTTTGTCCACCCTAAGCGTGGAAGGGTATACTCAGATGTGAGTCCCTTGCTCATTGCACCATCAGGATTCAAGCAAGCCGGGCCGAAGACGGCTGTAATGCCAGAAACCGGTCCCCGGAAGCTTGTTTCCTTCCCAGTGTAAGAATTGGCTTTTGTAGTCTGGTCTGCCCTGTTCCCATGATGCACTGGGCCAGGGACAGACTAATTTGCATACAGCCAGGTTCTGAAACTGGGATGGTGCAATGAGCTAAAAAACGGTGTTGGATCTAGCCCTGATCTCTTGACTGGGTGAGAGTACTCTGCTTAATTCAGAGACTCTGTCCATCACCACCCCTTGTTGTAAATATTTTTGTCCACCCTAAGCGTGGAAGGGTATACTCAGATGTGAGTCCCTTGCTCATTGCACCATCAGGATTCAAGCAAGCCGGGCCGAAGACGGCTGTAATGCCAGAAACCGGTCCCCGGAAGCTTGTTTCCTTCCCAGTGTAAGAATTGGCTTTTGTAGTCTGGTCTGCCCTGTTCCCATGATGCACTGGGCCAGGGACAGACTAATTTGCATACAGCCAGGTTCTGAAACTGGGATGGTGCAATGAGCTAAAAAACGGTGTTGGATCTAGCCCTGATCTCTTGACTGGGTGAGAGTACTCTGCTTAATTCAGAGACTCTGTCCATCACCACCCCTTGTTGTAAATATTTTTGTCCACCCTAAGCGTGGAAGGGTATACTCAGATGTGAGTCCCTTGCTCATTGCACCATCAGGATTCAAGCAAGCCGGGCCGAAGACGGCTGTAATGCCAGAAACCGGTCCCCGGAAGCTTGTTTCCTTCCCAGTGTAAGAATTGGCTTTTGTAGTCTGGTCTGCCCTGTTCCCATGATGCACTGGGCCAGGGACAGACTAATTTGCATACAGCCAGGTTCTGAAACTGGGATGGTGCAATGAGCTAAAAAACGGTGTTGGATCTAGCCATTATCTCTTGACTGGGTGAGAGTACTCTGCTTAATTCAGAGACTCTGTCCATCACCACCCCTTGTTGTAAATGTAATTCGTAGTGAGGGATGTCTGGTCAAGCAAAGAAAATGCCACTTGGTAAACCATCGAAAATTGAGTGGCGAATCTCCTGAAAGAAAAGAGTTTTTCTATTTAGCACTTTTGCAACTTTTCAAGCCTTGGCGTGCAGAAGAGGAACTGCTTGGAGATTTCCTCTGTTACGAAGACTCTTTCAATGCCGCCAAGGAGACCATAGAATGTCCTGTTTTTCCCAAATATGTAGAAATGTTGAATGCGGAAATCGAGCAGGAAGCAACGATTGCAGCCAAGATTGCTAGAGACAGTTCTCAGGACAGTCAGAGTTCTGTTTCATTGAGTCAGGATCCACTAGGAGGACCAGTTATCGAAAATGAAGCTGCCACTGCCATGATTGAAGTGGAAAGAGCCATGGCACATGCTCAGGAGGATGCGGTTAACTTAGAAGACTTGGAAAGACAACTCAACGTTGAGCAGAGGAAAATATATGACGAAGTTACCAACCAAATAGATCATGGATTAAGTCATGAGAAGAAAGAGTGCTCATGTACGTTGTTGAAGCCTGTCCGACTGTACGTGAGTGGAGAAGCGGGAACTGGAAAAAGTTTCCTCATTAAAGCAATTTCATGTTATTTGCAGAAAAGGACTGAGTCATCGCTGTCTTGTGTTGTCACCGCTCCAACTGGACTGGCAGCACATAACATTAAAGGTATTACTTTGCATCGTCTACTGATGCTGCCAGTGGAGCATGATAACAAATTACAATACCACAAGTTATCTGGAGATGCTTGTTGTGAAGTTTCAAGAGTCTTGAGGAAAATGAAACTTCTTATCATTGACGAAGTAAGCATGGTTTCCAATGTCATGCTTGCCTTTGTGCATTTGAGAATGCAAGAAGTTCTCAAAACAGAGTATGATGTGTTATTTGGTGGCAAACACATCATTGTTTTCGGTGATCTTCTGCAGCTGACACCAGTGAAAGGACAACCTGTGTTCAAAATGCTCACGCATGAAGATACCAGGAAGTGCCTAGGGAGCATTGGCAACGTCAATATATGGTTAAACTTCAATTATGCTGAACTGCGTGAAAATATGCGTCAAGCGAAGGATGAAGATTATAAGAATATTCTACAAGATGTTAGAATCGGAAAAGTGACCGAGCATGGGAAAGAAGCTTTACATGCACGATTACTGTCAAATTTGTATCCAGAAGAAGACGTTGTGCCTGAGAATATTTTTCAGAAAATTACTGAGAAGAAATCTGGAATATGTTTGATGCCAACTCTTGCAGAATGTGCCATCTTCAACAACAAAATGTTGCATTTAGAAAACCAAGAGATTGTGAAACTGGAAGCTATTGACAGAGTAGAGCATATGGGAGCAACAATTATTTTGTCTGAGAATTTGAAATCAAAATTGGATTCATTAGAGAAGACTATATCTAAAACTGCTGGTTTTGAAAAGACTCTGAATGTGTGCTTAAATTGCCGTATAATTTTAAGAAGGAATTTACATGTTGAAAGAGGTCTGGTAAATGGATCAATGGGTAATGTTGTTGATTTTGAGAAATACAGAAATAGAGATGGAATTGAATTTTTAAAAATTAAATTTGATGGCATTGAGGTAGTACAGCTAATTGGTCGTTGCTCTGCTAGGTTTTTGCTTGTAAAAGACTTATATGTTCTCCGTAAGCAGTTTCCTGTTTGCTTGGCATATGCGGTGACAATCCATAAATCGCAAGGTTTAAGTGTAGACAGTGCATTGGTGAATATTGGCAGTTCTGTGTTCAAGGAGGGTATGGCATATGTGGCATTGTCACGAGTCAGAACTTTATCGGGATTGTACTTGATTGAGTGTGATGTCACAAACATTTGTGCGGATCTAGATTGTGTTAAGGAATACAATAGGTTAAGAAGAGAGTATGCGCCACATTTGCCTCAATATCCTTTCTTTGAGAAACGTGTGGTAGGCCGGAAACGAAGAAATGTGACCAATAGTAGAGAGGTTGTAGCAAAAAGACGAAAATATAAGCAGAAAGAAAAAGGATTTTGTTGAAGATGTTGTTGGTTTTCAATTTGAAAACAGTTCTGGTGTCAACTGCTATGCTAATGTAGTGGTTAATGTTTTGTTTTCTCTAGAAAATTTAAAAGAAGAGATTATGGTCAATTCGGATGAAAGATTTTGCAGTTTGTTGAATTCTGTGTTAGAGAAATGTAGCACTGATAGAACAAAAATAGAAAGTGTGTCTGAAATTCGAAATCTGTTAGATAAATGTTCAGGTCAAACGCAATTCTCTCAAAATATTCAGCAAGATTGTCAGGAGTTTTTAATGTATATGCTTGATGTATTGCATGCTGAAGGTGTAGATGTAGATCACCTGTTTGGTCTTTCTTATCAATGGCAGCATGACTGCGAGAACTGTAGGGTATCAAGTACTACTAGTGTAGACTCAGAAAAATTTATATATTTAACTTTGCCAGACAGTAAATCAGTGTCCTTTAATAAGCTAGTAAAAGCAGCCGATCACAACATGGAGTGTAGCCAATGTAAGTCTGAAATGTTATCCATATTATTTATATGAACATATGGCCAGTATGTCATTTTAATGTTCCAACGATGTAGGCCTGATGGAACAAAATTGACAACTTTAATAAAAAATTTTGTGGCTTCGCAGTTGTCAATATCAGGAAGGACTTTTGTAACTGCAGCAATTATATATCATGACGGTCCTTCAACAACATCAGGACATTACACAGCTTATTTGAAGTCTAGAAACGGCTGGTCATTCTGCAATGATTCTGTTTTAACTTTTAAAAAAAAATTGCCTTTTGACCTTAAAAATTTTTACCTGGTGTTTTTACAACCAAAATTTTAGGGAAAGAATCTCGGGATTTGCTCTGAGGAATTTCAAGAGGTTCTAATGGCTCCTACACTATTTGGCCTTGAGGATAAGTGTAATACAGAGTCAAAAGTTATTTTTCAGTTTTAAGTAGTTCCTGAAAAAAAAGAAGGTTTTCTTACAGAAAGTGGTGGGCACGGATTAGTTAAGGACAACAGAGTATTTCCCAAAGCAAACGGTGTTCTTACCATAACACTTGACGTCATGGAAAAATAACTGCACTTTGAATGAGTTCAGAAAAACTGTTTCTTTTAATAAGCTAATTCAAGCAGCCAATCAAAACATGGAGTAGAGGTAATGTAAGTCTGCAATGCTGTCGGCATATTTTGAACAAACTTTTGGTTATAATGTCATTTAAAAATTCCAACCATATAAACCTGATGAAAATAAGTTTTCAATTTTAATTTCAAATGTTGTGGCTACACACTCGTTGATTTTAGAAAATTTTTTCTAACTGCAGCTATTATATTACATGATGGTCCTTTGACAACATCCACTTATTACACATCTTATTAAAAATATTCTTACTTTCTGTTTTCAGAAGAAAGAATTTAGGGTAGGTAACTGGCCTATAATGATTCTAGGAGTTGATATAATTTTATGTACTGTTTTAAATTGCTTTGTGATTAAAAGTGATGTAGAGAATTAAATAATTGTAGTAGTCATAGAGGTAGTGTAAGTCTGCTTCATAGTAAGCAGTATCAGTGTCATAGGAAATGTGGAACATGAGTGAGCAAGAAGGGTGAGATATTACTAGTACAGGATTGTGAAAGTGATCTTGAACGTTTTCTTTCTGAAAGTTGCGGAAAAAGAAAATGACGGGATTTGCTTAGAAGAATTCCAAGAGTTATAAAAGGCTCTTACACGATTTGGCCTTGTGGGAAAGTGCGGTAGAGAGCGAGAAGTCATTTATTGTATGTAACATATTTGTCAAAACGATGGAGCTTTTCTTTCAGAAAGTGGCGGGCTGAAAATAATAACAGCACAACAGAGTGTAAGCTGTTCATAGGATATCCTTCGACGTCATGGAAAGTAAGTTAATTTTAAGGAGTTCTGATTTTTGATTGGTTTAAACACAATCATTTTGATTGTGTTTTTTTTTCCCTGCTGTTATATGATGAATACCTTCAAGTCACTGTTTTTAGTGAAATTTGATATATTCTGAGAACAGCAAAAATAAACCACTTAACATGTATAATTAATTCTGTACTTTTTGTATTTATGATATACATTTAGAACTGTGTAGGAGGCATGGAGAAGCTGAGGCTTCTGTAAGTGTCAAAGTTGTTGCATACAGGGCTCACCTTCTGCGTAGTCTTTCATATGATAGACTACATCTGCACAATGAGATACCTAAGCAAAGGAAACACAGGTGATGTGATTGTGGAATGAGCAAAAAAAATTGCACATTTTTCAATTACATTACCTGTGTTTCCTATCATTACGCATCACATTGTGTAGATGAGGTTTAGGCTTGTTCCAGGAGACAGAGGAGGTCTGACGTTTGTTCAAGAGTGCAGTGGACATGGCTCACTTCGTTGGTAGGCCTGCACATGTATTATCTCCTCTGTACTCTTCAACAAGCCTACATTTCATCTGCAACCCTGAGTAGGACTCACCTGAAACAAATCTGTGGATAGGCCACACCTTATCAGCATCTAGAAACAATCATTTAAAATGTTAAGGGCAGATTTATGATGGCCGTGCGCCTATTTGCGCCGCTGTTCCGTCACTTTTGTGACGCAGCAGCAGTGCAAAAGATGCACCATGTTGCAAGATAGGCCTCACTTCATCTCCAACAAGATACCGTCAGTTTAAAATGTATATAATTAGGACTGTGTAGGGGGCATGGAGAAGCTGAGGCTTCAGTAAATGTCAAAGTTGTTGCATGCAGTGCTCACCTTCTGCGTAGTCTTTCATATGATAGACTACATCTGCACAATGAGATACCTAAGCAAAGGAAACACAGGTGATGTGATTGTGGAATGAGCAAAAAAAATTGCAAATTTTTCAATTACATTATCTGTGTTTCCTAACATTACGCATCACATTGTGTAGATGAGGTTTAGGCTTGTTCCAGGAGACAGAGGAGGTCTGACGTTTGTTCAAGAGTGCAGTGGACATGGCTCACTTCGTTGGTAGGCCTGCACATGTATTATCTCCTCTCTACTCTTCAACAAGCCTAAATTTCATCTGCAACCCTGAGTAGGACTCACCTGAAACAAATCTGTGGATAGGCCACACCTTATCAGCATCTAGAAACAATCATTTAAAATGTTAAGGGCAGATTTATGATGGCCGTGCGCCTCTTTTGCGCCGCTGTTCCGTCACTTTTGTGATGCAGCAGGAGTGCAAAAGATGCACCATGTTGCAAGATAGGCCTCACTTCATCTCCAACAAGATACCGTCAGTTTAAAATGTATATAATTAGGACTGTGTAGGGGGCATGGAGAAGCTGAGGCTTCAGTAAGTGTCAAAGTTGTTGCACGCAGTGCTGAACTTCTGCATACTCTTTCATATGCTGGACTACATCTGCACAATGAGATACCTAAGCAAAGGAAACACAAGTGATGTGATTGTGAAATGAGCAAAAGAAATTGCACTTTTTTCAATTACATCACCTGTGTTTCCTAACATTACGAATCACATTGTGCAGATCAGGTTTAGGCCTGTCCAGGGAGACAGAGGAGGTCTGGCCTTTGTTAAAGAGTGCAGTGGACATGACTCACTTCATTGGTAGGCATGCACATGTATTATCTCCTCTGTACTCTTGAACAAGTCTAAATTTCATCTGTAACCCTGAGTAGGCCTCACCTCCAACAAACCCCTGGATAGGCCACACCTTATCGGCATCCTCAATCAATCATTTAAAATGTTAGGGGCAGATTTATGATGGCCGTGCGCCTCTTTTGTGCCGCTGTTGCGTCACTTTTGTGATGCAGCAGTGATGCAAAAGATGCACCATGTTGCAAGATAGGCCTCACTTCATCTGCAACAAGATACTGTTAGTTTAAAATGTATATATTTAGGACTGTGTAGGGGGCATGGAGAAGCAGAGGCTTCTGTAAGTGTCAAAGTTGTTGAAAAACTGTTTGTCCTTCAATCTTTTCCCTTGTCTTTTCTAATTTTTAAATACATGTTTTAATATTTTTCAAATTTTTGTTCTTTCTTTCACAGATTGAAAGTATAAAAATAACAAGTGACTAAGTTAACGACAATTATAAGGTAAATGTTTTGTACTCTTTTCGTTACATTTCTATCACATTTAACTTCTATTAGTTCCACTGCTTCATTTCTTTAACCCTCAGTTTCCTACCTTTGCTACTTCCCTCATTCCTTTCCCTATTACTTACTTACTCTACTCCTTCCACTCCTTTTCTCAGTCCCTCTGTTCTCATAGTTCCTCACTCCTGTTCACTCACTCCGTCTCTATTACTCTCAGTGTCTCTGACTGATCACTCTTTCACTACTTGTTCATTATGCTTTCTCCCTGTAGTTCAAGCACACTAAGGGGCATATTATCAAGACAGGCAATAAAATTATCGCTGCTTTTATCGGCAGAAAACTGCCGCAAAAGCGGCTTTAGTGGCAGATTTCTGCCGATAAAAGCAGCGATTATCGGCAGAAAACTGCCGCAAAAGCGGCTTTAGCGGCAGTTTTCTGCCGCAAAAGCGGCTTTAGCGGCAGATTTCTGCGATAAAAGCAGCGATAATTTTATCACTTATGTTGATAATATGCCCCTATGTTATTTACATTTCTTTGCTGTTTCAATCATTCCTTTTCTGTTACTTCTTCTTTTCTGCTTTCTGTTTTTTCTCTCTGTTATTCCACATGTTTTAATCTTATTTTGAACATTCACTCACATTCTCTAAGAAACTCGTGTTTATTATTCTTCTATTCTCCTTTTTTCTTTCACTTCCTTATCTATTTTGTTTTTCACAATTATACCCTCTTCCATCTTAAACAGTATCTCTGTGTTACTCCCTATAGCTGTCTTTCTTTTAACATTACTCTCTGTTTCCTTCCCTTATACTTACTCTTCTTTATTTTTTTTTATTTTTTTAGGGTTCGCTTCCGGTTCGCGTACCGGCGAGCGAACCGGGAAGCGAACCAAAAGAAATAGAGGTTGCCAGAGTGCTAAACATTCTAGCAATTTTTTTATAAAGGGGAGGTAGTTCTGAAAAGAACTTTTTTAAAAATTATTTTTGTTGTTTGATATATTTTTTTTTTTTTCTGAATTTTGTTTTACTTTTTTTGTATTTTTTGAACGGTTTTATATTTTTTTTGGTTTTTTTGGGGGGGGGAAACGAAAACTATTCATTGTAAAGGGCTCAACAGGAGCCACAAAAAAAAGATAATTTATTCTCTGGGGCGTTTTGGACAATCATGATTATCAATTGCTAAGTTGATTAAATTGATGCTACTTTCTCTGTAGTAAATCAACTGACCGCAACGCACGCACACTTGTTTGATTGTCCCGAACCTCATCTGTATATTTGGGACCATGTCCCTTGCCTCTGGTCCCGTCACTTCGTCTACATTTGATCTTCGGGCCACAGGAGGAGGGTTATCCTGCAGGTCACGAACCTGCGCAGCACTGTAGTTGATAGGGTGCCACCTCTCCATATGGCGATGCATCGTTTAATTGCCATAACTATATTTTTTATTTGTCCCTCTGGACAGATCTTTCTTGCAGATAAGGCAAGTTACATACCGGGCATTCACTTTTTTTTGGCCCCAGGGATATTTAAAAAATTGCCAAATGAAACTCTCTTTGACACGGGACGTCCTAGGCTCTTCTTGCAAAAACTGCCTCCTCTCTTGCTCCTCTTCCTCTTCTTCCTCTTCTTGATTGAGGATTACCTGAGGAGGTGGTCCTCTCTTCCTAGGAGGTGGTGGTGGTGGTGGTGGGGGTGCACCAGCTGAAGCTACAACACTTGCCATTGCTAAGTGATGAAAAAAGGTCTTCCTCTCACAAAGATGAAAGTCAGAGTGAGAAAACAAGGAGGGGTTTTCATCATTTGGGAAAAAAAATAGTTCTGAACCAATGAAAAGTGTTATTTTTAGGTCACATGACCTAGCCTTACATCATTAGGAAACCAAAAGTGAAATGAACCAATGAAAAGTGTTATTAACAAGTCACATGACCTGTTATGCTTACGTTACGCGCTCCGCGCCGCGTCCCGGATCGCTTCCGGGAAGCTGCGCTTCGCGCCTCGCTTCGCGTACCGGAGCACTTCCGGGTGCGCTAACGCGACGCGTCATATGACGCATTACGCGACAACGCGATACGTCGCGGTTACGCGTCGCGTCACCATGTTGTTTTCTAACGCGGCAGTTGCGCAAACGGAACGTTTACCGGTTCGCGGACCGGGTCGCGGCAGCAAATTGAGCTAACGGGAAGCTACCCGGTTCGCGGACCGGGAGCGAAACAAAAAAAAATATAAAAAAAAAATACATAAACAAAGTGTATTAAAAACATATAAAATATATTTTTCGATTTAAAGAAGAATACATTTTAAAGCTTTTGATATTTACTATTAAAAAACCATTGAAATTCACTGAAAAAAACATAGGTTATAGACCATATATAGTTAGGAATTAGCATTTACAAAACCTTGAAAATTCACTGAAAAAACCATAGGCTATAGACCATATATAGTTAGGAATTAGCATTTACAAAACCTTATTTTACTCACACAAAACCATTGAAATTCCATATATAGTTAGTTGCACTTTTATTTTTTAAAAACACTTTTAAAGCCTCCACATTAAACCTAAGGGGTCAGGGAGGATCTACTATGCCCCCTTATGGTTATTTCCCCTTTTGTTTTGGCCTCCTCTTGTCTCTCAATCCTACCGAGAGACAAGATGGCGGCCGCTCCTGACTGTTTGGAATGTTTACAGACGCCGGAGAGCCAATCAGCTTCGCTACGCGAAGTTTTGGTACGCTCCCCGGTCCGCGAACCGGGAGCTGCCCAGTCCACTGTTACAGATATATATCTTTTTTTAAATGTTAATTTCTCAAAATCCACTGGAGCACATATATTGAGACCTACAAAAGGCACATCGGGCTACCAGTCTCTACAATTTTGCCAAGTTTCGTGCAAATCCATTCAGCCGTTCGGGCTAAAAATGCGACAGACCGCCCTATGGAAAACTCAATGTTAAAAACACGTTTTGGGACCCCCCTTTTTTCTCGGCCCCCCCTGGACGAACCCCCCCCAAATTTCCAGGGACTGCTCAGAAACAAAATGTTCCATTTTCCAGAAAATTTCAGCCAATTCCGTCCACAAACGCCAAAGTTATTAGACATAGAATTTTCAAAAAACCCATAGGGAAAAAATCCTAACTATATATACCTACTGGCGACCGCCAGTAGGTAATATATATATATATATATATATATATAACATTTTCCCAGTGATGTCATCAGTGATGTCACTGACCATGTCATGAATGATGTAATATGTGACATCATCAGCAGTGGATTGCGGGTGCGCGATATATAGTTAGTACAACTAACTATATATGGAATTTCAATGGTTTTGTGTGAGTAAAATAAGGTTTTTTAAATGCTAATTCCTAACTATATATGGTCTATAACCTATGGTTTTTTCAGTGAATTTTCAAGGTTTTTTAAATGCTAGTTCCTAACTATATATGGTCTATAACCTATGGTTTTTTCAGTGAATTTCATTGGTTTTTTAAAAGCTAATATCTACAGAAGTAAAATGTATTATTCTTTAAATCCAAAAATATATTTTATATGTTTATTAATAATTTTTTTTTAAATATTTTTTTTGTTTCGCTCCCGGTCCGCTAACCGGGAAGCTTCCAGTTAGCTCAATTCGATTCCGCGATCCCGTCCGCGAACCGGTAACAAATCAACATAGTGACGGTATTGCCGCGTAATGCGTCTTATGACGTACTGCGTTAGCGCACCCGGAAGTGCCCCGGGGCGCGGACCGAGGCGCGAAACGCAACTCCCCGGAAGCGATCCGCGGCGCGAAAGCGCGACGTATCGCGTTGCCGCGAAATGCGTCTTGTGACGTACTGCGTTAGCGCACCCGGAAGTGTCCCGGGGCGCGGACCGAGGCGCGAAGCGCAGCGAACCGGAAGCTAACCGGGGAGCGTTCCGCAGCGCGTAACATGAAAGTTAGAGGTCATGTGACTTGTTAATAAAGCTTTTCATTGGTTCATTTCACTTTTAGTTTCATAATTATGGAAGGCTAGGTCAGGTGACCTAAAAATAACACTTTTCATTGGTTGAGAAGTATTGTTTTTTCCAAATGATGAAAACCACTCCTTCTTTCCTCACTCTGACTTTCATTATTGTGAGAGGAAGACCTATTTTGCTTCTTGGAAGACCTATTTTGATTCTATGAAAATGGCTTCACTGATTGCTTCAGCTGGTGCACCCCCACCACCACCTCCACCTCCTCATGGGAAGAGAGGACCACCTCCCCAGGTGGTTATCAACACTGAGGAGGAAGATGAAGAGATGGATGAGGAGGGAGAACAACCACAATTTCTTGAAGAGTTGCCCCGGGTTTCAAGAAAGAAACCCAGTTTCATCTGGCAGTTTTTTTCCATCCCTCGTGGCCAAAAAAAGGTCAATGCCAGGTATGCAACATGCCTCATATGCAAGGAACAATTGTCCAGAGGGACGGACAAAAAATACAGCTACGGTAATCATACCATGCATAGGCATATGACGAGGAAACATCCCTTAAATTACAGCCGGGCGGAATTAAGGGATATGATGGACAATCCTCGACCAACTCCTGTGACGAGACCAGCAACATCGGTTTCTTTATCACCAGAGGAGGCACGGGAAACTGTGCCAAATATCCAGCCCAATTTTGGGAACATGATACACTTATGTATGCGCTGTCGTGGATTATTAGCTTGTGGCAACATGAGCATCAATGCACTGAACCTGGCGTATGAACACCATGATTGCCCTAACCGCCCCCAGTAATTTTTTTTTGATCCTGTTGAGCCCTTTTCAACGCCTGTTTTTTGTTGTTTCCCCCCCCCCAAAAAAACCAAAAAAAATATAAAATCGTTCAAAAAATACAAAAAAAACAAAAAATGTTCAAAAAATACAAAAAAAATATAAAACAACAAAAATATAAAAAAAAAAGTTCTTTTCAGAACTACCTTCCCTTTCCAAAAAAATTGCTAGAATGTTTAGCACTCTGGCAAGCTCTATTTCTTTTGGTTCGCTTCCGGTTTAGCTTCCCGGTACGCGTACCGGGAGCTAACCCAAAAAATTTTTTTTTTTTAAAAAAAAAGAGTAAGTATAAGGAAAGTAAACAGAGAGTGATGTTTCAAGAAAGACAGCTATAGGGAGTAAAGAAGAGATACTATTTAATAGATCTATTTACCAAAGAACAGACAGAAGAGGGTATAATTGTGAAAAACAAAATAGATAACGAAGTGAAAGAAAAACAAGCATTGGCATAGCCAATAGGTATCGACTTTGGGACCTTCTAAGTCTTTAGTTATGCAGCATAATATCCTTGGTGCAGCAACATCAACTGTTGCATGGCTAAACACGTATAAAGTCCCAAAGGCGAGACCTATTGTCTATGCCAATGCTTGTTTCTTAAGTAGAATTGCAATACGTATGGCTCTTCCATGTAAAAAAATCTTATCTTGTGCTCTAAAGATTGCTAAAGTCTCGACAGAGAACAGGCTAGATTGTAAGTAGGGTAAATTGCGCTTGGTGATCTGTTTGAGGGAGCGTCTGCTTTGCCTGGTGTCTTTGGAGAGCAATTTTGATTGTTATACTGGACAATATAGCCCTAATGTAAATAACATAGGGGCATATTATCAACATAGGCAATAAAAGTTTTGCAGCTTTTATCGGCAGAAATGTGTCGCTAAAGCTGCTTTTGCGGCAGAAAACTGCCGCTAAAGCCGCTTTTGCACCAGTTTTCTGCCAATAAAAAGAGCAATAATTTTATTGGCTGCATTCATAATATGCCCCTTAGTGTGCTTCAACTACACAGAGAAAGCATTATGAACAAATAGTGATACAGTGATCAGTCAAAGACACTAAGAGTAATAGAGACGGAGTGAGTGAACAAGAGTGAGGAACTATGAGAAGAGAGGGACTGAGAAAAAGAGTGGAAGGAGTTGAGTAAGTAGTTAATAGATAAAGGAATGAGGGAAGTAGCAAAGGCAGGAAACTGAGGATTAAAGAAATGAAGCAGTGGAACTAATAGTAGTTCAATGTGATAGAAATGTAACGAAAAGAGTACAAAATACTTACCTTATAATTGTCGTTAAATTCCTCACTTTTTATTTTTATACTTTCAATCTGTGAAAGAGAGAACAAACATTTGAAAAATATAAAAACATGTATTAAAAAATTACAAAAGACAAGGGCAAAGATTGAAGGACAAACAGTTTTTCAATAACTTTGACACTTACAGAAGCTACACAGTCCTAAAGATATACATTTTAAACTAACACTATCTTGATGCAGATGAAGTGAGGCCTATCTTAAAACATGGTGCATCTTTTGCATTGCTGTTGTCTCAGAAAAGTGTCGCAAGACACTAAAATTTAAAATAATTGCTTCAGGATGCCAATAAGATGTCTACTATCCAGAGTTTTGTTTCAGGTGAGGCCTACTCAGGGTTGCAGATGAAATTTCGAGTTGTTGAAGAGAATAGAAGACATAATACATGTGAAGGTCTACCAATGAAGTGAGTCATGTCCACTGCACTCTTCAACAAAGTAGAAACCTCCTATGTTTCCCTGGACAGACCTAAACTTGATCTGCACAATGTGATTCATAATGATAGGAAACACAGGTGATGTAATTGAAATATGTACAATTTATTTTGCTCATTTCACAATCACATCACTTGTGTTTCCTTTGCTTAGGTATCTCATTGTGCAGATGTAGTCCAGCATATGAAAGAATACGTAGAAGTGCAGCACTGCATGCAATAAATTTAACACTTACAGAAAACTCACCTTCTCCATGCCTCTTACACAGTTCTACATATACATCATAAATGCAAACAGTACAGAATTAATTATACATGTTAAATGGTTTATTTTTGCTGTTCTCAGAATGTATAAAAATTCACTAAAAACAGTGACTTGAAGGTATTCATCATGTAACAGCGGGGAAAAAAAAACACAATCAAAATGATTGTGTTTAAAAAACCCATACAACATCAGAAATCAAAATTCAGAACTCCTTAAAGTTAACTTACTTTCCATGACGTCCAAGGATGTCCTATGAACAGCTTACACTCTTTTGTGCTGTTATTACTTTCAGCCCGCCACTTTCTGAAAGAAAACCTCCATCGTTTTTAAAAACACGTTACATGCAATAAATGACTTCTTGCTCTCTACCACTATTTTCCACAAGGCCAAATCTAGTCAGAGCTATTTATAACTCTTGGATTTCTTGTAAGCCAATCCCATCATTTGGCATTTCCGCAACTTTCACAATTAAAATGTTGAAGATCATTTTCACAATCCTGGAATAGTAATATCTTCTCCTTCTTGCTCAGTCATGTTCTACATTTCCTATGACACTGATACTGCTTAATATGAAGCAGACTTACACTACCTCTATGAGTACTACAATTATTTAATTCTCTACATCACTTTTAATCACAAAGCAATGTAAAACAGTAGACAGCATTGCAGACTTACATTCCCTCTACTCCATGTTTTGATTGGCTGCTTCAATTAGCTTATAAAAAGAAACAGTTTTTCTGAACTCATTCAAAGTGCACATATTTCTCCATGACGTCCAGTCCTATGGTTAGAAGTTATGTCTCTGAACTACACTTATCCTCAAGGCCAAATTGTGTAGGAGCCATTAGAACTTCTTGAAATTCCACAGAGCACATCCCGAGATTATTTCCCTAAAATTTTGGTTTTAAAAACACCAGGTAAGAGTTTTTAAGGTCATACGGCAATTTTTTTTTGAAAACTAAAACAGAATCATTGCAGAATGACCAGCCATTTCTAGACTTTAAATAAGCTGTGTAATGTCCTGATGTTATTGAAGGGCCGTCATGATATATAATTGCTGTAGTTACAAAAGTCCTTCCTGATATTGACAACTGCGAAGCTACAACATTTTTTATTAAAGTTGTCAATTTTGTTCCATCAGTCCTACATCGTTGGAACATTAAAATGACGTACTGGCCATATGTTCGTATAAATAATGTGGACATCATTTCAGATTTACATTGGCTACACTCCATGTTGTGATTAGCAGCTTTTACTAGCTTATTAAAGGAGACTGATTTACTGTCTGGCAAAGTTAAATATATAAATCTTTCTGAGTCTACACTAGTAGTACTTGATACCATACAGTTCTCGCAGTCATGCTGCCATTGATAAGAAAGCCCAAACAGCTGATCTACATCTACACCTTCAGCATGTAATACATCAAGCATATACATTAAAAACTCCTGACAATCTTGCTGAATATTTTGAGAGAATTGTGTTTGGCCTGAACATCTATCTAACAGATTTCGAATTTCAGACACACTTTCTATGTTTCTTCTATCAGTGGTACATTTCTCTAACACAGAATTTAACAAACTGCAAAATCTTTGATCAGAATTGACCACAATCTCTTCTTTTACATTTTTTAGAGAAAACAAAACATTAATTACTACATTAGCATAGCAGTTGACACCAGAACTGTTTTCAAACTGAAAACCAACAACATCTTCAACAGAATCCTCTTTGTTTCTGCTTGTAATTTTAGGTTCATTCACTTTTTGTCTTTTTGCTACAACCTCCCCAGTATTGTTCTCATTTCTTCGTTTCCGGCCTACCAGACGTTTCTCAAACAAAGGAAACTGAGGCAAATGTGGCGCATACTCTCTTCTTAACCTATTGTATTCCTTAACACAATCTAGATCTGCACAAATGTTTGTGACATCACACTCAATCAAGTACAATCCCGATAAAGTTCTAACTCGTGACAATGCCACATATGCCATACCCTCCTTGAACACAGAACTGCCAATATTCACCAATGCACTGTCTACACTTAAACCTTGCGATTTATGGATTGTCACCGCATATGCCAAGCAAACAGGAAACTGTTTACGGCGCACATATAAGTCTTTTACAAGCAAAAATCTAGCAGAACAACGAGCAATTAGCTGTACTTCCTCAATGCCATCAAATTTAATTTTTAAAAATTCAATTCCATCTCTATTTCTGTATTTCACAAAATCAACAACATTACCCATTGATCCATTTACCAGACCTCTTTCAACATGTAAATTCCTTCTTAAAATTATACGGCAGTTCAAGCACACATTCAGAGTCTTTTCAAAACCTGCAGTTTTAGATATACTCTTCTCTAATGAATCCAATTTAGTTTTCAGATTCTCAGACAAAATAATTGTTGATCCCATATGCTCTACTCTATCAATAGCTTCCAGTTTCACAATCTCTTGCTTTTCTAAATGCAACATTTTGTTGTTAAATTTGGCACATTCTGCAAGAGTTGGCATCAAACATATTCCACATTTCTTTTCAGTAATTTTCTGAAAAATATTCTCAGGCACAACATCTTGTTCTGGATATAAATTTGACAGTAATCGTGCATTTAAAACTTCTTTCCCATGCTCAGTCACTTTTCCAATTCTAACATCTTGTAGAATAGTCTTGTAAACTTCATCCTTCGCCTGACGCATATTTTCATGCAGTTCAGCATAATTGAAGTTTAACCATATATTGACGTTGCCAATGCTGCCTAGGCACTTCCTGGTATCTTCATGCGTGAGCATTTTGAACACAGGTTGCCCTTTCACTGGTGTCAGCTGCAGAAGATCTCCGAAAACAATGATGTGTTTGCCACCAAATAACACATCATACTCTGTTTTGAGAACTTCTTGCATCCTCAAATGCACAAAGGCAAGCATGACATTGGAAACCATGCTTACTTCGTCAATGATAAGAAGTTTCATTTTCCTCAAGATTCTTGAAACTTCAAAACAAGCATCTCCAGATAGCTTGTGATATTCTAATTTGTTGTCATGCTCCACTGGCAGCATCAGTAAACGATGTAAAGTAATCCCTTTAATATTATGTGCTGCCAGTCCAGTTGGAGCAGTGACAACACAAGACAGCGATGACTCTGTCCTTTCCTGCAAATAGCATGAAATTGCTTTAATGAGGAAACTTTTTCCAGTTCCCGCTTCTCCACTCACGTACAGTCGGACAGGCTTCAACGACGTACATGAGCACTCTTTCTTATCATGACTTAATCCATGATCAATTTGCATGGTAACTTCGTCATATATTTTCCTCTGCTCAACGTTGAGTTGCCTTTCCAACTCTTCTAAGTTAACCGCATCCTCTTGAGCATGTGCCATGGCTCTTTCCACTTCATTCATAGCAGTGGCAGCTTCATTTTCAATAAGAGGTCCTCCTAGTGGATCCTGACTCAATGAAGCAGAACTCTGACTGTCCTGAGAACTGTCTCTGGCAATCTCGGCTGCAATCGTTGCTTCCTGCTCAATATCCGCATTCAACATTTCTACATATTTGGGAAAAGCAGGACATTCTATGGTCTCCTTGGCGGCATTGAAAGAGTCTTCGTAACAGAGGAAATCTCCAAGCAGTTCCTCTTCTGCACGCCAAGGCTTGAAAAGTTGCAAAAGTGCTAAATAGAAAAACTCCTTTTTTTCAGGAGATTCGCCACTCAATTTTCGATGGTTTATCAAGTGGCATTTTCTTTGCTTGACCAGACATCCCTCACTTCCTATTACAGCATACACTCCTTTCTCAGTATCTTCTTTGATGTTCCTCTTGAATATGTAATTTCGCAGAACCTCATACAGACAAACATTCTCTAGGTGACTGCTTCGATTTGGATAATATGTATCCAACATGTTTGTCTTCAAAATGTCGGTACTGTTTGGCTCCTTTTCCGCCAAATACTCAATTTCCCGCACAGGTTTGAGAACTCGATTACGCGTTGCAGCAAGACCAAGACTCGCCCAAACGATACTCCTGGACTTGGCATAGAGACTTGCTGAAGACAACCGGTCAGAACATTCGTACGCTCCGATTTCTCGATGCGACAACATCTTCAGACTGAAACTGTACAACTTCTTGCTGAGGCTCTTTTCATGGGAAATGTCCTCCCACATATCCTTCAATTCTGTCTTCTCTTTTTTGGTGATGTAAGACGTCACATACCGAGCCACAGCCATACAGTTATCAGCCACAAACTGTATATCCATGTTAGCATTCCACATGGACAAAATCACCGGGTTGTAGTCGTTGATGTACTTGGACTCTTCATTCCTCTTCAAATTGTATGTGTTTTTAGGTGATTTCTTCATCACATTATGTCGCAGCGAAGACATCAAACTGTTTACTCTTCATTTAGAAATCACCGGTCGTGGAAAGCCGAAACGACATTTGGTGTAGAACTTGTCCTTGTTTCGGAATTTACGACGGCAGTACTTTCCACATCGATGGCTTTGGAAACGCAGAACTTTTTCTCTTAGGCTTTTCTTCTCCTTTGCGTTTGGAACAGCACACGTAGAATACTGTTGGATGAAACTCATCACTGAGTCTTCTGGATCCGTTCCAAATTTAGGTGCATCCTTGATCCACAACAACATATGTATATGAGGAGCACCTCTTGCTTGGTACTCCTTTCTCCAGAAGAAATCCAACACCTCTCCAAGAGGTGGATTCTTCTTATTCATGATGAAAGACATCATAGCTTCAAATCTATGATTGAAGTACCTACATACATTGACTGGATCCAAAGAGCACAGTTCTCCGGGTGTCTTGAATTCAATGTTATCTACGTTAGCATTTGCCTCTCGTAGAAATTGAAGTAAGTCTTCCCAGCCATACTCGGCACAACTCAGAGTGAGGAACCATGTGGGAGTACCTAAGTTCCTCAGCATACATTTTAAATCACCATGACGACGGTACCAGTACTCATTAGTACCACGCTGACACGCCATGAGATTAATCAGGTGAGAATCCAAAATACTATCTTGGACATTCACTTTATCCATAAAATCACTTGCCGAGATGTTTTGCATGTGTATACCACTTTTCAAGATGTGGTTCACTGCATATGACAGTCCAGACAGATCGCTTTCAAACAGGAGATGAAACAAATAAGGAATGCATTGTCGAAACCTAGCATCTCCTGCATACAATCGCAAAGTCCGGTATTCAGAAGCAGGAATTTGATGAGGTCGCTCATCATATCTTCCTCCCTGACCTGTTGGAAAAAGCTGTGGGAAACACCGAGCTTCCAAACTTTCCTCCCAAACACTAATGGGACTCCCTTTGGCTTGTTTCATTTGAAACAACTCAATAGCATTCCCCATGACTTCCTTGGAATGCAAAGGATGAACACTATAATGTTCATATATTTCCTCACTAGTAGAGGGTTCTACTTTCTCAATTTGACCAGCACACAAATCGCTATCCTCTTCCTCACTTACTTCCTCTTCTGCAACATATACATTCTTATAGTATTTATTATTTTTTTTCAAATACAATGTTGCCTTTTTAACTTTCCTAACATCTACTAAATCTTGCCATATTTTCTTATTCTTTGTCGGAACCCCATTAACTAAGATAACCAGAGGTTCCTCTTCCACTTTTTCTACTCCAATTGTGTTAATGTTTTTCTTCAAATCTAGAGGCAAATAAACAACTCTTCCCTTTAATCCTCTCTGTAAATCTGATGGAGGCAATTTCCCTGTCTTTGGCTCCATTCTTACAATAGCCTGAAAGGGATGGATACTTTGAATCAAAATAGATTCATAAGTATTTAAGTCCTTCAATTCAGAAGGAATCTCAACCAATTCCAGATTATTATGAACTGCTCTAGCAGGCATCTGGTTTTGTTTTAATTTGTTACAACAATAAGTACACACACGTTGATCCAATCCCAAATCAAAACAATTTTCTACCATCAAGTATGTTGCAAAATCCTTCCATTCACTATTATTTTCCCTTTCACTTTTTGCATATAAATCCACTAACTTAGTCGGATTCTTATAATAAGTGCGTCTACAACACACACAAGTGAAATTAGGCCTCTCACTTGATTTCATGTCAAACGTCGCAATTTCCCTCTGGAAATTATCTGTACTGGAAACATGTACACTATCTTCCAAATGACCCTCTACTTCTTGCTCAATTTCAACATTCTCCTCTTTACTTCCAAAGTAACAAAACTCAATTTCTTCACATATATTCTTCACATCTATTTCAGAACCATGCAAAAGAGCAGCGCATAATTGTTTCAGCATAATTGCTGGACTCTTAGCATAATACAACATTCTAACTAATTTCCTCACTTTGTTATGATGCACTGCTAGCATCCTGAAATGATGAAAAACACTCTGGCATACTCTCCTGGAAAGACAAGCCAGTGAATGACCATGCAAACCTGTCACTTCTCTTACTCTGCAAGGATCTAATTCTTGCAACAACCTCATTTTCTGCTTCAAACTTTTTTTGTTAAATGACCGTACAAAATCACAAAGCAAATTGATGGAATCCTGTCGCACACTGCAAATACTACTACACTTCCAGGTGTACACAGGACCCTTAGCACGTCTTCCTAAAACCTCATTACCTAACAACTCTTCTGCCTCTGTTGTCACAAGTTTTTCTTTTTCAACTGGACAACCATCTTTCACTTCATAAGCACTACCACTGATGTCAACTGCATGCACCAAATCATTATCCTGGAAATAACTCTCTTCATTAAAAAATGCCTCACAGCTTGAACTATGCATCCATTCTCCAGAAAAAACTTCACAAAAATTACTACGATTAACTATTCTCTTCCATCTACTATTTCTTTTGAAATCAAAAATTGCCTTGTTTAGTTTCCTAATTCTATTGATTATCAAAATAAATAACTTACGTTTAATTTCAAATGCCTGATCAATAACTTTCTCAACTTTTTTTTTTCTCTTATAAAAAACTAGTTTCTGTTGACCTTTCTTAATATTTTTTAACAAATTGCCAATTATCCTGTTGCGGAACATTCGTTTACGAATCTCCCTAAACTGTTGTTTCCTTCTACTATCATGCACAGATTTATCTCTTGCTCTAGCAGTAACATTTTCCATTGTCCTTTTCTTTCCATTTGATTTACTGCTCGTGTTATGGACTGAAACATTTTCTGTAGTAATATTTTTTTTATTACAAATATTTCTTATGAAATATTTAGAGCTCTTACCCGGTGCTTTCTTCGTGGCTTGAGAAATCTTTTTGTTAGAGGACTGCTGCATTTTTTTTTTCTCCTGCTGTCTTTGACGTTTTGCAGCCTTTATCTGTCTTTGTGTTGTAGGCATATTAAAATCTTGAAATGATCTGCAGTTGAATCTGAGGAAAAATATAATAAAAAATGTTAATAAACATTATTATCAAACAGTAAATCAGTAATAGTGATCAAAAACATAACACACTACTTGACATTTTAATTTGAAGATTTTTTAGTCATTGCCATTTTTACAATACAGAAATACCAGAAAAGAAATGACATTTATATTTATGTTACCTATGCTATTTTATATGTGAATCTGATCTAATTTTATGAGCATATTTTAATATTTTATTGAAGACACTACACATAACCTGTTTTTGAAGGTGTCTTTATTTTTAAATTAAACGGTTTACCTTTTTACTTTTTATTGATTATAAATTTTAAAAATAAATGTTTATAATTCCAAAGGCTCAAGCAGGTCAGCTTCCCATCCTATATCATATAATTCGGACAAATCTGCATCCTCATCACGCTCTTCTTCATCCTCAGGATTTAAATCATCCAAGGGATCAACATCCACTGATGTTTCAATTACGAGTTCAATGATGAGGTCAAAATCAACTGATTGCTGATTGTCGCTCATGTTGATGTTGTCTTTATCTTTAAAGAAAGATAACAACAATGAGATGTTGCAGAGTAAGAAACAAATCTCAGAGATTATAATAGTAAAATTGTTTAACAAGATTAACATTTTGCAGCTATTATTTAGCCATGTCCAGCAATGCTGAGCAGGTGAAGCCTATGTCTAATTTTTCACTGAACAGGACTCATCTCTTCTTAACCTTGGATAAGCCTCAACGACTCTGTGTCCCCTGCACATACTCAAATGTTAAAGTGCAGATTTATATTAAATGGCACATCCCCAGGCATGCACCAGTTAATGTGCACCACTGCTTTACCACCCATGGTGTGCCGCATTTACAATCAGATAGGAGAAAGCTGCGTCAAAACCCTGCGCCTGATTGAAGCTGGCATAGGTCTTGACGCAGCATTGTGGAGATGGGGCACCCCTGAGCCTTGCTGGAGCTGCATCGCACTTGCGATACAACTCCAGCAATGCGCCACCTTTACGGCACAGATGCGTCACGCATCTGTGCCGTTTTTGCCCCATGCTGCGCCGCATTGTAAATGCAGCACAACATGGGTGGCGGAACAGTGGCGCAGTATGACTGTCACATCCCTGGTGATGCGCCAGTCATCATAAATCTATCCCTAAGCTTCTTATCTTGTTACAGATGAACTGCCATATGTATCATCAAAATATTTTACATTTTCTAAATAGCGAATTTTAAGGAATAAATAGCGATTCTTTACCATTCCTAATTTGCGATGAGCAAATTGCTAATTGCAAGTTACCCATTCATTTCCATGGCCTAGGAGGCTAATATGAATGAAGGTTTAATTTGCGATTAGCAATTTGCTCATCACAAAGTAGGAATTTTTCCAAGGGTGCAGGGGTGTCTCAAGAACACCTGCTGCACCCCTGAAAAACAAATTTGGGGGCATATGGCACACATACATGCCCTAAGGGCATGTGTTGGCGTCATATGGCACCTTTTGTTTTTTTGAAAAAAAGCTTTTTGAAAAGAATTCACAAATTACCACTAATTTACCACAATAGTTTCCAAATCCTTAATGTCATTTTTTACATAGTTTTTGTTTGATACATTGCATTTAAGTAGTCACAAAATTTACAAATGCTTCAGTGCAATCGCAAAATAAGGAATAGCAAATTTTGCTACTCCTTATTTTGCATCAAAGTTGTTTGATACATACCATTTGTCTAATTAACATTCGCAAAGGCCGAAATTCATAGAATTTTGATCTTTGCAAATGCTAATTAGCTTGATACATATGGCCCCAAGTGAGGCCTGTCTTGCGACATGGTGCATCTTTTGCATTACTGCTGATTGGGTTTTATGTGGTACGTTTTTTTTTACACCATGACATATCTGCCTAAATGCATCAATTTTTAATGTTGTCACCTCATAGCAAATATTTTGCACCACCGCTGCATCATAAAAGTGACGCACAGTGGCAGAAAAAAGGCATACACCTATCATAAATCTATCCTTAGCATTTTAAATGATTAATCCAGGATGACAATAAAGTGTGTCCTATCCAGAGGTTTGTTTAAGGTGAGGCCTACTCAGGATTGCAGATCAAAGTTACGCTTGATGAAGAATACAGAGGAGATAATACATATAAAGGACTACCAATGAAGTAAGTAATGTGCACTTTATTGCACCAGTCATCATAAATGTATCCTTAAGCTTCTTATCTTGTTACAGATGAACCACCATATGTACCATCAAACTATTTTCCATTTCCTAAATAGCAAATTTTAAGGAATAAATAGCAATTCTTTACTATTCCTAATTTGCAATGAGCAAATTGCTAATTGCAAATTACCCATTCATTTCCATGGGCTAGGAGGCTCATAGGAATTAAGGTTGCAATTTGTGATTAGCAATTAGCTCATCACAAAATAGGATTTTTTTCAAGCGTGCAGGGGTATCTCAAGAACACCCTGCTGCACCCCTGAAAAAGAAATTTGAGAGCACATGGCACACCTACATGCCCTAATGGCATGTATGGGCGTCATATGGGACCTTTTTTTTTGTTGAAAAAAATGCTTTTTGAAAAGAATTCGCAAATTACCACAAACTAGAAGTTGGTGGTAGTTTCCAAATCCTTAATATCATTTTTTACATATTTTTTTTTTGATACATTGCATTTAAGGAATCGCAAATTTTGAATTATTGACATTTTAAGTAATTTCCACATGTGCAGTGTTTTCAAAATATAATTTGAAAATCGTTTTTGGGGAAAAGTAATGGTTTGCAAATTTATGACAAGGACATAATGGTGTATGCTTCTCTATAAGGCATTTCAGTGTCTCTAATGTCATTTTTCCCATATTACATTATAAGACCTTTCCCCATGAAGCACATTCCTTGTAAATATGCTCCCACCTGTGCATTGCAAATTTAGATTTTGACTGTTTCAGTCACATAGCCATGTTGAAAGTGACCCAAAAAAATTGCAAACGTTTTAAAATAACACATTCATGTGTCTTAAGGACATTTTAAGTCATTTCCCCATGGACAATGTTTTCTAAGTGGCACAAAAGAGGTATACACCTATCATAAATCTGTCCCTAGCATTTTAAATGATTAATTCAGGATGACAATAGGATGTGGCCTATCCAGAGGTTTGTTTAAGGTGAGGCCTACTCAGGATTGCAGATTAAAGTTACGCTTGATGAAGAATACAGAGGAGATAATTCATGTAAAGGCCTACCAATGAAGTAAATGATTTCTACTTCATTGCGCCAGTCATCATAAATGTATCCCTAAGCTTCTTATCTTGTTAGACATCAACCGCCATATGTATCATATAACTATTTTGCATTTCCAAAAAAGCGAATTTTAAGGAATAAATAGCGATTCTTTACCATTCCAAATTTGCGATGAGAAAATTGCTAATTGCAAATTACCCATTCATTTCCATGAGCTAGGAGGCTCATATAAATGAAGGTGCAATTTGCGATTAACAATTTGCTCATCACAAATTAGGAATTTATTCCAAAGGTGCAGGGGTGTCTCAAGAACACCCTGCTGCAACCCTAAAAAAGAAATTTGGGGGCATATGGCGCACATAAATTTTAACAACATTCCTTTACCTCAACAACGATTTTCAAATCATAACTTCAAAACACTACACATGGGAAAATTACTTAAATTGTCCTTAAGACACATAAAAGCGTTTTTTGATTGGCTTTCCTGCATGGTAGGGTCACTTTTAACATGGCTATGTAACACAAACATTCAAAATTAAAACTTTCCATGCACAGGTGGGAGCATATTTACAAACAATTTGCGCCACAGAGAAAGGTCTTACATTAAAATGGGAAAAATAACATCAGGGACAGTTAATTGCCTTATAAAGAACCATACACCATTATGTCCTTCTCATGAATTTAAAAACAATTCCTTTTTCCCAAAAACGATTTTCAAATCATAATTTCTAAACACTGCACATGAGAAAATGACTTGAAATGTCATTGAAACACATGAAAGCGTTTTTTGATTGGCTTTCCTGCATGGTTGGGTCACTTTTAACATGGCTATGTAACACAAACATTCAAAATTAAAACTTTCCATGCACATGTGAGAGCATATTTACACACAATTTGCGCCACAGAGAAAGGTCTTACACTAAAATGAGAAAAATAACATCAGGGACAGTCAATTGCCTTATAAAGAACCATACACCATTATGTCCTTGTCATGATTTTATAAACAATTCCTTTTCCCCAAAAACGATTTTCAAATCATAATTTCTAAACACTGCACATGGGAAAATGACTTAAAATGTCATTAAAACACATGAAAGCGTTTTTTGATTGCCTTCCCAGCATGGTTGGGTCACTTTTAACATGGCTATTTAACACAAACATTCAAAATCTAAATTTTCCATGCACATGTGAGAGCATATTTACAAGCAATTTGCGCCACAGAGAAAGGTCTTACACTAAAATGAGAAAAATAACATCAGGGACAGTCAATTGCCTTATAAAGAACCATACACCATTATATCCTTGTCATGAATTTAAAAACAATTCCTTTTCAACAAAAACGATTTTCAAATCATAATTTCTAAACACTGCACATGAGAAAATGACTTAAAATGTCATTAAAACACATGAAATCATTTTTTGATTGACTTTCCAGCATGGTTGAGTCACTTTTAACATGGCTATATAACACTAACATTCAAAATCAAATTTTTCCATGCACATGTGAGAGCATATTTACAAGCAATTTGCGCCACATAAATCATAATTTTCTCCTTAAAGCACACTATTCTCTATCTAAAATAAAGAAATATTTTCTCACCTTAGCAAATACTTTGAGTTTGAAAACAGTCTAAGAAACACACCAATTTGTCTTCAGCAGAGCAAAAGGTATGCACTCCAGAGTCTGCAGCTATCAAAAGCACAGAAATGCTGTAATTCTTCACACATATTTCTCATGTCACCCAATCAAAACTCTTCCCTCACTTTTTTTCAAATGAAAACCCTTCCCCCCTCTGCCATTTCTGGCTATTTTCCATAGCAACCACCTCTTGGAGAAACTCTGGTGTTTGCAAGTTCACACAACAATGTTGCAATTGAACTCTGAACTCTCAGTGCACCTGCATATCCAGTGCTTTCTTTCATTTAATGATTTTTTATTGACCACTCAAAATACATCTCTCAAACAACACATCTGTACACCCTAACTTTCTGTTTTCATCAATCAAAATCCACCAATCACTGTTACTGCTTCATGAACACAGAAACTCCATAGTTTTTTTCATTTCAAACTCTCATTTTTTCAACTGCCATTTCATTGCCACACTTCATCTGACTGCAGGAGAACCTTCTCTCACCATGTTTTCTGTCTGGATTGTTGGTCATAGTTATATTCACTGGGCTCAAAGGTACGTTGAAAGCAGGAATTTACCTAACCTCAATTTACAAGATGTGGAAATTAAGTGGTTTGGCCACAGAGGATTAAAATGTCACCAATTGATACTATTGGTGAAAACCTTTATGCATTTGCCCAAACCTGACCTGTTAATTGTGCACTGTGGAGGTAATGACTTGGGCACTTTGACTGGGGTAGGTCTGGAAATGCTTTTAAAGGACACCTTTGAGCAATTAATGGCACTTTTTCCTCAGACTGCCTTGGTATATTCAAATATATGCCAAAGACAGAAATGGAGGTGGTCCAACCAATTTTGTCCACAAATTGAGAAATCGAGGAAGCATGTAAACAAATCTGTTTCAGCTTACATGAGAGACCATGGAATGGGCTCCCTGTACAACAATAACTTGCGTTACTACATGCAAGATATCTACAGAGGAGATGGAGTTCACTTCTCAGATGAGGGCAACAGAATTTTCACTCTGAATTTAAGAATGTGCATTGGTACCTACTTATAAGTACCTAAATGTACCATAAACCCAAAAGCTCTTCTCAGAGCTACCCTACATCTGATCACTCACAATTATTATTTTACTCTAACATTTTTCACTAATTTTCAACAAAATACGCTACCGGGGCCGGTACCCGGTACGCGAACCGGGAGCTAACCTCGCGAAATTTTTTTTGAATTTTTTTTTTTTTTCGCACATATAAGCCTCCTCAGCCACCCTCAGAAAACCTAGGGGGTCAAGATAACTCTACCGTGCCCCCTTCTACCCATTCTGAACATTATTTGCCCTCCATCTTGTATCTTAATTCGACCGAAACACAAAATGGTGGACTCCTGGAACGCTTAAGGTCCGCGAACCGGGGCGCTCAACGGTTCGCGTACCGGGTCGCTCCCTGGGAAGCGCACCATCAAAAAAGGTGGGAAAGTAGTTCACACAAAAGCCACTTGAGATAATTTCACCAAATATAGATTAGCTCATACTACATACCAATCCCTACCATTTTCACAAATTTGATTGGAATTCCATTTAGCCATTTAGCCTGTAGACCTCTCTAAATACCGTGAGGTAAATTACTTCACAAAACACATCTGAAGTGTTGGAATTCACAACCAATTAAAATGTTACTTTCATTTTCTACTTTTTTTACCTGACATTTGATTGGTTATGTACCCGAATATATATAAAGGAAGAGAAGGAAACACAGCCATTTTGACTACTACTTCCTGGTGTACATTTCAATAGGATTTTCATTAATAACTTCAACTTATTTTTAAAGGTAAGTTGTTATTTTTAAAACTGAAGTATATTGTGCACTTTAAGTTAATATGGCAAACTTTTTCTGTTAGTTATATACTATCCCTCTGTAGTACTTATAAATTTAGATACAATCACTCTGATACTATACACTGCCCAAAGATAAATTCACTGTTAAAAACTGCCTATCTAAAATTAATCCCAACATTGCCCTACCTCTACTAATATATATTTTTTTTATGCAAATTTCAGGGAAAATGGAAAGCGAACAAAAAATTTCATTTGAAATTGTCCTTCCAGAGTCCAACACAGAAATCATTGATCCAAATGAGATTGAATTTATGGATGAAACTTGGGACCAAGAACTACTGCAATGTGTACAAGCAGTAGATAACCTCCTTGCAAATGAGGACATTTTACAACCTCAGAGACTACAAAGTATATTCCATGATAATTTTGAAATTTCTGACAATGAAATGTTAGAAAGTTTAATAAATTATGAAACACAATAAAAAATGCTTAAAAAAAAAAAAAAAAAAAAATCAACAAAAACAACAATCAATTAACATACAGCATTTGAAAAGTCTATCATTCATTTTTCATTGCAGTACGCTGCCCAGAACGCTTCCCGGTTCGCGTACCGGGCGCTATCCACGCAAAAAAACAAAAAAAAATGATGTCACTGACCATGTCATGAATGATGTAATATGTGACATCATCAGCAGTGGATTGCGGGTGCGCGATATATAGTTAGTGCAACTAAAGGTCGCCAGTAGGTAATATATATATATATATATATATATATATATATATATATATATTACCTACTGGCGGTCGCCAGTAGGTATATATAGTTAGGATTTTTTCTCTATGGGATTTTTGAAAATTCTATGTCTAATAACTTTGGCGTTTGTGGACGGAATTGGCTGAAATTTTCAGGAAAATGGAACATTTTGTTTCTGAGCAGCCCCTGAAAATGTGGGGGGGGTTCGTCAAGGGGGGGCCGAGAAAAAAGGGGGTTCCCAAAACACGTTTTTCCCATGTTAATTTCCATAGGGCGGTTGGCCTCACTTTTAGCCCGAACGGCTGAATGGATTTGCACGAAACTTGGCAAAATTGTAGGGACTGGTAGCCCGATGTGCCTTTGCTAGGTCTCAATATATGTGCTCCAGTGGATTTTGAGAAATTAACGTTCAAAAAAATATATATATCTGTGACAGCGTCCCGGGTAGCGCTCCGTTTCGCGTACTTTTCGCGTTACGGAGCTTTGCGAAGCGAAGCTGATTGGCTCTCCGGTGTCTGTAAACATTCCAAACAGTCCATAGCGGCCGCCATCTTGTCTCTCGGTAGGATCGAGAGACAAGAGGAGGCCAAAGCGAAGGGGCAAATGACCATAAGGGGGCATAGTAGATCCTCCCTGACCCCCTAGGTTTGATGTGGAGGTTTTAAAAGGGCCCCGCGGGGCAAAAAAAAAAAAATCGAACGGCTGAATGGATTTGCATGAAACTTGGCAAAATTGTAGGGACCGGTAGCCCGATGTGCCTTTGCTGGGTCTCAATATATGTGCTCCAGTGGATTTTGAGAAATTAACAGTTAAAAAAAGATATATATCTGTGACAGCGTCCCGGGTAGCGCTCCGTTTCGCGTACTTTTCGCGTTACGGAGCTTTGCGAAGCGAAGCTGATTGGCTCTCCGGTGTCTGTAAACATTCCAAACAGTACGGAGCGGCCGCCATCTTGTCTCTCGGTAGGATCGAGAGACAAGAGGAGGCCAAAGCGAAGGGGCAAATGATCATAAGGGGGCATAGTAGATCCTCCCTGACCCCCTAGGTTTGATGTGGAGTTTTTTTTTTCGTGGGGTGCGCCCGGTTCGCGTAACGGGAAGCGGACTGGGGAGCGTACTACAAGGAAACAAGAATGATTGACTTTTAACTTATTGTATGTTTATAGACTTTTTTTTTCTTTTTTTTCTGCTGAGTGACGTCTCGGCCTATCTCCACGGGATGCAGTCCCTACCATCTCGGCGTTTAAGCCGAGGGGGACCGGTAGTGTGGGAGAGATAACGTCTGTTAACGTTCGATTCGAAGGAAATCAGGAAGTGTTGATAAACATTGTCTGCGCCATCTTGCCTTTTTTCAAATGCTACACTTTTGTCGTGCACGGCAGCCATTTTAGATGCCTTGACCAGACCCACTCTCTGCACGCTGTCGATCCTTAGCATGGCTCCCCACCCTCGCAAGCATCTCCCCCAGGCACTGGTCACCCCCGCTCTCTGTCTTATGCATGGGCAATAAACCTCCCCCCATCTGCGCTGCTCTTCCCTGAGAATCACACCCTGTGCCCGCCCGACACCTCCCTTTCGCCCTATTCACTACCGCACCCTCTGACACTCCTCTTCCTCTGTGTCCGATTGTCCAGGCTATCAGCTAGCCCTGCAGATGTAGTTTATGGCTCCAGCTGTAAATAATCACCCCTCTTCAAAGGAGTTATAGTAGATCAAGGCCCACACCCGATGAGATCCGTCACACCACACGTGTTCCTACTATCTGAAAACCATCCTGTATTGTGATTGGGGAGGGGACCGAGCCTGAAGCGGAAGATTCGGGGGATGCCTCTTTGTACATCAAAGTTTTTACAATTATGTGTCACATTAAAAATATATAGCACTCCAACAAAGTAGTAGGATTATAAAACTTTAATAACTTATAAATATATACAACGCAACAAAAACAGTAAAAACATTTAAACATTTTTAGGAAAAAAGAAGCAACAATGGTCAGTAGCTGTGTTTTGTGCGAATAGTCCCAAGGCAGCACAACGTGCGGAGTTCTGGACGGCACCCAGGTGATGTTGCCTGGGTGCCGCACTGGTTTTGGGTATCCTACAATGCAGCTCCGAAAAACGGCGTGGGGCGTCCCGGGGGGTGGCCTCGTCAGTAGCGGTCTGTTGTGCGAATAGTCCCAAGGCAGCAGAACGCGCTGAGATGTGGATGGCACCCAGGTGATGTCCAGTAAGTTGCCGCACTGGCTTTGGTATCCTACAATGCTGCTCCGAATAACGGCGTGGGGCGTCCCGGGGGGTGGCTCGTCAGTAGCGGTCTGTTGTGCGAATAGTCCCAAGGCAGCAGAACGCGCTGAGATGTGGATGGCACCCAGGTAATGTCAAGTAAGTTGCCGCACTGGTTTTGGTATCCTACAATGCTGCTCCGAATAACGGCGTGGGGCGCCCCGGGGGGGGGGGGTGAGGCGGCGTGAACAGGCCTCCCCAGGTGGAGGCTTGTCTGCTGTAGTGGGGTGCCCCTTTACCGTTTCAGTTGCCATTCCGCCCGCTTTTGGTACACTGTGCCAAAATCCGCCATTCAGCTGAGTTGCGCCCACTCTTGCGGTGCAGCGATAGGCGGCTGCCACAGGACTCTCAAAATGGCGGCAGGCTCTTTCCTTTTTGGGCCTGGTCCACTGAAATGGCCCTGGGACACCTTGGAAATCGGACGCTTGTCTGCTAGGTCTTGGACCCCATTCTCGAAAGCGTCCCCTCAGCCTTGAAGATTCAACAAAAGTCTTGGGGGCCCCCGACTCCTGCAGGCTTCCGGTGGGGAGCGGCTGCCATGATTCGGCCAATTCGCACATCGGTCCGCTACTGACGCCGCCTCATGTGCCAACGGATTTTCTACGCTTTTTATACCCTATGCCGCATAACAGGTCATGTGACTTGTTTATAAAACTTTTCATTGGTTCATTTTACTTTTGGTTTCCTAATGATGGAAGGCTTGATCATATGACCTAAAAATAACACTTTTCTTTGGATGAAAACTTTTTTTTCCCAAACGATTAAAGCCCCACCTTGTTTCTGGATGTTTCAGACTGAAGCTGGCGTCAGCATGAGAGCACCACCATCTCGTAGCTCCGTCGTGGCCATTCCACGAGCAATCATGGCAGCCGCTCCCCACCAGAAGCCTGCGGGAGTCGGGGGCCCCCAAGACTTTTGTAGAATCTTCAAGGCTGAGGGGACGCTTTCGAGAATGGAGCCCAAGCCCTAGCAGACAAGCGTCCGAGTTCCAAGGTGTCGCAGGGCCATTTTAGTGGACCACGCCCAAATCTGAAGAGCCGGCCGCCATTTTGAGAGTCCTGTGGCAGCCGCCTATCGCTGCACCGCAAGAGCGGGAGCAACTCAACTACATGGTGAGCGAGACGCTGTAGTCGAAAGAGAGGGCGGTAAACAGCTGAATAGCGGAAGAGGCACAGTGTAGCAAAAGCGGGCGGAATGTCAACTGAAACGGTAAAGGGGCACCCCACTACAGCGTGTCTTTAGGTGAAACGGATTGTGGGACAAGGTCAAGAATGGAAGAGTCACCAAAAGGCAAAAAGTTCCGCTTGACCTCGGGAGCCGGCCACCTATGTCGGGGGCGATCTCAGGTCACACCAGGGCAACACGACTTGGGGAGGGGGCCGGAGCCAAGCGCCCCCTCCGAGTCCGCGCCATCACACCGTCCCTCGGGGGCCTCCGTCAAGCGGTTCAGGGTGGCACCGCATCACATTGTTTTCAAATGCAGTCACGTCCTCAAACAGCCCCCAATTACATTGAGAATAGTGAAGCTGTAGCAAGTGCAAATAAGCTTCAGACAGTGTTACAAGCACTCCTCAAAACTTTGAACTATCAGAGTGCATGAGTTTCATGCTCGATCGATTGAGCTAGCCGGATCGGGCACCAAAAAGTATAAAATAGTTATGTAAATAGTTATTTAATAAAATGTTTTACCCTGTTACTTTGCTGGTGTGTTGTATATATTTGTAATATTTGCATAGAGTTTATCGTTATTTTGGGCGGGGTGGGTGGCGGAGCCGAGCTGTCTTGCAGCCATCATGGTGTGGAGCTCAGTTCATCTCACTAGTTTCGTATTTCTCATGAGGGGTTGTTCCTAATGTTTCTATTTTAGCGAGGTCAAAAAGAGATCCCATTAGTGGCCTACTGATTTTGCTCGATTCCTTTTGTTTTTTTACACGATTTTTCACTATCTGCAAAGACTAAACAGAGTATTGCGACTCTGTGCTTGTTTGTAAATAGAGAATGAACCAAAGAGAACCAATTCTAAAACAGTAAATGCTTGGATAACAATCAATCAAATGGAGAGAGAAGCAGGCACGACGGATTACAACGGGGGCAAAGGCCTGCGTTAACTACCCTTCACTATCTGCAAAGAGAGAGTACTCCTAATAGAAATGAGGGGGAGGGGGGGGGGGCAGCATTCAAAGCAGATCCGTGTGCATAAACACGAAAATGTTTTTACTTACCATGTACTTGACATTCGACAGCTTATGATATTTGCTATTAAAAAAACATTGAAATTCACTGAAAAAACCATAGGTTAGAGACCATATATAGTTAGGAATTAGCATTTAAAAAACCTTGAAAATTCACTGAAAAAACCATAGGTTATAGACCATATATAGTTAGGAATTAGCATTTAAAAAACCTTATTTTACTCACACAAAACCATTGAAATTCCATATATAGTTAGTTGCACTAACTATATATCGCGCACCCGCAATTCACTGCTGATGATGTCACATATTACATCATTCATGACATGGTCAGTGACATCACTGATGACATCACTGATGACATCTCAAATGACATCACTGATGACATCACTGATGACATCTCAAATGACATCACTGATTACATCACTGATGACATCTCAAATGACATCACTGATAACATCTCAAATGACATCACTGATGACATCTCAAATGACATCACTGATGACATCTCATTTGACATCATTGGTCACATCACTGATGATATCATTCATGTGACAATACAATGCATCTCCTCACACTTTCATATAACCTCTGTTACACCCAGTGTTAAATACAGAGTATAATTTTTTAAACCATTGACACACCAATACTAGTTACTACATACGCACTCACTGATTCCTATGTTTACACAAACACTCACTCATTCACCCATACAATCATTCATACATACAATCACTTATCTTTACAACACTATCATATGCACTCATACACCTATACAGACACTCACACTCTGCCACTCATCCATGGAGTTACTCACACACCTAGTCAGTCCTGTAAAGAATCAATCACACTTCCATTTTCTAATCTATACAGTTAAACATAGAGCACCTTACATTTTCAAACATATACTAACACATACTTACTCTCTTATACAATCATTGATACAAGTACACATTGATCTGCACAGAGTCACACACCTCCCAGCCAGCCACACACACACTCAGTCTCCCATACAAATACTTGGGCAATCAATCAATAACCCATATAGTTACTCATATAGCTACTGATCAACACATGCAGCAGTTTACAGAACAAAAGACATAATGATGCACAAATTAAGACAGTTTAGTCACTAACCCATGCACTCAGTGAGACACATTTAATCACTCACTCATACATTCAGTCATGCACCTACTAAATCCTTCGTCCAGACACTTATACATCTACTCATTCTTCAATATGTAAGACATATTTTAACTTTACAGAAACATACAGTCACTGGATGTTGTCATCAGTGATGTCATTTGAGATGTCATCAGTGATGTCATTTGAGATGTCATCAGTGATGTCATCAGTGATGTCACTGACCATGTCATGAATGATGTAATATGTGACATCATCAGCAGTGAATTGCGGGTGCGCGATATATAGTTAGTGCAACTAACTATATATGGAATTTCAATGGTTTTGTGTGAGTAAAATAAGGTTTTTTAAATGCTAATTCCTAACTATATATGGTCTATAACCTATGGTTTTTTCAGTGAATATATATATATATATATATTCTTTCCAAAAGTTGCCAAGTGGGAAGGTCACTCACGAGGGGGTTAACACACACTTGCCGCCGGCAGCAACACAACAGCCTGTAGCACATCCGTCCATTTACATGCCAAACGCGTTTCGGGCGTCATCCCGCCCTTGATCACTGGCTGTACAACGAGAAACAGAGGCTGATTATATGCACATGATTTATTGAGTAACAAGTCCCACCCATGTGGGTGTGGCAAAGTTGCATTCTGGTCTTAGCAGTCCATTGCCCAAACTTTGATCGTGCTAAAACCCCAGTGGGCACCTCTGATTTATCGTTGTTGAACAATGTCTTACCCCAGTGGGTGGAAGGAGATGTCATGCAGCGCCCTTTGTACAGCCAGTGATCAAGGGTGGGATGACGCCCGAAACGCGTTTGGCATGTAAATGGACGGATGTGCTACAGGCTGTTGTGTTGCTGCCGGCGGCAAGTGTGTGTTAACCCCCTCGTGAGTGACCTTCCAACTTGGCAACTTTTGGAAAGAATATATATATATATATATATGTATATATATATATATATATATATATATATATATATATATATATATATATATATATATATATATATATATATATATATATATATTCACTGAAAAAACCATAGGTTATAGACCATATATAGTTAGGAATTAGCATTTACAAAACCTTGAAAATTCACTGAAAAAACCATAGGTTATAGACCATATATAGTTAGGAATTAGCATTTAAAAAACCTTATTTTACTCACACAAAACCATTGAAATTCCATATATAGTTAGTTGCACTAACTATATATTGCGCACCCGCAATCCACTGCTGATCATGTCACATATTACATCATTCATGACATGGTCAGTGACATCACTGATGACATCACTGATGACATCTCAAATGACATCACTGATGACATCACTGATGACAACATCCAGTGACTGTATGTTTCTGTAAAGTTAAAATATGTCTTACATATTGAAGAATGAGTGGATGTATAAGTGTCTGGATGAAGGATTTAGTAGGTGCGTGACTGACTGTATGAGTGAGTGATTAAATGTGTCTCACTGAATGCATGGGTTAGTAACTAAACTGTCTTAATTTGTGCATCATTATGTCTGTTGTTCTGTAAACTGCTGCATGTGTTGATCATTAGCTATACGAGAGGCTATATGTGTTATTAATTGGTTGCCCAAGTATTTCTATGGGAGATTGAGTTTGTGTGGGGGTGGCTGGAAGGTGTGTGACTCTATGCATAGATGTGTGAGCAGTTTATTCACTAGGTGTATGAGTTCAAGAGTGCATGTGGAAACAGCTACATGGGCAGTTGACTGTGTGCATGAGTGTATTGATGAGTGAATGGATATCTCAATGCTACATGTCATAGTAAGTACATATGTAAAACACAGTACATGTGAGAGTTGGCATATATAAATAACTGTGCATGAGAGCCACTGAATGAGTGAGTGGTTGTATCGATCATTGTGAACTTGTATCAGGGATTGTATAAGAGAGTAAATATGTGTTAGTATATGTTTCAATAAGTAAGGTGTGTTTAACTGTATAGTTGAAGAAATGGAGGTGAGATTGTTTCTTTGCATGACTGACTGGGTGTGTGAGTAACTCCATGGATGAGTGGCAGTGTGTGAGTGTCTGTATACACTGAGTGTATCTAAGGTTATATTAGAGTCTGAAGAGGTTTATCGTATTAGCACAAGAATGATGTCAAATGAGATGTCATCAGTGATGTCATCAGTGATGTCATTTGAGATGTCATCAGTGATGTCATCAGTGATGTCACTGACCATGTCATGAATGATGTAATATGTGACATGATCAGCAGTGGATTGCGGGTGCGCAATATATAGTTAGTGCAACTAACTATATATGGAATTTCAATGGTTTTGTGTGAGTAAAATAAGGTTTTTTAAATGCTAATTCCTAACTATATATGGTCTATAACCTATGGTTTTTTCAGTGAATTTTCAAGGTTTTGTAAATGCTAATTCCTAACTATATATGGTCTATAACCTATGGTTTTTTCAGTGAATTTCAATGGTTTTTTAATAGCAAATATCATAAGCTGTCGAATGTCAAGTACGTGGTAAGTGAAAACATTTTCGTGTTTATGCACACTGATCTGCTTTGAATGGTGCCCCCCCCCCTCATTTCTATTAGGAGTACTCTCTCTTTGCAGATAGTGAAAGGTAGTTAACGCAGGCCTTTGCCCCCGTTGTAATCCGTCGTGCCTGCTTCTCTCTCCATTTGATTGATTGTTATCCAAGTATTTACTGTTTTAGAATTAGTTCTCTTTGGTTCATTCTCTATTTACAAACAAACACAGAGTCGCAATACTCTGTTTAGTCTTTGCAGATAACGAAAAATCGTGTAAAAAAAAAGAAAAGGAATCGAGCAAAATCAGTAGGCCACTAATGGGATCTCTTTTTGACCTCGCTAAAATAGAAACATTAGGAACAACCCCTCATGACAAATACAAAACTAGTGAGATGAACTGAACTCCACACAATGATGGCTGCAAAACAGCTCGGCTCCGCCACCCACCCCGCCCAAAATAACGATAAAGAACGGCTGCCATGATTGGTTGCGGAATGACCACGACGGAGCTACGAAATGGTGCTGCTCTCATGCTAACCCCAGCTTCAGTCTGAAACATCCAGAAACACTGTAGACTACCAATTCGATCAGTTCCGGTAGCGCCCCAATGTAACCCGGTAGAGAAGAACTAGCCCTCCCCTCTTTGACTGATGGTTCTTGTTGCCTGTCCCTTCTGTTGTCATTTAACAGAACTATTTAGCCTGCTGAAAGGGGTTGTGTTCCGACCGCTGGTTGGTGGAGACATTTTGACTATATTCTGACCTGCGTTGTCGCGTAATGCGTCATATGACGCGCCGCGTTAGCGCATCCGGAAGTCATCCGGGGCGCGCAGCGCGTAACGTAAGCATAACAAGTCATGTGACTTGTTAATAAAACTTTTCATTGGTTCATTTTACTTTTCTTATTGTAATGATGAAAGGCTTGGTCATATGACCTAAAAATTACGCTTTTCATTACTTCCGAACATTATTTTTTCTTAAATATATGTTATAATGTTCCAGGCTAATGTACTTTCCCGGAAATTTTACAACTGTCCTGCAAGTAAAATATATTCTTTTTTCGAGAAAAAGAGCGTTTCTTCGTCCCATGACGGAGCCGTTGAGCAAAAGAGGGTCGACCTGCTGTCTTAGTCGCCGATACGCCTGAATATGAGATTCTTATCGATCACTTTATGTTGCAGGAATAGAAAACACAACAGCCCTTGACCATTTATCTTTACTGCGTTCCTTCGTATTATACCTTTTACCCTTCATGTAATTGGTCTGCTTTATTTCACTTGCCTTTTAATGATTCTAAAACAGTCACTATTATTAAAAACTTTACCAATGTATATACTACTACCATGTTTTCTTTTAAAAACCTTTATTGTGAAAATTTCATTATACAAATACGAGCCTATAACCACGTGGGCCTGCCACAGAGCAAACTGTAATCGTATATGATGAATAGACATTTACACTGCAGAGGAACGTAACGGGCGGGCCATTAGGTTGCAAGAACTAAGGTGTCTAACAGTTACGGAATCGGTGGACGTACATTTTATAATTAAAATACGACAGGGCCAGTTACAATAAAATTATCTAGATATACATTTGCGGGCAAGTACCATGGGTGACGTTAATTCGAACTTTCAACAGTACAGTAATCAATAACACATCAGAACTTAATATCAATAGTGATGTCGAAATAGTCAATCAATTCTCGTCCCCGCCCGCCATGTGCTTCAAAACTGCATACGTATCTCGTGATTTCAAGGTTCTGCAACCAGTACACAACAAGGAGTTACGAGTCCCATTTATTCCGGCGCCATTTTGGGCGAGGACGGGCAGGTCCAGGATATAGTCAAAATGTCTCTACCAACCATCGACTATGATGATGTTTATATGCTGTATTTATTAGAGTAACACTCATCTGTCCACATGAAATTAATTTGCCACAATCTAAACATGTCATTTTAATCTTTCCAAAGTTCTTCTAAATATTTGGGACCGTTTCCCTTGCCTCTGAAGCTCTCAGTGCCACTTCTTTGATGAATGTACTAGCAGGTCAGGGGTTCTCCTCCAAATCTCTCTTTTATGCAGCACTATAATTAATTGGTGCCACCTCTCCATATGACGATGCATGGTATAGTTACCACAACTATATTTTTTTTCGGTTCCTCTGGAGAGTTCATCGTGGCAGATGAAGCGTGTAACGTACCGGGCATTTACCTTTTTTTGCATGTACAGGAAAGGAAAACAAAATCGAGCGTCCGAGTTCTAAGGTGTCCCAGGGCCATTTTAGTGGACCAGGCCCAAATCCAAAGAACAGGCCGCCATTTTGAGAGTCCTCTTGCAGCCGCCTGTCGCTGTAGCATCAAGAGCAGCCGAAACTCAGCTGAATGGCAACTGAAACGGTAAAGGGGCCCCCTACTACAGCAGACGAGCCTCCACCTAGGAAGGCCCATTCACGCCGGCTCCCCCCCCCTTCGGGCACCCCACGCCGTTATTCGGAGCAGTATTGTAGGATGGCCACACCAGTGCGGCAACTTGCTAGACATCACCTCGGTGGTAACCGAATCTCAACGCCTTGTGGTGTCTTCTATTCAAAAAACATTGTTATGCTGCCTTCGACCTATTCGCCGCAAGTGCGCACACAACTCAACTGCATAGCTTGCTAGACACCACCTCGGTGCCATCCGGATCTTGGAATCTCAGCACCTTTTGGTGTCTTCTCTTCAGAAAATATTGTTGCGCTGCCTTTGGCCCCATTCGCACATCAGTCCGCTACTGACGCCATCTCACAGGCTAATGGGGCGCCCCACGCCGACTTTCAGCATTGTAGAATGACCACACCAGTACAGCAACTTGCTAGACATCACCTCGGTGCCATCCGGATCTCGGCGCCCCACTGCAGATGAAGTGCCTCTCAACTATGAAACCACCACGGTGACATCCGGATCTTGGCGCGTTGTGCTGCCTTCGGCCTATTCGCACATCGGTCCGCTACTGACGCCATCTCACAGGCTATTGGGGCGACCCACGCCGAGTTTCAGCATTGTAGGATGACCACACCAGTACAGCAACTTGCTAGACATCACCTCGGTGCCATCCGAATCTTGGCATCTCAACGCCTAGTGGTATCTTCCATACAAAAAATATTGTTACGCTGCCTTTGGCCCCATTCGCACATCAGTCCGCAACTTAGACATCACCTCGGTGCCATCCGGATCTTGGCATCTCAGCGCCTTGTGGTGTCAGTCAGAAAATATTGTTGCGCTGCCTTTGGCCCCATTCGCACATCGGTCCGCTACTGACGCCATCTCACAGGCCAACGGGGCGCCCCACGCCGACTTTCAACATTGTAGGATGGCCACAGAAGTGCGACAACTTACTAGACACCACCTCGGTGCCATCCGGATCTTGGCGCGTTGTGCTGCCTTCGGCCTATTCGCACATCGGTCCGCTACTGACGCCATCTCACAGGCCAACGGGGCGTCCCACGCCGACTTTCAGCATTGTTGGATGGCCACACCAGTGCGGCAACTTACTAGACACCACCTCGGTGCCATCCGGATCTTGGCGCGTTGTGCTGCCTTCGGCCTATTCGCACATCGGTCCGCTACTGACGCAAACTCACAGGCCAACGGGGCGCCCCACGCCGACTTTCAGCATTGTAGGATGGCCACACCAGTGCTGCAACTTGCTGGACACCACCTCGGTGCCATCCGGATCTTGGCGCGTTGTATTGCCTTCGGCCTATTCGCACATCGGTCCGCTACTGACGCCGCCTCACGTGCCAACGTATTTTCTCCGCATTTTATACCCTATGCCGCATAACAGATCATGTGACTTGTTTATAAAACTTTTCATTGGTTCATTTTACTTTTGGTTTCCTAATGATGAAAGGCTTGATCATATGACCTAAAAACAACACTTTTCATTGGATGAAAACTTTTTTTTTTCCCAAACGATGAAAGCCCCACCTTGTTTCTGGATGTTTCAGACTGAAGCTGGCGTCAGCATGAGAGCACCACCATCTCGTAGCTCCGTCGTGGTCATTCCGCGAGCAATCATGGCAGCCGCTCCCCACCAGAAGCCTGCAGGAGTCGGGCCCCCAAAACTTTTGATGAATTCTCAAGGCGGAGGGGACGCTTTCGAGAATGGGGTCCAAGACCTAGCAGACAAGCGTCCGATTTCCAAGGTGTCCCAGGGCCATTTCAGTGGACCAGGCCCAAAAAGGAAAGAGCCTGCCGCCATTTTGAGAGTCCTGTGACAGCCGCCTATCGCTGCACCGCAAGAGTGGGCGCAACTCAGCTGAATTGCGGCTTTTGACACAGTGGACCAAAAACGGACGGAATGGCAACTGAAACGGTAAAGGGGCGCCCCACTACAACAGATGACACTCCACCTGGAGAGGCCCGTTCACGCCGCCTCCCCCGGGGCGCCCCACGCCGTTATTCGGAGCAGCATTGTAGGATACCAAAACCAGTGCGGCAACTTACTGGACATCACCTTGGTGCCATCGTTCTGCTGCCTTGGAACTATTCGCACAACAGTTTGCTACTGATGACCCACCCCCCGCGACGCCCCACGCCGTTATTTGCTGGGTGGCAACTTACTAGACATCACTTTCGTGTCATCTAGATTTCGGCGCGTTCTGCTGCCTTGGAACTATTCGCACAACAGTTTGCTACTGATGACCCACCCCCCGCGACGCCCCACGCCGGAAATCTGGACGTTGTGCTGCATTGGGACTATTCGCACAGCCGACCGCTACTTCGTTGTTTTTCCCTAAAAATGTTTATATGTTATTACTATTTTTGTTTTCTTGTATATATTTATAAATTATTAAAGATTTATAATCTTACTACTTTGTCGGAGTGCTATATATTTTTTATGTGACACATAATTGTAAAAACTTTGATGTACAAAGAGTCATCCCTGGAATCTTCCGCTTCACGCTCGGTCCCCTCCCCAATCACAATACAGGATGGTTTTCAGATAATAGCAACGCTTCTGCTGTGACGGATCTCATCGAGTGTGGGCCTTGATCTACTATAACTCCTTTGAAGAGGGGTGATTCTTTACAGCTGTGGCCATAAACTACATCTGCAGGGCTAGCTGATAGCCTAGGACCGGCCTGGACAATCGGACACAGAGGAAAAGGAGTGTCAGAGGGTGCGGTAGTGAATAGGGCGAAAGGGAGGTGTCGGGCGGGCACAGGGTGTGATTCTCAGGGAAGAGCAGCGCAGATGGGGGGAGGTTTATTACCCATGCGTAAGACAGAGAGCGGGGGTGACCACTGCCTGGGTGAGATGCTTGCGAGGGTGGGGAGCCATGCTAAGGATCGACAGCGTGCACAGAGTGGGTCTGGTCAAGGCATCTAAAATGGCTGCCGTGCACGACAAAAGTGTGGCATTTGAAAAAAGACAAGATGGCGCAGACAATGTTTTTCAACACTTCCTGATTTCCTTCGAATCGAACGTTAACAGACGTTGGGGCATATTACCAAAGTTAAGCGATATTTATCCCTAACGATGCATTGCAAAGATTTTTTTACCGTCAGAAATTATCGCAGATAAACCTTGCTATTATCAAGGTTTATCGCAAATACGATAAAAAACAACCGCAATGCATTAATATCGCTGAAAACTCAGCGATATTCATGCATTACCGAGCTAATGCTCTTAGCCATGTTATCCACCTCCCATTGCATAACATGGCTAAGAACTGCTCAGGGCAGCTGTTACTTTTTGGAGATATTCGCGCTTATCTCGAATATTTCCAAAAGTTGATAATAGGAGATAGCGATGTTAGCGACTGTTTCCAGTCGCTAACATCTTGGCATGCCCACTTTGCATGTCATTAGTGATAAATATCACTCACATGCAAAGTGGGGCCCAAGATGGTCGCTATCTCCTACTAGCCGTCGCTAACTGGTGTTAGCAACAGCTAGGTAATACAGATATAATTTTATCTCCGCGAAGCGGAGCGCTGTTACAGATATATATCTTGTTTTTGAACGTTAATTTCTCAAAATGCACTGAAGCACATATATTGAGACCTAGCAAAGGCACATCGGGCTACCAGTCCCTAATATTTTACCAAGTTTCGTGCAAATCCATTCAGCCGTTCGATTATTATTATTATTTTTTTTTTTTGCCCCGCGGGGCCCTTTTTAAACCTCCACATCAAACCTAGGGGGTCAGCGAGGATCTACTATGCCCCCTTATGGTCATTTGCCCCTTCGCTTTGGCCTCCTCTTGTCTCTCGATCCTACCGAGAGACAAGATGGCGGCCGCTACGTACTGTTTGGAATGTTTACAGACACCGGAGAGCCAATCAGCTTCGCTTCGCAAAGCTCCGTAACGCGAAAAGTACGCGAAGCGGTGCGCTGTTACAGATATATATCTTTTTTTGAACGTTAATTTCTCAAAATCCACTGAAGCACATATATTGAGACCTAGCAAAGGCACATCGGGCTACCAGTCCCTACAATTTTGCCAAGTTTCGTGCAAATCCATTCAGCCGTTCGATTATTATTATTATTTTTTTTTTTTGCCCCGCGGGGCCCTTTTAAAACCTCCACATCAAACCTAGGGGGTCAGCGAGGATCTACTATTCCCCCTTATGGTCATTTGCCCCTTCGCTTTGGCCTCCTCTTGTCTCTCGATCCTACCGAGAGACAAGATGGCGGCCGCTACGGACTGTTTGGAATGTTGACAGACGCCGGAGAACCAATCAGCTTCGCTTCACAAAGGTCCGTTGCGCGCAAAGTACGCGTCCTGGGACGCTGCCCGCTCCGCTGTTACAGATATATATCTTTTTTTAAACGTTAATTTCTCAAAATCCACTGGAGCACATATATTGAGACCTACAAAAGGCACATCGGGCTACCAGTCCCTACAATTTTGCCAAGTTTCGTGCAAATCCATTCAGCCGTTCGGGCTAAAAGTGAGGCCAACCGCCCTATGGAAAACTCAATGTTAAAAACACGTTTTGGGACCCCCCTTTTTTCTCGGCCCCCCCTTGACGAACCCCCCCCAAATTTTCAAGGGCTGCTCAGAAACAAAATGTGCCATTTTCCTGAAAATTTCAGCCAATTCCGTCCACAAACGCCAAAGTTATAAGACATAGAATTTTCAAAAATCCCATAGAGAAAAAATCCTAACTATATATACCTACTGGCGACCGCCAGTAGGTAATATATATATATATATATATATATATATATATATTACCTACTGGCGACCGCCAGTAGGTAATATATATATATATATATATATATATATATATATATATATATATATATATATATATTACCTACTGGCGGTCGCCAGTAGGTATATATAATTAGGATTTTTTCTCTATGGGTTTTTTGAAAATTCTATGTCTAATAACTTTGGCGTTTGTGGACGGAATTGGCTGAAATTTTCAGGAAAATGGCACATTTTGTTTCTGAGCAGCCCCTGAAAATTTTGGGGGGGTTCGTCAAGGGGGGGCCGAGAAAAAAGGGGGGTCCCAAAACGTGTTTTTAACATTGAGTTTTCCTTAGGGCGGTTGGCCTCACTTTTAGCCCGAACGGCTGAATGGATTTGCACGAAACTTGGCAAAATTGTAGGGACTGGTAGCCCGATGTGCCTTTTGTAGGTCTCAATATATGTGCTCCAGTGGATTTTGAGAAATTAACGTTTAAAAAAATATATATATCTGTAACAGCGGACCGGGCAGCGCTCTGGTTCGCGGACTTTTCGCGCAACGGAGCTTTGTGAAGCGAAGCTGATTGGTTCTCCGGCGTCTGTCAACATTCCAAACAGTCCGTAGCGGCCGCCATCTTGTCTCTCGGTAGGATCGAGAGACAAGAGGAGGCCGAAGCGAAGGGGCAAATGACCATAAGGGGGCATAGTACATTGTCGCTCACCCCCTAGGTTTGATGTGGAGGTTTTAAAAGGGCCCCGCGGGGCAAAAAAAAATAAAAATAATAATAATCGAACAGCTGAATGGATTTGCACGAAAGTTGGCAAAATTGTAGGGACTGGTAGCCCGATGTGCCTTTGCTAGATCTCAATATATGTGCTCCAGTGGATTTTGAGAAATTAACGTTCAAAAAAAGATATATATCTGTAACAGCGCACCGCTTCGCGTACTTTTCGCGTTACGGAGCTTTGCGAAGCGAAGCTGATTGGCTCTCCGGCGTCTGTAAACATTCCAAACAGTCCGTAGCGGCCGCCATCTTGTCTCTCGGTAGGATCAAGAGACAAGAGGAGGCCAAAGCGAAGGGGCAAATGACCATAAAGGGGAATAGTAGATCGTCGGTGACCCCCTACGTTTGATGTGGAGGTTTTAAAAGGGCACCGCGGGGCAAAAAAAAAAATAATAATAATAATCGAACGGCTGAATGGATTTGCACGAAACTTGGCAAAATTGTAGGGACTGGTAGCCCGATGTGCCTTTGCTAGGTCTCAATATATGTGCTCTAGTGGATTTTGAGAAATTAACGTTCAAAAAAAGATATATATCTGTAACAGCGCTCCGCTTCTCGTACTTTTCGCGTTACGGAGGTTTGCGAAGCTGATTGGTTTTTCGGCGTCTGTAAACATTCCAAACAGTCCGTAGCGGCCGCCATCTTGTCTCTCGGTAGGATCGAGAGACAAGAGGAGGCCAAAGCGAAGGGGCAAATGACCATAAGGGGGCATAGTAGATCCTCCCTGACCCCCTAGGTTTGATGTGGAGGCTTTGAAAGGGTCTCACAGGGCAAAAAAAAAATATACCGTTTTTTTAGGTTTTTTTGCGTGGAGTGCGCTCGGTTCGCGAACCGGGAAGCGGTCTGGGGAGCGTACTTTCTTGAAAATTAGTGAAAAAAGTTAGAGTAAAATAATAATTGTGAGTGATCAGATGTAGGGTAGCTCTGAGAAGAGCTTTTGGGTTTATGGTACATTTAGGTACTTATAAGTAGGTACCAATGCACAGTCTTAAATTCAGAGTGAAAACTCTGTTGCCCTCATCTGAGAAGTGAACTCCATCTGCTCTGTAGATATCTTGCATGTAGTAACGCAAGTTATTGTTGTACAGGGAGCCCATTCCATGGTCTCTCATGTAAGCTGAAACAGATTTGTTTACATGCTTCCTCGATTTCTCAATTTGTGGACAAAATTGGTTCGACCACCTCCATTTCTGTCTTTGGCATATATTTGAATATACCAAGGCAGTCTGAGGAAAAAGTGCCATCAATTGCTCAAAGGTGTCCTTTAAAAGCATTTCCAGACCTACCCCAGTCAAAGTGCCCAAATCATTACCTCCACAGTGCACAATTAACAGGTCAGGTTTTGGCAAATGCATAAAGGTTTTCACCAATGGTATCAATTGGTGACATTTTAATCCTCTGTGGCCAAACCACTTAATTTCCACATCTTGTAAATTGAGGTTAGGTAAATTCCTGTTTTCAGCGTACCTTTGAGCCCAATAGATGTAGCTATGTCCAACAATCCAGACAGAAAACATGGCGAGAGAAGGTTCTCCTGCAGTCAGATGAAGTGTGGCAATGAAATGGCAGTTGAAAAAATGAGAGTGTAAAATGAAAAAAACTGAGGAGTTTCTGTGTTAATGAAGCAGTAAGAGTGATTGGTGGATTTTGATTGCTGAAAACAGAAAGTTAGTGTGCATGGATGAGTTCGTTGAAAGATGTATTTTGAGTGGCGAAGAAAAAATCATTAAATGAAAGAATGCTTTGGATATGCAGGTGCACTGAGAGTTCAGAGTTCAATTGCAACATTGTTGTGTGAGAGGTCTTGCAAGAGGTGGTTGCTATGCAGAAAAAGCAGAGAGGGGGCAGAGGGGGGAAGGGTTTTGCTTTGAAAAAAAGTGAGGGAAGAGTTTTGATTGGGTGACATGAGAGATCTGTGTGAGGAATTACAGCATTTCTGTGCTTTTGATAGCTGCAGACTCTGGAGTGCATACCTTTTGCTCTGCTGAAGACAAATTGGTGTGTTTCTGAGACTGTTTTGAAACTCAAAGTATTTGCTAAGGTGAGAAAAAATTTCTTTAATTTAGATAGAAAATAGTGTGCTTTAAGGAGAAAATTATGAAGAAAGTTGTGTTTTTCAAATGTTGCTTTGTCTCAAGTGTTTCACAAATAGATTTTGTTTCTTTGAGAAATTGTAATTGGAGAAAATGTGAAGTATTAGTACTGACAGGGCTTTTATGTGCATAGGAGCTGTGCAGTGTTTTCAAATTATGACTTGTAAATCGTTTTTGAGAAAAAGCAATGGTTTTAATATTGATGAGAAGGACATAATGGTGTCTGCTTCTTTATAAGGTAATTGAGAGTCTCTGATGTTATTTTTCCCATTTCAATGTAAGAAGTTTGTGTGTGGAGCAAATTGCTTGTAAATATGCTCCCACCTGTGCATGGCAAATTTAGATTTTGAATGTTTCCGTTACATAGGCATGTTAAAGGTGACTGAAACATGCTGCAAAGGCAATCAAAAAATGCTTTTATGTGTCTTAAGGACATTTTAAGTCATTTCCCCATGTGCAGTGTTTTCAAATTATGAGTTGAAAATCGTTTTTGAGGTAAAGGAATGTTTTCAAAATTTATGTGCGCCATATGACCCCAAATTTTTTTTTCAGGGGTGCAGCAGGGTGTTCTTGAGACACCCCTGCACCGTCGGAAAAATTCGTAATTTGCGATGAGGTAATTGCTAATCGCAAATTGCACCTTCATTCCTATGGGCCTCCTGCTGCATGGAAATGAATGGGTAATCTTGCTGAAATGCAAAGTCGAATCTGTATTTAAAAGGGTCTGCACCTCTGTACGGGTGTTCGCTATGTGAAGCACGAAAGTTTCACGGGCCGAACTCAAGGCCACCTCTCTCTGAGACAAAAGAGCTCTTATTCTTGCCATGCTGTTGAAATGTGCTCCCGAGGTTGGTATTTGTGGCCAGATTGAAAACTCCCTATGTTCATGTGTGGGAGGAAATAGAACATTTCTGCAGCAAATAACCCGTTCATTTACTGTTACGATAAAATGAATACTTTTAATTAACCCAGAACAATCTTCATTATTGAGCATCAAATAACTAACATTTTCCAAGAACTTGAACGTGGGGATGATAGCAGGAACTGGCGTGCCTTGCAACACGCAAGCCATATTTGGTCGGTGTTTGTTGCATGAACCGTGTAACTGTATGTGCCTACACATTAGTGAATGATCTGGCGTCTCAGTGCATTCCTCTCCATTCAGATAAAGGTCTTGATCATCTTTGAAAATCTGTATGTGTATGGAAGCGACCAGACCTCATGAAGAAAACCACTACCTAAAGGTTAATAACGACCTATTGGTATATATTTCATACAATTTGAAAACTTATATAAAGCAAAAGGCAGCGTTATTAAACCGTGGATAAGGCACGTTGCCAAAGCAGTGAACCTTTTGGATTTATACTGGAAATGTTAAAGGAAGAATTATGGAGTAGGGCCTGTAAATCTTTAATGGACAACGAGTAAAATTACTCCAACCATCATATTCCTCTAACTCCGGGATAGTAGGGGTGTTTAATTTTTTAGAAGTAGCCAATCCAAAGCATTTGGTCTGGGAAATTGTTTCATTCACAAACAACATATGATTTGGGATGAGACATGCACGGTGGAAAGCCTCAGTGCCTTGTACCTGCCAGGTTTGTGAACCCCAAACTGATGTAGATCCTGGATATTTTTACACTGTGTTACGTTAGCATGGGCTCATTACTGGTTTAAACGCCATTTTTCCTTTTTTGTAACTTCTGCACACGATACTTAGTTGTTGCTTTAGCTTTCAGCCTACCTGCGTCAAGATCTATGCCTGCTTCAAGCAGGCGCAGGGTTTTGATGTAGCTTTGTCCTATCTGATTGTAAATGCGGCACACCGTGGGTGGCAGAGCAGCGGTGCACGTTAACTGGTGCATCCCTGGGGATGTGCTAGTTAATATAAATCTGCCCCTTTACATTTAATTATGTGCAGGGGACACAGAGTAGGTGAGGTTTATCCAAGGTTAAGAAGAGATGAGTCCTGTTCAGTGAAAAATTGGAGATAGGCTTCAGTATATTATATACTTAAGTAGTGTGTTAAGTTTTTGATGACTGTTATTAATTTACTGTTGGGTAATAGTGGTTAATAACATTTTTTATTATATTTTACCACAGATTCAACTGCAGATTATTTCAAGATTTTAGGATGCCTAGCAAAGAAAGAGTAAGAAAGGCTGCAAAACGTCAAAGACAGCAGGACCATGGAAGAATGCAGCAGTCCTCTAACAAAAAGATTTGTCAAGTCACCAAGAAAGCACCGGGTAAGAGTCGAAAAACAGTCATAAGAAATATGTGTAGTAAAAAAAATATTACTACAGAAAATGTTTCACTCCAGAAAAGGAGACAGAATTCAAATGGTAAGGAAAGGCCAATGAGAAATGTTACTGCTAGAGTAAGAGATAACTCTATGCATGAAAGTAGAAGGAAACAAGAGTTTAGGGATATTCGTAAACGAATGTTCCGCAACAGGATAATTGGGAATTTGTTAAAAAATATTAAGAAAGGTCAGCAGAAAGTGGTTTTTTATAAGAGAAAAAAAATTGTTGAGAAAGTTATTGATCAGGCATTTGAAATTAAACGTAAGTTATTTATTTTGACAATCAATAGAATTCGGAAGCTAAACAAGGTAATTTATGATTTCAAAAGAAATAGTAGATGGAAGAGAATAGTTAATCGTAGTAATTTTTGTGAAGTTTTTTCTGGAGAATGGATGCATAGTTCCAGCTCTGAGGCATTTTTTAATGAGGAGAGTTATTTCCAGGATAATGATTTGGTGCATGCAGTTGACACCAGTGGTCGAGCTTATGAAGTGAAAGATGGTTGTCCAGTTGAAAAAGAAAAACTTGTGACAACAGAGATAGAAGAGGTGTTAGGTAATGAGGTTTTAGGGAGACGTTCTAAGGGTTCTGTGTACACTTGGAAGTGTAGTAGTATTTGCAGTGTACGACAGGATTCCATCAATTTGCTTTGTGATTTTATACGGTCATTTAGTAAGAACAGTTTGAAGCAGAAAATGAAGTTGTTGCAAGAATTAGATCCTTGCAGAGTGAGAGAAGTGATAGGTTTGCATGGTCATTCACTGGCTTGTCTTTCCAGGAGAGTATGCCAGAGTGTTTTTCATCATTTCAGGATGCTAGCAGTGCATCATAATAAAGTGAGGAAATTAGTTAGAATGTTGTATTATGCTAAGAGTCCAGCAATTATGCTTAAACAATTATGCGCTGCTCTTTTGCATGGTTCTGAAATAGATGTGAAGAATATATGTGAAGAAATTGAGTTTTGTTACTTTGGAAGTAAAGAGGAGAATGTTGAAATTGACCAAGAAGAAGAGAGTAATGTGGAAGATAGTGTACAGGTTTCCAGTACAGATAATTTCCAGAGGGAAATTGCGACGTTTGAGGTGAAATCAAGTGAGAGGCCAAATTTCACTTGTGTGTGTTGTCGACGGACTTATTATAAGAATCAGACTAAGTTAGTGGATTTATATGGAAAAAGTGAAAGGGAAAATAATAGTGAATGGAAGGATTTTACAACATACTTGATGGTAGAAAATTGTTTTGATTTGGGATTGGATCAACGTGTGTGTACTTATTGTTGTAACAAATTAAATCAAAACCAGATGCCTGCTAGAGCAGTTCATAATAATCTGGAATTGGTTGAGATTCCTTCTGAATTGAAGGATTTAAATACTTATGAATCTATTTTGATTCAAAGTATCCATCCCTTTCAGGCTATTGTAAGAATGGAGCCAAAGACAGGGAAATTGCCTCCATCAGATTTACAGAGAGGATTAAAGGGAAGAGTTGTTTATTTGCCTCTAGATTTGAAGAAAAACATTAACACAATTGGAGTAGAAAAAGTGGAAGAGGAACCTCTTGTTATCTTAGTTAATGGGGTTCCGACAAAGAATAAGAAAATATGGCAAGATTTAGTAGATGTTAGGAAAGTCAAAAGGGCAACATTGTATTTGAAAAAATATAATAAGTACTATAAAAATGTATATGTTGCAGAAGAGGAAGTAAGTGAGGAAGAGGATAGCGATTTGTGTGCTGGTCAAATTGAGAAAGTAGAACCCTGTACTAGTGAAGAAATATATGAACATTATAGTGTTCATCCTTTGCATTCCAAGGAAGTTATGGGGAATGCTATTGAGTTGTTTCAAATGAAACAAGCGAAAGGGAGTCCCATTAGTGTTTGGGAGGAAAGTTTGGAAGCTCGGTGTTTCCCACAGCTTTTTCCAACAGGTCAGGGAGGAAGATATGATGAGCGACCTCATCAAATTCCTGCTTCTGAATACCGGACTTTGCGATTGTATGCAGGAGATCCTAGGTTTCGACAATGCATTCCTTATTTGTTTCATCTCCTGTTTGAAAGCGATCTGTCTGGACTGTCATATGCAGTGAACCACATCTTGAAAAGTGGTATACACATGCAAAACATCTCGGCAAGTGACTTTATGGATAAAGTCAATGTCCAAGACAGTATTTTGGATTCTCACCTGATTAATCTCATGGCGTGTCAGCGTGGTACTAATGAGTACTGGTACCGTCGTCATGGTGATTTAAAATGTATGCTAAGGAACTTAGGAACTCCCACATGGTTCCTCACTTTGAGCTGTGCTGAGTATGGCTGGGAAGACTTACTTGAATTTCTACGAGAGGCAAATGCTAACGTAGAAAACATCGAATTCAAGACACCCGGAGAACTGTGCTCTTTGGATCCAGTCAATGTATGTAGGTACTTCAATCATAGATTTGAAGGTATGATGTCTTTCATCATGAATAAGAAGAATCCACCTCTTGGAGAGGTGTTGGATTTCTTCTGGAAGAAGGAGTACCAAGCAAGAGGTGCTCCTCATATACATATGTTGCTGTGGATCAAGGATGCACCTAAATTTGGAACGGATGCAGAAGACTCAGTGATGAGTTTCATAGAACAGTATTCTACGTGTGCTGTTCCAAACGCAAAGGAGAAAAAAAGCCTACGAGAAAAAGTTCTACGTTTCCAAAGCCATCGATGTGGAAAGTACTGTCGTCGTAAATTCCGGAACAAAGACAAGTTCTACACCAAATGTCGTTTCGGCTTTCCACGACCGGTGATTTCTAAAGGAAGAGTGAACAGTTTGATGTCTTCGCTGCGACATAATGTGATGAAGAAATCACCTAAAAACACATACAATTTGAAGAGGAACGAAGAGTCTAAGTACATTAACGACTACAACCCGGTGATTTTGTCCATATGGAATGCTAACATGGATATACAGTTTGTGGCTGATAACTGTATGGCTGTGGCTCGGTATGTGACATCTTACATCACCAAAAAAGAGAAGACAGAATTGAAGGATATGTGGGAGGACATTTCCCATGAAAAGAGCCTCAGCAAGAAGTTGTACAGTTTCAGTCTGAAGATGTTGTCGCATCGAGAAATCGGAGCTTACGAATGTTCTGACCGGTTGTCTTCAGCAAGTCTCTATGCCAAGTCCAGGAGTATCGTTTGGGCGAGTGTTGGTCTTGCTGCAACGCGTAATCGAGTTCTGAAACCTGTGCGGGAAATTGAGTATTTGGCGGAAAAGGAGCCAAACAGTACCGACATTTTGAAGAGCAACATGTTGGATACATATTATCCAAATCGAAGCAGTCACCTCGAGAATGTTTGTCTGTATGAGGTTCTGCAAAATTACATATTCAAGAGGAACATCAAAGAAGATACTGAGAAAGGAGTGTATGCTGTAATAGGAAGTGAGGGATGTCTGGTCAAGCAAAGAAAATGCCACTTGATAAACCATCGAAAATTGAGTGGCGAATCTCCTGAAAAAAAGGAGTTTTTCTATTTAGCACTTTTGCAACTTTTTAAGCCTTGGCGTGCAGAAGAGGAACTGCTTGGAGATTTCCTTTGTTACGAAGACTCATTCAATGCTGCCAAGGAGACCATAGAATGTCCTGCTTTTTCCAAATATGTAGAAATGTTGAATGTGGAAATTGAGCAGGAAGCAACGATTGCAGCCGAGATTGCCAGAGACAGTTCTCAGGACAGTCAGAGTTCTGCTTCATTGAGTCAGGATCCACTAGGAGGACCTCTTATCGAAAATGAAGCTGCCACTGCTATGAATGAAGTGGAAAGAGCCATGGCACATGCTCAGGAGGATGCGGTTAACTTAGAAGAGTTGGAAAGACAACTCAACGTTGAGCAGAGGAAAATATATGACGAACTTACCATGCAAATTGATCATGGATTAAGTCATGACAAGAAAGAGTGCTCATGTACGTCGTTGAAGCCTGTCCGACTGTACGTGAGTGGAGAAGCGGGAACTGGAAAAAGTTTCCTTATTAAAGCAATTTCATGTTATTTGCAGGAAAGGACAGAGTCATCGCTGTCTTGTGTTGTCACCGCTCCAACTGGACTGGCAGCACATAACATTAAAGGGATTACTTTACATCGTTTACTGATGCTGCCAGTGGAGCATGACAACAAATTAGAATATCACAAGCTATCTGGAGATGCTTGTTTTGAAGTTTCAAGAGTCTTGAGGAAAATGAAACTTCTTATCATTGACGAAGTAAGCATGGTTTCCAATGTCATGCTTGCCTTTGTGCATTTGAGAATGCAAGAAGTTCTCAAAACAGAGTATGATGTGTTATTTGGTGGCAAACACATCATTGTTTTCGGAGATCTTCTGCAGCTGACACCAGTGAAAGGGCAACCTGTGTTCAAAATGCTCACGCATGAAGATACCAGGAAGTGCTTAGGGAGTATTGGCAACGTCAATATATGGTTAAACTTCAATTATGCTGAACTGCATGAAAATATGCGTCAGGCAAAGGATGAAGTTTACAAGACTATTCTACAAGATGTTAGAATTGGAAAAGTGACCGAGCATGGGAAAGAAGCTTTACATGCACGATTACTGACAAATTTATATCCAGACGAAGATGTTGTGCCTGAGAATATTTTTCAGAAAGTTACTGAGAAAAAATCTGGAATATGTTTGATGCCAACTCTTGCAGAATGTGCCAAATTCAACAACAAAATGTTGCATTTAGAAAAGCAAGAGATTGTGAAATTGGAAGCTATTGACAGAGTAGAGCATATGGGATCAACAATTATTTTGTCTGAGAATCTGAAAACAAAATTGGATTCATTAGAGAAGAGTATATCTAAAACTGCGGGTTTTGAAAAGACTCTGAATGTGTGCTTGAACTGCCGTATAATTTTAAGAAGGAATTTACATGTTGAAAGAGGTCTGGTAAATGGATCAATGGGTAATGTTGTTGATTTTGTGAAATACAGAAATAGAGATGGAATTGAATTTTTAAAAATTAAATTTGATGGCATTGAGGAAGTACAGCTAATTGCTCGTTGTTCTGCTAGATTTTTGCTTGTAAAAGACTTATATGTTCGTCGTAAGCAGTTTCCTGTTTGCTTGGCATATGCGGTGACAATTCATAAATCGCAAGGTTTAAGTGTAGACTGTGCATTGGTGAATATTGGCAGTTCTGTGTTCAAGGAGGGTATGGCATATGTGGCATTGTCACGAGTTAGGACTTTATCGGGATTGTACTTGATTGAGTGTGATGTCACAAACATTTGTGCGGATCTAGATTGTGTTAAGGAATACAATAGGTTGAGAAGAGAGTATGCGCCACATTTGCCTCAGTATCCTTTGTTTGAGAAACGTGTGGTAGGCCGGAAACGAAGAAATGTGACCAATACTGGGGAGGTTGTAGCAAAAAGACGAAAAGTCGATGAACCTGAAATTACAAGCAGAAACAAAAAGGATTCTGTTGAAGATGTTGTTGGTTTTCAATTTGAAAACAGTTCTGGTGTCAACTGCTATGCTAATGTAGTAGTTAATGTTTTGTTTTCTCTAGAAAATGTAAAAGAAGAGATTGTGGTCAATTCTGATCAAAGATTTTGCAGTTTGTTAAATTCTGTGTTAGAGAAATGTAGCACTGATAGAACAAACATAGAAAGTGTGTCTGAAATTCGAAATCTGTTAGACAGATGTTCAGGCCAAACACAATTCTCTCAAAATAGTCAGCAAGATTGTCAGGAGTTTTTAATGTACATGCTTGATGTATTGCATGATGAAGGTGTAGATGTAGATCACCTGTTTGGGCTTTCTTATCAATGGCAGCATGACTGCGAGAACTGTAGTGTATCAAGTACTACTAGTGTAGACTCAGAAAGATTTATATATTTAACTTTGCCAGACAGTAAATCAGTCTCTTTTAATAAGCTAGTAAAAGCAGCTGATCACAACATGGAGTGTAGCCAATGTAAATCTGAAATGATGTCCACATTATTTATACGAACATATGGCCAGTATGTCATTTTAATGTTCCAACGATGTAGGCCTGATGGAACAAAATTGACAACTTTAATTAAAAATTTTGTGGCTTCACAGTTGTCAATATCAGGAAGGACTTTTGTAACTGTAGCAATTATATATCATGATGGTCCTTCAATAACATCAGGACATTATACAGCTTATTTAAAGTGTAGAAATGGCTGGTCATTCTGCAATGATTCTGTTTTAATTTTCAAAAAAAAATTGCCGTTTGACCTTAAAAACTCTTACCTGGTGTTTTTAAAACCAAAATTTTAGGGAAAGAATCTCGGGATGTGCTCTGAGGAATTTCAAGAAGTTCTCATGGCTCCTACACGATTTGGCCTTGAGGATAAGTGTAGTACAGAGACATAACTTCTTACCATAACACTGGACTTTATGGAGAAATACGTGCACTTTGAATGAGTTCAGAAAAACTGTTTCTTTTTATAAGCTAATTGAAGCAGCCAATCAAAACATGGAGTAGAGGGAATGTAAGTCTGCAATGCTGTCTACTGTTTTACATTGCTTTGTGATTAAAAGTGATGTAGAGAATTAAATAATTGTACTAGTCATAAAGGTAGTGTAAGTCTGCTTCATAGTAAGCAGTATCAGTGTGATAGGAAATGTAGAACATGATTGAGGAAGAAGGGGAAGATATTACTAGTCCAGGATTGTGTAAATGATCTTCAACATTTTAATTCTGAAAGTTGTGGAAATGCGAAAAGACGGGATTGGCTAACAAGAAATCCAAGAGTTATACATGGCTCTGACAAGATTTGGCCTTGTGGAATCTTGTGGTAGAGAGCAAGAAGTCATTTATTGTATGTAACATGTTTTTGAAAACGATGGAGGTTTTCTTTCAGAAAGTGGCGGGTTGAAAGTAATAACAGCACAACAGAGTGTAAGCTGTTCATAGGACATCCTTGGCCGTCATGGAAAGTAAGTTAACTTTAAGGAGTTCTGAATTCTGATTTTTAATGTTGTATGGGTTTTTTAAACACAATCATTTTGATTGTGTTTTTTTTCCCCGCTGTTATATGATGAATATCTTCAAGTCACTGTTTTAGTGAAATTTGATACATTCTGAGAACAGCAAAAATAAACCATTTAACATGTATAATTAATTCTGTTCTGTTTGCATTTATGATGTACATGTAGAACTGTGTAGGAGGCATGGAGAAGGTGAGGCTTCTGTAAGTGTCAAAGTTGTTGCATACAGTCCTCATATTCTACGTAGTCTTTTATATTTCATTACTTTCACTGTTTCTGACTGATCTAAAATTTTTTTTTTAAAAAGAACAGTAAGTATAAGGGAAGGAAACAGACAGTTATGTTAAAAGAAACACAGCTATAGGGAATAAACTAGGGATACTGTTACCCGCAATCCTCTGCTGATGATGTCACTGAGCATGTCATGAATGATGTAATATGTGACATCATCAGCAGTGGATTACGGGTAATAGTATCTCTAGTTTACTCCCTTATAGCTGTCTTTCTTTTAACATAAGTGTCTGTTTCCTTCCCTTATACTTACTGTTCTTTTTTAAAAAAAAATTTTTTGGGTTCGCTTCCGGTTCGCGTACCGGGGAGCGAACTGGGAAGCGAACTAAGAGAAATAGAGGTTGGCACAGTTGCAAATATTGTACCAATTTTTTAATAACGGGGAGGTAGTTCTGAAAAGAACTTTTTTTTAAATTGTTTTTGTTGTTTTATATTTTTTTTATTATTTTTCTGAACATTTTTTTACTTTTTTTGAATTTTTCTGAACAGTTTTATAATTTTTTTGTTTTTTTTTCGGAGGGGGCAACGAAAACGATTCATTGTAAAGGGCTCAACAGGAGCAAGAAAACAAAAAAAAAGAATTTATTGTTTGGGGAGTTTCGGACAAACATGAGCATGATTGTCAATAGCTCTGTTGATCAGAGTGATGCTACTTTCTGCGTAGCAAATGAATCCACTGCAATGTAGGCAGACTTGTTTTACTTCACGAAATCTCGTTTGTATATTTGGCACCATCTCCCTGCCCTCTGGTCCCGTTACTTCCGGTACAACAGATCTTCTGGCCATAATAGGGAGATTATCTAGGTCGTCCTGTTCCTCTTCTTCGTCTTCTTGCTGAATTATAACTTTAGCAGGTGGTCCACTCTTCCTTGGATGTGGTGGAGGTGGTGGGGAAGCACCAGCTGAAGCTAGTAAAGAAGCCATTGCTCACTGGTAACAAAGGGTCTTTCTCTCACAATGATGAAAGTCAGAGTGAGGAAAGAAGGAGGGATTTTCACCATTTGGGAAAAAAAATAGTTCTCAACCAATGAAAAGTGTTCATTTTAGATCATATGACCTAGTCTTACATCATTAGGAAACCGAAAGTGAAATGAACCAATGAAAAGTGTTATTACCAAGTCACATGACCTGCTGTGTGTATGTTACGCGCTTTGCAGGGCCTCCCGGTTTGCTTCCAGAAACCTGTGCTCTGCGACTCGGTAAGCGTACGAGTTCGCTAACGTAGCACGTCATATGACGTATCACGCGACAACGCGAAACGTCATGCGGACGGGAGGCGTCACGATGTTGTTTTCTAACGCGGCAGTTGCGGTAAAGAAACGTTTACCGGCTCGTGGTCTATTTCGCGGCATCACGGTCAGCTAACGGGAAGCTTCCCGATTCGCGAAGCGGGAACGAAGAAAAAAAAATATTTAAAAAAAAAGTTATTAATAAACATATAAAATATATTTTTGGATTTAAAGAAGAATACATTTTACAGCTACAGATATTAGCTGTTAAAAAACCAATGAAATTCACTGAAAAAACCATAGGTTATAGACCATATATAGTTAGGAATTTGCATTTACAAAACCTTGAAAATTCACTGAAAAAACCATAGGTTAGAGACCATATATAGTTAGCTGGACATTTTATTGACATAAAACCAATGAAATTCCATATATAGTTAGTTGCACTAACTATATATCGTGCACCCGCAATCCACTGCTGATGATGTCACATATTACATCATTCATGACATGGTCAGTGACATCACTGATGACATCACTGATGACATCTCAAATGACATCACTGATGACATCACTGATGACATCTCAAATGACATCAATGATGACATCATGACACACCAATACCAGTTACTACATACGCACTCACTGATTCCTACGTCTACACACACATTCACTCATTCACCCATACAATCACTCATACATACAGTCACTCATTATTACAACACTATCATATGCACTCATACACCTATGCAGACACTCACACACTGCCACTCATCCATGGAGTTACTCACACACATAGTCAGTCCTGTAAAGAATCAATCACACTTCCATTTCCTCATCTATACAGTTAAACACAGAACACCATACTTCAGTGACATCACTGATGACATCACTGATGACATCTCAAATGACATCACTGATGACATCTCAAATGACATCACTGATGACATCATGAAACACCAATACCAGTTACTACATACGCACTCACTGATTCCTACGTCTACACACACATTCACTCATTCACCCATACAATCACTCATACATACAGTCACTCATTATTACAACACTATCATATGCACTCATACACCTAGTCAGTCCTGTGAAGAATCAATCACACTTCGATTTCCTCATCTATACAGTTAAACACAGACCACCATACTTTTTCACACATATACTAACACATACTTACTCTCTTATACAATCACTGATACAAGTACACATTGATATGCACAGAGTCACACACCTCCCAGCCAGCCACACACACACTCAGTCTTCCATACATCCACTCATTCTTCAATATGTAAAACATATTTAAACTTTACAAAAACACAGACACTAGATGATGTCATCAGTGATGTCATTTGAGATGTCATCAGTGATGTCATCAGTGATGTCATTTGAGATGTCATCAGTGATGTCATCAGTGATGTCACTGACCATGTCATGAATGATGTAATATGTGACATCATCAGCAGTGGATTGCGGGTGCACGATATATAGTTAGTGCAACTAACTATATATGGAATTTCATTGGTTTTATGTCAATAAAATGTCCAGCTAACTATATATGGTCTCTAACCTATGGTTTTTTCAGTGAATTTTCAAGGTTTTGTAAATGCAAATTCCTAACTATATATGGTCTATAACCTATGGTTTTTTCAGTGAATATATATATATATAGAAGCTCCAACACACCATATCGTGAGTCACTCTCAGGGCGGGTGCCGCGTAGCGCGATGGTGTTCGCGTCCCATGTGTCAGCTCCAATTTCCCAAAATACCCAGCCGGGTTTGTGGAAACAACAGCACTCACACGGGCAACAGCAAGCTTATAGCAGAGCGGTTTATTTACAAAAGGCAAACAAAGAATAATCCAATAGCACACAACGGATTGGGATAGACACGCGGACCCAAAGTTTTCTTCGTGCTTATTTATTTAGTGTTTCTGCCCTGCATCCCATGCCGCCATGATGCGTTTCGGTCCGACCTGGAGCTTGATCACATTACGCGTTACTCATGGACAGGCGCCAAATTTAAAGTGCACAGTACAAGTATTCAATCACAAACAGCTGTCCCTTCGTGGGTATAAAGCTGGAAGACAGACTATCAGAGTGCATTTACAGCTTAAAATGCTCCATTTGCATGGTGTGGCAACTGAAGTGTACAATTTTAAAACTTAGATGTTAAAATCTCATAGGTGTACAAAATCACAATGCATAATAATTTACAAATGCACTATTAATAAATAAAAGTGTAAATACCTCTTATTTTAAAAAACCCGACTCATAAATAACAAATATTCACGTAAAGTGAACAAACGTTAAATTTATAATTGCCACACAAGATGAGTACTCTGGTATAGTCTGTACAATTATGCTGAATAATCAAGCCCAAGTGGGCGAACACTTAAATTGGGCAACCTGAACCCAAAAAAAACGTGGTCGATTATATCAACTACCTAAGTGCCTATGGCACAAAAGGCATGATAATTGAATAAACATAATGTGTGAACCCAATGCAAATCGGTAAAGAACCAAAAATTAATCAAAACCGATATGTGAAAGACAAAAAATGAAAAGTTGTGTTGTTAAAAACAAATGCATAATGCTGGTATGATAGGCGCATATTCATAGTTCATTTCATAATTAGACGTATAGGTAATATTAACTGATGAGTCAGGTCAAATAGGTTACTGTACATCATTAGGGACTCCACAAGTCAATTCCTACATCCAATGTGGCATAATTATGTGCAGAATAAAATACCAAAGGTTTCCTCAAATAACAGTCATGACCTGATCCTTAAGGGACATTGATTTATATGCAAGTGTATAAATCCTCCGTGGTATTTAAACCTGTTGGGGACTTAGTATTGAGTTCCAAAATATATTTGGTCTCTAATAAACGTAAGGCACTATCTCTATCTCCCCCTTTGCGCGTAGGCGGTATATATTCAACGGCATAGTAACAAAGATGGGTGTTGTCACTGCCATGCTTGTATATATATTACCTACTGGCGGTCGCCAGTAGGTAGTTAAAGTTAGGATTGATTTCCATAGGGAAATCGCAACATTCTATTAGGAATAACTTTGGCGCCGGTTGAGGAATCTGCCTGAAGTTTTCAGCAACCTTGCCTCGCGACGCTCCGCTCTTACTCTGAAAGTTTAGGGGTGATTCGTCAAGCGGGGGCCGAGATAAAAGGGGGGTCCCAAAACGTGTTTTCCCCATGTTAATTTCCATAGGGCGGTCGGTCGCACTTTTAGCTCGAACGGCTGAATGGATTTTCACCAAACTTAGCAAAATTGTAGGGACTGGTAGCCCGATGTGCCTTTGCTATGTCACAAGATATGTGCTCCAGAGGATTTTGAGTAATTTAGGTTCAAAAAAATTTATATATCTATAGCCGCGCCCCGGTACGCGCACCGGGAAGCGCTCCGGGCGCGCCACGCGACTTGTGCACGGAAAGCTGATTGGCTCTCGGGTGTCTGTAAACATTCGAAACAGTCCGGAGCGGCCGCCATCTTGTGTCTCGGTAGGATCGAGACACAAGAGGTGGTAAAAACAAAGGGGGAAATAACCAAAAGGGGGCAGGGTAGACCCCCCCTGACCCCATAGGTTTGATGTGGGGGCCATAAAAGGGTCCCTCGGGCAAAAAAACATTTTTTATTTTTTTTCGGTTTTCGCGGGGGGGGGCCCGGTACACGCACCGGGGAGCGTACCGGGGAGCGTAGCATGGGAAGAACCCTAGATGCGTCACTTTGTAAATATGACTCAATAAGGTGCATTTTTAACAGCACTGGTGCGTCACAAAAAATGACGCACCGGTGGCGTAAAAGTGACGCATGGCCTCATAAATGAGGCCTTCAGTCTTCAACTCATGTGTCATATTAAATATATGACGTATTATGTTGCAAGTACTTTTAGATACTTCAGTATTTCAGACGTATCTGTAAGCGCAAAAGTGATGCATTGCTGGAGAGTGTCACAAAAATGATGCAACTCCAGCAATGCATCTTTTCTTACCCTTCCACCCCACCGTTCCTTTTCTACATTTTGTTTGGATAACCACATTCCCCATGTTCACTCTCCTTCTCCTTACTTTCGTTCCCAACACTCACCTTCTTTCAGTCCCCCTACTTCACTTCCTTTCTCCTCTCATACTTTTCTGTTCTTTCTTACTCATTTTCCTTTCATTTATCAATGCACTCCACTTCACTTACTCTTTTTCATTTTTTTAAGAATATAGCTCTTTGATGAGAATTGGAGGTAGTTCTGAAAAGAACTTTTTTTTTTCTTCTTTTTTCTTTTTTTAGAACTACAACAAAAACAGGGAATGGAAACTGCTCAACAGGAGCAAAAAAAACAAAAAACAAAATTAGGGTTGGTAACGGCAGTGATGGTTCTCCAATGCTCGAACCATGAGCAGAACACTTTGCTCCCCACAGGAAAGTAGCTGATCACAGTATCTGCATTTAAGGGCGCCTTTGTTAAATGCAGGCTGAATGTTCGGAACCTGCTCTTGTGATCTCCCCCTCACCGATGGTGTTCGTCCTCCGGTTGATGTAGAGGCCCCATCACTGGGAACCTTTTGTGCCAGAGCCCTGACACTTTCCCGGGCAAAATTCTGGGGGTGCTTTCTCTCCACATGGCGAATCATTGTGTAGTTCCCAAAAGAATATTTTTTATTGGGGTTACCCCGTGACAGGACTGTGTGACAGATCCTACACTCCACTTTTGGAGCATTTACCTTCTTCTGGTGAGCAGGTATGGAAACAAAATTCCAGATGAAATGTTCTTTGTATTTTGGCTGAGGAGGCTCTTCATCGATGAATTCATTGGAGTCATCTTCACTGCTGGATGGTCTGTCAGCCATGATAATCCAAGATATCCAACAAAGAACCGACAGCAAAACAGGCAGGTCTTTCAGTCACAAGAGTGAAAGAAGTAGTGAAGGAAATGGGTGGGGATTTCATTCTTTATGAAACAAATGTTAGCAACCAATGAAAAGTGTTATTTTTAGGTCACATGACCTGACGCGCTTACGCTACGCGCCCCGGGGCACGTCGCGTAAGTGAGTCGAGACGTTGCGCGATCGTATGCGCTCGCGTGCTTCCGGGTGCGCTTACGCAGTGCGTCATATGACGCATTACGCGGTTACGCGAAACGTCACGATGTTGTTTTCGTTCGCGAGAATAGCGCTAACGGGACACTCCCCGGTACGCGCCCCGGGGCGCGCCGTAATATTGCGCTTACCCGTGCGTTCACCGGGTTAAATTTTTTTTTTTTTAAACATTTTTATACAACATAAAATTTGTTTTAAAATTTTTCACTTTCTATACCTATAAAGATTTGCTATTAAAAAAACATTGAAATTCACTGAAAAAACCATAGGTTTCACACCAGTTATAGTTAGGAATTAGCATTTAAAAAACCTATTAAATTCACTGAAGAAACCATAGGTTTTACACCAGTTATAGTTAGCTGGAAATTTTACTGGCATAAAACCAATGAAATTCCCACGTTATAGTTAGTTGGACTCACTATAACTTGCGCGTGCAATGCACTGCTGATGACGTCACATATTACATCACTCATGACATGGTCAGTGACATCACTCATGACATCACTGATGACACCATCCTTGTGACAGAGTGACAGACCTCCTTTCACTGTAATGTAACCCTTGAAACAAATATTCAAAAATAGAAACTAAAATTTACAAAAAAATGGAAATAGCCATACCACTTACAACAACCAATTCAATATTTCCACCATCTATATACACATGCACTCATTCACCAACAGTTCAATATAGTCACTCATACATATACTGACTCATCATATGTAGTGATACACCTATACATCCTGTTACACACCGACAGTCATCCAAAGGTTACTCACACACATACTCACACATGCAAATTAAATATTCAACATCCATTTATTTGCATATACAGCTATACACACACTACCACTTTACTTCTAAGGAAACGTACACATACTTACTCTCTTAAACAATCACTTATAGAAACACATACTAATTTAAATAGGAACTCTTACAATCTCTTACTCTCAGATATACTCACTTATAAACATAAATATTCACATACACTAGATTAAAACATATGTAGTTACTGATAAAGACACTAGTGAGACAGTCATTCACTCACTAACACACACACATACACAGTCATCCACCCATACAGTCCTGCACATATGCTGTCTTCAAAACACATACAAAGAGAGAGTCAGTCATTCATGCATCTATGTGCTAAGTAATACCTCCACCAAACTATACAAACACTCATACTGATACTAAGAAAAACATCTAATAACCTATATACATACACATGTACCTACTCACCAACCCTTGCAGCCACTTATACACAAAGTGAAACACTAATACATATATTTAAATATTTAAACATTACTCTCTAATATATGTATTCACTAAGATACACTTAATAAACCAGTTAACCAATCAATTTGTTTTTAAAAAAAACATCCATATAAACACTTATTTAAACATTTATTCTTCCATCAACTTTTACATATACATATATAACACATATTTATTTTTCAGAAAGACACACATTCACTGGATGGTGTCATCAGTGATGTCATGAGTGATGTCACTGACCATGTCATGAGTGATGTAATATGTGACGTCATCAGCAGTGCATTGCACGCGCAAGTTATAGTGAGTCCAACTAACTATAACGTGGGAATTTCATTGGTTTTATGCCAGTAAAATTTCCAGCTAACTATAACTGGTGTAAAACCTATGGTTTTTTCAGTGAATATATATATATATATGTTTTTGTTCTCTGGCCCTGGTGTACTACAGTGGGAACATTGACTTTCTGATGGACAATTTGCGCATGCACTTCTGCCTTGTTTGAAAAACCACCATGATGAATTGTGGGCTTTGTAGTCTCGCATGCAATATAGCCACGCGCCTGCAGGCTGACATTTATGTCATGTTATTTCAACTAATTTTAGTGGGGTCCTGGAGGGCGAGGGCGATCGTGTTAGATGTCAGGAATTCCTGTTGTATTGCAAATACAGCAGCAAACAGTCAGAAATGCGCTTTCCATAGATGAGGTCAAAGGGCAGCATACCAATTAACAGCCAAGTAGAGCGGCACAACCAATTGGGATAAAGGTTGCATATTGGCAAATATTTGCATGATATGTAGCAAAGTCGAGTGTTTTAAATAGTGTACATATTATATGTTGTTATTCATTAGCGACAACAAACGAGTGATGGGCGCCATATGTTCATATATAGTATGTTCCCATTAAGGCTGTATCTGTGTTATACACAAGCTTCTGGGCACGTTTACTCATTTATGCATTTTCGATTTTATGGAATAGCATGCAAGCATTTTAAAAGCATTATGTCAATTACACAATGTTAGATGCTGTACAGTTGAAAGCATTTTGAACATGTTGCAGAATGTGTCCTTTGAAGTAGTGTATTCAAGAGCATGGTAGTATTTTTTCTATGTTCACCTAAGCCTCAAAGGGGAGTGACTATTTATACCCACCTCATTTTGGCGCTTTTCAGATTGACAAAAGCTTTTGTGAAGCTGAAACGCATCTTTCGTTGTTCAGGATGGAGGGTGACCTGAAACATTAAAAGATGCCTCATTCCAACAGCCATGTGCCGTGCCTTCTTCAATGGAATTTTCTGGTGTAGCAGGATTTTTCTTGTTCATTTAAAAACAGCGTTGGTAGTCCTAGCGCTGCTCGGGGAACACTGGTTGTTTTTGTGGCTCTCCCTTGGGACCAATCTTGGAGGAGAATACAAGAGTGCTAAGGGGTGAGCCCCCAGCAGGATTGCCAGGAAGAGGACGCAGGATGACCGCAATGGGAGACTACGACCCTGTAGCAGGGCGGTTTGTTGACTGCCAGCGCGGGTCTGCATTTCCCTTGCTAGAAATGCTTTGCTCAAGAAACTGGCGTCCTCTGGTGACCAGGCACCACCAACGCCGATGCAGAGGCGGTGATGACTGTTTGGCATAATTGGACCCTTTCACTGATCGGTCCCCCTCCACCCAGAAGTTTAGCTAGGTTTATATTTTCACTCGACGTTGCTCGACTTTCTAAATAGGTTAACTTGTGCCTTCAGAGACAATATTTATATTGTGCTGTATTATTCGTTCTTTGCTCTCTGGCCCTGGTATATTACAGTGAGAATATCGACTTTCCGATGGACAATTTGCGCATGCACTTCTGCCTTGTTTGAAAAACGCCATTGTGAATTGTGGGCTTTGTAGTCTCACATGCAAGATAGCCACGCTCCTACAGGCTGACATTCATGTCATGTTATTTCAACTAATTTTAGTGGGGTCATGGAGGGCGACGGCGATCGTGTTAGACGTCAGGAATTCCTGTTGTATTGCAAATATCAGCAGCAAACAGTCAGAAATGCGCTTTCCATAGATGAGGTCAAAGGGTAGCATACCAATTAACAGCCAAGTACAGCGGCACAACAAATTGGGATAAAGGTTGCATAATGGCAAATATTTGCATGCTATGTAGCAAAGTTGAGTGTTTTAAATAGTGTACATATTATATGTTTTTATTCATTAGCGACAACAAACGAGTGATGGGCGCCATATGTTCATATATAGTATGTTCCCATTAATGCTGTATGGGTGTTATACACAAGTTTCTGGGCAGGTTTACTCATTTATGCATTTTCGATTTTACGGAATAGCAGGCAAGCATTTTAAAAGCATTATGTCAATTACACAATGTAAGATGCTATACCGTTGAAAGCATTTTGAACATGTTACAGAATGTGTCCTTTGAAGTAGTTTGCTCAAGAGCATAGTAGTATTTTTTCTATGTTCACCTAAGCCTCAAGGGGGAGTGACTATTTATACTCACCTGATTTTGGCGCCTTTCAGATTGACAAAGGCTTCTGTGAAGCTGAATTGCGTCTCTCGTTGTTCAGGATGGAGGGTGACCTGAAACATTAAAAGATTCCTCATTCCAACAGCCATGTGTCTGTGCCTTCTTCGTTGGAAGTTTCTGGTGAAGCTGGATTTTTCTTGTTCATATATATATATATATATATGCATATATATATATATATATATATATTACCTACTGGCGGTCGCCAGTAGGTATATATAGTTAGGATTTTTTCTCTATGGGTTTTTTGAAAATTCTATGTCTAATAACTTTGGCGTTTGTGGACGGAATTGGCTGAAATTTTCAGGAAAATGGCACATTTTGTTTCTGAGCAGCCCTTGAAAATTTGGGGGGGGTTCGTCAAGGGGGGGCCGAGAAAAAAGGGGGGTCCCAAAACGTGTTTTTAACATTGACTTTTCCATTGGGCGGTTGGCCTCACTTTTAGCCCGAACGGCTGAATGGATTTGCACGAAACTTGGCAAAATTGTAGGGACTGGTAGCCCGATGTGCCTTTTGTAGGTCTCAATATATGTGCTCCAGTGGATTTTGAGAAATTAACGTTTAAAAAAAGATATATATCTGTAACAGCGGACCGGGCAGCGCACTGGTTCGCGGACTTTTCGCGCAACGGAGCTTTGTGAAGCGAAGCTGATTGGTTCTCCGGCGTCTGTCAACATTCCAAACAGTCCGTAGCGGCCGCCATCTTGTCTCTCGGTAGGATCGAGAGACAAGAGGAGGTCAAAACAAAGGGGGAAATTACTATAAGGGGGCATAGTAGATCCTCGCTGACCCCCTAGGTTTGATGTGGAGGTTTTAAAAGGGCCCCGCGGGGCAAAAAAAAAACAAAATAATAATAATCGAACGGCTGAATGGATTTGCACGAAACTTGGCAAAATATTAGGCCCGATGTGCCTTTGCTAGGTCTCAATATATGTGCTCCAGTGGATTTTGAGAAATTAACGTTCAAAAAAAGATATATATCTGTAACAGCGCTCCGCTTCGCGTACTTTTCGCGTTACGGAGCTTTGCGAAGCTGATTGGTTCTCCGGCGTCTGTCAACATTCCAAACAGTCCGTAGCGGCCGCCATCTTGTCCCTCGGTAGGATTGAGAGACAAGAGGAGGCCAAAGCGAAGGGGGAAATGACCATAAGGGGGCATAGTAGATCCTTCCTGACCTCTTAGGTTTGATGTACCATTTTGCCAAGTTTGGTGTAATTCCGTTCAGCCATTCAGGCTGTAGACGTATGTAAATGTCCTATGGAAAATTGCATGGGGAAAACACATTTGAAAGTGTTGAAATTTAGAACCAATTAAAATGTTACTTTGGTTTTGTATTTGTGTGTGATGAAAGTTAATTGGTTATGTATATATGTCAAATGAGAGGAAACCACAGCCATTTTGTGATACTACTGTCTGAGGTACATTTGTGAGGAATTTTTGGTGGTGAATTTCTGGTGTTTGATTTACACAGTACTAACACTTCTGCTACTTTTAAAAAGGTGAGTTGTTAATTTGTAAGGGGAACTATGTTGTACACTTGAAGATAATTTGAAAAATGTTTTCTGTTATTTATTTGCAGTCCTTCTGTTATACTAAATACTTGATAAAGTTAGTTTTATATTATGTATTACTAAAAACGATAAATGAAAGTGATTAATTTTTTTCTGCAATTTACAGCAAGCAATTTCAAAATAAAATGGCTCACAATGAAGAGACCGTGGCAATTTCTTTTGAATTGTCCAACACATTGATTGAAATTGAGAGCACCAATAATGAAATATTGTCACAAGGAGGATCCATTAGATTGATTGAAATGGACAGCACCAAGAATGAAATATTGTCACAAGGAGATGACTTGAATGATTCCACTACATTGATTGAAATTGAGAGCACCAATAATGAAATATTGTCACAAGGAGGAGATGGCTTGTATGATTCCATTAGATTGATTGAAATGGACAGCACCAATAATGAAATATTGTCACAAGGAGGAGATGACTTGAATGATTCCACTACATTGATTGAAATTGAGAGCACCAATAATGAAATATTGTCACGAGGAGATGACTTGAATGATTCCACTACATTGATTGAAATTGACAGCACCAATAATGAAATATTGTCACAAGGAGGAGATGACTTGAATGATTTTTTTGATCAATCTCTTGATGGCGAATTTATCGAGTGTTTGGAGACCATAGAGTTACAAGAATCATCATTGGAGACTTTTAATGAGGACATTGCTGATGAGGACATGTTACTAGTTCTTTCAAATTTAGAAAATTCTGAAGAATAAATTTATATTTAGAAATCAAAAATTGTTTGAGACATTATTCATTTTTATTTTTAATTTATGAGGTTGTAGCGAAGTGATTGTAGTATAAAATGAGACTTATAGTATAGAGTGCAACATTTTTATGTTACATGGTAAGTTTACTCATATTTACTTCCCTTCTGCCACTATATTATCTCCAATGTGTATTTGACATGTCTTCTTCATCTCCGGCCTCCTTTCTCTCACTGTGTGTCTCCGATGCATCTTATCGCTGGTATTTTGTGTAATTACAGAAGAGAGTAAAATAAAATAGTTCGGAACGTGAAAAGGGGGCAAAGTAGAGTACTCCTCACCCCCTAGGCCTTTTTAGGCGGTCCCAAAAGGATCAGTTTCTGCTTTCCTGAGAGATTATGGTATGAGTTCCATATACCACAATAACTTGCATTACAACATGCAAGATATCTATCTCCTATTACCAACTTTTGGAGATATTCGCGCTAAGCGCGAATATCTCCAAAAAGTAACACCTGCCCTGAGCAGTTCTTAGCCATGTTATCCAATGGGAGGTGGATAACATGGCTAAGAGCATTAGCTCGGTAATGCATGAATATCGCTGAGTTTTTAGCGATATTCATGCATTGCGGCCGTTTATTATCGCATTTGCGATAAACCTTGATAATAGTAAGGTTTATCTTCGATAATTTCTGACGATGCTTAGTGGTAAAAAATTGGTTGGTAAGCATCGTTAGCGATAAATATCGCTTAACTTTGGTAATATGCCCCAACGTCTGTTAACGTTCGATTCGAAGGAAATGAGGAAGTGTTGAAAAACATTGTCTGCGCCATCTTGCCTTTTTTGAAATGCCACACTTTTGTCGTGCACGGCAGCCATTTTAGGTGTCTTGACCAGACCCACTCTCTGCACGCTGTCGATTCGTAGCATGGCTCCTCACCCACGCAAGCATCTTCCCTAGGCACTGGTCACCACCGCTCTCTGTCTTATGCATGGGCAATAAACCTCCCCCCATCTGCGCTGCTCTTCCCTGAGAATCACACTCTGTGCCCGCCCGACACCTCCCTTTCGCCCTATTCACTACCGCACCCTCTGACACTCCTCTTTCTCTGTGTCCGATTGTCCAGGCTATCAGCTAGCCCTGCAGATGTAGTTTATGGCCCCAGCTGTAAAGAATCACCCCTCTTCAAAGGAGTTATAGTAGATCAAGGCCCACACTCGATGAGATCCGTCACACCACACGTGTTCCTACTATCTGAAAACCATCCTGTATTGTGATTGGGGAGGGGACCGAGCCTGAAGCGGAAGATTCCAGGAATGACTCTTTGTACATCAAAGTTTTTACAATTATGTGTCACATTAAAAATATATAGCACTCCAACAAAGTAGTAGGAATATAAAACTTTAATAACATATAAATATATACAACAAAACAAAAACAGTAAAAACATTTAAACAACGAAGAGACCGTGGCAATTTCTTTTTAATTATCCAATAGATTTATTGAAATTGACAGCACCAATAATGAAATATTCTTGTCAGTAGCGGTCTGTTGTGCGAATAGTTCCAAGGCAGCAGAACGCGCTGAAATCTAGATGGCACGAAAGTGATGTCTAGTAAGTTGCCGCCCAGCAAAAAACGGCGTGGGGCGCCGCGGGGGTGAGTGAGTCCAGTAGGCACCACAGCTATTCTTACCGGCATTGCAGAATTACTGCTGGGGACAATGCCTGTGCTGTAGCAGGGTCACAGCAGAAACAAAAAGGATTCTGTTGAAGATGTTGTTGGTTTTCAATTTGAAAACAGTTCTGGTGTCAACTGCTATGCTAATGTAGTGGTTAATGTTTTGTTTTCTCTAGAAAATGTAAAAGAGGGGGAGGCAGTCCAAAGTTCCGTTAAAAGGGCAAAGGAAAGGATCGGTGGTTTGAACTATCAGTCAAAAAGGGGAGGGGGTGCAATAATTTTTCCTACCGGGTCACACTGTGCTTTCACCGGAAGTGAGGTCTGCATGATTCTAGTAATTCAAAGTGAGGCTGGCGCCAGCATGGGAGCGCCGACGTCCCGCGGATACAGTTTCGTCACTCCACGGGCGATCATGGCAGTCATTCCCCATCGGGGGTCGGAGACTCCCGCGGCTCCTCTAGAATCTTCAAGGTCGTGGAGGACTACGGTGGTGGAGTCAACCAGTGACCGGGCCATTTCTTTATGCTGGGCCCGCTCTTGCCAGGTCGACCGCCATTTTGAGAGTTCGGCAGCTACCGGCGATCGCGGGGTCACATGAGCGGACGGGCTCCACCCTGCCGGGCGAGACGTTGCAGCATGGCCACAGTGGAAGAACCGTTTTCCGGGCGCCTGGAGCGCTGAGGGTGCAGCTGGGAAGTCTCCACCTGGGGAGGCGGGAGAGGCCTGTTCGCACCGTCTCTCCCTCCCAGTGCACCCCACGGCGTCTCGCTTGAGATTTGTTATGGCCGGACCAGGCGATGAGGACGAGGGGGGGGTCGGAGGCATGTGCAAGACATCCCCCCCCAGTGTTGTCGCAGCCATTATAAAAGAAAGAAGTGTCCCGTCCGTCTTCGGGCCGGGCTTCCGGTGGATGTCGGCCGGACGCCCCTGGCTCTGGCCCCATGAACGGGTTTCTTGGTTTATCGGCTGCAGCCGGATCCCGTCGGCCTCGGCCCCCCGACCGTTGGTGGTCGGACCGGAAGAGCATGTGGCGGGACTACCTGCAACTCTCAAGGGCCACCGCGGCCGGACTGGGAGAGAGAGGGGAGGGTCGAGGAGACATTCCCCCCCCCTGCAACTGTTCAGCGTTGTAAAGGCAATCTCCTGGCCGGGTCCCGCTGGCCTCGGCCTCTCCTTCGGCTACACCCTACGTTAGGATCTCCTGGCCGAGGCGCGGCAGCAGGACCTGCCTTATATGGGCTGCTCCCGGCTGGGCGTAGCCGGAACCCTGCCCCACCTTGGAAGTTTCCAGAGTGGGGGTGGATGTTCTACTGACTTGCATTTTCCCTAGTCTATCGATTTTTTTGGCGTGGCAGGCGGTGGGACAGCGAGGGGTGATTTGGTTTCTCTTACTGTTTTTCTGGTCTCTCACCACTGGCATATTTTAACGTTTTCTTGTTTCTAGGACATTAATAGGTTTTATCATTACGTTATGTTATCGTTTCTTTGTTCGTTGTTTAATAAAAGTTCATGTTCATCAGTGGCCTACTGATTTTCGTTTTCCTATTTTTTTCTTTCCAGGTTGTTTCATGGTAAAGTTTCTGTTAACAGGATACAGTGATCACTTCGTTATTATTGCATATGTCCTTTTCACTAGGGGTGCTCTCTGGTCGGGCCAGATGACGTATCTCTAGTAAATGGTCCGGGTGAAAAAGGTGCATCAATCAGTGGGGAGTAGATAGGCATGACAGATTACAACGGGGGAGAACGGTTCGCATTACGTACCCTTTCACTACTTGCAAAGATTTTCCTACGTTTATTTGCAAACAGGGAATACCTCCAAAAAGAACTAATTCCCAAACAGTCAATGTTCGGACAATCAATCAATCAATGAGGAATGAAATAGGTACGACGTGTTAAAGGCTTGCGTTACCTACCCTTCACTATCTGCAAAGGGAGATAGAATATTCCTATTCTTCCTCGTTTGCAGGTAGAGAAGATCCTTAAGAGAATTAACTTCGAACAATTCAATGCTCGATTGAAACAATCAACAAGGGGTACTGTGAACACAAATGAACGCCGCTTATATACATACGCATTGCTATTTTCAACAGGTTGTTCCTAATGTTTCTATTTTAGCGAGGTCAAAAGAGATCCCATTAGTGGCCTACTGATTTTGCTCGATTCCTTTTGTTTTTTTACACGATTTTTCGCTATCTGCAAAGACTAAACAGAGTATTGCGACTCTGTGCTTGTTTGTAAATAGAGAATGAACCAAAGAGAACAATCAATCAAATGGAGAGAGAAGCAGGCACGACGGATTACAAAGGGGGCAAAGGGCTGCGTTAACTACCCTTCACTATCTGCAAAGAGAGAGTACTCCTAATAGAAATGAGGGGTGGGGGGCAGCAATCAAAGCAGATCAGTGTGCATAAACACGAAAATGTTTTTACTTACCACGTACTTGACATTCGACAGCTTATGATATTTGCTATTAAAAAACCATTGAAATTCACTGAAAAAACCATAGGTTATAGACCATATATAGTTAGGAATTAGCATTTACAAAACCTTGAAAATTCACTGAAAAAACCATAGGTTATAGACCATATATAGTTAGGAATTAGCATTTACAAAACCTTGAAAATTCACTGAAAAAACCATAGGTTATAGACCATATATAGTTAGGAATTAGCATTTAAAAAACCTTATTTTACTCACACAAAACCATTGAAATTCCATATATAGTTAGTTGCACTAACTATATATCGCGCACCCGCAATCCACTGCTGATGATGTCACATATTACATCATTCATGACATGGTCAGTGACATCACTGATGACATCACTGATGACATCTCAAATGACATCACTGATGACATCACTGATGACATCTCATTTGACATCAATGACCACATCACTGATGATATCATTCATGTGACAATACAATGCATCTCCTCACACTTTAATATAACCTCTGTTACACCCAGTGTTAAATACAGAGTATAATTTTTGAAACCATTGACACACCAATACTAGTTACTACATACGCACTCAGTGATTCCTATGTTTACACACACATTCACTCATTTACCCATACAATCATTCATACATACAATCACTCATCTTTACAACACTATCATATGCACTCATACACCTATACAGACTCTCACACTCTGTCACTCATCCATGGAGTTACTCACACACCTAGTCAGTCCTGTAAAGAATCAATCACACTTCCATTTTCTAATCTATACAGTTAAACATAGAGCACCTTACATTTTGAAACATATACTAACACATAATTACTCTCTTATACAATCATTGATACAAGTACACATTGATCTGCACAGAGTCACACACCTCCCAGCCAGCCACACACACACTCAGTCTCCCATACAAATACTTGGGCAATCAATCAATAACCCATATAGTTACTCATATAGCTACTGATCAACACATGCAGCAGTTTACAGAACAACAGACATAATGATGCACAAATTAAGACAGTTTAGTCACTAACCCATGCACTCAGTGAGACACATTTAATCACTCACTCATACAGTCAGTCACGCACCTACTAAATCCTTCATCCAGACACTTCTACATCTACTCATTCTTCAATATGTAAAACATATTTAAACTTTTCAGAAACACACAGTCACTGGATGATGTCATCAGTGATGTCACTGACCATGTCATGAATGATGTAATATGTGACATCATCAGCAGTGGATTGCGGGTGCGCGATATATAGTCAGTGCAACTAACTATATATGGAATTTCAATGGTTTTGTGTGAGTAAAATAAGGTTTTTTAAATGCTAATTCCTAACTATATATGGTCTATAACCTATGGTTTTTTCAGTGAATATATATATATATATATATATATATATATATATATATATATATAGATATTCCAACAAAGTTTGCTCGCGCAATGAGGACACCCACACCTCGATTCTTTTTGCCTTTTATTGTTCAAGACAGCAGCAGCATGCAGGAATGGGCCGTTGAAATCAATTCATTGCGCCTTTTCGCCATACGCGTTTCGGAAATGTTCCTTGTTCACTGGCTCGGCATACTGGTGAGAAAGAAAGCGGCACATTAGATTCACTCAAATGTTCATTTAAAGCCATAGTGGACAACAAAATATTTGCTTTGCATCCTGGTTCTTGTAGTGCAGGTAAGTGTTATTTCCCTTTAGTAGGGGCCGCTTTTACTTCATCTCCATATGTATTTTCCCGTTGGGTTGCTGCCAAGGACACAATCCGCCTGTTGCTTCCCTTGCGCTGAATTTTACAGGTTCGTGGTTCCCAATATCGCGCCCTTTCAACCAAGCGCTGGGATCAGCTAGGATAGCCGAGGGGTAGTCCTCGTGACCAGAGCAGGCCACATAATATTCCAACAAAGTTTGCTCGCGCAATGAGGACACCCACACCTCGATTCTTTTTGCCTTTTATTGTTCAAGACAGCAGCAGCATGCAGGAATGGGCCGTTGAAAGCAATTCATTGCGCCTTTTCGCCATACGCGTTTCGGAAATGTTCCTTGTTCACTGGCTCGGCATACTGGTGAGAAAGAAAGCGGCACATTAGATTCACTCAAATGTTCATTTAAAGCCATAGTGGACAACAAAATATTTGCTTTGCATCCTGGTTCTTGTAGTGCAGGTAAGTGTTATTTCCCTTTAGTAGGGGCCGCTTTTACTTCTCCTCCATATGTATTTTCCCGTTGGGTTGCTGCCAAGGACACAATCCACCTGTTGCTTCCCTTGCGCTGAATTGTACAGGTTCGTGGTTCCCAATATCGCGCCCTTTCAACCAAGCGCTGGGATCAGCTAGGATAGCCGAGGGGTAGTCCTCGTGACCAGAGCAGGCCACATAATATTCCAACAAAGTTTGCTCGCGCAATGAGGACACCCACACCTCGATTCTTTTTGCCTTTTATTGTTCAAGACAGCAGCAGCATACAGGAATGGGCCGTTGAAAGCAATTCATTGCGCCTTTTCGCCATACGCGTTTCGGAAATGTTCCTTGTTCACTGGCTCGGCATACTGGTGAGAAAGAAAGCGGCACATTAGATTCACTCAAATGTTCATTTAAAGCCATAGTGGACAACAAAATATTTGCTTTGCATCCTGGTTCTTGTAGTGCAGGTAAGTGTTATTTCCCTTTAGTAGGGGCCGCTTTTACTTCTCCTCCATATGTATTTTCCCGTTGGGTTGCTGCCAAGGACACAATTCGCCTGTTGCTTCCCTTGCGCTGAATTGTACAATAAAAGGCAAAAAGAATCGAGGTGTGGGTGTCCTCATTGCGCGAGCAAACTTTGTTGGAATATTATGTGGCCAGCTTTGGTCACGAGGACTACCCCTTGGCTATCCTAGCTGATCCCAGCGCTTGGTTGAAAGGGCGTGATATTGGGAACCACGAACCTGTACAATTCAGCGCAAGGGAAGCAACAGGCGGATTGTGTCCTTGGCAGCAACCCAACGGGAAAATACATATGGAGGAGAAGTAAAAGCGGCCCCTACTAAAGGGAAATAACACTTACCTGCACTACAAGAACCAGGATGCAAAGCAAATATTTTGTTGTCCACTATGGCTTTAAATGAACATTTGAGTGAATCTAATGTGCCGCTTTCTTTCTCACCAGTATGCCGAGCCAGTGAACAAGGAACATTTCCGAAACGCGTATGGCGAAAAGGCGCAATTAATTGCTTTCAACGGCCCATTCCTGCATGCTGCTGCTGTCTTGAACAATAAAAGGCAAAAAGAATCGAGGTGTGGGTGTCCTCATTACGCGAGCAAACTTTGTTGGAATATATATATATATATTCACTGAAAAAACCATAGGTTATAGACCATATATAGTTAGGAATTAGCATTTAAAAAACCTTATTTTACTCACACAAAACCATTGAAATCCCATATATAGTTAGTTGTACTAACTATATATCGCGCACCCGCAATCCACTGCTGATCATGTCACATATTACATCATTCATGACATGGTCAGTGACATCACTGATCACATCACTGATGACATCTCAAATGACGTATCGCGTTGCCGCATAATGCGTCTTATGACGCGCCGCGTTAGCGCACCCGGAAGTGCTCCGGAGCGCAAACCGAGGCGCGAAGCGCAGCGACCCGGAAGCGATCCGGGGCGCGTTCCGCAGCGCGTAACATAAGCGTAACAGGTCATGTGACTTGTTAATAAAACTTTTCATTGGTTCATTTCACTTTTGGTTTCATAATGATGTAAGGCTAGGTCAGGTGACCTAAAAATAACACGTTTCATTGGTTTAGAACTATTGCTTTTCCCAAATGATGAAAACCCCTCCTTCTTTCCTCACTCTGACTTTCATCTTTGTGAGAGGAAGACCTTTTTTGATATTTGAGCAATGGCTTCATTGGTAGCTTCAGCTGGTGGAACCCCACCACCACCACCACCTCCTCATGGGAAGAGAGGACCACCTCCACAGTTCATCAGCAACACAGAGGAGGAAGAGGATGAACAAGAGGAAGAGGAGACAGAGGGACCACAGTTTTTAGAAGAGGAGCCCCGGGTTTCTCATCGTAAAATCAGTTTTATTTGGCAGTTTTTTTCAATCCCTGAAGGGCAGAAGAAAGTTAATGCTAGATATGTGACGTGCCTCATATGTAAAGAGGAGTTATCTAGAGGCACCTTAAAAAAGTATAGCTTCGGCAACTACACCATGCATCGTCACATGAGCAGGCGGCATCCACTAAAATACAGCCGGGCAGAGATGCGTGACCTTCAGGACAATCCTCAAACTCCTGTGGCCACGACATCAACACAGGTATATTTGACAGGACCAGAGGCACGGGAAACCGTGCCAAACATTCAGGACAACTTTGTCCATATGAAGTTTACCTGTTTGTATTGCGGTGCATTACTATCATGTGGCAATATGAGCATTACCTTAATCAACCGAGCTTATGAAAATCACAAGTGCTCTAAACGTCCCAGAATGTAAATTTTTTTTTTGCTCCTGTTGAGCCCTTTCCAATGCCTGTTTTTTGTTGTTTCCCCTCCCAAAAAAACAAAAAAACATAAAACTGTTCAAAAAATACAAAAAAAACTAAAAATGTTCAGAAAAATAAAAAAAATATATAAAACAACAAAAACATTTAAAAGAAAGTTCTTTTCAGAACTACCTCCCCTTTCAAAAAAAATTGCTAGAATGTTTAGCACTCTGGCAAGCTGTATTTCTTTTGGTTCGCTTCCTGGTTCGCTCACCGGTACGCGAACCGGGAGCGAACCAAAAAAAAATTTACAAAAAAAAAGAAGAGTAAGTATAAGGGAAGTAAACAGAGAGTAATGGTTAAACAAAGACAGCTATAGGGTCTAAACCAGAGATACTGTTTAATAGATTTATTTACCGAAGAAAAGAGGCAAGAGGATATAATTGTGAAAAACAAAATAGATAAGGAAGTGAAAGAAAAAAAAGAGAGTAGAACAATAACAAAGAAGAGTTTCTTAGAGAATATGAGTGAATGTTCAAAATAAGATTAAAACATGTGGAATAACAGAGAGAAAAAACAGAAAGCAGAAAAGAAGAAGTAACAGAAAAAGAATAATTGAAACAGCAAAGAAATGTAAATAACATAGGGCCATATTATCAACATAGGCAATAAAAGTTTCGCAGCTTTTATCGGCAGAAATGTGTCGCTTAAGCCGCTTTTGCGGCAGAAAAGTGCCGCTAAAACCACTTTTGCAGCAGTTTTCTGCCGATAAAAACAGCAATAATTTTATTGGCTGTGTTCATAATATGCCCCTTAGTGTGCTTCAACTACACAGAAAAAGCATAATGAACAAGTAGTGAAAGAGTGATCAGTCAAAGACACTAAGAGTAATAGAGACGGAGTGAGTGAACAAGAGTGAGGAACTATGAGAAGAGAGGGACTGAGAAAAGGAGTGGAAGGAGTAGAGTAAGTAGGTAATAGAGAAAGGAATGAGGGAAGTAGCAAAGGCAGTAAACTGAGGGTTAAAGAAATGAAGCTGTGGAACTAATAGTAGGTGAATGTGATAGAAATGTAACGAAAAGAGTACAAAACATTTACCTTATAATTGTCGTTAACTTACTCACTTGTAATTTTTATACTTTCAATCTGTGAAAGAGATAACAAACATTTGAAAAATATTAAAACATGTATTTAAAAATTAGAAAAGACAAGGGAAAAGATTGAAGGACAAACAGTTTTTCAACAACTTTGACACTTACAGAAGCTTCTGCTTCTCCAGGCCCCCTACACAGTCCTAAAGATATACATTTTAAACTAACAGTATCTTGATGCAGATGAAGTGAGGCCTATCTTGGAACATGGTGCATCTTTTGCACTGCTGTTGTCTCACAAAAGTGACGCAATGGCAGCGCAAAAGAGGTGCACAATCATCATAAAACTGTTCCTAACATTTTAAATGATTGTTTTAGGATGGCAATAAGGTGTGTCCTATCCAGACGTTTGTTTCAGGTGAGGCCTACTCAGGGTTGCAGATCAAATTTAGACTTGTTCAAGAGTACAGAGGAGATAATACATGTGCAGGCCAACCAATAAAGTTCAGACTTCCTCTGTTTCCCTGGACAGGCCTAAACTTCATCTGCACAATGTGATTCGTAATGTTAGGAAACACAGGTAATGTATTTGAAAAACGTGCAATTTCTTTTGGTCATTTCACAATCACATCACTTGTGTTTCCTTTGGTTAGGTATCTCATTGTACAGATGTACTCCAGCATATGAAAGAGTACGCACTGCATGCAACAACTTTGACACTTACTGAAGCCTCAGCTTCTCCATACACAGTCCTAATTATATACATTTTAAACTGACGGTATCTTGCTGGAAATGAACTGAGGCCTATCTTGCAACATGGTGCATCTTTTACACAAAAGTGACAAAAGAGGCACACAGCCTTCATAAAACTGCCCTTAACATTTTAAATAATTGTTTCTAGATGCTGATAAGGTGTAACCTATCCACAGATTTGTTTCAGGTAAGTCCTACTCAGGGTTGCAGATGAAATTTAGGATTGTTGAAGAGTATAGAGGAGATAATACATGTAAAGGCCTACCAATGAAGTAAGTCATGTCCACTTCACTCTTGAACAAAGGCCAGACCTCTTCTGTGTCCGTGGACAGACCTAAACTTCATCTGCACAATGTCATTCGTAAACTTAGGAAACACAGGTGATGTAATTGAAAAATGTGGAGTTTCTTTTCCTCATTTCACAATCATATCACCTATGTTGCCTTTGCTTAGGTATCTCATAGTGCAGATGTAGTCCAGCATATGAAACAGTACCCAGAAATGCACACTGCATGCAACAACTTTGACATTTACAAAAGCTTCAGCTTCTGCATGCCCCCTACACAGTGCTAATTATATACATTTCAAACTGATGGTATCTTGCTGGAGATGAACTGAAGCCTATCTTGCAACATGGTGCATCTTTTACACAAAACTGACCCACAGCAGCGCAAAAGAGGTGCACGGCCATCATAAATCTGATCCTAACATTTTAAATGATTGTTTCAAGATGCTGATAAGGTGTAACCTATCCAAAGATTTGTTTCAGGTAAGTCCTACTCAGGGTTGCAGATGAAATTTAGGTTTGTTGAAGAATACAGAGGAGATAATACATGTGCAGACCTACCAACGAAGTGAGTCATGTCCACTGCACTCTTGAACAAATGTCAGACCTCCTCTGTCTCCTGGAACAGGCCTAAACCTCATCTACACAATGTGATGTGTAATGTTAGGAAACACAGGTAATATAATTGAAAAACTTGCAATTTTTTTTGCTCATTCCACAATCATATCACCTATGTTTCCTTTGCTTAAGTATCTCATTGTGGGAATGTAGTCTATCATATGAAAGACTACGTAGAATGTGAGCACTGTATGCAACAACTTTGACACTTACAGAAGCCTCTCCTTGTCCATGCCTCCTACACAGTTCTAAATGTACATCATAAATGCAAACAGTACAGAATTAATTATACATGTTAAATGGTTCATTTTTGCTGTTCTCAGAATGTATCAAATTTCACTAAAAACAGTGACTTGAAGGTATTCATCATATAACAGCGGGGGAAAAAAAACACAATCAAAATGATTGTGTTTAAAAAACCCATACAACATAACAAATCAGAATTCAGAACTCCTTAAAGTTAACTTACTTTCCATGACGTCGAAGGATGTCCTATGAACAGCTTACACTCTGTTGTGCTGTTATTACTTTCAGCCCGCCACTTTCTGAAAGAAAACCTCCATCGTTTTGAAAAATATGTTACATACAATAAATGACTTCTCGCTCTCTACCACACGTTTCCACAAGGCAAAATCGTGTAAGAGCCATTTATAACTCTTGGAATTCTTGTAAGCCAATCCCGTCATTTTATATTGCCGCAACTTTCAGAATTAAAATGTTGAAGATCATTTTCACAATCCTGGACTACTAATATCTTACCCTTCTTGCTCACTCATGTTCTACATTTCCTATGACACTGATACTGCTTACTATGAAGCAGACTTACACTACCTCTATGACTACTACAATTATTTAATTCTCTACATCACTTTTAATCACAAAGCAATATAAAACAGTAGACAGCATTGCAGACTTACATTCCCTCTACTCCATGTTTTGATTGGCTGCTTGAATTAGTTTATAAAAAGAAATAGTTTTTCTGAACTCATTCAAAGTGCAGTTATTTTTCCATGACGTCCAGTGTTATGGTAAGAAGTTATGTCTCTGTACTACACTTATCCTCAAGGCCAAATCGTGTAGGAGCCATTAGAACTTCTTGAAATTCCTCAGAGCACATCCCGAGATTCTTTCCCTAAAATTTTGGTTTTAAAACACCAGGTAACAATTTTTAAGGTCATACGGCAATTTTTTTTTGAAAATTAAAACAGAATCGTTGCAGAATGACCAGCCATTTCTAGACTTTAAATAAGCTGTGTAATGTCCTGATGTTATTGAAGGACCGTCATGATATATAATTGCTGCAGTTACAAAAGTCCTTCCTGATATTGACAACTGTGAAGCCACAACATTTTTAATTAAAGTTGTCAATTTAGTTCCATCAGGCCTACATCGTTGGAACATAAAAATGACATACTGGCCATATGTTCGTATAAATAATGTTGACATCAATTCAGATTTACATTGGCTACACTCCATGTTGTGATCAGCTGCTTTTACTAGCTTATTAAAGGAGACTGATTTACTGTCTGGCAAAGTTAAATATATAAAAAGTCTACACTAGTAGTACTTGATACCCTACAGTTCTCGCAGTCATGCTGCCATTGATAAGAAAGCCCAAACAGGTGATCTACATCTATACCTTCAGCATGCAATACATCAAGCATATACATTAAAAACTCCTGACAATCTTGCTGAATATTTTGAGAGAATTGTGTTTGGCCTGAACATCTGTCTAACAGATTTCAGACACACTTTCTATTTTTGTTCTATCAGTGCTACATTTCTCTAACACAGAATTTAACAAACTGCAAAATCTTTGATCAGAATTGACCACAATCTCTTCTTTTACATTTTCTAGAGAAAACAAAACATTAACCACTACATTAGCATAGCAGTTGACACCAGAACTGTTTTCAAATTGAAAACCAACAACATCTTCAACAGAATCCTTTTTGTTTCTGCTTATAATTTCAGGTTCATCGACTTTTCGTCTTTTTGCTACAACCTCCCTAGTATTGGTCACATTTCTTAGTTTCCGGCCTACCACACGTTTCTCAAACAAAGGATATTGAGGCAAATGTGGCACATACTCTCTTCTCAACCTATTGTATTCCTTAACACAATCTAGATCCGCACAAATGTTTGTGACATCACACTCAATCAAGTACAATCCCGATAAAGTTCTAACTCTTGACAATGCCACATATGCCATACCCTCCTTGAACACAGAACTGCCAATATTCACCAATGCACTGTCTACACTTAAACCTTGCGATTTATGGATTGTCACCGCATATGCCAAGCAAACAGGAAACTGCTTACGGCGAACATATAAGTCTTTTACAAGCAAACATCTAGCAGAACAACGACCAATTAGCTGTACTTCCTCAATGCCATCAAATTAAATTTTTTAAAATTCAATTCCATCTCTATTTCTGTATTTCACAAAATCAACAACATTACCCATTGATCCATTTACCAGACCTCTTTCAACATGTAAATTCCTTCTTAAAATTATACGGCAGTTTAAGCACACATTCAGAGTCTTTTCAAAACCTGCAGTTTTAGATATAGTCTTCTCTAATGAATCCAATTTGGATTTCAAATTCTCAGACAAAGTAATTGTTGATCCCATATGCTCTACTCTGTCAATAGCTTCCAGTTTCACAATCTCTTGCTTTTCTAAATGCAACATTTTGTTGTTGAAGATGGCACATTCTGCAAGAGTTGGCATCAAACATATTCCAGATTTCTTCTCAGTAATTTTCTGAAAAATATTCTCAGGCACAACATCTTGTTCTGGATATAAATTTGACAGTAATCGTGAATGTAAAGCTTCTTTCCCATGCTCGGTCACTTTTCCAATTCTAACATCTTGTAGAATATTCTTGTAAACTTCATCCTTCGCCTGACGCATATTTTCATGCAGTTCAGCATAATTGAAGTTTAACCATATATTGACGTTGCCAATGCTCCCTAGGCACTTCCTGGTATCTTCATGCGTGAGCATTTTGAACACAGGTTGCCCTTTCACTGGTGTCAGCTGCAGAAGATCTCCGAAAACAATGATGTGTTTGCCACCAAATAACACATCATACTCTGTTTTGAGAACTTCTTGCATTCTCAAATGCACGAAGGCAAGCATGACATTGGAAACCATGCTTACTTCGTCAATGATAAGAAGTTTCATTTTCCTCAAGATTCTTGAAACTTCACAACAAGCATCTCCAGATAGCTTGTGATATTGTAATTTGTTGTCATGCTCCACTGGCAGCATCAGTAAACGATGTAAAGTAATCCCTTTAATGTTATGTGCTGCCAGTCCAGTTGGAGCGGTGACAACACAAGACAGCGATGACTCAGTCCTTTCCTGCAAATAACATGAAATTGCTTTAATGAGGAAACATTTTCCAGTTCCCGCTTCTCCACTCACGTACAGTCGGACAGGCTTCAACGACGTACATGAGCAGTCTTTCTTCTCATGACTTAATCCATGATCAATTTGCATGGTAACTTCGTCATATATTTTCCTCTGCTCAACGTTGAGTTGTCTTTCCAAGTCTTCTAAGTTAACCGCATCCTTCTGAGCATGTGCCATGGCTCTTTCCACTTCATTCATGGCAGTGGCAGCTTCATTTTCGATAACAGGTCCTCCTAGTGGATCCTGACTCAATGAAGCAGAACTCTGACTGACCTGAGAACTGTCTCTGGCAATCTCGGCTGCAATCGTTGCTTCCTGCTCGATTTCCGCATTCAACATTTCTACATATTTGGGAAAAGCAGGACATTCTATGGTCTCCTTGGCGGCAGTGAAAGAGTCTTCGTAACAGAGGAAATCTCCAAGCAGTTCCTCTTCTGCACGCCAAGGCTTGAAAAGTTGCAAAAGTGCTAAATAGAAAAACTCCTTTTTTTCAGGAGATTCCCCACTCAATTTTCGATGGTTTACCAAGTGGCATTTTCTTTGCTTGACCAGACATCCCTCACTTCCAATTACAGCATACACTCCTTTCTCAGTATCTTCTTTGATGTTCCTCTTGAATATGTAATTTTGAAGAACCTCATACAGACAAACATTCTCGAGGTGACTGCTTCGATTTGGATAATATGTATCCAACATGTTGGTCTTCAAAATGTCGGTACTGTTTGGCTCCTTTTCCGCCAAATACTCAATTTCCCGCACAGGTTTCAGAACTCGATTACGCGTTGCAGCAAGACCAAGACTCGCCCAAACGATACTCCTAGATTTGGCATAGAGACTTGCTGAAGACAACCGGTCAGAACATTCGTAAGCTCCGATTTCTCGATGCGACAACATCTTCAGACTGAAACTGTACAACTTCTTACTGAGGCTCTTTTCATGGGAAATGTCCTCCCACATATCCTTCAATTCTGTCTTCTCTTTTTTGGTGATGTAAGATGTCACATACCGAGCCACAGCCATACAGTTATCAGCCACACACTGTATATCCATGTTAGCATTCCACATGGACAAAATCACTGGGTTGTAGTCGTTGATGTACTTGGACTCTTTGTTCCTCTTCAAATTGTATGTGTTTTTCGGTGATTTCTTCATCACATTATGTCGCAGCGTAGACATCAAACTGTTTACTCTTCCTTTAGAAATCACCGGTCGTGGAAACCCGAAACGACATTTGGTGTAGAACTTGTCCTTGTTTCGGAATTTACGACGACAGTACTTTCCACAACTATGGCTTTGGAAACGTAGAACTTTTTCTCTTAGGCTTTTCTTCTCCTTTGCGTTTGGAACAGCACACGTAAAATACTGTTGTATGAAACTCATCACTGAGTCTTCTGGATCCGTTCCAAATTTAGGTGCATCCTTGATCCACAACAGCATATTTATGTGAGGAGCACCTCTTGCTTGGTACTCCTTTCTCCAGAAGAAATCCAACACCTCTCCAAGAGGTGGATTCTTCTTATTCATGATGAAAGACATCATAGCTTCAAATCTATGATTGAAGTACCGGCATACATTGACTGGATACAAAGAGCACAGTTCTCCGGGTGTCTTGAATTCGATGTTTTCGATGTTTCCATTTGCCTCTCGTAGAAATTCAAGTAAGTCTTCCCAGCCATACTCGGCACAGCTCAGAGTGAGGAACCATGTGGGAGTTCCTAAGTTCCTCAGCATACATTTTAAATCACCATGACGACGGTACCAGTACTCATTAGTACCACGCTGACACGCCATGAGATTAATCAGGTGAGAATCCAAAATACTGTCTTGGACATTGACTTTATCCATAAAGTCACTTGCCGAGATGTTTTGCATGTGTATACCACATTTCAAGATGTGGTTCACTGCATATGACAGTCCAGACAGATCGCTTTCAAACAGGAGATGAAACAAATAGGGAATACATTGTCGAAACCTAGCATCTCCTGCATACAATCGCAAAGTCCGGTATTCAGAAGCAGGAATTTGATGAGGTCGCTCATCATATCTTCCTCCCTGACCTGTTGGAAAAAGCTGTGGGAAACACCGAGCTTCCAAACTTTCCTCCCAAACACTAATGGGACTCCCTTTGGCTTGTTTCATTTGAAACAACTCAATAGCATTCCCCATGACATCCTTGGAATGCAAAGGATGAACACTATAATGTTCATATATTTCTTCACTAGTAGAGGGTTCTAATTTCTCAATTTGACCAGCACACAAATCGCTATCCTCTTCCTCACTTACTTCCTCTTCTGCAACATATATATTCTTATAGTACTTATTATTTTTTTTCAAATACAATGTTGCCTTTTTGACTTTCCTAACATCCACTAAATCTTGCCATATTTTCTTATTCTTTGTCGGAACCCCATTAACTAAGATAACCAGAGGGTCCTCTTCCACTTTTTCTACTCCAATTGTGTTAATGTTTTTCTTCAAATCTAGAGGCAAATAAACAACTCTTCCCTTTAATCCTCTCTGTAAATCTGATGGAGGCAATTTCCCTGTATTTGGCTCCATTCTTACAATAGCCTGAAAGGGATGGATACTTTGAATCAAAATAGATTCATAAGTATTTAAATCCTTCAATTCAGAAGGAATCTCAATCAATTCGAGATTATTATGAACTGCTCTAGCAGGCATCTGGTTTTGATTTAATTTGTTATAACAATAAGTACACACACGTTGATCCGATCCCAAATCAAAACAATTTTCTACCATCAAGTATGTTGTGAAATCATTCCATTCACTATTATTTTCCCTTTCACTTTTTGCATATAAATCCACTAACTTAGTCTGATTCTTATAATAAGTGCGTCGACAACACACACAAGTGAAATTAGGCCTCTCACTTGATTTCACCTGAAACGTCGCAATTTCCCTCCGAAAATTATCTGTACTGGAAACCTGTACACTATCTTCCACATTACCTTCTTCTTCTTGGTCAATTTCAACATTCTCCTCTTTACTTCCAAAGTAACAAAACTCAATTTCTTCACAAATATTCTTCACATCTATTTCAGAACCATGCAAAAGAGCAGCGCATAATTGTTTAAGCATAATTGCTGGACTCTTAGCATAATACAACATTCTAACTAATTTCCTCACTTAATTATGATGCACTGCTAGCATCCTGAAATGATGAAAAACACTCTGGCATACTCTCCTGGAAAGACAAGCCAGTGAATGACCATGCAAACCTGTCACTTCTCTCACTCTGCAAGGATCTAATTCTTGCAACAACTTCATTTTCTGCTTCAAACTTTTCTTATTAAATGTCCGTACAAATCACAAAGCAAATTGATGGAATCCTGTCGCACACTGCAAATACTACTACACTTCCAGGTGTACACAGGACCCTTAGGACGTCTTCCTAAAACCTCATTACCTAACACCTCTTCTGTCTCTGTTGTCACAAGTTTTTCTTTTTCAACTGGACAACCATCTTTCACTTCATAAGCTCGACCACTGGTGTCAACTGCATGCACCAAATCATTATCCTGGAAATAACTCTCCTCATTAAAAAATGCCTCACAACTTGAACTATGCATCCATTCTCCGGAAAAAACTTCACAAAAATTACTACGATTAACTATTCTCTTCCATCTAGTATTTCTTTTGAAATCATAAATTGCCTTGTTTAGCTTCCTAATTCTATTGATTATCAAAATAAATAACTTACGTTTAATTTCAAATGCCTGATCAATAACTTTCTCAACTTTTTTTTTTCTCGTATAAAAAACCAGTTTCTGTTGACCTTTCTTAATATTTTTTAACAAATTGCCAATTATCCTGTTGCGGAACATTCGTTTACGAATGTCCCTAAACTGTTGTTTCCTTCTACTATCATGCACAGAGTTATCTCTTGCTCTAGCAGTAACATTTTTGATTGGCCTTTCCTTTCCGTTTAAAATGCTTCTCTTTTTCTGGACTGAAACATTTTCTGTAGTAATATTTTTTTTACTACAAATATTTCATATGAATGTTTTTGCGCTCTTACCCGGTGCTTTCTTGGTGACTTGACAAGTTTTTTTGGTAGAGGACTGCTGCATTATTTCATGTACCTGCTGTCTTTGACGTTTTGCAGCCTTTTTAAGTCTATCCTTGGTTGGCATGCTGAAATCTTGAAATGATATGCAGTTGAATCTGTGGTAAAATATAATAAAAAAATGTATTACCCACTATTACCAAACAGTAAATCAATAACAGTCATCAAAAACTTAACACACTACTTAACATTTTTACATAGACCATTTTTTAGTGCTTTGGCAAATATATAATACACAAATAGCAGAAAAGAAATAGAATTCTTCTTCATTTTACCTCTACTATTTTATATGTGATTCTGATCTAATTTTATGAGCATATTTTAATATTTTACTGAAGACACTAGACATAACCTGTTTTTAAAGGTGTTTTTAATTATAAATCAAGAGGTTTACATTTTTACTTTTCATTTATTATAAATTTTAAAAATAAATGTTTATAGTTCCATAGGCTGAAGCACGTCAGCTTCCCAACCTATGTCATACAATTCTGACAAATCGGCATCCTCATCATGTTCTTCATCATCCTGAGAATTTAAATCATCCAATGGATCTACTTCCACTGACGTTTCAATTACAAGTTCAATGATAATGTCATAATCAACTGATTGCTGATTGTCACTCATGGTTGATGTTGTCGTTATCTTTAAAGAAAGAGAACAACAATGAGATGTTGCAGAGTAAGAGACAAATCTCAGAGATTATAATAGTAAAATTGTTTAACAAGAGTAACATTTTGCAGCTATTATTTAGCCATGTCCAGCGATGCTGAGGAGGTGAGGCCTATGTCCAAGTTTTCAGTGAACAGGACTCATCTCTTCTTAACCTTGGATAAGCCTCACCGACTGTGTGTCCCCTGCTCATACTTAAATGTAAAGGGGCAGATTTATGTTAACTGACGCATTCCCAGGGATGCACCAGTTAATGTGCACCGCTGCTCTGCCACCCATGGTGTGCCGCATTTACAATGTGGAGCACCATTGAGTGAAAACAGCACAGATGCGTCACGCATCTGTGCCGCAAAAGCAGCACATTGCAGGAATCACGTCGTAAGCGCAACATGCCTACTGCAATGCACAGGAGCAAGCCACACATTGCATGGTGCATCACTCCTTATGCCTGTTTCAAACAGGCGTAATGATTTGATTCAGCAATGCTATAAAGCTGAGTCAGTGAAATCTTCTAAATTTCACTGTGTTAGTTTTACAGGGCTTTCTTGCAAATTAATGCATACCTTGCAACAAAACACCTATTTGAAAACTGACGCAGGTTTCATGTGGCACAGGACTTTACAGCATGACACATCTGCCTAGATGCATCAATTTTTAAATATGTCGCCACATAGCCAATCTTTTGCACCGCCGCTGCGTCACAAAAGTGACGTACAGCGGCACAAAAGAGGCACACGGCTATCATCAATCTGTCCCTAACATGTTAAATGATTGATTCAGGATGACGATAAGGTGTGGCCTATCCAGAGGTTTGTTTAAGGTGAGGCCTACCTACATTCATGGGGAAATGACTTAAAATGTCCTTAAGACACATGAAAGCGTGTTTTTTAAAGCCTTTGCAGCATTTTTGGGTCACTTTTAACATGGCTATGTAACTCAAACAATCAAAATCTAAATTTGCCAAGCACAGGTGGGAGCATATTTACAAGGAATTTGCACCACAGGGAAAGGTCTTTTAATTTAAAATGGGAAAAATAATATCAGAGACACTCAAATGCCTTATAAAGAAGCAGACACCATTATGTCCTTGTCATAAATTTTAAAAGCATTCCTTTACCTCAAAAACGATTTTCAAGTCATAATTTGAAAACACTGCACATGGGGAAATGACTGAAAATGTCCTTAAGACACATGAAAGCGTTTTTTGATTGCCTTTGCAGCATTTTTGGGTCACTTTTAACATGGCTATGTAACTCAAACAATCAAAATCTAAATTTTCCAAGCACAGGTGCGAGCATATTTACAAGGAATTTGCACCACGGGGAAAGGTCTTACATTAAAATGGGAAAAATAACACCAGAGACACTCAAATGCCTTATAAAGAAGCATACACCATTATGTCCTTGTCATAAATTTTAAAAGCATTCCTTTTCCTCAAAAACGATTTTCAAGTCTTAATTTGAAAACACTGCACATGGGGAAATGACTGAAAATGTCCTTAAGACACATGAAAGCGTTTTTTGATTGCCTTTGCAGCATTTTTGGGTCACTTTTAACATGGCTATGTAACTCAAACTATCAAAATCTAAATTTTCCAAGCACAGGTGCGAGCATATTTACAAGGAATTTGCACCACGGGGAAAGGTCTTACATTAAAATGGGAAAAATAACATCAGAGACACTCAAATGCCTTATAAAGAAGCATACACCATTATGTCCTTGTCATAAATTTTAAAAGCATCCCTTTTCCTCAAAAACGATTTTCAAGTCTTAATTTGAAAACACTGCACATGGGGAAATGACTTAAAATGTCCTTAAGACACATGAAAGCGTTTTTTGATTGCCTTTGCAGCATTTTTGGGTCACTTTTAACATGGCTATGTAACTCAAACAATCAAAATCTAAATTTGCCAAGCACAGGTGGGAGCATATTTACAAGGAATTTGCACCACGGGGAAAGGTCTTTTAATTTAAAATGGGAAAAATAACATCAGAGACACTCAAATGCCTTATAAAGAAGCAGACACCATTATGTCCTTGTCATAAATTGTAAAAGCATTCCTTTACCTCAAAAACGATTTTCAAGTCATAATTTGAAAACACTGCACATTTGGAAATGACTTAAAATGTCCTTAAGACACATGAAAGCGTTTTTTTAAAGCCTTTGCAGCATTTTTGGGTCACTTTTAACATGGCTATGTAACTCAAACAATCAAAATCTAAATTTGCCAAGCACAGGTGGGAGCATATTTACAAGGAATTTGCACCACGGGGAAAGGTCTTTTAATTTAAAATGGGAAAAATAACATCAGAGACACTCAAATGCCTTATAAAGAAGCAGACACCATTATGTCCTTGTCATAAATTTTAAAAGCATTCCTTTACCTCAAAAACGATTTTCAAGTCATAATTTGAAAACACTGCACAGCTCCTATGCACAAAAACACCCTGTCAGTACTAATACTTCACATTTTCTCCAATTACAATTTTTTAAAGAAACAAAATCTATTTGTAAAACACTTGAGACAAAGCAACATTTTAAAAACACAACTTTCTTCATAATTTTCTCCTTAAAGCACACTATTCTCTATCTAAATTAAATAAATCTTTTCTCACCTTGGCAAATACTTTATGAGTTTCAAACAGTCTCAGAAACACACCAATTTGTCTTTAGCAGAGCAAAAGGTATGCACACCAGAGGCTGGAACCAACAGTGGCACAGAAATGCTGTATTTCATCACACATATCTCTCATGTCACCCAATCAAAACTCTTCCCTCACTTTTTTCAAATCAAAACCCTTCCCCCCTCTGCCCTCTCTGCCTTTTTTGCATAACAACCACCTCTTGGAAGACCTCTGGTGTTTGCAAGTTCACACAACAATGTTTCAATTGAACTCTGAACTCTCAGTGCACCTGCGTATCCAGTGCAATCTTTCATTAAATGATTTTTGCTTGACCATTCAAATTACATCTTTCAAAGAACTCATCCATGCACCCTAACTTTCTGTTTTCAGCAATCAAAATCCACCAATCACTGTTACTGCTTCATTAACACAGAAACTCCACAGTTTTTTTCATTTTAAACTCTTATTTTTTCAACTGCTATTTCATTGCCACACTTCATCTGACTGCAGCAGAACCTTCTCTCACCATGTTTTCTGTCTGGATTGTTGGACATAGTTACATCTATTGGGCTTAGAGGTATGCTGAGAACAGAAATTTACCTAACCTCAATTTACAAGATGTGGAAATTAAGTGGTTTGGCCACAGAGGATTAAAATGTCACCAATTGATACCATTGGTGAAAACCTTTATGCATTTGCCAAAACCTGACCTGTTAATTGTGCACTGTGGAGGTAATGATTTGGGCACTTTGACTGGGGTAGGTCTGGAAATGCTTTTAAAGGACACCTTTGAGCAATTGATGGCACTTTTTCCTCAAACTGCCTTGGTATATTCAAATATATGCCAAAGACAGAAATGGAGGTGGTCGAACCAATTTTGTCCACAAATTGAGAAGTCGAGGAAGCATGTAAACAAATCTGTTTCAGCTTACATGAGAGACCATGGAATGGGCTCCATGTACAACAATAACTTGCGTTACTACATGCAAGATATCTACAGAGGAGATGGAGTTCACTTCTCAGATGAGGGCAACAGAATTTTCATTCTGAATTTAAGACTGTGCATTGGTACCTACTTATAAGTACCTAAATGTACCATAAACCCAAAAGCTCTTCTCAGAGCTACCCTACATCTGATCACTCACAATTATTATTTTACTCTAACTTTTTTCACTAATTTTCAACAAAGTACGCTCCCTGGGGCTCTACCCGGTACGCGAACCGGAAGCTAACCTCGCGAATTTTTTTTTAAAAATGTTTTTTTTCCGCACATATGGGCCTCCTCAGCCACCCTCAGAAAACCTAGGGGGTCAAGATAAGTCTACCGTGCCCCCTTCTACCCATTCTGAACATTATTTGCCCTCCATCTTGTATCTTAATTCGACCGAAACACAAAATGGTGGACTCCCGTAACGCTTCAGGTTCGCGTACCGGGGCGCTCGCCAGTTCGCGTACCGGGGCGTTCCCCGGGAAGCGCTCCATCAAAAAAAGGTGGGAAAGTAATTTACAGAAAAACGACTGGAGACACTTTCACCAAATATAGATTAGCTCATACTACATACCAATCCCTACCATTTTCACAAATTTGATTGAAATTCCATTTAGCCATTTAGCCTGTAGACCTTTCTAAATACCGTGAGGTAAATTACTTCACAGAACACATCTGAAGTGTTGGAATTGACAACCAATGAAAATGTTACTTTCATTTTCTACTTTTTTTACCTGACATTTGATTCGTTATATACCTGAATATATTTAAAGGAAGAGAAGGGAACACAGCCATTTTGACTACTACTTCCTGGTGTACATTTCAATTGGATTTTCACTATTCATTTCAACTTCTTTCTAAAGGTAAGTTGTTATTTTAAAAACTGAAGTATATTGTGCACTATAAGTTAATATTGTAAACTTTTTCTGATAGTTATATACTATCCCTCTGTAGTAGTTATAGATTTATATAGACTTCTCTGTTATAGTTATGGATGGAGTTAGGTTTCTCTTGTATAATTATGAATTTACTTACGTTAAATCACATACACTTTTTTATATTCCTACTTCCACTCTGATACTATACACTGCCCAAAGATAAATTCACTGATAAAAACTGCCTATATAAAATTAATCCCAACAGTGCCCTATCTCTACTAATATATATTTTTTTTATCCAAATTTCAGGCCATATGGAAGGCGAACACAAAGTTTCATTTCAAATTGTCCTGCAAGAGAGCAGCCAAGAAATAATTGATCCAAATTATATAGAATTTATGGATGAAACTTGGGACCAAGAACTACTGCAATGTGTGCAAGCAGTAGATGACCTCCTTCAAAATGAGGACATTTTACACACTCAGAGATTACAAGCTATGTTCAATGAAAATAACGACATTTCAGACAGTGAAATTTTAGAAAGTTTATTAAATTTTGAAACACAATCACAATAATAAATAATTGCTTAAAAAATAAAGAAATTAAAAAATAATCAACAAAACCAACAATCAATTAACATACAGTATTTGAAAAGTCTATCATTCTTTTTTCCTTATAGTACGCTCCCCAGAACGCTTCCCGGTTCGCGGACCGGGCGCTCCCCACGCAAAAAAAAAAAAAAATGTTGTGTTTTTTTTGCCCTGCGGGGCCCTTTTAAAGCCTCCACATCAAACCTAGGGGGTCAGGGAGGATCTACTATGCCCCCTTATGGTCATTTCCCCCTTTGTTTTGGCCTCCTCTTGTCTCTCGATCCTACCGAGAGACAAGATGGCGGCCGCTCTGGACTGTTTAGAATGTTGACAGACACCGGAGAGCCAATCAGCTTCGCTTCGCGAAGTTCCGTTACGCGTCAAGTACGCGAACCGGAGCGCTGCCCGGAGCGCGCTTACAGATATATATCTTTTTTTGAACGTTCATTTCTCAAAATCCACTGGAGCACATATATTGAGACCTAGCAAAGGCACATCGGGCTAACAGTCCCTACAATTTTGCCAAGTTTCGTGCAAATCCATTTAGCCGTTCGAGCTAAAAGTGAGTCCAACCGCCCTATGGAAAATTGCATGGGAAAAACGCGTTTTGGGACCCCCCTTTTTTCTCGGCCCCCCCTTGACGAACCCCCCCAAATTTTCAGTGGCTGCTCAGAAACAAAATGTTCCATTTTCCTGAAAATTTCAGCCAATTCCGTCCACAAACGCCAAAGTTATTAGACATAGAATTTTCAAAAATCCCATAGAGAAAAAATCCTAACTATATATACCTACTGGCGACCGCCAGTAGGTAATATATATATATATATTGTCGCTCCAAGGTTGTCCACCGTTGAGTAGCACACGAGCAGCAGCTTGATTTATGTATAGGTGAGGACGGGGATCCGCTTGTAGATGCCGCTCCGTAATGGATCTGCCCGACGCGTTTTGAAGCTCCATATGCTTCTGTTCAGGGGCTTTAACGGAAGCGGTGTGCGCAACCGCTAACCCACTTCTCCATTTTCCATATGACACACCCACCAACAGGAGGCTCAAATGAGACTGTGTATTATGGGAAGTGTGGTGCGGAAAGCACATAATCAAGTCCTGTATGGACCCCGCAAGTGGGCCCGTCCTCGATCCCGTGCACGGCTGCTGTTTCACTTCCGTGACCCCCAAGGATGACGGGGTGGTGCATACTCCGCGGCTGGAAGGCCGTGTATAAATTGTTGCTCCAAGGTTGTCCACCTTTGAGTAGCACACGAGCAGCAGCTTGATGTATGTGTAGGTGAGGACGGGGACACCAGTAATACACCCATGTCAACACAAATAGGAGAAGCTATTGGGGTAATTGGATTGACTCAGATTTTACAGGATGCAGGCGTAATCACTGATAAAAGTGCAGGATCAGGTTATAAACCTAAATCTACATTTTTCCCCAGCTTCCCCATGATGGCATTGATACCTTCCATGACAGTGTTAGCAAGGGGCTGTGTGCATACAGGCATAAGAAACACAATTATAGAGACAGAGAGAACAACATCACTAGTGTCCAAACAAATGCTCTGAAAGCTCTGATGGAAGATGAAAACATTGTCATCTGTCCAGCGGACAAGGGTGGCAATGTGGTCATTATGGATCGTGAGAAATATATCGCAGAGGCCAACAGGCAATTACACAACCAAAAATATTACATTCCCATCAGTACAGACACATATAACAACAGCATTATAGAACTTTGGAACAGGCTAGAAACTTGGAAGGATACAGGCATTTTGGAATTGGAGGAGTTCAGGTATCTAAAAAATGACCATCCGACACTTCCTGTATTATACCTACTGCCCAAATTGCATAAGGATCGGATCAACCCTCCCGGTGGCCCAATAGTATCCTCGAGGGGCAGTGTATCTGAACACATCTCAAAATACGTGGACCATTATTTACACGACTGGGTGACCAGTCTTCTCAGCTACATTAAGGACACCAAAGACTTCTTGACTAAAATTCAGGAGGTAGAATGGCATGCGGACAACCTATTAATTACACTGGATGTCCAATCTTTGTATACCATCATAGACCACCATCAGGGACTAGAGGCGTGTAATCACTTCCTCAAACATCGACCGCTCAGGTTCAGGGAACACAGCAAGATGCTTATAAGCATGATGGATTTTTGTCTGTCCAATAACATCTTTCTGTTTGATGGTGTCCTGTATAGGCAAGTGGTTGGTACCGTGATGGATTTGTGTTTTGCCCCAAGTTTTGCGAACCTTTTTATGGGCCATTGGGAGCGGGAGATCTTTGCCAACCCTACCTATGCAGGACACCTCAAACATGTGACCACTTGGTGGCAATATATTGACGATTTATTCATCATTTGGAACGGCAATGAGCGGGAGGCTATGGATTTCATCAGTCAGCTGAATGTTAATGACAGGAACATATCTCTTACCAGTCACATAAGCAGGACCACAGCTGAGTATCTAGGTGTGAAAATTGACATCAGGGACAATCAATTGTTTACCACACTCTTTAGAAAAACACAGCGGGCAACAATGTCTTACATGCCCTGAGCAGCCACCCTGAAACTCTCAAATGGAGCATTCCCTATGGTGAGCTGCTAAGGGCAAAAAGAAACTGTAACACAGAAACAGCATATCAACAGGAAAGCATGGAAATGCAAGCCCGTTTCAAGAGCAGAGGGTACCCAGATTGGGTTTTGCGGAGGGCCAAAGAAAGAGCGGACAGGGTCCCCAGAACACAAACGTTAGCAGACACTACTGTTGTAGATGACGAGGTAAAAGAAAAAGACACACGACTAATTATGACCTACAATGCAGAATCCAAAAAAATCATGGGCATACTCGCGAAGAATTGGCACATTTTGCAATGTGACAATGTAATTGGCGATAGCATCCCCAATAGACCGAGTGTGACCTACATAAAAGGTAGGAATCTGAGGGATATGCTTGTGCACAGTGACATTACCAAATACTCACCCAGTCAGGGGCTTGGTCTAATGGGTTTCTTTCCATGCGGTCACTGCAAAGCTTGTAAGATCAGCACATTTACTAACAAGGTAACCTACAACGGGGTCACCAAAGACATCAAACAGTTTGTAACATCTAGCACGACATGTCTCATCTATGCCCTCATATGCCCATGCGGTAAATGGTATATTGGGAGTACCACCCTGCAAGCAAAAAAACGTGTGTTGGAACATTATCGGGCGATCACCAATGGGGATGAAAAGTATGCTGTTGCGCGACATTTCAGAGATACGCATTTTTCAAATGCTTCTCTTTTGAAATACACAATCCTTGAAGTAACAAGGAACCCCAGAGGGGGCAACAGAACTTTGAAATTAAGACAGAGGAAGTCTAAACTCATTATAGACTTCCAATCGAAACATCCAGGAGGTCTCAATCAGGATGAGGAGATAGCAATACACCTTAGAGACAATTAACTCCTCGTTTCATTACAACCTGGATGTTTCTCCCTTTTATGTCATTACATGCATTTTTTGTCTGTATATGCATTTCTCAGGAGCATTAATCTGTGTTAAGAATTTCAATTCTCTTACTTCTATAATGATGTGCACCTATCAGTTTTTCATGTGTTTTAATGGTTTTTAACTGATTATTAATTTGGATCTTTATTATTTACAGGAGAGGAATGAAAGGGACCCATTCACTTCATCCACCACTCACGGGCAACCCACAATCTTCTCATCATGTCACCTATGAACACGTCTACACTGACAAGCACGGCCCACTAAGTTTCTATTGATAGACACTGCGTTATTAAATCATTCGCACCATTATGCACGGCTAAGTACGAATGTTTACCGAGTTCACTCACTGGAGTATTTCCTTCTTTGCCCGCTACGGAGGGTCCATACCAGCGCGTGAAAGTGGTAACTATTGCCTTCGTGTATTTCACATGGTAACTGACTTAAGTTATTTGGCACATGACATGTCCTTTTGAGAGCAGATCGATCTCAGAAATGTCTAATATGCACTTTATGTGACCACCTACTGTGTTTCACTTTTCATATCGGACCTGTCTTTATATCTGTGTATATCCTGCATGTTTGAGATGGTACCACAGCGCAAAAGAAACACATGGTGTGAGATAACAATCCTCATAATGGACTACGTCATTATGCTTACATTAGCGCACATATTTTACGTGACAACCAAGCTTATGTTTCAACCTTCTGACAAAAGGGCCATAGTATAACAAAAATACAAATGGGTCAGAGTTACCGCAGGACTTAATGTGATGTATGCGCATATGTATACACATTATTTGTGTGTTTTAAATGATTAATTTTCACTGTATTATACTTTACATGCACTTTTGTATTTAACCAGTAACTGAATACACATTTTTGTATTGACGTACAACAGTGTTGTGACCTGGTACCTGGTACCTGGTACATATGACTGTTTGTACATAGCACAGTACACTCCAAGATGGCGGGTGCGTTTTTCATTTTCACTGTGAATTTCTAACAGCAGTCCTATGTTTATGTTTAACTTTGTGAATCGGAAAACTTTATTAGTTTCGTGTGTACTGCACTTCAGTAACGTGAACAAGGCTTGTTACAAGCCGAAACATGTTGTTTCTGAATAAACACCCTTGAAATGGATGAAAACTGGCGGTCTTGTTTTCACTGAGAGCGTAAGGATTGACGATCTGCTTTGAACATCTGGAAATTGACAACCGGTTTGCTCCGCCGGCATTTGCACCATCTCCCACGGGGCCCTAACAGCCAGAAGGAGTTACTTTGTTGGGATATATATATATATATATATATATATATATATATATATATATCAAAGCTCCCAGTTGCATCAGCAGTCCCGAAGCACTCGTAAGCGGGTGCAAGTCTCCGCGCCGATGCACGCGGTAAAGATTCAAGCTCCAAACGCTTCCGTTTAAGAAAAACGTAAATTGCACTCCGGGGGTAAGTGGCAAAAATGTATTTTAGCCCACAAGTAAGCGTACATATATACGTCATAACAATGTAACTAACAACGGACACCCACTGGGAAGTGTTTGATTATAGCGGCCATCTTATAACATGTCTGATGATCTGCATGAGTATAATGCCTCCGATATTATATTGTTAGTATGTGTGCCGCTATTGCCGGTGCATATTTATGAATATTGTCGTGTATCGGCACTGCACCGACATTGTGACCAAACATCCCGGAGATGTCCGCAGTATGCTACATATATCAAAAGAACACATAGAATGATTTAACATACACATTCAATGATAATGATCAATAATGCCGTGTATCGGCTATTTCGAAACACATCAACGTGTCATCATCATAATTCACATTGTGTAACATCAAATGTGTCCAACAACACTTATCACCACTCAATCCAGGATAGAACAATTAAAATCATTTTCATAAATATGAGATCCAATTCACAGTCACTAAAGTGCATCAAATGAAATCAAATTCAAAATTCATCAAAGACCTTATTCAAAAACGACTTAAATTCCCATTGCTGCAATTTTTTACAATTCACATAAAATGAGTTTGTTTTCTTGTCTTGTATCTTCATGGACATTATCTCCCTAAATTAACAGTCAGTTCTTCCCCACTGTTCAAACCTAACGGGTGTTTTGTCTGCAAGTCAATAATATAACGAGACTCAAGTCTCCGGAGACTGAGTAATCTATCTCCCCCCCTGGGGTTTTGGGGTATGTGATCCAAACCAAAGTATTGCAGCAGCTCCCTGTTGCCTTGGTGTACTTTGGCGAAGTGTCGAGCTACGGGATATGCCATATCTTTATTCATGATCGCTCTCTGATGTTCTAAGATATGCATTTTCACATTTTTTATGGTACTCCCCATGTATTTGAGTCCACAGGGGCAGGTGAGACAGTAAACTACATAAGGGGTTGTGCATGTGATGAACTCTTTGATAGGCCTAGCTTGGGATAATCCAGGGATCTTGTATGAAAATACTTGTTTGCTGTTCTCACCAGCACGACATTTTCCACAGGGAAAAATCCCCTCATCTCTCTTAGTGTCCCACTCCCTTTAGGTTTCATTGGTGTAAGGTGACTGTGGACAATTTTATCCTTAATGGATCTCAGTTTTCTGAAGGTTATTAAGGGTTTCAATAGGACATCATTCCCAATTACGGGATCAGTGCGGAGAATATGCCAGTTCTTTGACAGTAGATTTCTTAGAATATTAGCTTGATCCGAAAAAGTCGTGATCATGCGAAATTTATTTTTGATGTCAGAGGATTGACCTGTACAGTTTTTTCTCTCTAATAGTTCTTTTCTAGGTATTCTGGCTACCTTCTTATAGGTCTTTTCCAATTCCGCATGATTGTATCCCCTAATGCGAAATCTCGTGACGCATTCTGCTGCTGCTTTTACAAAATCAGACTCTTGCGAGCAATTGCGTCTTAACCTGAGAAGTTCACTGTAGGGTATACTTCGAATCAGACTCGAGGGGTGGCTGCTTAGAGCGTGGAGTATGCTGTTCCCGGCTGTAGGTTTTCTATACAAAGCCGTCTCCAACTTCTCCCCATTCACAAATACCCTTAAATCTAGATAATGCACCTCTGTGGTGCTGATATCAGCAGTAAAATTCAAGTTAAGACTATTAGTATTCAAGTCTTTGATGAATATCTCAGCCTGTGTGGAGGAGCCCCTCCACACTAAAAAGAGATCGTCGATATATCAACGCCATACCACGATATTTTCTGCCCACCTGCCATTGGGTCCCGTTAGGGCCACCTGCTCCACCCACCAGCCAACGAAGAGATTCGCATAGCTGGGGGCGAAGCAGGTTCCCATCGCGGTCCCTGAGATTTGTCTGAACAGCTCACTCTCAAACAAAAATATATTGTTCATCAGACAAAACTCTAAAAGTTCAATTAACATGGCACTGTGTTCCATGTACTTAGCCGGTCTCTTATTTAAGAAATACCTAACTGCCTCTATCCCCTGTGTATGCTGAATACAGGTGTAGAGGCTTGTGATGTCTAGTGTTATAAGTACATACGTGGTATCCCAGGTGATCAGTTCAAGCTGTTCTACAAAATGCTTAGTATCTCTTACATAGGACTTCAAGTCAACAACAAAATTCGATAGAAAGGAATCAATATAGATGGATACATTCTCAGTCAATCCTCCCTTCGAGGATACAATAGGTCTCCCTGGGGGACAATCAAGATTTTTATGAACCTTGGGAAGATAATAGAATGTTGGAATGACAGGTTCAGGATTACGTAAAAACAGAAATTCATTGGTGTCTAGCATAAGTTTATTGCGCCATTTTGTTAGTAGATCATGATACGTTTGAATGCTAGACTCATATTCCATTTTGTTACTTTTTATGTAATTGTTAACATCTTCCAATTGTCGTAGAGATTCCTGACAATATTGCTCCCTTGTCAGAAGCACCACGTTACCTCCCTTATCGGAGGGTTTCACAATAATCCCTTCTTTTTCCGTATTTTGGAAAGTGCAATAGATTGTCCCTTGCTTAGATTGTTTTTCATCTTCGATTTCTTGTTTATTGTTGCAGGTATAGTTCTTAACCTCATCAAGTCTTGGATAATAGCGTCTGAAAAAGTGTCAATGGCGTCATACGGCATTTGAGGATTAAATTGAGAAGGCGCCCGGAAGTTGGTAACAGGCGATTGTTGCTCTATTCCTCTAAAACCACCGACAGCAATAGATGCCTGTGACTGTTCGTCTCTTAGATTATCCAACGTGTCAGCCACATATAGATCTCCAATCGTAAGCACATCTGTAGGATGCGTTCCTGTTCTCCGCACTGATCCCGTAATTGGGAATGATGTCCCATTGAAACCCTTGATAACCTTCAGAAAACTGAGATCCATTAAGGATAAAATTGTCCACAGTCACCTTACACCAATGAAACCTAAAGGGAGTGGGACACTAAGAGAGATGAGGGGATTTTTTACCTGTGGAAAATGTTGTGCTTGTGAGATAAGCAAACGAGTATTTTCATACAAGATCCCTGGATTATCCCAAGCTAGGCCTATCAAAGAGTTCATCACATGCACAACCCCTTATGTAGTTTACTGTCTCACCTGCCCCTGTGGACTCAAATACATTGGGAGTACCATCAAAAATGTGAAAATGCGTATCTTAGAACATCAGAGAGCGATCATGAATAAAGATATGGCATATCCCGTAGCTCGACACTTCGCCAAAGTACACCAAAGCAACAGGGAGCTGCTGCAATACTTTGGTTTGGATCACATACCCCAAAACCCTAGGGGGGGAGATAGATTACTCAGTCTCCGGAGACTTGAGTCTTGTTATATTATTGACTTGCAGACAAAACACCCGTTAGGTTTGAACAGTGGGGAAGAACTGACTGTTCATTTGGGGAGATAATGTCCATGAAGATTTTATATAAGACGCCACCCCACCCAGGCAAGACTACTTTGCCGAGGCTAGGGTTCTTCATTACGTGCTGGGAAGCAATCAGGTCGACTTTGGGCGCCATCTTGTGTTGGGAAGGCTGCCCGGTTTGCTCGGCGCCCCTCCCGCCCTCCCAGGGTATTTAAAAGGCGTTTTACTTGCACTGCAAAGTAATTGACAATGTTTTCCCTCTGAGGCGGAAGCCGGAGGTCTGTTCTGTGTACTTTAGAAATTTAAAAAACGACTGATATTATATTCGTTTTTCATCTCGTTTTAACCTCTGTAAATATTTTAAATTGCTCCAGTTTTATATAAGACGCCCCCCCACCCAGGCAAGACTACTTTGCCGAGGCTAGGGTTCTTCATTACGTGCTGGGAAGCAATCAGGTCGACTTTGGGCGCCATCTTGTGTTGGGAAGGCTGCCCGGTTTGCTCGGCGCCCCTCCCGCCCTCCCAGGGTATTTAAAAGGCGTTTTACTTGCACTGCAAAGTAATTGACAATGTTTTCCCTCTGAGGCGGAAGCCGGAGGTCTGTTCTGTGTACTTTAGAAATTTAAAAAACGACTGATATTATATTCGTTTTTCATCTCGTTTTAACCTCTGTAAATATTTTAAATTGCTCCAGTTTTATATAAGACGCCCCCCCACCCAGGCAAGACTACTTTGCCGAGGCTAGGGTTCTTCATTACGTGCTGGGAAGCAATCAGGTCGACTTTGGGCGCCATCTTGTGTTGGGAAGGCTGCCCGGTTTGCTCGGCGCCCCTCCCGCCCTCCTCCGGCCCCACCGCACTATGTATATTAATAACAGAGCCGCCCGACCGCGCAGCGGGCGGGCGCAGCGGGCGCGCCGGCGGCGCGCCGAAGGCGCGCCAAAGGCAAGCCCGTCTGCGCCCGTCCGCGCCTGGCCCGGGCCTAGGGCCAGCCCCCCTGGTCCATCCCACCCTATCCCCCGTATTGGTTATACAGCAGCTCAGCTACGGTCCCTACGCCCCACGACCAGCCAGTCATGTTGCATATACCACCCTATGTCGCTGCCCATAAAGCCTGCAGCCCACTGCACTGGCTGTCACGTAATGTTACCATCCATTCGTAAATCTATTCAGACTGGTAAGCACCATCCCACGGAATCCTACACAATTGCGCTTACAAATGTCCGCTCGCTTGGCAAACACAGCCAGGACATCCATGATTTAATACAGGACCATAAAATAGACATCCTGTTCATGACGGAAACGTGGATGGGACAAGCATCTGACCCGGATCTTGTCATAGCCGTCCCAGCGGGGTTCACCACCTACAGATTGGACAGGCAAACCAAGAAAAAAGGCGGCGGCATTGCAATCATTGCCCGTGACACCTATATCGTAAGGCATATGTTAATTCCCCTGACCTCCTGCGAAGCACTAGAATTCGCAATAAAATTGACCCCCTCCTACACCTTTAAAGGGATCCTTCTTTACCGACCACCAGGACCCAGGGGTGATTTCCTGGGGGCTCACAGATCCCTGCTGGAAACATCCGCGCTGGAGAACTCCTTCACCATTTTAGGTGATTTTAATATTCATTTTGATGTGCCCGACAATCCCGACACTGCTACGTTTTTAGCTGACATGTCTACTTTTGGTTTATCCCCTTTGGTTCATTCCCCTACGCATGAAGGAGGTCACACATTGGACGGCATCTTTTCTAATGCCCCGGGCCTTAAACTCACAGCAATACTCCCATTAATTTGGTCGGATCACCATCTCATCCTGGCCTCACTTCCAGTAATCGACCCTCTGGTCGACAAACCCCACTCTAACCCCTGTCTCCCCTACTTGGCATGGGATGATCTAGATGTTTGCAGGCTGGAAACCTTGCTTAATGACACCCTCCCAACGCTATCTCCGAACCCTAACAATGCCACGTCCCAATTTTACAACTGGGTGAGCTCAGCAGCCAAAGATCTGGTCCCAGTTAAACAACGGTCACGCAATAGATCTACCCCCTCGGCCCCATGGTACTCAGAGGCACTGCGTACCCAAAAGCAACAGTGCCGAAATAGAGAGAGACACTGGCGGAAGGACTACGCACCCGAAGCCAAACTCTTATATAAAGGGTCGGTAGCTATATACAAACAGCTTATCCTGGACGCAAAAAAAAAGTACTACTGCAATAAAATTGAGACCGCCCAAAATTCCAATAAATGCCTATATGAGACCACCAAACAACTAGCGGGTTTCTCTGTGGATCTCACACCTCCCCCGTCTCAAACCCTTTGCGACGCTTTATCGGAATTCTTCTTCAGCAAAGTTGATGATATTTACAGGGTTTTCGCCAATAATGTCACTCTCCCCCACAGGCCATCCATTCAACCTGAAGGACCCATTCTCTCGCAGTTTTGCGAGGTCACGTGTCCGGAGGCGCTAAAAACAATCTCCACCATCAAATCGGGATCGGCTCTCGACCCATGTCCCTTGAAGGTCTTGAGACCTATCATGGATGCAGTCTTACCCTCCATAACCAACATCTGCAACTCCATGTTCAACACCGGCATCTACCCTGAGTCACTAAAGAAAACCCTAATAAAACCGCTGCTCAAAAAACCCACCCTCGATAGAGATGAAATCAAAAGCTACCGCCCAATCGCCAGTCTCCCACTACTAGCTAAAATAGTGGAAAAAATTATGAATGCTCAACTTTCCTCCTTCATTGAGGATAATAAATGCCTAGATGAATCTCAGTTTGGCTTCCGTCGCTTCCACGGAACCGAGACGGCCTTGGTCAAAGCGGCGGACGACATCAGATCCATCCGGGATGCAGGAGGCACTGCCGTCCTGATATTATTAGACTTGTCGGCTGCCTTTGACACGGTCGACCACACCACCTTGGTCGACCGTGTCGAGAGCATAGGCATTCAAGGTAACGCCAAAAATCTTTTGGCCTCTTTTTTGGCCAATAGGACCCAGGTCGTTACTGTGGTACCTTTTGAATCTTCTCCCCTGTCACTACCGTGTGGAGTGCCCCAAGGCTCATCCCTCAGTCCGACACTATTTAACATTTATGTGTCGGACCTTGCCAATGTCATCAGGGCACACGGGATGAGCCTCACTTCATACGCCGATGACACTCAATTGGTCCTAGCCGTCAAAAATGATGGGCTTCAGAAAGCCAATATGTTCAACCAGGGTATGTCGGCTATCGGGAACTGGATGTCACACAATTGTCTGAAGTTAAATTGCGATAAATCGGAGGTGGTACTTTTTGGTAATCTCTCTCCGGAGTGGTCCCCCTTTTGGTGGCCATCATCCATGGGCCAGGCTCCAGTCCCGGTCGACAAAGTGAGGAACCTGGGAGTCATGTTCGACAACCGCCTGAACTTCCTTCCACACGCCAACCAGATATCCTCCTCAGCCTTTCATAAACTTAGGCTCATCAAAAAAATTTTGCCCTTCATACCTGAAAACATGGCGAAAACGCTGGTAAGCTCCCTGGTGCTCTCCACCCTAGATTATTGTAACGCTTTGTTTCTGGGGGCCCAGGAGAGAGTGTTAACAAAAATGCAGTCTATACAGAACGCGGCCGCCAGGCTCTTAAGACGAATCCCTAAATTCCACCCGGTGTCACCCCACATAAAACAACTTCACTGGCTTCCGGTGAGGAAGAGGATTAAGTTTAAAACCTTATGCCTGGTATATAAGGCTCTACATAACGCTGCTCCATCGTTCTTCACTCAGAACCTCACCCTCTACTGTCCATCTAGAGCACTGCGTTCTTCCAGCTCCCTGGACTTGGTGATCCCCCGAACTAAATCTGTCAACTGGGGTGACAGAAGATTCCTCGTTGCTGCTCCAAAACTGTGGAACTCTCTGCCCCACTCGATCAAGTCCAGCACTTCATTATGGTCTTTCCGAAAAAACCTCAAAACTTGGCTTTTTAATCAGTGATCTTCTGGCCCCCTCGATGGTCAAACATTGCAGTTACTTAGCGCCGAGATGCCCATGGGCTTTCGTGTCGCGCTTTACAAATGGTAAAAAAAAAAAAAAAAAAAAAAGATACAAGACAAGAAAACAAACTAATTTTATGTGAATTGTATAAAATTGCAGCAATGGGAATTTAAGTCGTTTTTGAATAAGGTCTTTGATGAATTTTGAATTTGATTTCATTTGATGCACTTTGGTGACTGTGAATTGGATCTCATAATTATGAAAATGATTTTAATTGTTCTATCCTGGATTGAGTGGTGATAAGTGTTGTTGGACACATTTGATGTTACACAATGAGAATTATGATGATGACACGTTGATGTGTTTCGAAATAGCCGATACACGGCATTATTGATCATTATCATTGAATGTGTATGTTAAATCATTCTATGTGTTCTTTTGATATATGTAGCATACTGCGGACATCTCCGGGATGTTTGGTCACAATGCCGGTGCAGTGCCGATACACGGCAATATTCATAAATATGCACCGGCAATAGCGGCACACATACTAACAATATAATATCGGAGGCATTATACTCATGCAGATCATCAGACATGTTATAAGATGGCCGCTATAATCAAACACTTCCCAGTGGGTGTCCGTTGTTAGTTACATTGTTATGACGTATATATGAGGCCGCCAGGCGGCGACGAATGTAAACATTGACAAAGGACTGTGTGTCCGAAACGCGTCTGTTACGCTTACTTGTGGGCTAAAATAAATTTTTGCCACTTACCCCCGGAGTGCAATTTACGTTTTTCTTAAACGGAAGCGTTTGGAGCTTGAATATCTATATATATATATATATATATATTACCTACTGGCGGTCGCCAGTAGGTATATATAGTTAGGATTTTTTCTCTATGGGTTTTTTGAAAATTCTATGTCTAATAACTTTGGCGTTTGTGGACGGAATCGGCTGAAATTTTCAGGAAAATGGCACATTTTGTTTCTGAGCAGCCCTTGAAAATTTGGGGGGGGTTCGTCCAGTGGGGGCCGAGAAAAAAGGGGGGTCCCAAAACGTGTTTTTAACATTGAGTTTTCCATAGGGCGGTTGGCCTCACTTTTAGCCCGAACGGCTGAATGGATTTGCACGAAACTTGGCAAAATTGTAGGGACTGGTAGCCCGATGTGCCTTTTGTAGGTCTCAATATATGTGCTCCAGTGGATTTTGAGAAATTAACGTTTAAAAAAAGATATATATCTGTAACAGCGGACCGGTTAGCGCTCTGGTTCGCGGACTTTTCGCGCAACGGAGCTTTGTGAAGCGAAGCTGATTGGTTCTCCGGCGTCTGTCAACATTCCAAACAGTCCGTAGCGGCCGCCATCTTGTCTCTTGGTAGGATCGAGAGACAAGAGGAGGTCAAAACAAAGGGGGAAATAACTATAAGGGGGCATAGTAGATCCTCGCTGACCCCCTAGGTTTGATGTGGAGGTTTTAAAAGGGCCCCGCGGGGCAAAAAAAAAACAAAATAATAATAATCGAACGGCTGAATGGATTTGCACGAAACTTGGCAAAATATTAGGGACTGGTAGCCCGATGTGCCTTTGCTAGGTCTCAATATATGTGCTCCAGTGGATTTTGAGAAATTAACGTTGAAAAAAAGATATATATCTGTAACAGCGCTCCGCTTCGCGTACTTTTCGCGTTACGGAGCTTTGCGAAGCTGATTGGTTCTCCGGCGTCTGTCAACATTCCAAACAGTCCGTAGCGGCCGCCATCTTGTCCCTCGGTAGGATTGAGAGACAAGAGGAGGCCAAAGCGAAGGGGGAAATGACCATAAGGGGGCATAGTAGATCCTTCCTGACCTCTTAGGTTTGATGTACCATTTTGCCAAGTTTGGTGTAATTCCGTTCAGCCATTCAGGCTGTAGACGTATGTAAATGTCCTATGGAAAATTGCATGGGGAAAACACATTTGAAAGTGTTGAAATTTAGAACCAATTAAAATGTTACTTTGGTTTTGTATTTGTGTGTGATGAAAGTTAATTGGTTATGTATATATGTCAAATGAGAGGAAACCACAGCCATTTTGTGATACTACTGTCTGAGGTACATTTGTGAGGAATTTTTGGTGGTGAATTTCTGGTGTTTGATTTACACAGTACTAACACTTCTGCTACTTTTAAAAAGGTGAGTTGTTAATTTGTAAGGGGAACTATGTTGTACACTTGAAGATAATTTGAAAAATGTTTTCTGTTATTTATTTGCAGTCCTTCTGTTATACTAAATACTTGATGAAGTTAGTTTTATATTATGTATTACTAAAAACGATAAATGAAAGTGATTATTTTTTTCTGCAATTTACAGCAAGCAATTTCAAAATAAAATGGCTCACAATGAAGAGACCGTGGCAATTTCTTTTGAATTGTCCACTACATTGATTGAAATTGAGAGCACCAATAATGAAATATTGTCACAAGGAGGACATGACTTGTATGATTCCATTAGATTGATTGAAATGGACAGCACCAAGAATGAAATATTGTCACAAGGAGATGACTTGAATGATTCCACTACATTGATTGAAATTGAGAGCACCAATAATGAAATATTGTCACAAGGAGGAGATGGCTTGTATGATTCCATTAGATTGATTGAAATGGACAGCACCAATAATGAAATATTGTCACAAGGAGGAGATGACTTGAATGATTCCACTACATTGATTGAAATTGAGAGCACCAATAATGAAATATTGTCACGAGGAGATGACTTGAATGATTCCACTACATTGATTGAAATTGACAGCACCAATAATGAAATATTGTCAGAAGGAGGAGATGACTTGAATGATTTTTTTGATCAATCTCTTGATGGCGAATTTATCGAGTGTTTGGAGACCATAGAGTTACAAGAATCATCATTGCAGACTTTTAATGAGGAGATTCCAGATGAGATGATTGAAGAGGAAATTACTGATGAGGACATGTTACTAGTTGTTTCAAATTTAGAAAATTCTGAAGAATAAATTTATATTTAGAAATCAAAAATTGTTTGAGACATTATTTATTTTTATTTTTAATTTATGAGGTTGTAGCGAAGTGATTGTAGTATAAAATGAGACTTATAGTATAGAGTGCAACATTTTTATGTTACATGGTAAGTTTACTCATATTTACTTCCCTTCTGCCACTATATTATCTCCAATGTGTATTTGACATGTCTTCTTCATCTCCGGCCTCCTTTCTCTCACTGTGTGTCTCCGATGCATCTTATCGCTGGTATTTTGTGTAATTACAGAAGAGAGTAAAATAAAATAGTTCGGAACGTGAAAAGGGGGCAAAGTAGAGTACTCCTCACCCCCTAGGCCTTTTTAGGCGGTCCCAAAAGGATCAGTTTCTGCTTTCCTGAGAGATTATGGTATGAGTTCCATATACCACAATAACTTGCATTACAACATGCAAGATATCTATCTCCTATTACCAACTTTTGGAGATATTCGCGCTAAGCGCGAATATCTCCAAAAAGTAACACCTGCCCTGAGCAGTTCTTAGCCATGTTATCCAATGGGAGGTGGATAACATGGCTAAGAGTATTAGCTCGGTAATGCATGAATATCGCTGAGTTTTTAGCGATATTCATGCATTGCGGCCGTTTATTATCGCATTTGCGATAAACCTTGATAATAGTAAGGTTTATCTTCGATAATTTCTGACGATGCTTAGTGGTAAAAAATTGGTTGGTAAGCATCGTTAGCGATAAATATCGCTTAACTTTGGTAATATGCCCCAACGTCTGTTAACGTTCGATTCGAAGGAAATGAGGAAGTGTTGAAAAACATTGTCTGCGCCATCTTGCCTTTTTTGAAATGCCACACTTTTGTCGTGCACGGCAGGCATTTTAGATGTCTTGACCAGACCCACTCTCTGCACGCTGTCGATTCGTAGCATGGCTCCTCACCCTCGTAAGCATCTCCCCCAGGCACTGGTCACCACCGCTCTCTGTCTTATGCATGGGCAATAAACCTTCCCCCATCTGCGCTGCTCTTCCCTGAGAATCACACTCTGTGCCCGCCCGACACCTCCCTTTCGCCCTATTCACTACCGCACCCTCTGACACTCCTCTTCCTCTGTGTCCGAATGTCCAGGCCGGTCCTAGGCTATCAGCTAGCCCTGCAGATGTAGTTTATGGCCCCAGCTGTAAAGAATCACCCCTCTTCAAAGGAGTTATAGTAGATCAAGGCCCACACCCGATGTGATCCGTCACAGCACACGCGTTCCTACTATCTGAAAACCATCCTGTATTGTGATTGGGGAGGGGACCGAGCCTGAAGCGGAAGATTCCAGGAATGACTCTTTGTACATCAAAGTTTTTACAATTATGCGTCACATTAAAAATATATAGCACTCCAACAAAGTAGTAGGAATATAAAACTTTAATAACATATAAATATATACAACAAAACAAAAACAGTAAAAACATTTAAACAACGAAGAGACCGTGGCAATTTCTTTTGAATTATCCAATAGATTTATTGAAATTGACAGCACCAATAATGAAATATTCTTGTCAGTAGCGGTCTGTTGTGCGAATAGTTCCAAGGCAGCAGAACGCGCTGAAATCTAGATGGCACGAAAGTGATGTCTAGCAAGTTGCCGCCCAGCAAATAACGGCGTGGGGCGCCGCGGGGGTGAGTGAGTCCAGTAGGCACCACAGCTATTCTTACCGGCATTGCAGAATTACTGCTGGGGACAATGCCTGTGCTGTAGCAGGGTCACAGCAGAAACAAAAAGGATTCTGTTGAAGATGTTGTTGGTTTTCAATTTGAAAACAGTTCTGGTGTCAAATGCTATGCTAATGTAGTGGTTAATGTTTTGTTTTCTCTAGAAAATGTAAAAGAGGGGGAGGCAGTCCAAAGTTCTGTTAAAAGGGCAAAGGAAAGGATCGGTGGTTTGAACTATCAGTCAAAAAGGGGAGGGGGTGCAATAATTTTTCCTACCGGGTCACACTGTGCTTTCACCGGAAGTGAGGTCTGCAGGATTGTAGTAATTCAAAGTGAGGCTGGCGCCAGCATGGGAGCGCCGACGTCCCGCGGATACAGTTTCGTCACTCCACGGGCGATCATGGCAGTCATTCCCCATCGGGGGTCAGAGACTCCCGCGGCTCCTCTAGAATCTTCAAGGTCGTGGAGGACTACGGTGGTGGAGTCAACCAGTGACCGGGCCATTTCTTTATGTTGGGCCCGCTCTTGCCAGGTCGACCGCCATTTTGAGAGTTCGGCAGCTACCGGCGATCGCGGGGTCACATGAGCGGACGGGCTCCACCCTGCCGGGCGAGACGTTGCAGCATGGCCACAGTGGAAGAACCGTTATCTAGGTCGTTCCGAAACTGTGCAGCACTGTAGTTGTTAGGATGCCACCGCCTGGAGCGCTGAGGGTGCAGCTGGGAAGCCTCCACCTGGGGAGGCGGGAGAGGCCTGTTCGCACCGTCTCTCCCTCCCAGTGCACCCCACGGCGTCTCGCTTGAGATTTGTTATGGCCGGACCAGGCGATGAGGACGAGGGGGGGGTCGGAGGCATGTGCAAGACATCCCCCTCCAGTGTTGTCGCAGCCATTATAAAAGAAAGAAGTGTCCCGTCCGTCTTCGGGCCGGGCTTCCGGTGGATGTCGGCCGGACGCCCCTGGCTCTGGCCCCATGAACGGGTTTCTTGGTTTATCGGCTGCAGCCGGATCCCGTCGGCCTCGGCCCCCCGACCGTTGGTGGCCGGACCGGAAGAGCATGTGGCGGGACTACCTGCAACTCTCAAGGGCCACCGCGGCCGGACTGGGAGAGAGAGGGGAGGGTCGAGGAGACATTCCCCCCCCCTGCAACTGTTCAGCGTTGTAAAGGCAATCCCCTGGCCGGGTCCCGCTGGTCTCGGCCTCTCCTCCGGCTACACCCTACGTTAGGATCTCCTGGCCGAGGCGTGGCAGCAGGACCTGCCTTATATGGGCTGCTCCCGGCTGGGCGTAGCCGGAACCCTGCCCCACCTTGGAAGTTTCCAGAGTGGGGGTGGATGTTCTACTGACTTGCATTTTCCCTAGTCTATCGATTTTTTTGGCGTGGCAGGCGGTGGGACAGCGAGGGGTGATTTGGTTTCTCTTACTGTTTTTCTGGTCTCTCACCACTGGCATATTTTAACGTTTTCTTGTTTCTAGGACATTAATAGGTTTTATCATTACGTTATGTTATCGTTTCTTTGTTCGTTGTTTAATAAAAGTTCATGTTCATCAGTGGCCTACTGATTTTCGTTTTCCTATTTTTTTCTTTCCAGGTTGTTTCATGGTAAAGTTTCTGTTAACAGGATACAGTGATCACTTCGTTATTATTGCATATGTCCTTTTCACTAGGGGTGCTCTCTGGTCGGGCCAGATGACGTATCTCTAGTAAATGGTCCGGGTGAAAAAGGTGCATCAATCAGTGGGGAGTAGATAGGCATGACAGATTACAACGGGGGAGAACGGTCCGCATTACGTACCCTTTCACTACTTGCAAAGATTTTCCTACGTTTATTTGCAAACAGGGAATACCTCCAAAAAGAACTAATTCCCAAACAGTCAATGTTCGGACAATCAATCAATCAATGAGGAATGAAATAGGTACGACGTGTTAAAGGCTTGCGTTACCTACCCTTCACTATCTGCAAAGGGAGATAGAATATTCCTATTCTTCCTCGTTTGCAGGTAGAGAAGATCGTTAAGAGAATTAACTTCGAACAATTCAATGCTCGATTGAAACAATCAACAAGGGGTACTGTGAACACAAATGAACGCCGCTTATATACATACGCATTGCTATTTTCAACAGGTTGTTCCTAATGTTTCTATTTTAGCGAGGTCAAAAGAGATCCCATTAGTGGCCTACTGATTTTGCTCGATTCCTTTTGTTTTTTTACACGATTTTTCGCTATCTGCAAAGACTAAACAGAGTATTGCGACTCTGTGCTTGTTTGTAAATAGAGAATGAACCAAAGAGAACAATCAATCAAATGGAGAGAGAAGCAGGCACGACGGATTACAAAGGGGGAAAGGGCTGCGTTAACTACCCTTCACTATCTGCAAAGAGAGAGTACTCCTAATAGAAATGAGGGGTGGGGGGCAGCAATCAAAGCAGATCAGTGTGCATAAACACGAAAAAAAAAATTCTTACCACGTACTTGACATTCGACAGCTTATGATATTTGCTATTAAAAAACCATTGAAATTCACTGAAAAAACCATAGGTTATAGACCATATATAGTTAGGAATTAGCATTTACAAAACCTTGAAAATTCACTGAAAAAACCATAGGTTATAGACCATATATAGTTAGGAATTAGCATTTAAAAAACCTTATTTTACTCACACAAAACCATTGAAATTCCATATATAGTTAGTTGCACTAACTATATATTGCGCACCCGCAATCCACTGCTGATGATGTCACATATTACATCATTCATGACATGGTCAGTGACATCACTGATGACATCACTGATGACATCTCAAATGACATCACTGATGACATCACTGATGACAACATCCAGTGACTATGTTTCTGTAAAGTTAAAATATGTCTTACATATTGAAGAATGAGTGGATGTATAAGTGTCTGGACGAAGGATTTAGTAGGTGCATGACTGAATGTATGAGTGAGTGATTAAATGTGTCTCACTGAGTGCATGGGTTAGTGACTAAACTGTCTTAATTTGTGCATCATTATGTCTGTTGTTCTGTAAACTGCTGCATGTGTTGATCAGTAGCTATATGAGTAACTATATGGGTTATTGATTGATTGCCCAAGTATTTGCATGGGAGACTGTGTGTGTGTGTGGCTGGATGGGAGGTGTGTGACTCTGTACAGATCAATGTGTACTTGTATCAATGATTGTATAAGAGAGTAAGTATGTGTTAGTATATGGTTGAAAACGTAAGGTGCTCTATGTTTAACTGTATAGAGTAGAAAATGGAAGTGTGATTGATTCTTTACAGGACTGACTAGGTGTGTGAGTAACTCCATGGATGAGTGGCAGAGTGTGAGTGTCTGTATAGGTGTATGAGTGCATATGATTGTGTTGTAAACATGAGTGATTGTATGTATGAATGATTGTATGGGTGAATGAGTGAATGTGTGTGTAGACGTAGGAATCAGTGAGTACGTATGTAGTAACTAGTATTGGTGTGTCAATGGTTTCAAAAATTATACTCTGTTTTTAACACTGGGTGAAACAGGTTATATTAAAATGTGAGGAGATGCATTGTATTGTCACATGAATGATATCATCAGTGATGTGGTCATTGATGTCAAATGAGATGTCATCAGTGATGTCATCAGTGATGTCATTTGAGATGTCATCAGTGATGTCATCAGTGATGTCACTGACCATGTCATGAATGATGTAATATGTGACATCATCAGCAGTGGATTGCGGGTGCGCAATATATAGTTAGTGCAACTAACTATATATGGAATTTCAATGGTTTTGTGTGAGTAAAATAAGGTTTTTTAAATGCTAATTCCTAACTATATATGGTCTATAACCTATGGTTTTTTCAGTGAATATAAATATATATATATATATATATATATTACCTACTGGCGGTCGCCAGTAGGTATATATAGTTAGGATTTTTTCCCTATGGGATTTTTGAAAATTCTATGTCTAATAACTTTGGCGTTTGTGGACGGAATTGGCAGAAATTTTCTGGAAAATGGAACATTTTGTTTCTGAGCAGCCCCTGAAAATTTGGGGGGGGTTCGTCCAGGGGGGGCCGAGAAAAAAGGGGGGTCCCAAAACGTGTTTTTAACATTGAGTTTTCCATAGGGCGGTTGGCCTCACTTTTAGCCCGAACGGCTGAATGGATTTGCACGAAACTTGGCAAAATTGTAGGGACTGGTAGCCCGATGTACCTTTTGTAGGTCTCAATATATGTGCTCCAGTGGATTTTGAGAAATTAACGTTTAAAAAAAGATATATATCTGTAACAGCGGACCGGGCAGCTCCCCGGTTCGCGGACCGGGGCGCGTACCAGAACTTCGCGTAGCGAAGCTGATTGGCTCTCCGGTGTCTGTCAACATTCTAAACAGTCCGGAGCGGCCGCCATCTTGTCTCTCGGTAGGATTGAGAGACAAGAGGAGGCCAAAACAAAGGGGGAAATAACCATAAGGGGGCATAGTAGATCCTCCCTGACCCCCTAGGTTTAATGTGGAGGCTTTAAAAGGGCCCCGCGGGGCAAAAAAAAAAATTTTTTTTTTTTGTTTTTTTTCGTGGGTAGCGCCCGGTCCGCGAACCGGGAAGCGTTCTGGGCAGCGTACTGCAATGAAAAATGAATGAGAGACTTTGCAAATGCAGTATGTTAATTGATTGTTGGTTTTGTTGATTATTTTTTATTTTTTTTAGTTTTTTAAGCAATTATTTATTATTGTGATTGTGGTTGAAAATTTATTAACATTTCTAACATTTAACTAGTTTATTAATTACATATAAAAATGATTAAAGACTCAAACAATTTTTTAATATTACATACAATTTTATTTTTCGGATTGTTTTTCAAAATTTAATAGAACGTCTAGCATTTGACTGTCCGATATGTCCTCTTGTTGAGTGAACATAAGTTCCCACATTTGACCGTCATCATAATGAAGTAAATGATCCACAGATTCTACACATTGAACTAATTCATGGTCCCGTGATTCATCCATGAAATCTGAGTCATCATTGTCCTCAATATCTTTTTCTGTGTTGTTCTCCAGAACAATTTCAAAGGAAACATTCTGCTCACCTTCCATTTTCTTGCTGTAATTTGCATAAAAAATAAATATATCAGTAGAGATAGAGCACTGTTGGGTTTAAGTTCAGACAGGTACTTGTGAGTTTATAACAGAGAAGTAATCTATGGGCACTGTATGGTTTCAGGTGTGAAGTAGTATTATTAAAAAGTGCCTGTGAAGAAGCCTAAGTAAATTCATAATTATACCACAGAAACCTAAATCAATCCATAATTATAATAAAGAAGCCTTTCTCAATGTCTAACTCTTACAGAGGGATAATATATAACTATCTGAAAATGTTTTCAAATTTATAAAATAATATCTCACCTTCTAAAAACAAGTTTAAGTTGTGAGTGAAAATGATCTTACAATGTAGTTCAGGAAGTAGTAGTCAAAATGGCTGTGTTTCTCTCTCTTCCTTTATATATATTCAGGTACATAACCAATCAAATGTCAGGTAAAAAAAGTAGAAAATGAAAGTAACATTTTCATTGGTTGTCAATTCCAACACTTCAGATGTGTTTTTTGAAGTAATTTACCTCAGGGTATTTAGAGAGGTCTACAGGCTAAATGACTAAATGGAATTCCAATCAAATTTGTGAAAATGGTAGGGATTGGTATGTAGTATGAGCTAATCTATATTTGGTGAAATTGTCTCCAGTGGCTTTTCTGTGAACTACTTTCCCACCTTTTTTGATGGTGCGCTTCCAAGGGAGCTACCCGGTACGCGAACCGTTGAGCGCCTCGGTTCGCGGACCTTAAGCGTTCCGGGAGTCCACCATTTTGTGTTTCGGTCGAATTAAGATACAAGATGCAGGGCAAATAATGTTCAGAATGGGTAGAAGGGGGCACGGTAGACTTATCTTGACCCCCTAGGTTTTGTGAGGGTGGCTGAGGAGGCCCATATGTGCGAAAAAAAAACATTTTTTTAAAACATTTCGCGAGGTTAGCTCCCGGTTCGCGTACCGGGTAGCGCCCCAGGGAGCGTACTTTGTTGAAAATTAGTGAAAAATGTTAGAGTACAATAATAATTGTGAGTGATCAGATGTAGGGTAGCTCTGAGAAGAGCTTTTGGGTTTATGGTACATTTAGGTACTTATAAGTAGGTACCAATGCACATTCTTAAATTCAGAGTGAAAATTCTGTTGCCCTCATCTGAGAAGTGAACTCCATCTCCTCTGTAGATATCTTGCATGTAGTAACGCAAGTTATTGTTGTACAGGGGGCCCATTCCATGGTCTCTCATGTAAGCTGAAACAGATTTGTTTACATGCTTCCTCGACTTCTCAATTTGTGGACAAAATTGGTTTGACCACCTCCATTTCTGTCTTTGGCATATATTTGAATATACCAAGGCAGTCTGAGGAAAAAGTGCCATTAATTGCTCAAAGGTGTCCTTTAAAAGCATTTCCAGACCTACACCAGTCAAAGTGCCCAAGTCATTACCTCCACAGTGCACAATTAACAGGTCAGGTTTGGGCAAATGCATAAAGGTTTTCACCAATGGTATCAATTGGTGACATTTTAATCCTCTGTGGCCAAACCACTTAATTTCCACATCTTGTAAATTGAGGTTAGGTAATTTCCTGTTTTCAACGTACCTTTGAGCCCAGTGAATATAACTATGTCCAACAATCCAGACAGAAAACATGGTGAGAGAAGGTTCTCCTGCAGTCAGATGAAGTGTGGCAATGAAATGGCAGTTGAAAAAATGAGAGTTTAAAATGAAAAAAACTGTGGAGTTTCTGTGTTCATGAAGCAGTAACAGTGATTGGTGGATTTTGATTGCTGAAAACAGAAAGTTAGGGTGCACGGATGAGTTATTTGAAAGATGTATTTTGAGTGGTCAATAAAAAATCATTAAATGAAAGAATGCACTGGATATGCAGGTGCACTGAGAGTTCAGAGTTCAATTGCAACAAAGTTGTGTGAACTTGCAAACAACAGAAGTCTTCCAAGAGGTGGTTGCCATGCAGAAAAGACAGAAAGGGCAGAGGGGGGAAGGGTTTTCATTTGAAAAAAAGTGAGGGAAGAGTTTTGATTGGGTGACATGAGAAATATGTGTGAAGAATTACAGCATTTCTGTGCTTTTGATAGCTGCAGACTCTGGAGTGCATACCTTTTGCTCTGCTGAAGACAAATTGGTGTGTTTCTGAGACTGTTTTCAAACTCAAAGTATTTGCTAAGGTGAGAAAATATTTCTTTAATTTAGATAGAGAATAGTGTGCTTTAAGGAGAAAATTATGAATTATGTGGCGCAAATTGCTTGTAAATATGCTCCCACATGTGCATGGAAAATTTTGATTTTGAATGTTTGTGTTACATAGCCATGTTAAAAGTGATACAAACATGCAGGAAAGGCAATGAAAAAATGCTTTTATGTGTCTTAAGGACATTTTAAGTAATTTTGCCATGTGCAGTGTTTTGAAATTATGATTTGAAAATCGTTTTTGGGGAAAAGGAATTGATTTAAATTTATGACAAGGACATAATGGTGTATGCTTCTTTATACGGCAATTGACTGTCCCTGATGTTATTTTTCCCATTTTAATGTAAGACCTTTCTCTGTGGCGCAAGTTGCTTGTAAATATGCTCCGACCTGTGCATGGGAAATTTAGATTTTAAATGTTTGTGTTACATAGCCATGTTAAAAGTGACCCAACCATGCTGGAATGGCAATCAAAAAACGCTTTCATGTGTCTTAATGACATTTTAAGTCATTTTCCCATGTGCAGTGTTTTGAAATTATGATTTGAAAATCGTTTTTGGGGAAAAGGAATTGTTTTTAAATTCATGACAAGGACATAATGGTGTATGCTTCTTTATAAGGCAATTGACTGTCCCTGATGTTATTTTTCTCATTTTAGTGTAAGACCTTTCTCTGTGGCGCAAATTGCTTGTAAATATGCTCCCACATGTGCATGGAAAATTTAGATTTTGAATGTTTGTGTTACATAGCCATGTTAAAAGTGACCCAACCATGCAGGAAAGGCAATCAAAAAACGCTTTTATGTGTCTTAAGGACATTTTAAGTAATTTTCCCATGTGTAGTGTTTTGAAATTATGATTTGAAAATCGTTTTTGAGGTAAAGGAATGTTGTTAAAATTTATGTGCGCCATATGCCCCCAAATTTCTTTTTCAGGGGTGCAGCAGGGTGTTATTGAGACACCCCTGCAGCTTTGGAAAAATTCCTAATTTGTGATGAGCAAATTGTTAATCGCAAATTGCACCTTCATTTATATGAGCCTCCTAGCCCATGGAAATGAATGGGTAATTTGCAATTAGCAATTTTCTCATCGCAAATTTGGAATGGTAAAGAATCGCTATTTATTCCTTAAAATTCGCTTTTTTGGAAATGCAAAATAGTTATATGATACATATGGCGGTTGATGTCTAACAAGATAAGAAGCTTAGGGATACATTTATGATGACTGGCGCAATGAAGTAGAAATCACTTACTTCATTGGTAGAGCTTTACATGTATTATTTCCTCTGTATTCTTCATCAAGCGTAACTTTAATCTGCAATCCTGAGTAGGCCTCACTTAAACAAACCTCTGGATAGGCCACATCTTATTGTTATCCTGAATTAATCATTTAAAATGCTAGGGACAGATTTATGATAGGTGTATGCCTCTTTTGCGCCACTTAGAAAACATTGTCCATGGGGAAATGACTTAAAATGTCCTTAAGACACATGAATGTGTTTTTTTAAAACGTTTGCAATTTTTTTGGGTCACTTTTAACATGGCTATGTGACTCAAACAGTCAAAATCTAAATTCGCCATGCACAGGTGGGAGCATATTTACAAGGAATGTGCTCCATGGGGAAAGGTCTTATAATGTAATATGGGAAAAATGACATCAGAGACACTGAAATGCCTTATAGAGAAGCATACACCATTATGTCCTTGTCATAAATTTGCAAACCATTACTTTTCCCCAAAAACGATTTTCAAATCATAATTTGAAAACACTGCACATGTGGAAATGACTTAAAATGTCCTTATTTCAAAATTTGCTATTCCTTATTTTGCGATTGCACTGAAGGATTTGCAAATTTTGCGATTCCTTAAATGTAATGTATCAAACAAAAAATATGTAAAAAATGACATTAAGGATTTGGAAACTACCACCAACTTCTAGTTTGTGGTAAATTGCGAATTCTTTTCAAAAAGCTTTTTTTTCCAAAAAACAAAAGGTCCCATATGACGCCCATACATGCCCTTAGGGCATGTAGGTGTGCCATATGCCCCCAAATTTATTTTTCAGGGGTGCAGCAGGGTGTTCTTGAGATACCCCTGCACGCTTGAAAAAATTCCTATTTTGTGATGAGCTAATTGCTAATCGCAAATTGCAACCTTCATTCCTATGAGCCTCCTAGCCCATGGAAATGAATGGGTAATTTGCAATTAGCAATTTGCTCATTGCAAATTAGGAATAGTAAAGAATTGCTATTTATTCCTTAAAATTTGCTATTTAGGAAATGCAAAATAGTTTGATGGTACATATGGTGGTTCATCTGTAACAAGATAAGAAGCTTAGGGATACATTTATGATGACTGGTGCAATAAAGTGCACATTACTTACTTCATTGGTAGGCCTTTACATGTATTATCTCCTCTGTATTCTTCATCAAGCGTAACTTTAATCTGCAATCCTGAGTAGGCCTCACCTTAAACAAACCTCTGGATAGGCCACACTTTATCGTCATCCTGGATTAATCATTTAAAATGCTAGGGACAGATTTATGATAGGTGTATGCCTCTTTTGTGCCACTGTGCGTCACTTTTATGATGCAGCGGTGGTGCAAAAGATTTGCTATGAGGCGACAACATTACAAATTGATGCATTTAGGCAGATATGTCATGGTGTAAAAAAAACGTACCACATGAAACCGATGCAGCAGTGATGCAAAAGATGCACCATGTCGTAAGACAGGCCTCACTTGGGGCCATATGTATCAAGCTAATTAGCATTCGCAAAGATCAAAATTCTACGAATTTTGGCCTTTGCGAATGTTAATTAGACAAATGGTATGTATCAAACAAGTTTGATGCAAAATAAGGAGTAGCAAAATTTGCTATTCCTTATTTTGCAATTGCACTGAAGGATTTGCAAATTTTGTGACTACTTAAATGCAATGTATCAAACAAAAAATATGTAAAAAATGACATTAAGGATTTGGAAACTATTGTGGTAAATTGGTGGTAATTTGTGAATTCTTTTCAAAAAGCTTTTTTTAAAAAAAACAAAAGGTCCCATATGACGCCAACACATGCCCTTAGGGCATGTATGTGTGCCATATGCCCCCAAATTTCTTTTTCAGGGGTGCAGCAGGGTGTTCTTGAGACACCCCTGCACCCTTGGAAAAATTCCTAATTTGTGATGAGCAAATTGCTAATCGCAAATTAAACCTTCATTCCTATGAGCCTCCTAGCCCATGGAAATGAATGGGTAACTTGCAATTAGCAATTTGCTCATCGCAAATTAGGAATGGTAAAGAATCGCTATTTATTCCTTAAAATTCGCTATTTAGGAAATGCAAAATATTTTGATGATACATATGGCAGTTCATCTCTAACAAGATAAGAAGCTTAGGGATAGATTTATGATGACTGGCGCATCACCAGGGATGTGCCAGTCATCTTGCGCCGCTGTTCCGCCACCCATGGTGTGCTGCATTTACAATGCGGCACAGCATGGGGCAAAAACGGCACAGATGCTTGACGCATCTGTGCCGTTAAGGTGGCGCATTGCTGGAGTTGTATCGCAAGTGCGATGCAGCTCCAGCAAGGCTCAGGGGTGCACCATCTCCACAATGTTGCGTCAAGACTTATGCCTGCTTCAAGCAGGCGCAGGGTTTTGACGCAGGTTTCTCCTATCTGATTGTAAATGCGGCACACCATGGGTGGCAGAGCAGTGGTGCACGTTAACTGGTGCATGCCTGCGGATGTGCCATTTAACATAAATCTGCCCCTTTACATTTAAGTATGTGCAGGGGACACAGAGTCGGTGAGGCTTATCCAAGGTTAAGAAGAGATGAGTCCTGTTCAGTGAAAGATTAGACATAGGCTTCACCTGCTCAGCATCGCTGGACATGGCTAAATAATAGCTGCAAAATGTTACTCTTGTTAAACAATTTTACTATTATAATCTGTGAGATTTGTCTCTTACTCTGCAACATCTCATTGTTGTTATCTTTCTTTAAAGATAAAGACAACCTCAACATGAGCGACAATCTGCAATCAGTTGATTTTGACCTCATCATTGAACTTGTAATTGAAACATCAGTGGATGTTGATCCCTTGGATGATTTAAATCCTGAGGATGAAGAAGAGCGTGATGAGGATGCAGATTTGTCCGAATTATATGATATAGGATGGGAAGCTGACCTGCTTGAGCCTTTGGAACTATAAACATTTATTTTTAAAATTTATAATTAATAAAAAGTAAAAAGGTAAACCGTTTAATTTAAAAATAAAGACACCTTCAAAAGCAGGTTATGTGTAGTGTCTTCAATAAAATATTAAAATATGCTCATAAAATTAGATCAGATTCACATATAAAATAGCATAGGTAACATAAATATAAATGTCATTTCTTTTCTGGTATTTCTGTATTGTAAATTTGCCAACGACTAAAAAATCTTCTAATTAAAATGTCAAGTAGTGTGTTAAGTTTTTGATCACTGTTACTGATTTACTGTTTGGTAATAATGGTTAATAACATTTTTTATTATATTTTTCCACAGATTCAACTGCAGATCATTTCAAGATTTCACCATGCCTACAATAGAAAGACAGATAAAGGCTGCAAAATGTCAAAGACAGCAGGTGAAAAAAAAATACGCAGCAGTCCTCTAACAAAAAGATTTGTCAAGTCACGAAGAAAGCACCGGGTAAGAGCACAAAAGAATTTATAAGAAATATGTGTAGTAAAAAAAATATTACTACAGAAAATGTTTCAGTCCATAAAACGAGAAGGAAATCAAATGGAAAGGAAAGGCCAATGGAAAATGTTACTGCTAGAGCAAGAGATAACTCTGTGCATGATAGTAGAAGGAAACAACAGTTTAGGGAGATTCGTAAACGAATGTTCCGGAACAGGATAATTGGCAATTTGTTAAAAAATATTAAGAAAGGTCAACAGAAACTGGTTTTTTATAAGACAAAAAAAAAAGTTGAGAAAGTTATTGATCAGGCATTTGAAATTAAACGTAAGTTATTTATTTTGATAATCAATAGAATTAGGAAGCTAAACAAGGCAATTTTTGATTTCAAAAGAAATAGTAGATGGAAGAGAATAGTTAATCGTAGTAATTTTTGTGAAGTTTTTTCTGGAGAATGGATGCATAGTTCAAGCTGTGAGGCATTTTTTAATGAGGAGAGTTATTTCCAGGATAATGATTTGGTGCATGCAGTTGACACCAGTGGTCGTGCTTATGAAGTGAAAGATGGTTGTCCAGTTGAAAAAGAAAAACTTGTGACAACAGAGGCAGAAGAGGTGTTAGGTAATGAGGTTTTAGGAAGACGTGCTAAGGGTCCTGTGTACACCTGGAAGTGTAGTAGTATTTGCAGTGTGCGACAGGATTCCATCAATTTGCTTTGTGATTTTGTACGGTCATTTAATAAGAAAAGTTTGAAGCAGAAAATGATGTTGTTGCAAGAATTAGATCCTTGCAGAGTAAGAGAAGTGACAGGTTTGCATGGACATTCACTGGCTTGTCTTTCCAGGAGAGTATGCCAGAGTGTTTTTCATCATTTCAGGATGCTAGCAGTGCATCATAACAAAGTGAGGAAATTAGTTAGAATGTTGTATTATGCTATGAGTCCAGCAATTATGCTTAAACAATTATGCGCTGCTCTTTTGCATGGTTCTGAAATAGATGTGAAGAACATATGTGAAGAAATTGAGTTTTGTTACTTTGGAAGTAAAGAGGAGAATGTTGAAATTGAGCAAGAAGAAGAGGGTCATGTGGAAGATAGTGTACAGGTTTCCAGTACAGATAATTTCCAGAGGGAAATTGCGACGTTTGAGGTGAAATCAAGTGAGAGGCCTAATTTCACTTGTGTGTGTTGTCGACGCACTTATTATAAGAATCAGACTAAGTTAGTGGATTTATATGCAAAAAGTGAAAGGGAAAATAATAGTGAATGGAAGGATTTTGCAACATACTTGATGGTAGAAAATTGTTTTGATTTGGGATTGGATCAACGTGTGTGTACTTATTGTTCTTGCAAATTAAATCAAAACCAGATGCCTGCTAGAGCAGTTCATAATAATCTGGAATTGGTTGAGATTCCTTCTGAATTGAAGGATTTAAATACTTATGAATCTATTTTGATTCAAAGTATCCATCCCTTTCAGGCTATTGTAAGAATGGAGCCAAAGACAGGGAAATTGCCTCCATCAGATTTACAGAGAGGATTAAAGGGAAGAGTTGTTTATTTGCCTCTAGATTTGAAGAAAAACATTAACACAATTGGAGTAGAAAAAGTGGAAGAGGAACCTCTGGTTATCTTAGTTAATGGGGTTCCGACAAAGAATAAGAAAATATGGCAAGATTTAGTAGATGTTAGGAAAGTTAAAAAGGCAACATTGTATTTGAAAAAAAATAATAAATACTATAAGAATGTATATGTTGCAGAAGAGGAAGTAAGTGAGGAAGAGGATAGCGATTTGTGTGCTGGTCAAATTGAGAAAGTAGAACCCTCTACTAGTGAAGAAATATATGAACATTATAGTGTTCATCCTTTGCATTCCAAGGAAGTCATGGGGAATGCTATTGAGTTGTTTCAAATGAAACAAGCCAAAGGGAGTCCCATTAGTGTTTGGGAGGAAAGTTTGGAAGCTCGGTGTTTCCCACAGCTTTTTCCAACAGGTCAGGGAGGAAGATATGATGAGCGACCTCATCAAATTCCTGCTTCTGAATACCGGACTTTGCGATTGTATGCAGGAGATGCTAGGTTTCGACAATGCATTCCTTATTTGTTTCATCTCCTGTTTGAAAGCGATCTGTCTGGACTGTCATATGCAGTGAACCACATCTTGAAAAGTGGTATACACATGCAAAACATCTCGGCAAGTGACTTTATGGATAAAGTCAATGTCCAAGATAGTATTTTGGATTCTCACCTGATTAATCTCATGGCGTGTCAGCGTGGTACTAATGAGTACTGGTACCGTCGTCATGGTGATTTAAAATGTATGCTGAGGAACTTAGGTACTCCCACATGGTTCCTCACTCTGAGCTGTGCCGAGTATGGTTGGGAAGACTTACTTGAATTTCTACGAGAGGCAAATGCTAACGTAGATAACATCGAATTCAAGACACCCGGAGAACTGTGCTCTTTGGATCCAGTCAATGTATGTAGGTACTTCAATCATAGATTTGAAGCTATGATGTCTTTCATCATGAATAAGAAGAATCCACCTATTGGAGAGGTGTTGGATTTCTTCTGGAGAAAGGAGTACCAAGCAAGAGGTGCTCCTCATATACATATGTTGCTGTGGATCAAGGATGCACCTAAATTTGGAACGGATCCAGAAGACTCAGTGATGAGTTTCATCCAACAGTATTCTACGTGTGCTGTTCCAAACGCAAAGGAGAAGAAAAGCCTAAGAGAAAAAGTTCTGCGTTTCCAAAGCCATCGATGTGGAAAGTACTGCCGTCGTAAATTCCGAAACAAGGACAAGTTCTACACTAAATGTCGTTTCGGCTTTCCACGACCGGTGATTTATAAAGGAAGAGTAAACAGTTTGATGTCTTCGCTGCGACACAATGTCATGAAGAAATCACCTAAAAACACTTACAATTTGAAGAGGAACGAAGCGTCCAAGTACATCAACGACTACAACCCGGTGATTTTGTCCATGTGGAATGCTAACATGGATATACAGTTTGTGGCTGATAACTGTATGGCTGTGGCTCGGTATGTGACGTCTTACATCACCAAAAAAGAGAAGACAGAATTGAAGGATATGTGGGAGGACATTTCCCATGAAAAGAGCCTCAGCAAGAAGTTGTACAGTTTCAGTCTGAAGATGTTGTCGCATCGAGAAATCGGAGCGTACGAATGTTCTGACCGGTTGTCTTCAGCAAGTCTCTATGCCAAGTCCAGGAGTATCGTTTGGGCGAGTCTTGGTCTTGCTGCAACGCGTAATCGAGTTCTCAAACCTGTGCGGGAAATTGAGTATTTGGCGGAAAAGGAGCCAAACAGTACCGACATTTTGAAGACCAACATGTTGGATACATATTATCCAAATCGAAGCATTCACCTCGAGAATGTTTGTCTGTATGAGGTTCTTCAAAATTACATATTCAAGAGGAACATCAAAGAAGATACTGAGAAAGGAGTGTATGCTGTAATAGGAAGTGAGGGATGTCTGGTCAAGCAAAGAAAATGCCACTTGGTAAACCATCGAAAATTGAGTGGCGAATCTCCTGAAAAAAAGGAGTTTTTCTATTTAGCACTTTTGCAACTTTTCAAGCCTTGGCGTGCAGAAGAGGAACTGCTTGGAGATTTCCTCTGTTACGAAGACTCTTTCAATGCTGCCAAGGAGACCATAGAATGTCCTGCTTTTCCCAAATATGTAGAAATGTTGAATGCGGAAATTGAGCAGGAAGCAACGATTGCAGCCGAGATTGCCAGAGACAGTTCTCAGGACAGTCAGAGTTCTGCTTCATTGAGTCAGGATCCACTAGGAGGACCTGTTATCGAAAATGAAGCTGCCACTGCTATGAATGAAGTGGAAAGAGCCATGGCACATGCTCAAGAGGATGCGGTTAACTTAGAAGAGTTGGAAAGACAACTCAACGTTGAGCAGAGGAAAATATATGACGAAGTTACCATGCAAATTGATCATGGATTAAGTCATGATAAGAAAGAGTGCTCATGTACATCGTTGAAGCCTGTCCGACTGTACGTGAGTGGAGAAGCGGGAACTGGAAAAAGTTTCCTCATTAAAGCAATTTCATGCTATTTGCAGGAAAGGACAGAGTCATCGCTGTCTTGTGTTGTCACTGCTCCAACTGGACTGGCAGCTCATAATATTAAAGGGATTACTTTACATCGTTTACTGATGCTGCCAGTGGAGCATGACAACAAATTACAATATCACAAGCTATCTGGAGATGCTTGTTTTGAAGTTTCAAGAATCTTGAGAAAAATGAAACTTCTTATCATTGACGAAGTAAGCATGGTTTCCAATGTCATGCTTGCCTTTGTGCATTTGAGGATGCAAGAAGTTCTCAAAACAGAGTATGATGTGTTATTTGGTGGCAAACACATCATTGTTTTCGGAGATCTTCTGCAGCTGACACCAGTGAAAGGGCAACCTGTGTTCAAAATGCTCACGCATGGAGATACCAGGAAGTGCCTAGGCAGCATTGGCAACGTCAATATATGGTTAAACTTCAATTATGCTGAACTGCATGAAAATATGCGTCAGGCGAAGGATGAAGTTTACAAGACTATTCTACAAGATGTTAGAATTGGAAAAGTGACCGAGCATGGGAAAGAAGCTTTACATGCACGATTACTGTCAAATTTATATCCAGAACAAGATGTTGTGCCTGAGAATATTTTTCAGAAAATTACTGAGAAGAAATCTGGAATATGTTTGATGCCAACTCTTGCAGAATGTGCCAAATTTAACAACAAAATGTTGCATTTAGAAAAGCAAGAGATTGTGAAACTGGAAGCTATTGACAGAGTAGAGCATATGGGATCAACAATTATTTTGTCTGAGAATCTGAAAACAAAATTGGATTCATTAGAGAAGAGTATATCTAAAACTGCAGGTTTTGAAAAGACTCTGAATGTGTGCTTGAACTGCCGTATAATTTTAAGAAGGAATTTACATGTTGAAAGAGGTCTGGTAAATGGATCAATGGGTAATGTTGTTGATTTTGTGAAATACAGAAATAGAGATGGAATTGAATTTTTAAAAATTAAATTTGATGGCATTGAGGAAGTACAGTTAATTGCTCGTTGTTCTGCTAGATTTTTGCTTGTAAAAGACTTATATGTTCGCCGTAAGCAGTTTCCTGTTTGCTTGGCATATGCGGTGACAATCCATAAATCGCAAGGTTTAAGTGTAGACAGTGCATTGGTGAATATTGGCAGTTCTGTGTTCAAGGAGGGTATGGCATATGTGGCATTGTCACGAGTTAGAACTTTATCGGGATTGTACTTGATTGAGTGTGATGTCACAAACATTTGTGCAGATCTAGAATGTGTTATGGAATACAATAGGTTAAGAAGAGAGTATGCGCCACATTTGCCTCAGTATCCTTTGTTTCAGAAACGTGTGGTAGGCCGGAAACGAAGAAATGTGACCAATACTGGGGAGGTTGTAGCAAAAAGACAAAAAGTCAATGAACCTAAAATTACAAGCAGAAACAAAAAGGATTCTGTTGAAGATGTTGTTGGTTTTCAATTTGAAAATAGTTCTGGTGTCAACTGCTATGCTAATGTAGTGGTTAATGTTTTGTTTTCTCTAGAAAATGTAAAAGAAGAGATTGTGGTCAATTCTGATCAAAGATTTTGCAGTTTGTTAAATTCTGTGTTAGAGAAATGTAGCACTGATAGAAGAAACATTGAAAGTGTGTCTGAAATTCGAAATCTGTTAGACAGATGTTCAGGCCAAACACAATTCTCTCAAAATATTCAGCAAGATTGTCAGGAGTTTTTAATGTACATGCTTGATGTATTACATGCTGAAGGTGTAGATGTAGATCAGCTGTTTGGGCTTTCTTATCAATGGCAGCATGACTGCGAGAACTGTATGGTATCAAGTACTACTAGTGTAGACTCAGAAAGATTTATATATTTAACTTTGCCAGACAGTAAATCAGTCTCCTTTAATAAGCTAGTAAAAGCAGCTGATCACAACATGGAGTGTAGCCAATGTAAATCTGAAATGATGTCCACATTATTTATACGAACATATGGCCAGTATGTCATTTTAATGTTCCAACGATGTAGGCCTGATGGAACAAAATTGACAACTTTAATTAAAAATTTTGTGGCTTCACAGTTGTCAATATCAGGAAGGACTTTTGTAACTGTAGCAATTATATATCATGATGGTCCTTCAATAACATCAGGACATTATACAGCTTATTTAAAGTGTAGAAATGGCTGGTCATTCTGCAATGATTCTGTTTTAATTTTCAAAAAAATATTGCCGTATGACCTTAAAAACTCTTACCTGGTGTTTTTAAAACCAAAATTTTAGGGAAAGAATCTCGGGATGTGCTCTGAGGAATTTCAAGAAGTTCTAATGGCTCCTACACAATTTGGCCTTGAGGATAAGTGTAGTTCAGAGACATAACTTCTAACCATAAGACTGGACATCATGGAGAAATAAGTGCACTTTGAATGAGTTCAGAAAAACTATTTCTTTTTATAAGCTAATTGAAGCAGCCAATCAAAACATAGAGTAGAGGGAATGTAAGTCTGCAATGCTGTCTACTGTTTTACATTGCTTTGTGATTAAAAGTGATGTAGAGAATTAAATAATTGTAGTAGTCATAGAGGTAGTGTAAGTCTGCTTCATAGTAAGCAGTATCAGTGTCATAGGAAATGTAGAACATGACTGAGCAAGAAGGGGAAGATATTACTATTCCAGGATTGTGAAAATGATCTTCAACATTTTAATTCTGAAAGTTGCGGAAATTCCAAATGACGGGATTGGCTTACAAGAAATCCAAGAGTTATAAATGGCTCTGACCAGATTTGGCCTTGAGGAAACTTGTGGTAGAGAGCAAGAAGTCATTTATTGCATGTAACGTGTTTTTAAAAACGATGGAGATTTTCTTTCAGAAAGTGGCGGGCTGAAAGTAATAACAGCACAAAAGAGTGTAAGCTGTTCATAGGACATCCTTGGACGTCATGGAAAGTAAATTAACTTTAAGGAGTTCTGAATTTTGATTTCTGATGTTGTATGGGTTTTTTAAACACAATCATTTTGATTGTGTTTTTTTTTCCCCGCTGTTACATGATGAATACCTTCAAGTCACTGTTTTTAGTGAAATTTGATACATTCTGAGAACAGCAAAAATAAACCATTTAACATGTATAATTAATTCTGTACTGTTTGCATTTATGATGTATATGTAGAACTGTGTAGGAGGCATGGAGAAGGTGAGGCTTCTGTAAGTGTCAAAGTTGTTGCATGCAGTGCTGCACTTCTGCGTATTCTTTCATATGCTAGACTACATCTGCACAATGAGATACCTAAGCAAAGGAAACACAAGTGATGTGATTGTGAAATGAGCAAAATAAATTGCACGTATTTCAATTACATCACCTGTGTTTCCTATCATTACGAATCACATTGTGCAGATCAAGTTTAGGTCTGTCCAGGGAAACATAGGAGGTTTGTACTTTGTTGAAGAGTGCAGTGGACATGACTCACTTCATTGGTAGACTTTCACAGATATTATCTCCTCTGTACACTTCAACAAGTGTAAATCTCATCTGCAACCCTGAGTAGGCCTCACCTCAAACAAACTTCTGGATAGTAGACATCTTATTGGCATCCTGAAGCAATTATTTAAAATTTTAGTGTCTTGCGACACTTTTCTGAAACAACAGCAATGCAAAATATGCACCATGTTTTAAGATAGGCCTCACTTCATCTGCATCAAGATACTGTTAGTTTAAAATGTATATCTTTAGGACTGTGTAGGGGGCCTGGAGAAGCAGAAGCTTCTGTAAGTGTCAAAGTTGTTGAAAAACTGTTTGTCCTTCAATCTTTGCCCTTGTCTTTTGTAATTTTTAAATACATGTTTTAATATTTTTCAAATGTTTGTTCTCTCTTTCACAGATTGAAAGTATAAAAACAAAAAGTGAGTAATTTAACGACAATTATAAGGTAAATATTTTGTACTCTTTTCGTTACATTTCTATCACATTGAACTACTATTAGTTCCACTGCTTCATTTCTTTAATCCTCAGTTTCCTACCTTTGCTACTTCCCTCATTCCTTTCTCTATTACCTACTTACTCAACTCCTTCCACTCTTTTTCTCAGTCCCTCTCTTCTCATAGTTCCTCACTCTTGTTCACTCACTCCGTCTCTATTACTCTTAGTGTCTTTGACTGATCACTGTATCACTATTTGTTCATAATGCTTTCTCTGTGTAGTTGAAGCACACTAAGGGGCATATTATCAACACAGCCAATAAAATTATTGCTGTTTTTATTGGCAGAAAACTGGTGCAAAAGTAGTTTTAGTGGCAGTTTTCTGCCGCAAAAGCAGCTTTAGCGACACATTTCTGCCAATAAAAGCTGCAAAACTTTTATTGCCTATGTTGATGATATGGCTCTATGTTACTTACATTTCTTTGCTGTTTCAATTAATCTTTTTCTGTTATTTTTTGTTTTCTGTTTTCTATTTTTTCTCTCTGTTATTCCCCATGTTTTAATCTTATTTTAAACATTCACTCACATTCTCCAAGAAACTCTTCTTTGTTAATGTTATACTCTCTTTTTTAGGTCGAGCGACCTATCTCAATGCGCATGTGCGCATTGAGAGCGGGAGCTCGATCTATTGCAGCTTAAACAGAGCTTACCGAGATCAGGCGATTCCCAGGCGATTTCTTCCAGTGCACGTGAAAGCGCGTGCACAATGCCACCAGCCGCTTGCCTCGCATTACCACATCAAAGGCAAGGCGGCCTCGTCTCAGGCCCCTGCTGCTACACACCCTCATGCCGCTCTCCCCGCTCCGCCCCCTCCCCTGCCCGCCGTGTCGCATTTCTCCTCCGCCGGCCGTACTTTCACTTTGACGGCCGCAGGCCATCTCTCGTGTTTCTCCTTGTTATTGTTCGAGTGTTTCCCTGGCTCAGCGTGGTGCCCGATTCATGGACATTTACAGACGCTCTGGTCTCTGTTATTGTATTTCCAGGACATGGTGCCATTCTGCCGCAGCAGCATTAGGGCTGTACATAAAATGCCATGCGATAATTCACTCTAGTTTTACTTAGGCTCTCACAATGTTTTTAAGTAACGTGACAGCTGCAACATATTTAAGTGCCCAGACAGCTACAACCACACTTGTGAACAGCATTTCTTACCCCGCTCGGAGGCGGGGTCATGACTTCACTCAAATGGTGAACAATGGCATGGGAGTCAAGAACATCGCAGAGTAGGGTTATAAGCTGGCCGGTGCTTGTTCTACATTGGCATGCAGCTCTCCCTTTGAAGACTAGATTCCTGTTTGTATTCCCCAGTCTAATATAAACAAGCATTTTTTATACTGCAATCAAAATAAAATAAAGCGGAACAGGACCGTAAATTACGTGTGACGTACATTGCATACAAACTGAGGATTCACGTGTGTTTGTCTATACACTCCAGCACCCGCTTACACATACAGTGGTACCTACACAGCAGCACACACACACTAACAAACATAGATAGATACACAGCACAGCGTGGGACACGCACACAAACACAGTGGCTCACACACGCACACTCACAGTAGGCCACATACAGTAACTCGCTGTACACACACGCGCACACACACGCAGTACATCACGCTCCACATACACAGGCACTCAAGGTTAAATGCACAGGCATAAAGTGGCACAGACACAGAGTGAGTCACACACAACTGCAAGGTCAGTAATTGTCAGGTACAAACCCACTCGCAAACAGCGTGACTCACAAGCGCAGTAGTGCATACCCTCACACTGTTACATGCTTAAAGTGGCACACAGTCTAAGATGCAGTGACACATAGACTATTACTATGAAGCACACACACTTAGATAGACATACCTAGGCACGTGCACACAAGCACTCCTAATTTCAGATTTGGACGTAGCATTCGCTGCGTTTTGTAGTCTGAGAGGCATTTGAAACACACAACCACCTGCCTTTAGCTCATACACTCAGAAGGTGCCAGCACAGGGCTCCCTCCTATATCCGCCTTAATGCGCTCTTGTTCTGCCAATTAATTAGCCTCCGAGGGTGGGAGCGGTCGCTCTTGTGATCCCCCCGCCTGCCGGGAGGCTCGGGCACATTACAGATGGAATAGCAGTGGTCCCCACGCCACCAGCTGCCTAATAACTGAGCTGCCTGCAGCCCGGCAGAGCACAGCTGGGACCTGCCCCACCAGGCTCGGCACCAACAGCTCCCCTAATCAGCCGGGCCAGGCGGCCACTGCGAGCCGCTCTTTAGTGGGCAGATGGTGTGACTTTGGACACTTTTACCTGCGTTAAAGTATTGCATGCCTCCCTCGCCCCCCCCTCACTCCCCTCAAACTATACACCCCTGCTTTCAAGTGGAGGCTGGAGGGCATCTTACTCATTCTAGAGACTAATTACAACTCTGATTTCTAGTGTTTATTTGGAAGGGGCACAGAAGTTGCAATTGTGTGTTGCATTATTTCTTATCAAGCACGTAGCAGCAAACACCTGGGTAGGTCAAATGCATGAGAGTATTTTTCTAGGGTTTATCCCAGGCTCAAGCATTTAAAAGTACTTTGAGATGTGATAAATGTCCAAGATCACACAGGGTGTGCCTGCAATGACACTGTAATTGTGCCCAGCTATCAGGTTTTACAATTTGCACTTCAGCCGCTGGATGGTAGGTAGGATTTGTAAAGTGTGCCCAGGATCACACAGTGTGGTCATGCAGCAGTTTAATTGTCTACTGGACCAATAAAACTAACATTGTCCAGTATACCAATCAAAATTGCTCTCCAAAGACACCAGGCAAAGCAGACGCTCCCTCAAACAGATCACCAAGCGCAATTTACCCTACTTACAGCCTAGCCTGTTCTCTGTCGAGACTTTAGCAATCTTTAGAGCACAAGATAAGATCTTTTCACATGGAAGAGTCAGACGTATTGCAACACTACTTAAGAAACAAGCATTGGCATAGACAATAGGTCTCGCCTTTGGGACCTTATACGTGTTTAGCCATGCAACAGTTGATGTTGCTGCACCAAGGATATTATGCTGCATAACTAAATACTTAGAAGGTCCCAAAGGCGAGACCTATTCGCTATGCCAATGCTTGTTTTTCTTTCACTTCGTTATCTATTTTGTTTTTCACAATTATACCCTCTTCTGTCTTTTCTTCGGTAAATAGATCTATTAAACAGTATCTCTTCTTTACTCCCTATAGCTGCCTTTCTTTTAACATCACTCTCTGTTTACTTTCCTTATACTTACACTTTTTAAAAAAAAAAAAATTTTTTGGGTTAGCCCCCGGTCCGCGTACCGGGAAGCTAACCCGGGAGTGAACCAAAAGAAATAGAGCTTGCCAGAGTGCTAAACAGTGTAGCAATTTTTTTTGAAAGGGAAGGTAGTTCTGAAAAGAACTTTTTTTTTTATATTTTTGTTGTTTTATATATTTTTTTTTTTTTGAAATTTTTTTGTTTTTTTTGCATTTTTTGAACGATTTTATATTTTTTTTGGTTTTTTTGGGGGGGGGAAACAACAAAAAACAGGCGTTGAAAAGGGCTCAACAGGAGCAAAAAAAAATTACTGGGGGCGGTTAGGGCCACAAGCTAATAATGCACGACAGTGCATACATAAATGTATCATATGCCCAAAATTTTGTTGGATATTTGGCACAGTTTCCCGTGCCTCCTCTGGTGTTAAAGAAACCGGTATTGTTGGTCTGGCCACAGGAGTTGGTCTAGGATTGTCCAGCATATCCCTTAATTCCGCCCGGCTGTAATTTAGGGGATGTTTCCTCGTCATGTGCCTATGCATGGTGTGATTACCATAACTGTATTTTTTGTCCGTCCCTCTGGACAATTGTTCCTTGCATATGAGGCAGGTGACATACCTCGCGTTGACTTTTTTTTGTCCACGAGGCATCGAAAGAAACTGCCAGATGAAACTGGCTTTCTTTCTGGAAACCCGGGGCAACTCTTCCAGGAATTGTGGTTCTTCTCCCTCCTCATCCATTTCTTCATCTTCCTCCTCAGTGTTGGTAATCACCTGGGGAGGTGGTCCTCTCTTCCCATGAGGAGGTGGAGGTGGTGGTGGGGGTCCACCAGCTGAAGCAACCAATGAAGCCATTTTCACACAAGCAAAATAGGTCTTCCAACAAGCAAAATAGGTCTTCCTCTCACAATGATGAAAGTCAGAGTGAGGAAAGAAGGAGGGGTTTTCATCATTTGGAAAAAACAATACTTCTCAACCAATGAAAAGTGTTATTTTTAGGTCACCTGACCTAGCCTTCCATAATTATGAAACTAAAAGTGAAATGAACCAATGAAAAGTTTTATTAACAAGTCACATGACCTCTCACGCTCATGTTACGCGCTGCGGAACGCTCCCCGGTTAGCTTCCGGGTCGCTCCGCTTCGCGCCTCGGTCCGCGCCCCGGGACACTTCCGGGTGCGCTAACGCGATACGTCACAAGACGCATTTCGCGGCAACGCGATACGTCGCGCTTTCGCGCCGCGGATCGCTACCGGGGAGCTGCGTTTCGCGCCTCGGTCCGCGCCCCGGGGCACTTCCGGGTGCGCTAACGCAGTACGTCATAAGACGCATTACGCGGCAACGCGATACCGTCACTATGTTGATTTCTTACCGGTTCGCGGACCGGATCGCGGAATCAAATTGAGCTAACGGGAAGCTTCCCGGTTCGCGGACCGGGAGCGAAACAAAAAAAAATATTTAAAAAAAATTATTAATAAACATATAAAATATATTTTTGGATTTAAAGAAGAATACATTTTACAGCTATAGATATTAGCTTTTAAAAAACCATTGAAATTCACTGAAAAAACCATAGGTTATAGACCATATATAGTTAGGAATTAGCATTTACAAAACCTTGAAAATTCACTGAAAAAACCATAGGTTATAGACCATATATAGTTAGGAATTAGCATTTAAAAAACCTTATTTTACTCACACAAAACCAATGAAATTCCATATATAGTTAGTTGTACTAACTATATATCGCGCACCCGCAATCCACTGCTGATCATGTCACATATTACATCATTCATGACATGGTCAGTGACATCACTGATGACATCACTGATGACATCTCAAATGACATCACTGATGACATCTCAAATGACATCACTGATGACATCACTGATGACAACATCCAGTGACTGTATTTTTCTGTAAAGTTAAAATATGTCTTACATATTTAAGAATGAGTGGATGTATAAGTGTCTGGACGAAGGATTTAGTAGGTGCATGACTGACTGTATGAGTGAGTGGTTAAATGTGTCTCACTGAGTGCATGGGTTAGTGACTAAACTGTCTTAATTTGTGCATCATTATGTCTGTTGTTCTGTAAACTGCTGCATGTGTTGATCAGTAGCTATATGAGTAACTATATGGGTTATTGATTGGTTGCCCAAGCATTTGTATGGGAGACTGAGTGTGTGTGTGGGTGGCTGGGAGGTGTATGACTCTGTGCATAGATGTATGGGTTCAAAAGTGCATGTGGAAACAGCTGTATGGGCGGTTGACTGTGTGCATGACTGTATTGGTGAGTGAATAGATATCTCAGTGCTACATGTCAAAGTAAGTACATATGTAAAATACCGTACATGTGAGACTTGACATATATAAATAACTGTCCAGAAGAGCCAGTGAATGTGTGAGTGGCTGTATGCATCATTGTGCACTTGTATCCAGGATTGTATAAGTGAGTAAATATGTTTTAGTATATGTTTGAATAAGTAAGGTGTGTATAACTGTATAGTTGTGAAAATGGAGCTGTGATTGATTCTTTGCATGACTGACTAGGTGTGTAAGTAACTCCATGGATGAGTGACAGTCTGTGAGTGTCTGTTTACACTGAGTGTATATAAGGTTATATTAGAGTCTGAAGAGGTTCATCGTATTATCACATGAATGATGTCATCAGTGATGTGATCAGTAATGTCATTTGAGATGTCATCAGTGATGTCATCAGTGATGTCATTTGAGATGTCATCAGTGATGTCATTTGAGATGTCATCAGTGATGTCATCAGTGATGTCATTTGAGATGTCATCAGTGATGTCATCAGTGATGTCATTTGAGATGTCATCAGTGATGTCATCAGTGATGTCACTGACCATGTCATGAATGATGTAATATGTGACATGATCAGCAGTGGATTGCGGGTGCGCGATATATAGTTAGTACAACTAACTATATATGGAATTTCATTGGTTTTGTGTGAGTAAAATAAGGTTTTTTAAATGCTAATTCCTAACTATATATGGTCTATAACCTATGGTTTTTTCAGTGAATTTTCAAGGTTTTGTAAATGCTAATTCCTAACTATATATGGTCTATAACCTATGGTTTTTTCAGTGAATTTCAATGGTTTTTTAAAAGCTAATATCTATAGCTGTAAAATGTATTCTTCTTTAATATATATATATATTCACTGAAAAAACCATAGGTTTCAGTCACGTTATAGTTAGCAATTAGCATTTAAAAAACCTTAGAAATTCACCCATGATATAGTTAGCTGGACATTTCTCTCATACAAAACCATTGAAATTACCCCGTTATAGTTAGTTCAGCTAACTATAACTCACGCGCCCGCAATGCACTGCTGATGACGTCACATATTACATCACTCATCACATGGTCAGTGACATCACTGATGACATCCCTGATGACATCTCAAATGACATCACTGATGACATCACTGATGACATCTCAAATGACATCACTGATGACATCATCCTTGTAAAAGAGTGGCAGACCTCCTCTCACCCTCATATATAACCTTCCACTCAATCAACACAACAACCACAAATACACACACCTACTTGCTACCATTCTTGCCTGAGCTTATCAATTATTCTTCTTTAATTCAAATTCAAAGTGCAGGCCCTTTATGCAGCCTTTTTGGTAACTTCTACCCGTGAATAGCAGTGGGTAATTTGCGCGCTTCCGTCCTTTCTTGCGTCTATTCTACCACACACTACGGCAGGTTTACAAGCCTCTTGCGCCACTTTTGCATCATTTTTCCCACGACCTTGTAAATCTGCCCAACTGTGTGTACTTTATGCACTAGCTTTCTTCCTTAGTTGTGGTACTAGTGTTTCTTGCTCCCACTGCGGAATCCAACACCCTATCTGTGTAATGACCTGGAAATCCAAAGATCCACTTCACTGACAATGCATTGGGTAGTTTGTGTCTCTCCGACCTTTCTTATTTTTCACGTTTTTCATCTTCCACTCAATCTACACATCATCCACACATACACACATCTAATTGCTACATTCCTTACCTGTGATTATCAACTATTCCTCTATTTTATATTCATATTCAAAGTGCAAGCCCTTTATCGAGACTTTTTGTTGTAACTACTGTTCCAGGAATTCTGCTCATACACAGAACTGTGCATAAAGACTTAGGACCTCAGTGAATTACGGTGTACCAAAACCCACCTTACTACACAAACCCCCTAACCAGACTAGCAATCAGTGACTCATTGGTTCTTCGCCCTAGAGCAAAAACACCAATGACTAGTCAACCCAGAACATGCAACTTAGATTACATGAAGTAAAGTGGATAACAAGAATACTCTTTCAATATAGTCTTACACCAGTCCAAAACAAGATATAAATAAAGACACGTGCAACTTTCAAATGTTTATTTCTAATGCCATAATCTCCTGCACAGTTCCTTAGAAAATACAACCAAACATATTATCAGAAACAAGGTTGTCAGCATTGTTACTATTCTATGAAATACAAACGGAAAGAGCATCCTATAATGCTAAAGGTAAACAAATTTAAAATATACCTACATTTCACCCTCCCTACCTAGCAGATTAGTTTATAACTACAGAAAGTCTCATAGGATTACATGGGCAGACCCATACCTCTGGCACTCAGCAGTAGTGGATCACATTCAGTGCTCCACAAACTGTCTCCAACTGTGTGTAACTTTGCCTCCACAATGCATTATGAAACGCGCAAGTATCAGAGGTGGCCACAGCTGCATGTATTATGGCTCGAACGTGCGAGGATCATTCTGAATAACAGACACAGTATTCAAGAGGGCAAGAAAAAAGTCAATGCGGCCAAGGTGACTTGGCTAATCTGTGGAATGGAACTTTCAAGGGGGAACCCTAACAAGAAATATTCTTTTGGTAATAATGCCATGATTAGACACATGATCCGCAAGCATCCGAACACCTATTCTGCTGCAGAGATGAGGGAACTGGCCAGTAACCTCCCCTAATCTTCAAGGACCACCCGCAAAAGAAAGCAACCCACTCCATCGGGACCAGAGACAACAGAGACGATGCCTTGCATTCAACCACGATTTGAGGATTTCCAAATTACATGTATTTATTGTGGTAAGCTCATCTCCTATGGTGAAAAGAGCGTAAAGCTCATCGTCCTTGCTGGTGACAACCACAATTGCCGCAAAAAACCCTAATTTTTTCAGTTTTTTGTTTTTTGCTCCAGTTGAGCCATTTTCAATTCCCTTTTTTTTGTTTCTCCCCATAAACAATACAAAATACTGTTCAGAAAAGCCCAAAAAAGTACAAAATGTTCAAAAAAACATAAAAAAAATATAAAACAACAAAAAGAAGAAAAAAAACAGTTCTTTTTAGAACTACCTTTAATTTATAAAAATAAACATATATTTTTAAAGAATCTCTGTCAATTTTCTTTTCCTCAGGGTACGCACACCGGGGCGCGCACCCAAAAAAAAGAAAAAAAAAATTAATGAAGGAGTTAGCATGAGGGAAGAACACAAAGAGAGTAATGTTAAGAGAAAGAGAGCTAGAGGGAGAAACACAGAGGGATTGTTTATTACATAGTAAAAAACAGAGAAGGTGTAATAGGGTGAAAGTGAAAAAAGTAAAATGAATAAGGGAGCGAAAGAAGGGAAGAGAGAGGAAGAAGACTAAAGTAGAAATAGTGGGAGAATGTGAGTGGTTGTTGAAAGAAAAAGAAAGGACACTAAAAAATGGGGAATGAAGGGTAGTGACGGAACCGGGATAACTGAACAACGGTGAGGGAGGGTGAGAAAAGAACAGTGAGTGTAAGTAAAGAGGGGTGAAAGAGGGTGAAAAATTGAATTAGGATAAGACATGGGGAGTGACAAAGAGAAAGTACAGAGAGAGTAAAGGAAACAGTGCCTGAATGGGTCTGAGTGAAACAGCAAAGAAAGGTAAGTAATGCAGTGTGTGTGACTTATAGGGAGTCAGTGGGTGTAGGTCGGGGTGTGGGTGTATAAGGTGTGTCTGGGTGTGGGTGTGTGGGGTGTTTCGGTGTGGGTGGAGGTGAGGGTGTGTGAGATATGTGTGAGGGGTGTGTGGGTGTGGGGGGTATGTGTGTGGGATGTATGTGTGTGTATGGAACGTGTGTGTGTGTGTGTGAGGAGTGTGTGTGGGGGGGTGTGTGTGTATGAGGTGTGTGTGTGGTGTGTGTGTGTGGGCTCTATGTCAGAGGTGTGTGTATGTGTTGGGAGGGGGATGAGGTGTGTGTGTAGGAGTGAAGTAAATAATTAAGGAAAAGTGAATGAGTGAGGGAGCAAAGGAAGGGAACAGAGGGTGAGTGAACTAAAGAATGGGGACTGAAAGAAGTTGAATGTGAGAGGGGAAATAGGGAAAGGGGAGTAAACATGGAGAATAAGAAGAAGTGAACGAAGCAAAGTAAGGAAACAGGAGTGAGGTTGCTTGAGAAATTATTAGTGAGGTTAAAGCAAAGGGTGATGACAAACTACATTTTTTTAGGCACACTTACCATATAATAAATGTAACTTTTATTACATTTTTTACTACACTTTGTATCTGTGAAAGAGAGAAGAAAAAATAAGTTATAATTAGTAAAATATCTATTTTAAAATAAAAGATACAAATGAAGAGGTTAAAAATCATAACAGTGTATTTAGAAATAAAGTAAGAGTGAAGGACACAGAAAGAGAAATAAAGTAAGGTAGATGGACAAAAAGAGAGAAAAGGAAATAGAAGCAGAGCAAATTACTAAGAGTAAGGCATATAGATTCACTGACAGAGAGGAACAGAAGAACAGAGAAATGAACTGAAGGTAAGAAAGATACTAAAAGAATGTGAGTTAGCAAAACGAAATCAGGAAACAGTAGTAAGTAAAAAGATAATGACTGAGACGCAAAAGAGTCTAATTAAGGATGCATTTAGAAGAATGAGGAATGGAAGATAACTGAGAGTAAGTGAAGAACAGTCATAGAGTGAAGGGATGAAGGGAGAGAGGATAATATAGAAGGATTGAGGGAAAAGGAGTGAGGAAGTTAGTAGACAGACAGACTAAGAGAAAAACTGAGTGAAGTGGAGTACAATGAGTGAGGAAAGGAAATGAGTAAGGGAGCAAAAAAAGGAAAGAGAGGAGAAGAGGACTAAAACAGTGGTCCTGAGAGAAAATGATTCGGTGATAAAAGTAAAGAGAAGGACACTGAAAGATAGGAAATGAGGGATAGTAATGGAACCAGAGTAAAAGAAATGCGATGAAGAACGATGAGAGAGGACCAGTGAAGTTGTTATAAAAGAAATGATAGAAGGTAGATAAACCCAACTGAACATAACACATAGGAGAGTGAGGGACAGTGGACATAGAGGTAGTGAACAGAAAATAGAGAGAAGAGGTCAAAAGAAAGGAGCAAACAAAGATAAGCGAGGGAGAGTGGGTGATTTATAGTGATAGAGTGCGACAATACTGCTGAGTGAGTAAAGAGGAATTACTAAAAGAGCAAAGGAGGAAAATACGGAAAAGGGAAGTAAAGCAGAGAGACTGAAAGCTGAAAAGTTATGCAAGGGAGAGAGGGGATGCAGACAGTTGAAATGAGAATGAGGGGTTGTGAAAGAAGTGGAGTAAAGGAACAGGGGTTACAGAGAGTGAGAGAAAGACATTATAAGTGAGTAAAAAGAGCTGAAAGAGGATGGAAAAAGGAAAGTGAGTGTCAGACAATGGGAATACAATTTAATTTACACAATCCAAAGTATAGAATAACTTGTACAACATGTTACATAGTTTATTTTTGATGTTCTCAGAATATATTGAATTTCACTTAAAACAATGAGTTCAAATTACTCATCATATGACAGCGGGAAAAAAAAACACAATCTAAAAGATTGTGTTTTAAAAAAAACTTAGATACTGACAAATGTACACTAATCTTTGATTCACTTACTTTTCCTTTAGGCCAAATAGTATATCATGAAGGTCCTTTTCTCGTTGGAAAGTACTCTGCTGTTCACTAAAAAATCAATTTCATCGACTTTCTAGAAGAAAAGCTCCAAGAACATCTGAAATATTTTCATTATTTTCATATACTCCTTTTTTCAGTCATGACTCTTTACTCATTCCTTCACCATTCCTTAAGGCCAAATAGTGTCAGATGTATCAGTATATTTTCAAATTACTTAAAACAAACTCTAAAATTACTGTTTTTCCGACGTTCTGAAAGAAAGACTCAAACAACATTTTCACAATATATAAATTTTCGTAATTCTATCTCTGACTCACTCATGTTCATCATTTCCTATAATACTGATATCACTTACTATGAGATCCACTTACAGTACCTATATGACAACTCAATTTTTTATATTATCTTGATCACTTTTAATACATAATTTTAAACAGCAAACTAACCTTTATTAACTGCTCCCGTCTTCAGAGGCCAACTACCTTTACTTAATTTTTGGTTGTAAAAACACTAGATATTAATTTTTTAAGTCAAAAGGCAAACGTTTTAAAGTCAAATACGTGTCATTACAAAGGGTCCAACCTTTACAACTTTTTAAATAGCATGTGTAATGCCCTGATGTTGTTGAAGAACCGTCATGATAAATAATAGCTACAGTTGCAAACGTTCTTCCTGAAATTGATAATTGAGAAGCCACAAAATTTTTAATAGAAGTTGTCAATTTCGTTCCATCAGGTCTACATCGTTGGAACATTAAAATGACATAGTGACCATAACTTCGTAGAAATAATGTGGACAGCATTGCAGACTTACATCGGGTACACACCATATTGTGATCAGCTGCTTTAACGAGATTATTAAAAGGCACTGATTTGCAGTGTGGTAAACTCAAATATATAAATCTTTCAGTGTCTATTCTAGTACTACTTGATAAAGTACAGTTATCACAGTCATGCTGCCATTGATAAGAAAGGTTAAAAAGATTTTTTATATCTACTCCTTCATCTTCCAATATATCAAACATATACATTAAAAATTCCTGACAATCCTGCTGAATTATCTGTGAAAATTGATTTTGACCAGAACATATGTCTCGAAGATTTCTAATTTCTGAAACACTTTCTATTTTTGCTCTATCACTGCTACATTTCTCAAACACAGAATTCAATAAACAGCAGAATGTTTGATCCCGATTTTCAACAATCTGTTCTTGTAAATTTTGAAGAAAAAAAACAACATTAACTACTACATTAGCATATCAGTTGACACCAGAACTGTTTTCAAACTGAAATCCAACAACGTCTTCAACAGAATCCTTTTTCTTTCTCCTTACAATTACAGTTTCATCTACTTTTTGTCTTTTTGCTAGTACCTCACTGCAATTATTCTCATTTCTTCTTTTTCGGCCTACCACACATTTTTCAAACACAGGATATTGAGGCAAATGTTGAGCATACTCTCTTCTTAACCTATTGTATTCTTTAACACAATCTAGATCAGCACAAATCTTTGTTTCATCACACTCAATCAAGTACAATCCTGATAAAGTTCTGACTCGTGATAATGCCACATATGCCATACCCTCTTTAAACACAGAACTTCCAATGTTCCCCAAAGCACTACCTACACTTAAACCTTGAGATTTATGAATTGTCACTGCATATGCCAAACAAACAGGAAACTGTTTTCGGCGAACATATAAGTTTTTCACAAGCAAAAATCTAGCTGAACAACGACAAATGTGTTCTATTTCGTCAATGCCATCAAATTCAATTTTTAAAATTTCAATTCCATCTCTATTTTTGTAATTTACAAAACCAACAACATGACCCATTGCTCCATTTACCAGACCTCTTTCAACATTTAAATTCCTTCTCAAAATGATACGACAATTTAAACACACATTCAGAGTCTTTTCAAAACCAGCAGTTTTAGAAATAGTCTTCTCTAATGAATCCAATTTTGATTTCAAATTTTCTGACAAAATAATTGTTGCTCCCATATGCTCTATTTTATCTATAGCTTCCAGTTTCACTATCTCTTCATTTTCTAACTTTAACATTTTGTTGTTGAACATGGAACATTCTTTCAGAGTAGGCATCAAACATATGCCAGATTTCTTCTCAGTAATTTTCTTAAAAATATTCTCTGGAAGAATGTTTTCATTTGGGTACAAATTTGAAATGAATCGTCCATGTAAAGCTTCTTTCCCATGCTGACTTATTTTTCCGATTCTTACATCTTGTAGAATATTTTTATAATCTTCATCCTTTGCCTGCCTCATATTTTGGAGTAGTTCTGCATATTTGAAATTTAATCATATATTAACGTTTCCAATGCTTCCTAGGCACTTCCTGGTATCTTCATGCGTGACCATTTTAAACACTGGTTGACCTTTCACAGGAGTCAACTGCAGTAGATCTCCAAAAACAATAATGTGTTTTCCTCCAAATAAGACATCATAGTCTGTTCTAAGAATTTCTTGCATTCTCAAATGCACAAAAGCAAGCATTAGATTTGAGACCATGCTTACTTCATCAATGATAAGAAGTTTCATTTTCTTCAGGACTCTGGAAACTTCAGAACACGCATCTCCAGATAGCTTGTGGTATTGCAATTTGTTATCATGCTCCACTGGCAGCATCAGTAAACAATGTAAAGTAATCCCTTTAATATTATGTGCTGCCAGCCCAGTTGGAGCGGTAACAACACAAGACAGCGGTGATTCAGTCCTTTTCTGCAGATAAGTTGCAATTGCTTTAATCAGAAAACTTTTTCCAGTTCCCGCTTCTCCACTCACGTACAGTCGGACAGGCTTAAATGATGTACATGAGCACTCTTTCTTCTCATGACTCAATCCATGTTCAACCTGTTCTGTGACTTCGTCATTTATCTGTTTCTGCTCAAGGTTTAATTGTTTCACCAAATCTTCTAAATTAATTACATCCTCTTGAGCTTGCTCCATAGCTCTTTCCACCTCATCCATGGCAGTGGCAGCTTCATTTTGGATAATTGGTCCTCCTAATGGATCCTGACTCAATGAAGCAGAACTCTGACTGTCTTGAGAACTGTCTCTCGCAATCTCTGCAGCAATTGTTGCTTCTTGCTCTATTTCTTCATTCAACATTTGCAGATAATTTGGAAAAACAGGACATTCTATGGTATCCTTCGTTGCATTAAAAGAGTCTTCATAACAGAGAAAATCTCCAAGTAGTTTCTCTTCTGTACGCCATGGTTTAAAGAGTTGCAAAAGAGCCAAATAGTAAAATTCTCTTTTGTCTGGATTTTCACAACTCAATTTTCGATGATTAATCAAATGACCTTTTCTCTGTTTCACTAGACATCCTTCACATCCAATGACAGCATATATTCCATTATTGATATCTTCTCTGACGTTCCTCTTATAAATATAGCTTTGAAGAACTTCATAGAGACAAGCGTTCTCAAGGTGAGGACTTCTATTTGGATAGTATGTATCCAACATGTTTGTCTTCAAAATATCTGTACTTTCTGGTTCTTTCTCCGCCAAATACTCTATCTCTTGTACAGATTTCAAAACTCGGTTTCGTGTTGCAGCAAGACCTAGACTTATCCAAATGATGGTTCTAGATTTGGCATAGAGACTTGCTGATGACAATCGATCAGAACATTCATATGCTCCAATTTCTCGATGCGACAACATCTCCAGACTGTAACTGTATAATTTCTTGCTTAGACTCTTTTCATGTGAAATGTCCTCCCACTTTTCTTTTTTTGTGATGTAAGAGGTCACATATCGAGCCACAGCAATAGAGTTGTCAGCAACGAATTGAATATCCATGTTAGCATTCCACATGGACAAAATCACTAGGTTGTAGTCGTTGATGTACTTGGACTCTTCGTTTCTTTTTAAATTGTATGTATTTTTGGGTGATTTCCTCGTCACAGTATGTCGTAGAGAAGACATCAAATTATTGACTCTTCCTTTAGAAATCACTGGTAGTGGAAAGCCGAAACGACATTTTGTGTAGAACTGTCCTTGTTTCTGAATTTTTGACGACAGTACTTTCCACAACGATGGGATTGAAAGAGTAAAACTTGTTGCCTTAAACTGTTTTCTTCGGTAGTTTTCGGAACAGCACATGTTGAATACTCTTCTATGAAGCTCATCACTGTCTCATCCGAATCTGTTCCAAATTTGGGTGCATCTTTAATCCACAACAACATATGTATATGAGGAGCACCTCTCACTTGATACTCCTTTCTCCAAAAGAAATCCAAAACCTCTCCAAGGGGAGGATTTTTTTTGTTAGTAATAAAAGACATCATAGCTTCAAATCTATGATTAAAATATCTGCATACATTCACTGGATCCAAAGAACACAGTTCTCCAGGTGTTTTGAATTCTATATTTTGTATATTTGCATTTGCCTCTCGTAGAAATTGAAGTAAGTCGTCCCATGCATACTCGGCACAGCTAAGAGTGAGGAACCATGTAGGAGTTCATAAGTTTCTTAGCATACATTTCGATTCCCCATGACGACGGTACCAATACTCGTCTGTACCACGCTGACATGCCATGAGATTGATTAAATGAGATTCCAAAATATTATCTTGCAGATTCACTTTCTCCATAAAGTCCCTCGCCGAAACATTTTGCAGATGTGCTGCACTTTTCAGTATATGGTTTACTGCATAAGAAAGCCCAGACAAGTCACTTTCATACAGTAGATGAAACAAATAAGGAATGCATTGACGAAACCTTGGATCTTCAGCATATAATCTTACAGTTCGATATTCAGATGCAGGAATTTGAAGTGGTCGATCGTCATATCGTCCACCTCGACCTGTTGGAAATAAATGTGGAAAACAACGAGCTTCCAAACTTTCTTCCCATACACTAATGGGACTTCCTTTTGCTGCTTTCATTTGAAACAAGTCAATTGCCTTCCCCATCACTTCTTTGGAATGCAAAGGATGAACAGTATAATGTTCATATATTTCTTCACTTCTAGACACATCAACTTTTTCAATTTGGCCAGCTGAACAATCACTGTCTTCATCTGCAGCTGTTTCCTCTGCTTCAACACATACATGTTTGTAGTACTCATTGTTTTTGACCAAATACAACGTTGCCTTTTTGACTTTCCTAACATCCACTAAATCTTGCCAGATTTTCTTACTCTTTGTCGGAACCCCATTAACTAGAATAACCAGAGGTTCCTCTTCCACTTTCTCTACACCAATGGTATCAATATTTTTCTTGAAATCTAGAGGCAAATAAACAACTCTTCCCTTTAATCCTCTCTGTAAATCTGAAGGAGGCAATTTCCCTATCTTAGGCTCCATGTGAACAATAGCCTGAAAAGGATGGACACATTGAATCAAAATAGACTCATATGTATTTAAATCCATCAATTCAGGAGAAATGTCTACCAACTCCAGATTATTATTAACAGCTCTAGCAGGCATTCTGTTTTGATTTAATTTATCATAACAATATTTACAAATACGCTGAACAGAACTCAAATCAAAACAATTCTCCGCTCACAAATAAGTTGCAAAATCCTTCCACTCATAATTATTTATCTTTTCACTTTTTACGTATAAATCAACTAATCTAGTTTGATGCTTATAATGAGTTCGTCGACAACACACACAAGTAAAATTCGGCCTTTCACTTGATTTCACCTTAAACCTGGTAATTTCCTAGTCAAACTTTTCTGTACTTGAAATCTGTACATTGTCTTCCACATTACCTTGAATTTCTGTCTCAATTTCTACACTGTCCTCTTTTTCACTAAAATAACAAATCTCAATTTCTTCACAAATCCTCTTCACATCGTATTCAGTTCCATGCAAAAGAGCACTGTTTAATTGTTTAAGCTTAAGTGCTGGACTTTTTGCATAATACAACATTCTCACTAATTTCCTCATTTTGGTATGATGCACTGCTAACATCCTAAAATGATGAAAAACACTCTGACAGACTTTTCTAGAAAGGCAAGCCAGTGAATGCCCTTGCAAACCTGTGTTTTCTCTCACTCTGCAAGGATCTAAGTTTTGCAACAACTTCATTTTCTGCTTTAGACTTTTCTTACTATATGTACGTAAGAAATTACAAAACAAATCAATTGATTCCTGTCGCACACTACAAATACTACTACACTTCCAAGTGTACACTGGACCCTTAGTACGTCTCCCTAAAACTTCACCAGTTAACACCTCTTCTGGTTCTCTAGGCACAAGTTTCTCTTTTTCAATCGGACAACCGTCTTTCACCTCATATGCTCGACCACTGGTGTCAACTGCATGCACTAAATCATTCTCCTGGAAGTAACTCTCCTCATTAAAAAATGGCTCACAACTTGAACTGTGCATCCATTCTCCTGAAAAAACTTTACAAAAATTAGTCCGATTAATTACTCTTTTCCATCTACTGTTTGATTTGAAAACATCAATTGTCTTGTTAAGTGTCCTAATTCTATTGAATATTAAAATAAATAATTTTTTCTTAACTTCAAAGGCCTGATCAACAATCTTCTCTACACTTTTCTTTTTCTTATAAAAAACAGCTCTCTGTTTACCTTTCCTAATGTTTTTTAACAAATTTACAACCACCCTATTGCGAAACATTTGTTTACGAATGTCTCTAAACTGATTCTGCCTTCTATTCCTATACATATTATTCTCTCCTGCTCCAGTAGTAATATTTTTTGAGGGCATCTCCTTCCTTTTCAAATTTACTCTCTCATTCTCTTTTTCTACATGCTGTCCAACATTTTTTTTTGATCTACATATGTTCCGTAAGAAAGACTTAGTTGTTTTATCAGGAGCTTTTTTCCTGTTTTTTGAAGTATTTGTTGTGTAAGAGTGCTGTAATTCCATTCCTGTTTTTGTTTTTTGGCGCTTATCATCTTTTCTTCTCCTTTCCCTTGAGGGCATCTTTCCTTACTCTTGAAATCTTGATTTCAATCTGTGTTAAAGAAAAAAATAGCACAATTTAGACCACTATTACCAAACAACAAAGCAATGACAAAAGCAAACGGCCTATTCAGGGTTACAGATCAGGTGAGGATTCTCCAGGGGTGCAGAAGAGGTGAGACCTGTATTGAAGAGTATAGTGGAAGAGAGGTCTGTCCACAGGTACAAAAAAGGTGAGACCTGTGTCTAAGAGTGCAGTAGGGGATAGGCTTCATGAAGTCTAGTCCACTGCACTCTTAGACACAGCCCTCACCACCTATGCTTCCCAGAAAAGGCCTCTCTCCCACTACAGTCTTGAACATAGGCCTCACCTCCTCTGTAACTCTGGACATGCCTCACCTCAACTGCACAATCTACTTCCTAATCTGAGGTAACACAGGTGACATTATTGTGAAAGGTTCAAATATATTTATTTAATCATGCACACACTATTTATTCCTTCTCAAAAATCTAAAAGCCATTCATTTTCCCCAAAATCGTTTTTGACATCACATTTAAGAAACCCAGCACAGGTCCTATGTACAAGCATTCCATGTCACTACTGAAACTTCACAATTTTACAAAATACAATTCCTCTATGCAAACAAACTCAATGTCCTTTCTACACTGAGTTAACACAGGTAACATCATTGTGAAAGAGTCAAATTGACACCTGTGTCCAAGAGTGCAGTGGACTAGACTAAACTGGAGTAGTGTTCAAAAAAAGATGAGCCTCATTTATGACGCCCTGCGTCAGTTTTGCACTGCTGATGCGTCACTTTTTGTGACGCATCAGCGGCATAAAACATGTGCCTTGTTACGCCATATTTAAAAAGTGATGCATGTAGGTAGATGCGTCACTTTTTAAACCTCTGTGTCACATTATACCTTTGTCAGGTTTAATGTACACAGAGGGGGCACTCCCCCACAAAAACCCTCGTAATAGTGACACAGTGAAATCTATGAGATTTCACTGCGTCACTTTTAGGAAACTATTACGTCAAAATCTTGCGCCTGCCTCACAGCAGGCGTAAGACTGAGGCAAACGCTTTCACATGGGGCTTTCCCTATGTGAAAGGATGCATTGCTGGAGTTGCGTCACTTTTGTGACACACTCCAGCAATTCGTCACTTTTACGCTTACAGATACATCAGAAATACTGACTTATCTGTAAGTCCTTGCAACATGATGCGTCATACATTAAATATAACGCATCATTGGTGTCACAAGGAGTGCGCAGTGTAAAATGACGCATCGCTGTTTTCATAAATAAGGCCCTCAGTGTGCTTCCTAATCTGAGGTAACACAGCTGACATGATTGTGAAAGGTTCAAATTTGTTTATGTAATCATGCACACACTACTTATTCCTTCTCAAAAATCTAAAACCAATTGCTTTGCCCCAAAATCGATTTTTCAATAACATTTTAGAAACACAGTGCAGGTCCTATGTACAAGCATTCCATTTCAGTACTGAAAAGTCTCTATTTTACAAAATACATTTCCTATCTGTTGCAAACATTCCTACCAAGCATTACCCAAAAAATGAAACAAACCAACAGCAAAGAAACTCAGTCTACTTCCTAATCTGAGGTAACACAGGTGACATGATTGAGAAAGGTTCAAATATTTTTATGTAATCATGCACACACTATTTATTTCTTCTCAAAAATCTAAAACCAATTGCTTTGCCCCAAAATCGTTTTTTGAATAACATTTTACAAACAGAGTGCAGATCCTATGTACAAGCATTCCATTTCAGTACTGAAAACTCACTATTTTACAAAATACATTTCCTCTTTCTTGCAAACATTCCTACCAAGCATTACCCAAAAAATGACACAAACCAACAGCAAAGAAACTCAGTCTACTTCCCAATCTGAGGTAACACAGGTGACATGTTTGTAAAAGATTCAAATATTTTTATGTAATTATGCACACACTATTTATTCCTTCTTAAAAATGTAAAAGCCATTGATTTGCACTAAAATCGTTTTTCAATTAACATTTTAGGAACAGAGCACATGTCCTATGTACAAGCATTAATGTTCACTACTAAAACCCATTGATTTGCACTAAAATCGTTTTTCAATTACCATTTTAGGAACAGAACACAGGTCCTATGTACAAGAATTCATTTTCACTACTGAAACCCATTGATTTGCCCTAAAATCGTTTTTCAATTAACATTTTAGGAACAGAGCACAGATCCTATTTACAAGCATTCATTTTCACTACTGAAACTCATTGATTTGCACTAAAATCGTTTTTCAATTAACATTTTAGATACAGAGCACAGCTCCTATGTACAACCATTCAACTTCACTACTGAAACATGACTATTTAACAAAATACAAATCCTCTATCTTGCAAATATTGAAACCATGCCTTTTCAAAAAGCATCACAGAAATCAACAGCAAAGAAACTCAATGTGCTTCTTAATCTGAACTCTCTTTCTATATTGAATGAAACATAACTCACCTTTACAAATGCTTTGGGAGATTGAGAACAGTGTCAGATACACACACCAATATTTCTTTAGCAGAGCAAAAGGTATGTTCTCCAGGCACTTCACCATTAATGGCACAGAAAACCTCTAATTCTACACACAAGTTGCTCATGGTAACCAATCAAAACTCTTCCCTCTCTATTTTCAAACCAACACCCTTCCCTCCCCTCAGCCCTTTCTACCTGTTACCATAGCAACTCCCTCCTCACTGAGCTCTCAGGGTTAAAAGTGTATTCTACAATGTTGCAAATGAACTCAGCAAGGATGTTTGACATCTCAATACCCCAGCTTATGAGGTGCAATGTTTCTTTAAATTACTTTTTCTTAACCATTCAAATGACTTCTTTCACAGAACAGAACCATGCACCCTAACTTTCAGTTTTCAACTTTCTGAATCCACCAATCATTGCTTGTGATTCAAGAGCACTGAAACTCCACCGTTTTTTTGTTGTTGCAAACTCCTACTGTTCCAACTGCCATTTCATTCCCACACTTCATCTGACTGCACCCGAACCTCCTCTAACCATGTATTCTGTCTGGATTATTGGACATAGCTACATCCACTGGGCTCAAAGATATGCAGCTACCAGAAATTTTCACAATCTTGATTTACCAAATGTGAACATTAAATGGATTGGCCAGAGAGGATTGAGATGTCATCAATTGATACCATTGGTGAAAACCTTTTTGCATCTGCCAAACCCTCACTCCAGATAATTCTGCACTGTGGTGGAAATGACTTAGGCACTTTGACTGGGGTAGGTCTGGAAATGCTTTTAAAGGACACCTTTGAACAATTGATGGCACTTTTTCCTCAAACTGCCTTGGTATTTTCCAATATATGCCAAAGACAGAAATGGAAGTGGTCCAACCAATTTTGTCCACAATTTGAGAAAGCACGGAAACATGTGAATAATCTGTTTCTGCTTACATGAGAGACTATGGAATGGGTTCAATATACAACAACAACTTGCGTTACAACATGCAAGATATCTACAGAGGAGATGGTGTACACTTCTCAGATGAGGGGAATAGAATATTCCTCCTGAATATAAGACTGTGCATTGGAACCTACTTGTAGGTACCTAAATCAGCCACAGAACCCAAAAGCTCTTTTCAGAGCTACTCTACCTCTGATCACTCAAAATGACTATTTTTCTCTAACTTTTTTCACTGTTTTTCACCAAAGTACGCTCCCTGGTACGCTTCCCGGTTTTTTGGGCCTATATGGGCCTCCTAAGCCCCCCTCAGAAAACCTAAGGGGTCAGGGAGTGTCTACCGTGCCCCCTTTTACCCATTCCCAATCTTGTGTCTCAATTCTTCCGAAACACAAGATGGAGGACTTTCGTAGCGCTACCGGTATGCGTACCGGGGCGCGCACCGGGAAGCGCTCCCAAAAAATTGTAAAAGTTAATTTACATAAAAACCACTGGAGACACTTTCACCAAATATAGAATAGGCCCTACTACATACCAATCCATACCATTTTCCCAAATTTGGTGGAATTCCATTGAGCCATTTGAGCTGTAGCATTGTCTAAATATTCTGAGGTAAATTACATGACAAAAACACATCTGAAGTGTTAGAATTTACAACCAATTAAAATGTTACTTTCATTTTCTACTTTTTTTTCCTGACATTTGATTGGTTATGTACATGAATTTAAATGAAAAATTAGAGGAAAACACGGCCATTTTGACTACAACTACCTGAGGTACATCTTGAAAGGATTTTCGCATTTTTTCTTCTTCACCTCTCTGTAAAGTAAGTTGTTAATTTGTAAGGGGCACTTTAAGTTAATTTGTAAAAACGTTTTCTGATAGTTATTTACTGTCACTCTGCTATAGTTATAGATAGAGATAGGCTCCTCTGTTATATTTATTGATTGACTTAGGCTTCTCTGCTATAATTATGCATTTACTTACGCTTTTTCACAGGCACTTTTTTATATTTCTACTTCCTGCCTGATACCATACACTGCCCAAAGTTAACTTCACTGTTAAAAAATCAGAACTACCTGTCTGAACTTAAACCCAACACTGCCCTAACTCTACTGATATATTTATTTTTAATACAATTTACAGCAAGAAAATGGAAGGAGAAGCAAATATTTCTTTTGAAATAGTTCTTCAAAACAATCCTGAGGAAGACTTGGACTTTATGGATCAGTCTCTAGACGAAGAATTAGTTAATTGTGTGGAAGAAATCGAATCATGGACTGAAAATGAGGACATTTCTGACGAAATAATGTTGGAAGTTTCGAAAAATCAGAGCAATACATTTTTATTTATTAATTAAAAATTGCTCTAGACATTTTTCTTTTTTATATGTAATTCATGAAATAGTACCAAAATGATTATGTTTATATTATAGTGTAAAGTGAAACTTACAGTATACTGTGCAATTTTAAAACATCATAAGGGAGCAGGGTAGACTACCCATGATCCCCTAGGTCTTCTCAGGGAGTACTTAAAGGATCTGTTTCTGCTTTCCTGACAGACTATGGTATGGATTCCATATTCCACAATAACTTTTGTAACAACATGCAAGATATCTACAGAAAAAACGGTGTACATTGAATTCAAGACTCTGCATTGGTACCTACATGTTGGTACGTAAATCATCCACACAACACAAAAACTCTATTCAGAGCTACCCTACCTCTAAGCACTTTAAATTATTATTTTACTGTTTCACTGAGTTTTCCCCATGTGTGGGGGGGAGGTGTGTAAAGGGGGATGTGTGGGGTGTGTCTGTGAGGTGTGTGTGTGTGTCTGGGGGGGTGAGGTGTATAGTTGTGTGTAGGTGTGTGGGGTATGTGGTTGTGGGTGGGGATGTGGGTGTGTAAGGTGTGTGTGTGGGTGTGGGTGTGTGGGGTGTTTGGGTGTAGGTGGGGGTGTGGGTGTGTGAGGTGTGTGTGGGGGGGGTGTGGGTGTAGGGGGTATGTGTGCAGGATGTGTGTGTATGTGTGGGATGTGTGGGTGTGTCTGTAAGGTGTGTGTGTGTGGGGGGGAGGGGACGTGTGTGTGTGGGATGTGTGGGGTGTGTCTGTGAGGTATCTGTGTGTGCGTGTGTGTGTGTGTGTTGGGGGGGTGAGGTGTGGTGTGAGTGTGGGTGTGTGGGATGTGTGGGTGTGGGTGTGGATGTGTAAGGTGTCGGTGTGGGGGTGTGGGGTGTTTGGGTGTGGGTGGAGGTTTGCGTATGTGAGGTGTGTCTGGGGAGTGTGTGGGTGTGGGGGTGTGGGGTTGTGTGCGTGTGGGTGTGTGTGGGACGTACTTGTAGGTACCTAAAACAGCCACAGAACCCAAAAGCTCTTTTCAGAGCTACCCTACCTGTAATCACTCAAAATGATTATTTTACACTATTATTTTCACTATTTTTCACCAAAGTACACTCCCTGGTACGCTCCCGGTGCGCATACCGGGCGCTCCCCCTGCGAAAATCGAAAAAATGTTTTTTTTTTTTTTTTTACCCGCGGGACCCTTTTATGGCCCCCACATCAAACCTAGGGGGTCAGGGGGGGTCTACCCTGCTCCCTTTTGGTTATTTCCCCCTTTGTTTTTGCCACCTCTTGTGTCTCGATCCTACCGATACACAAGATGGCAGCCGCCTGCAGCCTGTTTGGAATGTTGACAGACACCCGAGAGCCAATCAGCTTTCCGTGCCCAAGTCGCGTGCCGCACCCGGAGCGCTCCCCGGTGCGCGTACCGGGGCGCGGCTATAGATATATATATTTTTTTTAACCTAAATTACTCAAAATCTACTGGAGCACATATCTTGAGACATAGCAAAGGCACATCGGGCTACCAGTCCCTACAATTTTGCCAAGTTTGGTGGAAAACCATTCAGCCGTTCAGGCTAAAAGTGAGTCCAACCGCCCTATGGAAATTAACATGGGGAAAACACGTTTTGGGACCCCCATTTTATCTCAGCCCCCGCTTGACGAATGCCCCCCAAACTTTCAGGGAAGGAGCGGAGAGCCGCGAGACAAATGTGAATAACATTTCAGGCAGATTCCTCAACCGGCGCCAAAGTTATTCCCCATAGAATGTTGCGATTTCCCTATGGAAAACAATCCTAACTATAACTACCTATATATATATAACCTACTGGCGGCTGCCAGCAGGTAGTTATAGCCAGGATCTTGTTTCCATAGGAAAAGCGTTAATATATATATATATATATATATATATATATATATATATATATATATATATATATATATTATCTACTGGCAGTCGCCATTAGGTAGTTATAGTTAGGAACTTGTTTCTATTCAAAAAGCGTTTTTTCTTTTGCCAATATCTTTGACGCCGTCTGATGAATCTTCGCAAAGTTTTCCAAAAAAAAGGTCCACTTAGGTTAAGTTTTGGGGTGATTCGTCAAGCACTGGCTGAGAAAAAAGGGGGTCCCAAAATGCGTTTTCCCCATGTTAAACACGGCTACAGCCTGAACTGCTGAACGGAATTACACCATATTTGGCAAAAAGGTAGCTCTTGGTCCAGTCAAAGACCCTTTTTTAAATTGTGTAAATCCATTCAATATATACTGGGAAATAAAAAAAAAATGTATATCTCTGAATACCAAGGACGAGTCACAACTCCTCCCAAGCATGAGCTGACTTCTGATTGGCTGCCAACACGCTAAAGCAGAATGTGATGGCAGCCATCTTGTGACTTGGTAACTGAGTCACAAGAAAAAGGGAGAAAAAAGGGAAAAATGAAGAAAAGGGGGCACGGTAGAAATACCCTGACCCCCTAGCATGCTCGGGTGGTCCCACAGGGACCCCAGGCCCAATAAAAGCATTATTTTTTATAATTTCATCCGAATTCACACTGAGTACGCGAATCCGGGCAAAATTATTTTAAAAAAGGAATCACGGTCTCCTGCGCTTTTTTTGTTTCAAGCCCCTGGGTGGGCCAGGTCATGGGGCAGCTATCAATTATGCTGTGGGGGCCCTCACAGCCCTTAGGGACCACCACCTCTGTGGGGTTTTTATTATTTTATATGGGGCACGTGGCCCCCCGCAGCCCCGGGGACCACCCCCTCCCAGGGGCTTAAATATATCTACATAAGGGTGGGGGGCTCCTGCCCCACCACACTGCCCCGGGTATCAACACCTCTTTGCTTTGAAAATATAGGCTTCGAAAATGTAGGGAGAAGGGCCCTGTCATGCCTCGAGACTCCCATACACTGTCCCTTTAAGAAAAGTGCTGTTTAGAGCACCAGGAAACAAGGAGCGACGCTTCACGTTCTTGCGTCAAGCTCCCTTTGTTTTCCGCATCCGTCTGGATCCAGTTGCCTGACTTCCGTATTCATCTTGGATCTTCCTGTTTGGTGTGCGCTGAGCGTTACCGGCCCCCGCGCTCCTGAACGGGCCCCGATACTCCGCTTACAGTCCACAGTGTTTCGCTGCATACAGGCGTTCAAACTTGGGCGCCTGTGCCCCCTAGTGCTGTTTGTTCACGTTACTCTTCGTGAACCCTCTTTTCCCCCCTTGCCCTTGAGTCTCGCCTGGCGGCCGGGTTTTGCTCCGCCATCCGGCTGGGCTCAGCCTTTCGTTTATCTTTATTAGAGTGTGCTTCATAGGACAGCCGGGCTTGTTCTCCGCTGTCCGGTGTAGGTTTTTTCCTTATCCCTCATGTTTTTCCATTTAGATAGTTAGCTAGTGTCCTTTGTTCCCGTCCCCTTCCAATTAGCCTACACCCCCCTGGTACCTATTTACTTTCCCTTACTGGATTTGTTTACTGGATTTCCACACCCTTGCATTTGGTGTGATTCTTGCGTGGACCAGAGTGGGCGCAGTTCTGCTACACTACAGGGAATCACGGTAAAAGCGCTTTTGCGCTACTTATATATTTTTGTCACGATTGTCACACATATGTTTAAATATATTTCGTTTTGGTTTTCATAGATGGTCAAAACATCAGCAGAAGAAGTGGGCTAAAGGTTCTTTTCATGCCATTCATAGTGAATGTTTCTTCAAGCCTGCTACAAGACAGTTGAAGTGAGAAGTGGACAAGTTAGACTATATTATTATTACCAGTATCTAGTCTACAAGTACTCATTAACATATTGTGTCATCCCTACCACAGCTCCAGAAGATGTTCCTTATATAAGACTCCATATGTTTAATTCAGCGACACGTTAGGAACCTGGGGTATGTGATATTTCTCTGTGTAAAGGTATCTTAGAGTATTCAAAATAGTGTGTCATAGTTAGAATACTTACTCACCTTTTATTGCAGCCTACCTGTTAACCAGTTCCCTTCATTGAAGCACCACGCATCCAATCCTGAAGATCACCATCGAACATTTTCTCCCCCCAAAACTTTCCTTGTTTTGTCTCCCTGCTTTCCCCTGGCGTGTCTCTCGTACTCTAGTGTTTGATAGAGTCTGAAGGCCGTAGGGGAAGGGTGTGGAATACTCTTCGGATTCCTGACGCTCCTGTGGAACCAACTTGCAATCCTTACAGGCCCCTCCTGGAGCCCTTGATGGCCCTGGGGACCGCCACCCCCCAGGACCGGCTCTTGCAATGTCTGGGTGTGCCCACCCCTGGGACATTGCTTTTTGCTATGGCAGGGGGAGCATGGCTCCCGCCCTGTCATAGCAAACTCTGCTTTGCTTCATTGCAGCGAGAGCAGGAAACCTGCTCTTGCTTTAACGAAGCAAAGCAAAATTACTTTTGGGCATGGGGAGCTGCATGTTAGCAGCTCCCCTTGCCCAAAAGCAATGCTGGCTCCCACAGGAGGCTGGAAGCTGGCTGGGACCCTGGGGGCATTGGAACTGCCCCCACGGTCTCCAACACTATGGGCCGGCCCGATGAATGGGGTCCCCACTCTTTATTTAAAAAAAGAAAGGCTGGGCCCCAGGGGGTGTGGTCCCCATGACCAAAAATAGCCTGGGGAGAGGGGCCATGCGCCCCCTCATATAAAAATAATTTAAAAAATGGCCAAGCCCCGGGGGAATGGGGACCCCGAGGGTAATAGTGGCCCAGGGAAGGGGGGCCACTGACTTCAATCCCCATCCAAGAGCACCTCAGGTAGCGCGTTTGCAGAGTGGTGGGCCAAGGGAGCGTGGCCTGCTGTGTGGGACTTACTGGAGGTAATACTAGGGGTATCTGGCCCCCAAGGATGTCCTTGGGGGCCTACTACCCCTCTTGTTACCTCCAGTAAGTCCCACACAGTGGTATTGCTAAGACATCTTTGGAGGCCATGCCCCCCTTTCTCCACACTCTGCAAACGCACCTCCTGGCAGACTACAGGATGGGGGATGAAGTCCAATTTACTCCGAACGGAGTTTGGGGGCCTGGGGGCCAATCTGTAAGACCTACACAGTGGAATTCCTGAGCGCTGGTCAGAGGCCCAGCACCCTTTCTCCACCACTCTGTAAACGTGACTACTAGTCAAAGAAGTGTTTGCAATGTAATAGGTTTCGCATTTGCAAGCATTAAAGCTATTGGCCTTGTAAATGTAAAAGTTTTTTACGAACTTTTTTTTGGAGTGAAGTGGATGGAGGTACGTTGTGTGTAGTGGAATTATGTAGTATGTTGTGCAGTGAAATTAAGTGGATAGAAAGTATGTGGTATTTAGTGCATTGGGATTATGTGTTATGGAGAGTAATTATGTGGAATGGTAGTCTGTGTTGTGGAGTTGTAACGTCAAGTTTAGTCTTTCTCGTTTCCATATGAGCTTAACTATGAACTCAGTGAGACAAAAAAAAGAAGGAATCACTGAGGAGCAGTTGTGGACCTAGTCAGAGGTATGAGCAGGGCCACTGGAATTATGCTAGTTTGGCTGCACCAACTTTCGAACAATTATACATTTTCTGAATTAGCCACAAAATTCATCATCTGCTCCCTAATCTGCAGATTTGAGCACAAAAAAGCCTTGTTTCTAGCTCAAACATCTCGAACGTTACCAAAAATGTAGCGATAAATATTACAGCGTGGTGGAAGGTCCTTTGCAAACCTAGAATGGTCACCTATTACTTATTGCGAAATGTGGGTTTTAAATTGGTACTAATGGTGTGCAAGTCACTCTTACTTCCTTCTGTGCCTCTTTCTGCATTTCTGTTGCTTTTTCTGCACATTTCTTTCTTTTTCTGCACGTCTGTTGCCTCTTTCTGCACTTCTTTTGCTGCATTCGGTATCCCTCCTGCCTCTTTCTGTACCTTTCTTCTCTCTTTCTGTACCTCTCTTGTCTTTTTCTGTACCCTTTTATGTCTTTCTGCATCCTTTTTGCCTCTTTCTGCACCTCTGTTCCTTCTTTCTGCACTTCTTTTGTTTCTTTCTACACTTCGCTTGCTTCTATCTGCTCCCCTCTTGCCTCTCTCTGTCTGCCCCTTCCCTCTTTAGGCACTTCTGATGCTTCTTTCTGCACTTACCTTGCCTCTTTCTGCACCTCTATTGCCTGTTTCTGCACCCTTCTTCCCTCTTTGTACAACTCTCTAGCCTCTTTCTATACCTCTCTTTCCTCTTTCTGTGCCACTCTTGCCTCTTTCTGTACCTCTGTTTCTACTTTCTTCACCTTTCTTGCCTCTATCTGTATCCCTGTTCCCTCTTTCTGTACCTTTCCTGCCTGTTTCTGTACCTCTCTTGCCTCTTTCTGTACCTCTGTTGCCTCTTACTGCACTTCTCTTGCTCTTACTGCACCCTTCGCGCCTCTTTCAGCACCTTTGTTATTTCTTTTTGCACTTCTCTTCCTTCTTTCTGCACCCCTCCTGCCTCTTTCTGTACCTCTCTTGCCTCTTTGTATACCCCATCTATCTTTTTCTGCACCCCTCTTGCCTCGTTTTGCATCTCTGTTGGTTCTTTTCACACTGCTGTTGCTTCTTTCTGTATCTTACTTGCCTCTTTCTGCACTTCTTTTGCTTATTTCGATACCTCTGTTGTTTCTTTCATCTATTCTCTTGTCTCTTTCTGTAGTTCTCTTCCTTCTTTTGGTGCCCCTCCTGCCTTTCTGTACCCCTCTTGCCTCTTTGTTCACCTCTATTGCTTCTTTCTGTACTTCTCTTGCCTCTTTCTGCACCCTTCATGACTCTTTCAGCACCTGTTGCTTCTTTCTTCACTTCTCTTCCTTCTTTATGCACCCCTTGTGCCTCTTTCTGTACCTCTATTTCCTCTTTTTAGACCTCTCCTACCTTTTTCTATACCCCTCTTGCTTATATTTGCACCTCTTTTTTTCTGCGCTGCTCTAGCTTCTTTCTGCACCTCACGCCTCCTTCTGCACTTCTCTTGCTTCTTTCTACAGCTCTGTTACTTCTTTCTGCAATTCTCTTGCCTCTTTCTGCATTTCCCTTCCTTATTTCTGCACCCCTCCTGCCTCTTTCTGTACCTCTCTTGTCTATTTCTGCACTTCTCTAGCCCCTTTCTGCATTTCACTTCCTTTTTTCTGCACCTCTCTTGCCTCTTTCGGCACCTCTATTGCTTCTTTTTGCACTTCTCTCTGCACCTCTTAGTTTTAATCCCCCTGCCCTATTATGTACTAGGGCCTTACAGGGGTGGTCATGCCTATCACAAGGGTTCCCTACCCCATAGTGTACCCTGGTGTATGTAGGTATTTTCCCTGTATTCTAAGTGTCTTTCAGCATAGCACTGACTCCGCGCCTGGTTAGTCAGAGTCAGTTACCACCAGTACCAGTATGCAAAATGTTGGGGGCACAAGGTCTTTTTCTGCACCTCTGTTGGTTCTTTCTGCATATCTCTTGCTTCTTTCTGCACTTTTCTTTGTCTTTCTGGACTTCTGTTGGCTCTTTCTGCATTTCTCTTGCTTCTTTCTGCGCCTCTCTTCCTCTTTCTGCACATGTACTATCTCTGTAGGCATAGTTCGAAATTAGAATTTAAAAAACTTTTGAAATTCACTGAAAAAACCATAGGTGTCAGGGACGTTACAGTGAGAAATTAGCATTTTAAAAACCTTTGAAATCACTGAAAAAAAACATAGGTTTCAGGGACGTTATACTTAGAAATTAACATTTAAAAAACCTTAGAAATTAATTCACTGATAAACGATAGATTTCAGGGACGTTATATTTAGAAATTATCATTTAAAAAACCTTGGAAATTCACTAAAAAAAACACAGGTTTCAGGGACATTATAGTTAGTTGGACATTTCACTCGTACAACACCAGAGAAATGTGGCCATTATAGTTAGTTGAGCTAAGTATAACTCGCACCCCCGCAATGTACTGCTGATGACATCACATATTACATCACTCATGACATGGTCAGTGACATCACTGACGACATCTCAAATGACATCACTGATGACATCATCCACGTGATCCTCTGATGCACCTCCTCACAGCCTATTATAACCTTTGATCCACCCACTCTAAAATACAGACTGACATTCTCAAAACAGTAGACACACCTATACCAGTTACTACATACCCACTCACTGATTCCTAGGTCTCCACACACATCCATTCACTCATACATGCAGTCACTCATCAATACACCCACTATCATATGCACTCATACACCTGTACAGACACTCACACAACGCCACTCAGCCATAGAGTTACTTACACAGCTTGTTAGTCATGCAAAGAATACATCACATTCCCATTTACTCACCTATTCAGTTATGCACACACCTCCTCACACAGATACTAACACATACTTACTCTCTTATACAATCACTGACACAAGCACACACTCATCCACACAGCAACTCTCACAATCACTCACTCTCACATATATTCATTTATATACTCCAACACCCACATATACTGCCTTTCACATATGTAGTTACTCACAAATGTACCACTGAGAAATCCATTCACTCACCAACACAGTCATACACATACTCACCCACCCATACAGACCCTTACAGACCCTCAAAGATGCACTCTTGAACCCATACACCCAGTGAATCACCCACTCACACATCCGTAAAGTGAGTCACACACACCCCACCCACCCACACAGACACTCAGGCCCCCATGCAAATACTTGCCCAAGAGCCGGAATTTCCACTGCCACTGGTACATGATCCAAAGTCACCCTTGTGTACACACTAATTTTAAGCCTAGTAAATAATAGTGCAGATAAGAAACAATAATCAAGACTTACAAGCCTATTGTGAGGGTGTGAATAAAACAAATATCCTGGATCATGCCTATGCAGGTTACTCTAGACATCCAATAACCCATGGTCAATTAGCAATTGAAAAAGAGCCTTACATACCATAGGTTTCCTACCTTTGTAATTCCACCCACAGTTTTGAAAATCTTCATGCGTCAAACTAATATTAAAATCCCCACACAAGAATAGCGAGGTGGGCCATGTAGCAAGCTCCCCATTTAGATATTCCAGTATCGGGGGCTTCATCAAAATTGGAGCCGTATATTGTACAGAGGGTAAATATTACTCCCCCTGTCCTACATTCCACAATAGCCCACCGCCCAAACATATCAGCCAGTATATGCCCAGTTGTTTGAATAGATGATCTTGCTAAAATCGCCACCCCTCTAATCATGTTTGACTGCCTTGAAGTTACGAATACTGTATATCCTAATTCTGCCGGAATCTTGCTTTTCGACCAGGGTATATGCATCTCCTGCAGACACACTACGTCTGGCTGAATCACTCAAAGCTCTCTAGCCACCCTCTGCCTTTTATTATAATTGTTTAACCCGCACACATTCAGTGTGCATATTCGAAGGCCTAAGTTTGCCATAAATTCAACAGTAGTATTCTTTCAGGACCATACACAAATATTCTTAAACCTCTACATCTTTCTTTGCTGCTATGGATCTTCATTTTTCTTTTTCCCTCCCACCATCCCCCTTCCCCCCCTACTACCCTTCCCACCATGAACCACCCCCTCACACCACCACCATTCCCCTACATTGAGGCTGTAGGACTACTAGTCCTGGCGATGACATGCTCCCACCACCTAAGAGTGCCTCCCACACCCGTGTAGTACCCCCCGATAATAACCAATCTATAGTTACTCATGTTAACCCAAAAAGCAAAAAGAAGAGACAAGGAAAAGAACCTAAAGGTAAATAAAGAGTAAATAATATTTCCATACTCATTCTCTTCCCCCCTTAATATATATAACATAATGCTACTAATGGGGGTATAATACTTCATAAGCAGAGAGGTATGAAAAACTTAAACAGAATCCCTCCGTATCCCTCTTTAAGGATTTGCAGCAATTATTTCGCAAGAATCTCAGATGTAAAAAAATGGGTACTTTCTTTATACACAATTTTCAATTTGGCTGGTTGCAGTAAAAAAAGACTGAGACCCCTTAGCTTGAAATGGTACAATAAGTTGGCAAAGTTGCCATCGTTTTTCTACCATCTGATGGCAGTAATCAGGCCTAACAAAGAATTCGAGCCCCTTCCCAGCTCTTTTTCTATCGGATCAGGCCAGATCAGAAACCGCCTCACGCGCCAAAAAGTTGTTACACAAGATCAGTATAGCCCTTGGTTTAGACACTGCTGCTGTCTGACCAGGTTGAGCCCGAATAGAAAATGGTAAGCGATGAGCCCTCCTGCACTTCTCTCTGCCAGCCCCATTGGGTTAGCTCAGAAAAACGCCTGGGTAAACAGTTCAATAATAAATTTCTATGGATCCTGTCCTTCTAGTCCCTCTGGAATTTGAACGATTCTCAGATTATTATACCGGCTCTGTTCTCCAGCTCAGTAAGCTTCCAGAGCATATCGTCTTTACCTGTGCTTAGGGTCTCAGTCATCGTTTTTTGTACTGCCAGCTCACCCTCCAGACAAGAAATACACGCTTATGCCTCAGTGATTCTTGTAGTAAACTCTGTACATGTTTTAGCAATATGTCGTACTGAGTTTTGTAGTTTAGAACAGACGTTTTGTGTCCTTTGGCTCTCTAGTCGTGTTTCCTCCCTATGCGTCATTATCGTTTGATATATGAGAGTCAGGGATACATCTTCTATTGGTTCGGCCATTCTTCATACCAAAGGCTCTGATTTATCTGTCTCATCAGGGGTTCTAATCCCTACCTTTAGCACAGGAGAAGGAGAGTTGCCAAGGTAGCGAGAGTCCTCATCAAAGCCCTTTTCTTACGCAATGTCTGTGGGCTACCCTCTGATGAGTCCCTTCCCGTGTCCTCAGGGGCTGTACTACTAGGCTCGCTAAGCTCATCCCCTTGTTGATTCATAGGGTCTTCCCATTTCTCGCCACCTCATCACTAGACACATCCGAATGATCTGATAATGAGAAAAACTTTACAACTAGATCCACCAGCTCTGCCTCCTTCGATAGCGACCCAACACTCAGATACTCTGCACCATTATGTGCTCCAACCAAGCCAGTGTCACTTCTTCCCTCAATGTCCATACTCAATTTCTGAGGCATAGCTATATCAATACCAGGGCTCACTGGCTTCCCAAGCTCCTGCTCACTATTATTCACTCCTGTGCATTCAAGTGCTGCCTCTAATCCGGTGCCATTACCAATATCAGTATTGCTGCCAGGTGTAGGGTTGTCTTCTCCCACAGCGGTATAATGGATACTTTGCTGTATACCCAGACTCTCCTCTATTGCTTCCTGGCACCCCTGAGATTCAGCAACTTCCTCACGACCCAGTGACACTGAAATATTATCCATTTGGGAAATCTGTGAGGTCTGTATGTCTTTTTTTCTGCTCTTCCCTGCGAGAACTGTTGAGGGATAGAGCGTTTGCCTGGGCTGATCGTAACATTAGCGCTAGTATCGCTGGCGCTCTCACCCTTAGTAGTTTTCCCGTTCAAATTAGGGGCTTTATTACCGCTTGGAGTCTCCGCGGTCTTTCTTGCGGCACCAGCACCTGCACCAGCATCGGCCAGGAGACAGGCTTTCCCTCCTACACCCTTAGGCAGCATTGTGGGCGTTCTGCAAAACCCCGCTCTCGATCCTCTGATACTTTTGCCTGAAACTTTTGCAGCTGATCGACCCAGCAACCACAGCTGGTCCACAGCCGGCTCCTTATGGAGACAATGTATCCAATGCAGATTCTCCGTAGATAAGCCAGAAAGACCATTGCGGCAAATCCTAGCAAGCCGGTAACACACAACTATGATTCTGCCCAGTCTCCGTAAGCGCTCAGGACCCGCCTTCGCCCTCTCGCTGTCCCGCAACACATCAATCTTCTTCACAGGTGTAGGAGAACAGGAGCCGCCAGCTCACACATCTGAGCTGACGGCCGTCATCTTGCCTCCCGGATTACGTTTTCCAGGGCTATTGGTTTCTTGCTTAGTCCCCCATCACCTATGGGTGAGAGGGTTCTAAGACGCCTTTTACAAATCTACTCTGCTCAGTCTATACCAGTAGATACATATGGGGCAGGAATATGGGGTGTGGTTGACCCGATCACTCTTCAAAGAGAAGAGACACATTTTTGCTGGAAAATTCAGTTGGCCCCTGACATAATATCCAGCTTTATATGCCACAATGAATTAGGATGCACATTTGTGAGTGATCTTATCCATACCTGCTGGCTCTTCTGTTGTTATCCATCTGGAGCTCTGATAAAGCAGAACTAACAAGATATCATTTTAGGTAGTCTGGCTTGTGAAAGGGGACCTTGTATTCCTTGGATAGTGTATGTTAAAAAAGCCCTGGAATCAATTGGCCTAGCAGATTTAGGAGAATGCCATGGGAGGGTGTTGGCAGAAAGCAAGTGCTAGTCCTACTGTTAGAACAAGCTAAAGAAGAGAGGTTGAGGGCTGAAGAACCAGAAATCAAGTGTTAAGTTTTATTTATATCTTCATCCTGGGATTATCACCACTGAATATTTGCGGAAGATCACCAAAAGTTGGGAAAGATCCTTATTGTTAAGTTTTCGGGCTGGTACTGTGAAATATTCACTTTGTTTGCCAGCTGGACATCAGTCCAAACTTAATACAATAGTATGTCTGTGTGGCAAATTGCACAAACAAACAATGTTACACTTTCTCTTTTTCTGTGAATATTATGTAATGTATAGATAAACATTTCTCACACCATTTTTGAGGTCTAGGAATTTGCGGCTTTGCTTACAAACTTATCACTGCTTATTAGCCTTGTCATATAATGAAACATGTTATCACATGACCCAATTTCTTCAAGCAGCGGCTCAGTCCAGAAGATCGAGGCATTTAGACTAATTTATTTATCGCTTTTGCAGCTTGATGTATGCGCGATTTAATGCATTTTATTAGCTGTCTTTTATGATGCTAAATGTATTTTATTGCTATTTGCACTTGTTTTATATGAATTTCATGGCTAGCCGACAGCCAAACAAAGACGAATCTGAATCACTCAGGATCTCCTATATCTTATAAAAACATGGATGATTTCTGAAGTGGCAACCGGCATCGCCAAAGCTATCCCAGTAGGATACAGACATGCACACTGAGACCGCCTGCACAGACCAGGAGGAGTACATGCAATCGTATGCAAAGAACATCTGCACTGCAATCATCAAAAAAGCCACAGGTTACATGGAGTACTTGCACTTCAAGCTACAGACGTCAGCAACATACACTCAAAGTGAAACCCTCGCATACTGACCAATGGGACCCAGAGCGACTTTCACAGACAACATTGCCGACTTCATTGCTGCCTTCATCATTGACTCCTGCAACTATATACTACTAGGACACTTCAACTTCCATGTTGAAGACAAGAGCAACCCCAAAACTACCGGACTCCTTGAGAGCCTAGAGAATTTGGGACTGACACAACATATCACCGGATCCAAACACTCCACCCGACACACCCTTGACCCAATCTTCACCACCTTTAACAACATTGGAATCACAACAACCATGCCGCTGACCTGGACTGACCATGCCATCATCCAATTCCTCATCTGCATTCCCCACCCAACAAGACCTGCCACCACAAACATGGTCAATCAAAGCTGGAGCAGCATCCAGGACTCCAACAGGTTTGACACCCTGTGCCTAAATCAACCACCCTCCACTAACAACCTAAAAAGCGATATCAAAAACCTGGATGATTGGATCACAAAATGTGCAGACTCCCTGGTATACAAAATGCACAGATAAAAAACAGAAGCAGGCCTGCTGGTACACTCCACGTGACAAAACAACACTGCAAACAACTGAAAAGAGAGTGGCGACTGAACCATATAGAAAATTACAACATGTTGTAAAAAACAGCCCTCAGACATTTCCACCAAGAAATCAAAAAAATAAAGCCCTGTCAGAGCACACAGACAACAGGCCAAAGGTGGAAAAGAAATCTTCATGATCATCAAAGACTTCACTTCACCATCTGTCATAACTAACTGATTTATCCTTTCACAAGAACTAAGAATTCTTAAGTAACAAAATCAAAGCCATATACAACAACTTCGACCCACAATTGAACTCCTACATCCTCACCTCCAGCCTACCCAAAAGCCTCCATGGGATAGCCCTGACAGCTTGGAACACACTCACCACTGAGGAAACAGCCAGCATCACGTTCACCATCCCCTCCGTGGCACCTACAGACCCCTCTCCACACTACATCTATAACATGGGAGCAGTCCCATAAGCAAAGTCCTCAACTGCATCATGAACATCTCCATCACTGAGGTTCCCAGAGGCCTAGAAACATACGATGGTCAAAGCACTGCTAAAGATGCCCTTGCCAGACTCCTTGTAACATGCAAACTACCGCCCAACCTCCCTTATACCCTACCTGGCCAAAGGAATGGAAAGAGACATAAACAAGCAACTCTCTCACCAACTCAATGCACACCAGCCCCTGGACTAAACACAATCAGTTTTTCAGCCAAACCACAGCATCAAGACTGGTCTTATCACAGCAACTGACAATGATCCTAGACTGTAGAAACAAAGCAGCCTTATACTACTGAATCTCTCTTGAGCCTCGACAACTGGTTCAGTTCCTTTGTCAGAGAAAGAACATATAGGGTCAAAGTGCCACCCTAACTATCGGAAGCCAAGGAACTCCTATGTGGAGTCCCCCAAGGATCATCCCTAAGCCCTTTAGTATTCAACATCTACATGATTGCACTAGCGGACCTCATCAGATCCTACAACATCATCATGCTCTCCTAAGCAGAAAATACACAAATGATGCTCTACCTGTCAGACAAGACTACTACAACAAAAACCAACTTTGCAACATGCATGACCGAAGTAGTGATCTTCAGAGGGAAAGCTCTGCCTGGAACTCCACCTGATGGCCAACTAACCTCAGACCCTCACCTTCCTTCCTCCCACCAGAGACTCAAGAAATCTTGGAATCATCATGAACAATAGGTTCAACATGGAACTAGTTTGACATGGAATTTATTTATTAAAAAACCTTGTTGTTAGGGTGAAAATATTTTTTAGATCCAGATTAGGGGCCTGATTACAAGTTTGGCGGTGTGGGAGCAGGCTACCACACAAGTGCCCTGCTCCCGCAACTCTAAACTTGACCACCGACCACCCGCCAGATTAAGAGATTTCTCATGGTCTGGTGGGCAGTGCTTTGGAGGTCTCAGGGGGTGAGCCTTAAAAAGGCACTGCAATGGAAACGCTAAAGGCCATTCCTGCATGGCATGGACTAGTGCAGTCCATGCCGTGCAGGAACTGGGGTGCATGCACAAAGGGGAGCACACCATGTGCCCTCCTGCATGTACCCCATGGCCCTGAGGCAACAGGCCCCCTTAGTATCCTCACCACCACAGTTTTCATGGCAGGCCCACCACCATGAAAACTGTGGCGGTGAGGAAACTCATAATATAGTTGGTGGTGCTGCAGCGGCACAGCCACCATATTGCGTGCCTCAGATTGCAGCAAGACCGCCAGGGGTTTTAGATCCCTGGTGGTAGCAGCGGCCCCATGACGGTCCAACAGCTCAGCTTGAAGTATGGCAGTCAGACCAATGGTCCGGCGGCAGCTTGGCTGATGAGGGGTGTTACTCTGAAACCGGTTCCAGGATGCTTGTTTCCGGTCTAGAGAAGACCTGGCTTGGCAGTTCAGGTGGGACTGTTCCCATAATGCACAGGGTCAAGACTGATTTGTATATGGCTGGGTCTGGGATGGTGAAGTGAGCTAAAGAAGGATGATGGATTCAGCCCTGATCTGTGACTGGGGGTGAGTGTCTGAAATGTTTCACCTCTCCGTCCATCATCTCCTTGTGTTTGCTTTGTTCACCCTAAGTTGGCAGGTATGCCCAGACATGGGTTCCTTGCTCACTTTGCCACTGGATTCAAGCTAGCCTGGCTGATGAGGGGTGTTACCCCGAAACCAGCCCCAGGATGCTTGTTTTCAGTCCAGGGAAGACTTTGCTTGGCAGTTCGGGCTAGACTGTTCCAATAAGGAACAGGGTAAATACTGATTTGCATATGGCTGGGTCTGAACTGGGGTGGCAAAGTGAGCTAAAGAACAATGATGGATTCAAAGCAGATCTGTGACTAGGGGGTGAGTGTCTGAAAGGTTTCAGCGCTCCATCCATCATCTCCTTGTGTTTGCTTTGGCTGCACCACTACGATGTGTTTGGCGGTCTATCGGACAACCAAACTCATAATCAGGCCCTGAGTTGCCCACTTTATAATGTTATTCAGAAATGATGGGAGACTTTTGAATGGTGAAAATGTAGATGATTCATTTTGATTAAGACTGAAGAGTTGTTGAAATGTGTTGGTGAGGGACTGTAGATGAGATGTGTATACTAATGTAGGTAATTTTTGTTTACAGAAGTCACATTAGTCTATACATCTATAATGCTTAAGAAGGCCGGCCAAATAATCAAGCTGAAACTATTACATCATAGTCAATTGTTAAATAAAGAATAGTTGTTGAAAAGTCATTGAATAATACATATTATAGTCTCACTTGTGGCAGAATTGATGCTACTGGACTCTAATTCTGACTCCTATTTCAATAATTTCCTTTTTCATGGCTCATTCACACGTCCACATTTGTGTTTGATGATATGAGAATATTACATTTATCAATGTATGTTTTTTTATGTGAAGAATGAAAAAAGTAGTGTTTGGAAGTGTCATAACTATGAATGTGTAAAAATTTTATTTTTATTTATATTCAATAATCGATAAGAGTTTCCATACCACTAGTTGTGAATGTGCACAGGCTTGACATGACAGCCCAAGAAAAGGTAGTGACCTCCACCTGCTTCCACATCCTCAGGATGCTACAAAAGACCTTCAAATGGCTTCCTGAGGACACCAGAAGAACAGCCACATAAGTCTTGATCACATGCAAACTCGATTACAGCAACACACTCTAATCAGGAATCATACAAAAAAGTCCCAAACTGGCTCCAGACATGCCTAAATGTCACAGCAAGACTCATACTCAACCTGCCTCATCACACTCATCTCGCTTAACATTCCAGAGTGCTGCATTGGCTCCCATCCGCAAATGCACCCAATTAAAACTGAATGCACACAATAAACATGCAAAGGCTCTACACAACATTGAGCCTGCATTCCTTAACAGTTGCATACACTTCTACACACCACCCAGGTAACTCCACTCAGATGTACTCTCTCTCATTGGCATGCATACCCCGCGTTGATAAAGCCACAGCCAGAGGGCTCGTCTTCTCATATCCCTCCACCAAAACATGGATCGGCCCACCACCTCAGTGCCTCAAGTTCCGCCAGAAGCTGAAAACCTGGCTCTTCGATAAACCTCACCAGAAGACAGCTGCCCCCCACCTGCAAAGTGCCTGGATACTCTCATGGATAATTTAGCACACTATACACATAGAACATAACAAGATTGCACTCCTAGTAGAATGCCCCTGGCTCCCACAGGGTCATCGAGATGAAGGTAAATTCAGCCAATATGTTCCTTAATCCTGGTTCTAGGAAGGCTTTGGGAGCTGTTCTCATCAGCACCACGACATGCACCTATTTCTTTTGGATTGTTTCATTGGCATGCTGTCAAACGTTAGTATTGAATTACCATAAAATACATTTTGAAGGTAAAGCTGATCAATGTGCCTGTATCCATTTTTTTTAAATTCTCATTGAAAAAGGCAGGCTGGGGATATCTGTGTTATTTATACAGTTGCCCTAGGGTCCAAGACCCTTTGATTTAAAAGGGTCCAACCCTCATCTTTTCCTATATTATGTTAATATTATGCCCTAGTCTTTCCTGTTTTTAGAAACACGGCCTGATTAGACATAGAATTCCATGTAAAATAGTTTGCTTCAAGACAAAAGCAATCTAGATCTCGACGCAAAAAGCAATGGTTCTGTGCAATGCGTTTTCAATACTTTTTGGTACGAGTTTGCTGGTGAACGGCTGCCAGCATGAGCTTTCAGCTGTTTTGTGCGCCCCTCGTTTCGGAAAGTGTAACATATAATTCAATATTGTTTCAGATCACGAGGGATTAAATTGCTGAAAAAGAGTAAAAAAAATGTAAAGCCATTCCAAACAGGGCATCCCATAGGCTTCGTGAGAATAGTGTCTGAACAGAGTATCAAGATGGGGAGACAAATGTAAAATGTAATCATGCTGGAATTCACACACAAAAAGTTGATTTGGAAGGCAGGATATTAGAAGGGACAAAGAAGAAACACTCTCACATCTGTGCGCAACGTCCCTCCCCTTCCTGAAACTAAATCCTACCATGAAAACAATACGATTGGAATCTTTGGGCCTTCTTTTTAAAAAGCACAGCTTGATAAAATGCCCTACATAACCATTATATATTTTATAGTGGTGATAAAACTAAACATATAAATAACATTTATAAATTAAAACTATACTTATTTGGCTACAATTCATGAATATCATGCATCTCTATGGAACAGTAATGTGGTTTTGCAATAAGGAATAAAAACGTGTGTAAACATTAAGCCAGAGTAAGACCTATTTAGAAGGTAGCATAGCATTCGCTATATTTTTTAAATATTCCAATCTGGCAAAACTTGTTCGCATTACATTATTTGTAATCGTTGGATGTTTGGTATACCTTTTATTGTTGTTGTTTTTTAACCATATCTAATTTCAGCGACTTACATATGTCATAAAGCAAAACACCGCAAAATAACTTTTATAAACTTTCCACAAAAAGCATTTTAAAAATGTTTTTATTTGCATTTCTGGGCAAGATATCAATCCACTCTCCAAGCAAAGGTTTCTCTTATGTTTTATCAGTGGCGTAGCTAGGAGGTGTGGAGGCGATTCACCCGGGCGGCACGAGTTTTGGGGGCAGAAGCCTCCACTTGCTCTTACCTACCGACTCAGGGTGGCAATAGCAAACGCTCCTCAATGCATTTGCTGCAGGGTGGTAAACTGAGAAATCTCTCGCCAGCAGGGACGGCAAACGCAGCGACCGTCATGGGCGGCCAGGGGGGCTTGCTACGCCACAGTGTTTTATTTCAGAAACTATTTCTTAAACACGACACGCATCATTAAAATAAACAAAACAAATGCAATTCTGTTAACATAATGAATACCATAGTTTTCAATTTAAACTAACATTATCAAAATTAACTTTACCTCCAAACATGCATGTTCGAAAATCTCCATGTTTAAATCTTGAATATAAGTGCCTTCACTGATGTATCTATTTTCATATCATTTGCATGAAATCTTCTTTGACAGGCATGCTATAATTGCATAACTCTATCTCTCTTCTTTAGTTATATAGCATTCCTTCTTTCCAGACAATACTTGGGTATAGACGAAAGTACCCATTCAAGTTGCAAACTAAAACCGTTTACATACATGATTTCTATAAATATATATTAAAAAACATTTCCTACTTCCCGAAAATAATTATGAATTGTTTTGAAATTGCTTCGTGATTTTTGTCGGCACTGGTATGGTCTACCTTTTTCATGAGTTAATATATCTTCCCTTTGGTGTTAATGATGGCAATTTGCTTGGAAATAATGCATAGTCATCAGAGTAGAATTAAGTGACAAGAAAATTATGCAGTTTAACATGTCTTTTAATTTTGTCATACATTATGTATGGTCTCCTGTTCCACACTTTAAGGATCAGACGTAAATCCCATGTGTATAACATTCTGCCTGCCAAAACTGGCAAAACTTTGTAAACCAGCCCTCCTACTGACTACCTAAAATTCGAGTAAGTTGGATTTGCAAAGTGACAAATCATTGAAAAATAGAAATGCATGCGAAGAGCCACTAGGTTAACATTCTCAAATAAATGTTTCTAAATGCCATTTTTCCATCAGTATTGCCCTCATTATGAGTGACCTATTAATCCAGATGGGGCAGGTAACATTAGTTACCGGCCAATTGGAATTACATTTGTTGAAACACAACAAATCTCTTAACTTTCATCCAGAAATTTCAGCAGCTAGAAGCAGGGTGAAAGCCCGTCCAAAAACGAGGAATTACCTCGGGAACTAGACCCAGAATTACTGATTCTCCATTCACTTTGCATACTTTCCGCACAATTATGCTTGATTCATTCAACTGTAACTTCGAAAGCCCAATAATTGAGGGGGAAAGTTACATATTTTTGTGAATGTCCATTAAGCTTTAAAGTGTGGGCATTCACCTTATTTGATGCCATCTATGATGCTAAATCATCGCCAGGCGTGGCAGAATGTCTGTTCTAAATGCTTAATTGACAGCGCCACATGCAAGAATTGCGTTGTGATTCAACAGTCAATTTTCCACTTACAGTAGCTGACCCACGCTAGGAAACCCTTTATACATAAAGGAATACGAAGAGAGACCCATGAGTTCATTTCTCTTGTATTTAGTACTGTCATAGAATATTTCTCAATAGAGAATGCCCTCAGCATACTCCTAGAATCTAATTAGGAACATAGGTTTATGCAGACAGGTAGGTGGTGCTCCTGCCTCTAAAGTTAAACATGGAGTTTTAAGAATAAGGTTATGTCACAGTAATTGGTTTTACAGCAATGCAAACTTAAGTGTTTCAGTTCTGAATAACCGCTATAGGCATCTTTAGAATTGGCGAAGGAATGTGTTAAATTTGATGACGTTGAGCGAGTTTTAGTCTAATTATAATGTCGTCCAATTATTTGGCCTCCTCTTATGATCTCTGTTACCGTCAACTGACCATAAATCTTTAATGCTTGAAGAATAACAGCAAATAATGTTATAGGGGCTAAAGAGATACACATTATTTAACAGCGCCCAGCACTGACCAGTTGCATATGTTCAACAGTGATAACATTTACATAGCACGTTCCTTTTGTTAGCATTGTGCTCTGCTTATGTCACCTGTAGAAAATCTCTGACCTGGGACCTGATTTAAAGGTTTGGCGGACATGACACACTGTCACAAATATGACATATATTAGGTCTGCCTAATGACAAGTGCATTATATACGATGGCACTTGTAATATGGTGGACTGGATATCCGTCACATTGTGACGAATAACCCTTCCAACACACTCTCAATCAGGCCCTTCAGTCACATCATTGATTTGTGCTGTGGTGTAGTTCGTTGAAGTGTGCAGACTCCATCACATCCACCGTCCTGCCCCACAATTAAGACAAAGTGGTCTCTGTTTTTGTGCTAAATCGTACTCAAGGCTGGCCACTAGGCTAGGGAACAATTTGATAATTATGTTAAACAACAAAGTAAACAAAGTCAGTTAATGTGATACTAAGGGGGTGATTAAGATGGCGGGCGGATGGTGGTGATCCGCCCGCCATCGTACAGTGATTTACCCCCACCATATTATAATGGGGGGGTATCGCAGCGGACGCAAAGTGCGTCAGCCGCTTTTCCGCCAGTTGGCAATCGTTCCGATTGCCGGCCGGGCGGACTTGGGCCACAATATGTTGGCAGTGCCTAGCAGACAACGCCATCCATATTATGATGAGTGTGGTGGAAGGCCTTCCATGGAAAGGCTGGCGGGGATGTGCTTTGGGGGACAGTTGCGGCCCCCGGTGCGCGGGGTGTGCCCTTGGGGGGTACCCATGGTACCCCCTGCATTTCCATGCACAAGGTGGCAGGCACCACGCGGTGTCTGCCACCTTGTGCATGGAAATTCACAACATGGCAATTTGGCATGGCGGCGGGTGCTGCTTACAGCAGCACCCGCTGCAATGTCAAACATGCGGAAGGCGACCGCCAGGGTGGCAGTCGCATCCTAATTAGCAGTGCGGGACTGCCACATGTCTCGCGGTCGGTCTCGGCACCATGAGGAGGGCGGGCGGACTAAAGTCTGTCCGCCATCCTAATCACCCCCTAAGTTGTGAAAGAAATTGCTTGACTATGAGGTCAACCCTATGTTTTGCATTACCTTCTACCTGCACAAATCTCTATAACTCAAAGACTGGAGCCTGGTAGTTCAACGACTTGGCAGCTGAAACCCAATATAAAAGAATTTAAAAAAAAAACATTGTCTAGTCAGTGTTGTTTTAAAATATGGATCTTTGGCTTCTGATAGGATATTCCCTGCAACTCCAAGTATGGAAAATCAGCTTCCTAAACTGAATGCCATATTCATTATGAAGTTGAAGCTTTTCATGTAACGTTCCTACAACTGGAAGCTTAGGGAAAGCCTTGAATATTTATAGCACATTTAGGTCAAGGTAGGTTTAATAATTATCTGTGTCAAGATGCTTAGAGCTGAGTGTACCTTTTGCTCAGTGTTGTTACCTCAGTTACATTGACTTCACTATCTTATTAGTTTGGTATTTCGTCATCTTTAATTTTAGAGATTGATCTGCATATTTAGAATAATTTTGTGATTATTGGTCTTTTTACCTCGGTCTTTTAAAAAGATTATGTCATGACTTGTAGTTTTTGAGATGGAGATATGGTTGATCGCTATATCAGTTACAGAGTACGGAATGTGAGCAATGAAAAAGTGCTGCTTTGTTAACTGCCACTGCATTCCAAGACAACACATAAAATCCTTAACAAATCGTTTTCATTGCACAATATGCATTTTTACTTTTGCCTTTTATGTATGTATTAGGTGTGGGGCTTCACATCAAGAAAGCGTTCCTCAAACGAACGTGCTATTCTCACATAGCAGGCATCTTATCTAAAAATGTGAGGGTAACTTCTCAATATTTTTCAAATGAAAAACTATAAATAAAATACATGAAAATTGTAAAAATTAAATGAAATACTCAAGGAACTTATTCCTTTCTGTGTCTGATTCCTCCGTCTCCAGTTCATACTGCTTCATGGCAATAAAGTAGCTGACAAAACCCTCACCAAAAGCTTCTTTTATACAAGTGTCTTCCTTTAGAGCAACAAGGGCATCTTCAAGACTCAATGGAATTGTAGGAGATTTCAACTCTGTTGAGGCAGGGCTTGCACCATCAAAGGCATTCAGCCCTTTTCTGATTCCATCCATACCTGCAGCGATGGTGGCAGCAAGCACCAAATAGGGGTTAGCTGTTGCTGAACCCAAATTATTGTCTATATGAGGGCCATTAGATCCATGAAATTTAATATTGTATGAGGAGCTGTTGTCGTTGGTTCCCCACTTTACATGTGCAACCTCTTGGGACTCCTTTCCATCTTTGGAAAAACGCTTTCGGCAACTGACACCAGGAGCCACTAAGCAACTTAAAGCTGGTGAATGCAGTAATAACCCAGACAGCCAATTCTTCCCAATGTCTGTCAGCTCTAGGGTCCCACTGTGGAATAGGTTTCTCCTCCCACTTCTGTCCCACAGGCTGTGCGAGAGAATGCCAGAATTATAGAACCCCGTCTCAGTAAAAAAGCTTGCAATGTAACCATTTTTCTTGGCCAACTCTTTAACACCTGTTCTGAAACTGAAGGCATTATCTGCCACTCGTAAGCCAAACTCTGGCCTAAAGGAGATTTCCACCTGGCCTGGTCCAGTTGAGGAAGAAAAACTCTCAATGTTAGCACCAATGTGATACATGCCATCAATTAGCTGCTGGATATAAGGTTGGTCATGATCATTTAATAAGGTAGCAGCAGGTAAGAAAATGGTTTTCGAATTTATAACCTCAGCAACACCATAAATGCAGAATTCGTAACTGAAGGCCGAGTATAGTGATAACCCGCTCTCCTGAAGTTGGCTCAGCTGCCTCTTGACGATGTGCCGTGGTGAGGTCAAAAGAGGGTTACCAGAGATGGAATAGGAATCACATATCACTCTGGCCATTTTCTCAGCCCACGGGATCACTCTGAAAGTTGACAAATCAGGCAGCAGGACGATATCACTGTTATAGTTTGTTGCACTTATGTAGTCAACTTCATTATCCTTGGGATTCAAGGTCAGTTCCAGATAGCTTCGAGGCATGAAAACTCCATGAAATACTTTTTCCTAAACAGAGCATAAAAGTAATGAATGCAGATAAATATTTGATGGTAGGCCTTCACTCTCTGATATGTTAACTGAATACAAACAGTTCATCAACATCACCATTTCAATAGAAAGATGTACAACTCTCTTTAGGACAGACAATTATATAAACCAATTAAAAATATTGTAAACGTCCTAACACACTCCTCCACTTCCATGGGGCATACATTCTGTTGTCAACTAGGAACCCAACACATAATTGAGTGAACAAACACAAGGTCAATTAAGAAGGGATTGTAAAACTATGAGGAAGATTATTAGTATGTTTCTGATGCCTTGCCCATTCGTCCTATATCATTAATTGAAGTGATGATGCACCACTATCAGTTGAATCAATTAACACCAAAATAAAACACGTTACACACCACACGACGAGGGAAAAATCTTCAGCTCCTGTCTAGGGAGCTGCAAAAGGAGGCCATCACCTGCAAATCATCATGAATTGATTATTGCAATGGTCTACGCAGGAAACTGCCCTATCACATCTACAAAGGATTCAAAACATTGTGATACATAAACGTGCTGGTTTAAATAATGTGGTTGAGATTTAAATGCTTGCAAACATTTACACAAACTTCCGGAGAAACACATGATCAGTTTTCTATAGTCTTTACAACTCCTGTTAGATAGAGTAGTTCTACTCATGTAGGACCTTGGGATAACTAAGGTCAGACTGCGTTCTTGTTTTTACAAGTACTGTGTAGTCCCTTAAGATTCTTAGATCCCAAACTCTTGATTGACTGCCCTATGCCACTTTGTTGACTTGCAAGCCACCTGGGGCCATATTTCCCAAAGGGTTGGGTCACTTTCGCACCACGCAAATGGGTGCAGAAGCGACGCAACCCTTAAAATGTGATATATCAAGCCATGCAAGGCCACCTTATGTGGCTCTGAGTGGCTCAATAAATTCAGAGTAACAAATCGCTGCATTGCATTACTCTGCCCCAGGGAGGCATTCTATGGGTGGTGCGTGGTTGCTCCCACAAAAAACCTTTTATTTTGCCACATTCCTTGCTTTACTGTCCTAAAAGGCAAGATTATTTGTGTCCAAGAAGTGAGACATACAAACAATTCTCTTTCCTTTTTCCTCTTTCTACACATGCTGCAGAACGCAGCACTGATAGAAAGAAGAACGGACATGGAGAAATAAAGATCTTTCTCCTCGTTATGTCTCCCCTGGGAGGCATGATATTCTGACACATTTCCTACCGTTGTTTGGCATGATTCATGTGGCACTCTAAGCTTGCAAGCATTTGGTTTGGACCTTTAGTGAGTGCCCCCTTATGTCAGGATAAAGCTGTGCCTCTCCGATGAGCTTTTAGAAAAAACATAGTAGGGGATATGAGTTTTTATTCCATGTTGGCATAGATAGTAAATTGCTGATATAAAGCAATGCTGTGAAAGTATGCCTTTAAAGTTAAAATGCTTTTATGATTTGTGTTATCTTGGAATGAATGGCACTAATCCTATGTTAAGAAACTTGAAAATAGCAAAATGCATTGTCACTTTTCTAGCTCGATCTGGATCACACTGTGCCAATCCTATGCTTCGAAATATTTCTATAGAGAAATATTTGAGGTGAGTCGAGCTAGAGTGGTAGTGGTGCTGCAGCTGTACTTCCTCTAAAGGAGTAGTTCTCCACTTAAAGACTTGGGTGGGAATAGCACCATTGTAGTTCTTGTTAGGAGTTTCCACTGAAAAGGCATTATTTGATTTGCATTTTTTGATTTTTAATATTTTGCTGTTCAATGAATTATTTAATGAACGTACATGAAACTTTCCAAAAAATAGTATGTCCACTTTGGGTTTTTCGTGGTATGCTTTGTGCAGCAATATGAGGCTTAAAAATAGAATGGGTCTCAAGTGAAAATGTCCCATTTTAACTCTTGTGGGATTCTTTGCTCCTTGATACAGAATAATGGCTTAAATGAATGATATTGCTAGAGTCAGAAGTTTGCCGTTAATGCCATTCATATACCACTGGTGACTGTTATGTCAACAATTACCACAGAGTGTCTGGGTCAGCATTTTGTCACAGTTGCCCCAGTGATGTGCCACAGTTGACCTTCCTTATGACAATAAATACCTCCAGTGTGCTAGTGCCAGCTTTTTGTCATGAGTCCTCAAGCATGAAAGCGCAGGCAGTTTTTCACAGGTCTCTATTTGACAAGAATGATCTCTAGTATGCCAGTGCCAGTACATTACCATGATCCCAGGAAATGTCTCCAGTAATAAACAGGTGCATGTTATGCTAAGGATTACCAGTGCCAGTATTTTGCCTGGGGTTCCTCCATAAGACAAACATTACCATCACTATGCCAGGGCAAGTGGCAGACTCATGAGCATAATGCTACATTCATAATCAAGCTCACTTACATTGACTCACATTCATTCTCACTGATTCTCACTTATTCATTTTCAGTTACTTGCACTCATTCATTGTCACTCAGTCTCCTGCGCTCACTCTTACTCTGTAATTCTCACACGCTGTCACTTATGATCCCTCACTCTGACTCACTCATAATTACACTCACCCAAGTTCAATCTTACTCTGATTCAAGCGCTGGGATGCCCAAGGGTAACTGCGCGCTATATAAAATTTTAATAATAATAATAATAATAATTCAATCTTACTTTGTCACTCATGCTCACTTGCTCTTACTAATACTATAACTAATTTTTCTCAAACACTCATTCCGTCACTCTCACTCTGTCACTCTCAGTGATTCTCACATTTTCGGACATTCCCTTACACTCATTCATTTAGTTACTCTTATTCTCACTCAAACTCACTCACTTTGGCAAACTCATACTCACTTACTGATACTCAATCGCACATGTTATCGCTGATGACCTTTCACGGACATTCACTGTCATACATATGCTTATATTTACAATTAAACATAAAAACGCTCCCTGCCGCCGTTAGACCTGGCATCTTTGGCGTGGTTTCCCCTGACTTTTTGCCTCAACCGCCTGTATTTTTGATGCTGTGCTGGATTTCATTTTTGCAGGCTTAAATGCTTTGAGCACTTTGCCACTACTGATCAGTATCAAAGTGCAGGTGCTCCCTGTGTAAATTGTTAATATGATTAGTTATATTTCATTTACTGAGAAGCCCCAAGTAAAGTGCACTGAATGTGCAAGGGCCCGGAAATCAACTGCTACTAGTGGGCCTGCAGCACTATTTGTGCCACCTACATGAGTAGTCCTGAAAATATGTTGCATGTCTGCCACTGCAGTGCATGTGCACAGTTTGTTAACCTCCATGTCGACCTGGCAAGGGCACCCACTTGCCAGGCCCTAACATTCCCTTTACTTACATGTTAGTCACCCCTAACGTAGGTCCAAGGTGTGAAAGGTAGAACATGCCCTGATGTGTGTGGCATGTCCTGATAGTGAAGTACTTCTAATTTCATTTTCACTATTGTAAGGCTTTCTGTTACCAAAGGATAGAATGGGAAGTTTGCTTATAACATCTTATAAGCATCACTGTCCCTGGGAACCAGATAGGAAAATAACGTTTAGTATGCCTGAACTCAGAATGTTAAAATGCATGTTTTAGTGAGGGTGATTTTTACATTCTGTGTTTAAAAATACAACTTTAAGAAAGTAGGTATTTGCTTGCTTAGCCATCCAGTGTGCCTCTGCTAGCATGTGTATTGACTGTCTGGCTTTATAGTGACAGGGTCTGGGGATGTGCAGTGGCTCTAGAAAGTCTGAATGAGTCAGTGCTAGGCTGAATAGGCCTGGTCTACATTTGGAGTGGTGGGAGAAGTAACACCTGCACCTGAATTGGGCTGTGCCTGCCTTCCACAATGATGGCTCTGCCTCCATGTGGTGTGTCTGGAGCCATGGATCACACTGACAATGGAGGTTGTTGTACACTTGCATCGTGGCCCCCAGAACTGTTTTGGACTGGGCTCAGAGCCCTGTGCCAGCAGAGAACAAAGAGAGTTACTGTATAACAAGAGGGGCCCAGACCCCAGGCTTTTAGACCATCCCTGGATTCAAGAGGACCCTTTGCCAAGGAGAACTGCTGGAGAGACTGAAGAGAAGTACTGCCCCTTTGCTGTGCACTGTGTGGGGTTGGCCTGCAGTTGCTGTTTCTGCCAAGAAAATGAGAAGGACTTTGCAGTGTACTGTGTCCCCTACTTGAAGGAGATCTCCAAGGGCCTGTGTGTGCTGGCCTCCTGTTCTGAAGTCTCAGGGACACAAAGACTTCACCCAGCTCCCCTGAACTCAGCTGCTGTGAGATCTGACCAGCCAGGAGGTCCTGTGCCAGTATTAGACCTCTATAGGTTGTTGCTGCTGTTTGGGAGCTGAAAGAGAGAGGAACTTGAAGAACTTCAAAAATAGTGCATCAATCTTCTTGTGGGTGTTTTTCTGACGCATTTCCACGGCACAAGAAGAATTTCCAGGTATTGCTGTGCTGCTATGAAAACTGGTGCAGTACTTGTTGGTGCCTTCAGAATCACTGCATCGAGGGGTCGCGGCAGATGAAAACCGACGCAGCGCCTCTCGCCGAATCGAGTACCGAAGCATACCAGGTTTCTATGCATCACACCTGTGCAACAAGTTTTCCCGACGCATCACCTGCGAACTGGAGCCATCACAAACAATCGACGCATCATTTCCCCCTACAGACCGGATTTGACACATCACTTCTCCTGCGTGCAGCAGAACTGTCGCATCACCTCCCCAAGGTCTCAGGAACGGACGTATCCCTTTGTTTTTGATGCTTCTTCACTCTGTGGCTGTTTGGCCTTGTGAATTTTGACACAACTAGAGGTACTTTGTTTAAAAGTCATGCATCCATAGTTTTCTATGGTACAAGTTCTTGAAACCTTTTGAAAGTCATATTTTTAACTGTGTATGTTGAATTTGTGTAGTTTTGGTCTTGTTAAGTTTAGATAAAGATATTTTATTTTTCTAAACTGGTGGGGTGTCCATTTGTGGTGTTCTCACTATGTAACTGTGAGTGTTGGTACAAACACTTTACACATTGCCTTTGGGATAAGCCTGTCTGCTCGTGCCAAGCTACCAATTGGGTGAACAGGTGTTATCTAAAATGTGTATCCCCCCTTACCCTGACTAGAAGCAAGGGTCCCTATTTGAACAAAGGTACCTACTCTGCCAACTAGAGACCCCCATTTTTAACAGCCACATAAACACACTCACCCACAACCATGCCATTCCAACCGAGGGGTCGATTACGATGTCCTTTCACCCTGTGGCAGGCACCCCATCGTGCCTGCCACAATGTGACTGTGCATGCATGGGTAGGGGGTCCCTTGGGTACATCCACAGGCCCGATTCGGAAGACCCCGTGTGATGGAGGGCCTGCAACGGGCCCCAAAGGCAGATTCCAACAGCTGAAATGTTTTGGAACAACCGTTTCGGAAAGTCTGTCCGAATCTGACACCGTAGTCGCTTGCTGGAAAGGCGCTCCGTAGACCGCTACAATTGAGCTCCGTCCGACTCAGTCACTTCCAATGCCTTTCGGAAAGGCGTCCGACAGTTTGAATGCTTCCCAACCATCATAAGCGCTCGTTGTGAAAAGTGTCCATGTCTGTCGGAAAGGCGGGTTCCGAATCAGATTCAGACTAATCGAATGCCATTCGGAGCCTTTCCGAATGACATTAAAATCGACCCCTAAATGTACTCTATTTCTATTACACTAATGGTGAAAAATATAATACTATTCTCTATTGGTATAATAAAAATTGTCAGCAAAGAATTAGAGTAGAGCCACAACCAAGACTCAAAGAGACGAGTAGCCCATTGGCTCCTGGCACTGATTTTGCCACCTTTGATGTCAGGGAGCACACATGCACTACCATGGGTCGCAAGGGGCAAGTCATGGGTTGCAGCGGCAACCTCTGGTGACCCGTAAATGACGTCAGTGGTTACAGAGCATGCTTTTGAGGCTAAGAAGTGCTCAAATGTAGGAGGTCTTGACTAGAGTCAGACTGGGACAGAAAATAGGCTCGGCACTAAATTAAAGTGGTCTCGATTAGCGAATCAGATAGTAAAAAAATTGCTGCATTTGCAGATCATGGTCGTTTTGTACATGTAGTGGCATGCTGCCCATGCGTTCTGCAAAGTACGGGAGACGGCATGCATTTGCTCTTGCTGCAGGCAATGTTTGTGGCAAAAGTAGGGAAATCAACTGTAAAAACTGACCCTCCTGAAAAAATACAGGCTCACAAACAGCCAAAAACCAGACTATCATGTCAGGCCATCCCTTCAGGCACTGCCAGATTGTTCTATTAGCCAGTCCAACCTTGGTCTTAACAGAGAAGCCTGAGTTCCACTTTGAGAACTCCACTTGCCAGCTTGATTGAAATACTAAAAAGACTTTCAGACCAAATAAGCATCCTGTGATAGCCCCACTGAGCCTGTGAGCAGTTAAAACATGCAGAAACAGTACTACCACTTTTTAATTACTTTCATGGAAGGGTTTTTTGTGGAGTTTTAATCGCAAGATGAGAGGACCATGCAGAACCCATATTTGTATTTGTATTTATATAGCGCATAAATCACCTGTATGTCTCAGAGCGCTTGCAGAAGAAGGAACAGGTAGCCAGACAACTAGAAAAGCCAGGTTTTTAGCCTTCTTCGGAACCTCTGGTGGTTGGGTTCAGTCCGGATGTGTGGGGTCAAGGCGTTGCAAGTTTCTGGTGCTATTTTAGAGAAAGACCTGTCATCGTTTCTAAATGTACGGACTTTGGGAACAGTTAGAAGAAACTTGTTAGTGGATCGGAGGGTTCTGATCGGACAATAGTTTATGTGTTTTTTTTCTAAGTATTTTGGTCCTTGTCCATTAATGGTTTTGTGGACTAGGCAGCAGTTTGAAGTTAATGGGTTTCTTTATAGGGAGCCAGTGCAATACCCTAAGGCTGGGCACAGAGGGGGTGTGGGGGAGGGGGGGAGATCAAGTACCATTCTGGCCACAGTGTTTTGCAGAACCTGAGGTTTTGCCAGGAGACTGTTGTTGATGGAAGCAAGTAATGCATCGCCATAGTCCATACGGCTTACAATTAGGCCTTGGACTAAGGGCATGCGGGCCAGAAGGGGTATCCATTTGAACATTTTCTTAAGGCCGCGCATCAGTCCAAAGCTGGTATGGACTCTCTTGTTGACATGGACAGCCATGGACAGTTTATTGTCAATTGTCAGCCCCAGGTTACGAACTGAGGGCCACCATCTGTCTGTCCAGTGTTTGTGAGTGTTTCCAAAAATCATGATCTCTGTTTTACCAGCATTAAGCATCAAAAAGTTGTTGGTCATCCAGTCCTTAATTGAGATCATGCACTTTTGGATTCTCAGTTTAGCATCCCTGGGTTCTGGGCCAAGGGTAATCAGTAGCTGTGTGTCATCTGTATAGGACACGTTTCAAAACCGTGTGCCCTGATTACCCGCACCAGAGGGGATACGTATAAGTTAAAGAGTGTGGGGCTCAGCTCAGTATTGATCCCTGGGGTACACCTTTATCGTTTTCCTGGTTATTTGAGTTGAAAACGCCGATTTGGACCTTTGAGCGCTGATTAGTCAGGTAGCTTTTGATCCAGAGTAAGGCTGGACCTTCGACTCCAATCTCATCCAGGCGTTCTAAGAGAATACGGTGTGAGATGGTGTCGAAGGCAGCTGACAGGTCGGGCAAGATCAGTATGGCGGTGTGTCTTGTATTGAGGGTCATCCTGATGTTGTCCACGATCTTGAGTAGAGTCGTTTTAGTACTATGAGAAGCTCTGAATCCCGATTGGGATGGATCAAGCAGCTGGTTTGCCTCTAGATGTTTGCATAATTGCTTATTTATTAATGATTCCATAATCTTACTGAACATTGGGAGAAGGGGGATTGGGCGGTAGTTGGAAAGTTGTTTGGGATCGGCAGAGAGTTTTTTTAGGATTGGTCTAATAATGACCTCCTTCCATTGGGTGGGAACAGAGGATGGGACAATGAAAGATTAAGAATTTTCGTGAGGTGGGGGATCGGGACAGGAGCAATTTTTGCTAGAATTTGAGAAGAGGCTGGGTATTCAAAAGTTCTCATTTATCTGTATTGAAATGTATCTTTATTCAGTTGTTGAAAATTAATTCTGTAAAATATGCCCAGTACAAGCTATAACCTACCAATTTGGAATCCACTATTGGATACAAGTCATGGGCAAGACACGCTTTTGTGAGAAGGGCAGAGGACCCTTGCAAAACGATAATTATCCAACGTAAGGGCAAAAGGTAATCACATGCAGAAAACATACTTCTAGTATCAGCCATCGAAAGGCGCCTTGTCCGAGATGGAGCTTTTCATCTCGACTGCTTGGTTCACCAAGGATCATCTGCTGGATCGAGGTTTGGCCCATTGACAGATGCTCTCCTCAATATGCACTCTAAATACAAAGAAAAACTGTCCCTCTCCAAATTGCACTGGTTACTTGTGAGCTACCCATAATGAGTATTGGCTCGCAATTTGTCTTCTGGTCCAGTTTCTGCTCCCTGTCGGTCAGTTCCAAGACAGCCATAACCAAACTAAGAAAACAAAAAAACTAGAAAGGCACAATTCCCAAATGACACAGATTCTTGGTGGTTGAAATCCACATTCTCTGCAAATACATACCCTGTCCATATTTTCTATTACTTCCTTAGGTGGCCTACTCAGACAAGATTTTCATAAAATAAAATATTATTAAAGGCTTCCATGCCCATGCCAATTTTCTCATTTGTTGTTCTTTCTGCACCTTTGAGTATCCCATTTTTAAGTCTATTACACCTTGATGAGGCATACTCAAACCAAGATTCTCATAAAACAAAATATTCTTAATGTTATGCATGGAATTGATGGCCTGCCAATTTGTCAGTTTTTTCTCCTGCAACAGCTATCCCTTTATTAATATTTCCCCACTTGGCTGTTGGTTGTGTATATTTTTGGAGAAAGGCATATAGAAGGCAGCAATAAATAAAACTTGAAATTTTAAATGAGTTTTAAAAACTCCAGGTCATACTTATGGCCAAGTCAGCCAGTGCAGTGTGGCAAGTCATATTATTGTGCTAAGCGCAGAGATACTCCAATGGGAGTTGATTCAAGCGCTCTATAAACCCGCAAATAAATAAATAATAAATTGTGCTACACTGCGAGCCAGGGAAAGGGCAAAATGCAGCGTATTTAAAATAATGCGTCCATCACTGTCCTTTTACATGCCTAGATCCAATGCAGGCACCCTTACACCATGGTATGAGTGTGCCTGCATTGCAAGCAGGATTGTTTTGGTGCACGAAGGGGTACCTTACTGCACAAACACAATCCTGGGAGGCATATTCCTCTTTCTATGTGTGCTGCTAAATGCAGTACACAGAGAAAAAGGAAGAAAGGAGGAGAAATAGAGATATTTCTCCTGGTTGCTCCTTCTCTACGAAGGTGTAATATTTGGCTCATGCCCAGGTCTTCTGGTTCTTGTAAATATGGGGATGTGTCAAGATCCAAGAGAGTTGCATGGGAACACCCACACAACGCTCATGGAATGCCTTACCAGCACAGTGTAACGCAACCCAGCAATTTGCACTGTGTTGCATTACTCCAGATTTTTGAAGCCACTCAGAGCCACGCAAAGTGGCTTTGAGTGGCTTCAAAAACCTGACTTAGAGGCTTGACTTAGGCGTGTACTACCTTGCGTGGTGTAAATTGGATGCAATCCACACATAGATATGCCCTGCTTTTTTTTGTAGAATACTACAACATAATGGAAATCACATGAAGTGACGGATTGCCGGTTTTAATCACCGGGCCAACTTAAAAGGGGTACCCGATCCCACAATGGGAATCCCTCGCCTCCGCACTGTCGCTCTGTGCTGCAGCCATTTGCACACCCCCCCTCCCCCCGGCTCACGGACACCAGTGAACTTCTCTCCCGGACCCGCTGATCCAAACGGAGAACATGGGCGGAACGGAGGACTCTACACAGCCGGGTCCCAGCACAATTTTGTGGATTACTGGAGGTGTCGCCGCCATAGGCAGAGACATCGGAGCTTTCACGCGCGGTGGCCGAAGAGTGATCAGAGCGGGAAGCGCTTTGCACCGGAACCCCCCGAGGACCCCTGATTACCTGTAGCCGGCAGTATTGGACTGGGCCGGTATTCTAAGGCCCGGGACAAAGCCTTGACCATCCTGTAGAGGGAGCAGAGCCTGGAGATGCACCTCTCTTGGAGCCCCTGCTGCCTGGTCCTGTAATGGCCGCCACCCGAGGACGCTCTCCATGAAACACTCCGCCCAACTGACTAAAGTTAACCCCCCCCAAGAACCTGCAGCCTCCACCACAGGTCATTTGTGACCTACAACATTAAACTGGGTGCCCTGATTCAGAAAAAGGGCCCTGGGATGCAACACACATGGAGCCCCGGCTCCCTGACCCTGTAATGGCCGCCAAATTCAGACGCCCGACCAGAAGCTGGCAAGGAAACACACCGCCCAACTAACTACAGTTAACCCCCCAAGAACCTGCAACCGCTGCAAAAGGTCATCTGTGACCTACAGCGTTAAGCTGGGTGCCCTGAATCTGATCTAGGGCCCTGGGGTGCTGCATACATGGAACCCCGGCTGCCTGACCCCAGAATGGCCGCCAAATTCAGTTGCCCGACCAGAAGCTGGCAACTCTAGTCCACCAGAAGTCCTCTGGTCACCGAAGCCCCCTGTAGTGGGGCATCTGAGACCCCAGATGTCAATGAGGCCGTACTGAATCAAAAATTTAGCCCCAGAGAGGCAGCACTCTAGGAGCCTCTGCTGCCTGACCCCTCAATGGCCGCCAATTTCTGTTACACCATAGGAATGCAGACAGCTTTCTAGACACCAAAGTCCCCCAGCAGCCTGGACCCCCCTATCATCGGAAGTAGTGTCTTTTGCGTCTCTCAACAACAACTAGGCTGACTGAGGAGGAAGAGGAACCCTGAGACCTGACACCCCCTAAGCCTTCGCTGCCTGATTCAGCAATGACCAACAGGATTTTCACCCTCGGTTAATCAAGTTAATCTCTCACGACTAACTCTGGGAAATCCTCAAAGATCTCGCTTGAGGGCTCTGATCCAAAGCCCCTCCAATGAGTTAAACACCGCAACAAAGACTCTCAGGTTAGTGTAAACAGCCTCTAAGATATCAGACTCCGTCGCTCTAACCGGGTACTCGGAGAAGCCCTACTCCACCTGACCCCCTCCCCCCTCTGGTCTCCCCCCACCGGAGGGTAACTCCTTGAGCTCCCCATCCTCCTCCCCCACCTGGTCTCTTCACACAAGAGGATCGCCTTTAAGGCTCTTACCTTGGTCTATAAAGCTCTTCACAAGGGGGGAGCTAAGTACCTCCAAAAGAGACTGGTCTTCTATCATCCGACCAGGTCTCTGAGGTCAGAAGCCCTGCACCTTGCTGTTGTCCCTCGGGTAAAGAAAGCGCGCCTTGGCGGGCGCTCTTTTGGATTGCTGGCATCTCAGCTATGGAACTCCTTGCCGCTGGCCCTGCGGGGAGCCACTAGCTTGCTGGCTTTTAGGTAAGGCCTTAAAACGTGGCTTTTTACTCAGTAGCCGCTCTCTCTTGAACTCCTGGCTTACTGTTCTTTTAGTCTTTCATTTGGTGTTATGTTATTATGTTACAGCTTGTTTGCCTTCTCCAAGAAAAGCGCCGGGACACTCTTTTTGAGTAGCCGTGCGCTATAAAAATGAATAAATAACATAACATAACATAACAGAAGCTTACCTTTGAGCTCCTCAACTCCCCCGGTCTAGTTAGCACTCTCCCCTTCACTCGACAGCCTCTACTTCACACCCTTGAAAGTTCCACCCCCTCATAACCCTGACATAATGCCACAGGCCTCGCATATGGCTATCGCCCCTTGATCACCGAAGTATCTGACACCCCACGGTCTGAACTCATTCGCGATCTCCTTCCACCCTACCTCTCTGACAAAGCAAAGAGACACTTCAAACATAGACTGATCAGACAGCACCCCGAAACACTTTTCGTAGACTCCTTCCACTGCTCATCTAAAGGGCAGATCAAAACGGACTTCATCTTCCACACTGAAAGACCTGACACCTGTGTCAACATCCTCAACACACATCTTCATATCTCCAAAACCACCATCACATCCCATAGCTGCAAACTGACGCCCTCTCTCTCGAATCACCAGACGCTGAATAGTAATATCTCCTTAACCATTTACTCAAATGGCATAGTCCTGAAACAAGCTAACAATGATAGCCTCAAGGTTTTTGACACCCTCTTCCCATCGCTAAAAAAGGCTCCCTTGTACAACACGCGATCTGACCTGTCCCCCCTCCTTACCAGCGAGTCCTCCACGGCAGATGAGACACCAGAACCATCTCACACCCCTCCTGAGATCCCCATCCCCACCCTTTCATGACTACGCCCACAATGCTACACCTCCGACCATAAATACCCTCCCCATGGGAAGACGACACCCCCACCTCTGCACCTCCGCGCATCCCAACCTGCCAGCCAGGAGCGAGCCGCACTCCCAAGCCCAATCTTCCTCCAGCTCCCCCATACCCCCAGGCCAATGGAGGCCTAACCCTTGTCATGAGCCAGTACTACCCCTGCTCAGAATTCCTTCCAGAGTCATACCAGACACCTTCCCCCCAATAGCCAGCACGTTTGCGATCCTCCTCCCTCATCCCCCAGCCGCCCATAGCACCCTCTACTCTTACCTATCCTGAGCACACCAATGCATCGCCTTCTAATGGGGCCCATGCCCCGCCCTGGCCTTCGACCAACAGATCGGTCACAGAAAATCGCTCTGACCCAGAAGAGCAAGAACCGCACTTTCCTTTCAAGAAGCAGCACACCTAGCCTCAACCTATGACTCTCCACCTAACTCCTACCCCAAATCTTCGATCCAAGTAATCATGGGAGTCAGAAGAGATCACCTTCCTCCAAAAATCCCTGGACCCCCAGCCCACCTAACCTCTCTTCCCAGAGCCCTGTCTAATGATAATCCGAACATAGAAGGGTCCCCCATTACCTGCATACTTCTAAACTGCAGATCGGTCTCTAAACACGCAACCGAACTAGCAGAAGCCATCCTCTCCCATGATATAGACATTGCATTCATCACGGAGACCTGGCTCAACAATCTCTCTTACCCCAACATGAACATGCTGGTGCCTCCGGGATTCACTATGATCAACAAAGACCGACAAGAGCAAAGGGGAGGGGGTATAGCTATCATTCACAAGAACAGCATCTCCATCACAGAAATTACATCCTGCCTATGTAGCACCTTTGAGTGTCTCTCAGTCAATATCAAGACATGTGAAAACAGGCCAGCAATCTGCCATCTCCTTTACCACCCCCCTTGCAATTCCTCTGAATTCAGGGAACACCTCTCTGACTTAATTGCACCTTGCGCTCTCGGTAACTCAAATAATATAATTCTAGGTGATCTCAATCTAAGATGGAATGAATCTAAAAACCCACTCATTCAATCCCTAAACAACCTCCAACTAGAAAACAATTTGACCCAACACTGCTCAGAAGAAACTCACCACAGACGAGCAACACTAGACGCAATCATTGCCGAAAGCAACGCAATCACCATTGACCATATCCTTACCGTAGACTGGTCCGACCATCACCTCATCCTTTTCGGCGGCAGTATCCAAACTATCCCAACTCAACTCCCCTTACAGGACCACCAAATGGATTAGGAACACAGCTCAGATCCCTAGAGCAAAAGTAGAAGAAAAAATAAGCTCGCTCCTCCCCAACAGCACAGATCACCTCTCAACTACTGAACTTACCTCTCTTTACCACTCCAATATGTCACTCACCCTAGAAAGCCTTGCGCCTCTGAAAGTAGAAAAAATCCAGGAGCATTCCATCCAGATCATGGTTCTCCACTGCCATCAATGAAGAAAGAAGACACCTAAGAACCTCAGAAAGAATCTGGAGGAATAATCCCACCACCCTTCATTGTGATCAACTCCAAGCAGCCCGCAGGAACTATAAAAAGCACATTGAGAACAAAAAGACATCTTTCTTCTGCTCCGCACTAGACACCACAAAAAACAACCCAAAGAACTCTTCAATATCATCAGGAATCAAACCTCTAAGCCAGCGACATCCTCAATTAAGGCATCCGATGAACGTTGTGAAAACTTCGCCATCTTTTTCAATGACAAAATTGCCAAGATCAACCTTGCATTTGGCCCAAATCTCATCCCCTACGCCGTGACCAAGGTGTCTGAATCAAACAAATGCACCCCCTTAAACCCCCCCAAATCAATGGTCCTCCTTCACTCCCATTCAGGAAGCGGAGATAATCAACCTAATCTCCAATGCTAAACCCTCATCCCACGCCCTGGATCAACTTCCCCCTCAAGTGACCAAGGACATGAAGCTCGTCCTAGCTCCGCTATGGTACAAGATCATCAACAGCTCACTGAGCTCAGGATTCCTTCCGGATTGCCTCAAAGTTGGCCAAGTCACGCCACTGCTGAAAAAGACTGGGCTAGACACTGATTGTTGGACCTGGCCCTTTTGGCAGGTTCACCCCGAGACTTTTTGCTTTTTCCTAGCCTGTTTCTGTGACCTGGTGTTGGTGATTTTAGGCCTCTGCGCACTTTTTCACTGTGGTACAGTGTAAAGTGCGTGAGCTCTCTGTGTCTGTGTGGTGAGTGACCTGCCCTCCCATAGGAATGAATGGGGAATATGTATGCCCATGGTAGTTCCTGATGTGTGGGGAGTGCAGGGTCGAGTTTGGTATGTGCGAACTTGTGAGATTAAATGCTGCGCAATGGTATACGCGGCATGATTGTGTCTAGTGGAGAAGTGCCACTTCTAGAAGTTGGCATATTTGTGTAATTTGTGCCTGGCGTGTGATTGGCTGGTGAGCCTGGCCCAAGAGTGCCTGGGCCTGCTTGTGGATTGACTGTCTGGTTTGAGGGTGGCAGGGGCTGGGGAGCCCCAGGAGGTTGTCTGAGTCAGCCCGTGGATGAAAGGCTGCATCTGCTGCCAGGGAAGTGGGAGGAGATGGCACCTAGGAGTGAATAGGGCTGTGCCTGCCTGCCACAATGCTGGCTCCACCTCCTGCTGGGCGACTGTCGCCTATGCCCCTCACCCTGAAAGGAGTTCCCTATAACCAGTTCTAGCTGGTTCTCACACTGCCCGCACCCTGCTAGACAAAGGAATTTACGGTATAAAAAGGGGCTGTGTCCCCTTCCAAAATGTTCTTGTTTTTTTGGGACGTGAATCTGCCAGGGGCGTGCTGCTGCTTGGGCCCAGGGGAATCCCTGGGCCCTGCCCAGCCCCTGGATTCCAGAAGGACTTTTTGCTGGGACCCCTTTGCCATGGGAGTCTTTGCGTTGGGGGCTTGATGGACTCTGCCCCCCCTCTCTCTTAGCGCCTGGGAGCGCTTTTTCTTTGCTGTAGCGCTGGGAGCGCGCTTAATGCCCTCTAGCGCTTGGAAGCGCTTTATTTTTCACATATAGGGCTAGGGAGCGCTTTATTGCTGTAGCGATTGTAAGCGCTGTTCCTGGGCTCCCTTGCGCTTGAGAGCGCTGGATTCATCAAAGCCGGTGCCCACCCGGCTTCCAACATTTATTGTATGCCCTCGTTTAGCCCTGAGGAGAAGCCGCCGCTGGCCCGGGACCCCTTGTGACGTTTCCCCGGGCCGCCCCATGATTGGCTGACCGGCCCGGGATTCCTAATGACGTTTCCCCGGGCCGCGCCGTGATTGGCTGACCGGCCTGGTATTCCTTGATGGCGTTTCCCCGGGCCGCACCGTGATTGGCTGCCGGCCCGAGGAGAGAGAGAAGACGAGCGAGGCGGCCATTGCGGGGCTCCCGGGGAGCCGGGGAGAGCCTGCTGGTGTAGTGGACGATGTTGCCGGTCTCCCGTGATTGAGAGGGAGACCGGAGAAGAAGAGAGCCCGCGCTGCAAGAGAAGCCCCGCCCGCGGCCCCGAGGAGCAGCGCCAGAGAATCCCCGCCGTCCCGGTGAGTGCGAGGCAGCTGCATTGTGTTCAGAGCGGCCCCGGTTGACAGCGGGCCGCTCCGCAGGAGAGAAGGGGCACATCTGTATGTTCGAGCCCAGAGAGGCTCGAGGCCAGTCCCCATTGTTTCTTTGAGCCCCGAGGCTCTTGCGGGCATAGTTTGTTTTGAGCCCTGCAAGGCTCCAATGTAGGGGCAGAATTGTTTAGAGAGCCTGTGTGGCTCAGAGGGGGCTACATATGTTTAGAGAGGCCCCAGTGGGGGTCCAGAAGGCCCATGATTGTTTTAGGAGCCTGAGTGCTCCGACGGGCATTCCTTTGGATCACGAGTCCCCAGAGGGGGGATTCCAACGTTGGGCACGTGTTATAACAGAGCCTGTGTGGCTCCAACGCGCGCAGAGTACCAGAGCCTGAGTGGCTCCAACATGTGGCTATGACCTACGCATATGTGTCTTCAGAGCCTGAGTGGCTCCAACAGTTGGCGCAGTTCTGGTCATGGGTCAGTGAGGACCCTGTCGCAGTTTTGATTCCCAGCTGCCCCGCAATTAGTGGGCAGCTGCACCGTTTAGGTCGTGTGATGTTTCCAGGTGCCCAGTAAGTAGTGGGCACCTGCACCGTTTAGTTTTTGCGCCAGTGGCGCACCCCTGACTGGCACTGCATGGCAGCGTGCCCTGACATTCTGGACACAGGGCTCTTGAGTCCCTTTATTAGATGGGGGCTGGTATGTGACTTTATTTAGGCGCAGTGTGATTATCTATGTGATGGTAATTGCCTAATGTGAGGTTGGCGCAATGTGATGTGGTGCTAGGAAATGTAATGCATTTAATATGATTACGCACCTTGATCTTACACCTCTGAATGTTTTTGGGCATCATGTGTTTTTGTGCTATTGAGTTATGTTCTGGCACCTCTGAATGTTTTTATGCATCATGTGTCTTCCTTGATTTTACACCTCTGAATGTGTTGGTTTATGCATCATGTGTCTTTCCTTCCCTGCACCTCTGAATGTGTTTTTGATGCATCATGTGCCATGTTCTACACCGCTGAATGTGTTTTTATACATCATGTGTTTACCTTTTTCCTTACACCTCTGAATGTTTGATGCATCATGTGTAATGTTTTCTTGCTTACACCCCTAAATGTATTTTATTCTTAGGTGGTTGTTCTTTCCAGTACAGGTGGACCTAGTGAGGTCCTGGTCCCCTGCGTGATATTCTCCTAAGGTGGTTAGGGTTGTGTAGGTGGTACTTACCTGTTACCAGTAGTTACTGGTTGTGTGCTATACTTGCTAATTTGTGCTACAGTGATTTTATATCCTTTTATTCTAATTTCTGACAGTATTTCTATTTCTAAAAGTGTTAATTCTGACAGTGGCCCATGTGGCCCTGTCTTGTAAATAATCCCTTGTGAATATTGCCCGTGCCAGTTGGCACAATGTACATGTGTGATTTCTATCTGAGGTGTTTTGACAATACAGAAGATATTTTTAATAACCATGTGTGGAGTTCCTTTTGTGGTGTGCCTAGGATGCTGTTGCTGTTGTGTGCTGGCGCAAATGCTTTACACATTGTCTCCGAGTTTAGCCTCACTGCTTATGCCAAGCTACCAAGGGGGTGAGCAGGGGTTATCTTGGCGTGTGACTCCCTCGCCCTGACTAGAATGGTGGTTTCTGCCTGGCTATGGCGTCAGCCTTAGCCTACCAGAAATAGCCAGTTCTAACATTGTTGGTCAGCGGTGCGGATTTGGACTTGTGTTTGCGCAGTGCCACAGCGACAGCTGGCTACATTACAAAACTCTGCATTTTTTAGATAGTCACATGTTTGGGATTATTATTATGATTTTGTTTTTCCTCAAGAGTGTCATTTTCAGATGGTGTATCTGCGCTTTATGTTTAGTGGCAGATGAGAAAAAATGACAGGGCGGGACGCCAGTAGAGGGGGAGGTTCCCATAGATTAGGAATTCCTTGCTGGGTCCAGTGGCCAATCCCTGTTCCTATTCCTGTGTGGGTAGATGGAAGAGAGGGAGTGTGGAGGAGAAATGGCTTGCTTGGGAATGTGGTTATCCCCTGAGTGTAGTGTGTGTGTCTGGATTCCCCAGTATGGTAGGATCCAGTGGTGGCAGCTTAAATGTGTCCAGTGCGTGAAGTCCCATTCCCAGTTCCCAGAGTATGGTGCCTGGTGCTCAGTAAGAGGGGTACAGGTTGAGAGTCAGGGGCAGTGAGGAACTGTCTCGCCAGTCTGGAGGGGGAGTGTGTGGATGAGTGCTGTGTTGAACTGGAGGAGTTGGTGTGAGTTTTTTTTAAGGAGCTTGCACGTGAGGTGTACCTCTGGTGGTGTGCAGGAGGTCCTGCAGAGGCACTGGACAAGAAGGTGGATTTCTGGCGGTGTGCTAGATGTCTTGCAGAGGCATTAGGGAGTGATTCTAAAAGTAGTGGCTTGTGTATCTGATGATCCTGTGTAGGTGAAGAGGTTCATGTGTAGCCCAGCTAGGTCCCATTAGGATGGTAGGGGTGTAGGGGCTCACGTCCTGTCTCAGTGGAGGCGGAGTGAGTGTGGGACGGTGTGTCCCACGTTGGCCCGAAACCCTGTCTCAGGGCCTGGAGGGTTCCCTAAGGGAGCGCCAGGTCAGGGGTCTAGGCTGTACATACTGGTCATTTGAGGAGGATCTTCCTGTGTCTAGAGGACGGGGAGTGCCTGTAACCAGAACTCCGGCGGTCCTGGTGTTGGGTAGTACCACTCCTAAGTGGAGGGTGCAGAATTCTGGAAGGGGGTGCAGAGGGACGGTGTACTTCTGACCCCGGTGCAACCTGAGGGTTTAGATCCTAGGTTGGGAGATTAGAAAGCTTCCAGGTCCAGAGGAATCTCTACCAAAGTGGATCAGCTGAAGAGACTGAGGGGGTTGCCCTTGCTGTGTGATCTGGGGCTCACCTGCAGTTTGTTGTTTCCGCTAAGGTGGAGGAAAGGGGGCTTTGCTGTGTGCTGTGTCCCCCCACCTGCTTGTAGAGGAACTGTGCTGTGTGCTTTGTACCTCAGAAGTGAAATAGTTTCCAGGTGGTAGACCAGTGATGGAGTGAGGTACTGATCTGGTAGGAGAATTGTGTTCTGGTGAGTGCTTCCCTGTGAGGGTGCGGAAACCCAGAAGTAGAGGTAGGGTGTGGTCCATAGGTTGAAGAATCAGTGGTAGTTGTAGCTACACTGAGAGGGAGAGTGGAGAATGGCTATTGTGTGCCAGGGGTTACTGCCCCCCACTATGCGGATTGGTTAGGACCTGTGATATTTGGACGGCCTAGGGCCTGGTCCTGGCTGTGGATGACTAGTGTGTACCAGTGGGGTATCCTAGTTGGATCAGAGAGTTCTTGTTTGGAGGAAACCATGTAGGTTCAGAGTGGCGAAAAACCGGAGGGTGTCCCTGCCGTGCAAGCTCGTGTCCGTGTTTTGTCGCCCAAAGCAAGGAAGCTCATCAGCGGAGTGATTGGTCTACCCTGCGTTTTGGCTGGAAGGGGTTGTGTTGGACCTGGCCCTTTTGGCAGGTTCACCCCGAGACTTTTTGCTTTTTCCTAGCCTGTTTCTGTGACCTGGTGTTGGTGATTTTAGGCCTCTGCGCACTTTTTCACTGTGGTACAGTGTAAAGTGCGTGAGCTCTCTGTGTCTGTGTGGTGAGTGACCTGCCCTCCCATAGGAATGAATGGGGAATATGTATGCCCATGGTAGTTCCTGATGTGTGGGGAGTGCAGGGTTGAGTTTGGTATGTGCGAACTCATGAGATTGAATGCTGCGCAATGGTATATGCGGCATGATTGTGTCTAGTTGAGAAGTGCCACTTCTAGAAGTTGGCATATTTGTGTAATTTGTGCCTGGCGTGTGATTGGCTGGTGAGCCTGGCCCAAGAGTTTAGGCCTGCTTGTGGATTGACTGTCAGGTTTGAGGGTGGAAGGGGCTGGGGAGCCCCAGGAGGTTGTCTGAGTCAGCCCGTGGATGAAAGGCTGCATCTGCTGCCAGGGAAGTGGGAGGAGATGGCACCTAGGAGTGAATAGGGCTGTGCCTGCCTGCCACAATGCTGGCTCCAGCTCCTGCTGGGTGACTGTCGCCTATGCCCCTCACCCTGAAAGGAGTTCCCTATAACCAGTTCTAGCTAGTTCTCACACTGCCTGCACCCTGCTAGACAAAGGAATTTACAGTATAAAAAGGGGCTGTGTCCCCTTCCAAAATGTTCTTGTTTTTTTGGACTTGAATCTGCCAGGGGCGTGCTGCTGCTTGGGCCCAGGGGAATCCCTGGGCCCTGCCCAGCCCCTGGATTCCTGAAGGACTTTTTGCTGGGACCCCTTTGCCATGGGAGTCTTTGCCTTGGGGGCTTGATGGACTCTGCCCCCCCCCTTAGCGCCTGGGAGCGCTTTTTCTTTGCTGTAGCGCTGGGAGCGCGCTTAATGCCCTCTAGCGCTTGGAAGCGCTTTATTTTTCACATATAGGGCTAGGGAGCGCTTTATTGCTGTAGCGCTTGTGAGCGCTGTTCCTGGGCCCCCTTGCGCTTGGGAGCGCTGGATTCATCAAGGCCGGTGCCCACCCGGCTTCCAACATTTATTGTATGCCCTCATTTTGCCCTGAGGAGAAGCCGCCGCTGGCCCGGGACCCCTTGTGACGTTTCCCCGGGCCGCGCCATGATTGGCTGACCGGCCCGGGATTCCTGGTGACGTTTCCCCGGGCCGCGTCGTGATTGGCTGACCGGCCTGGGATTCCTTGATGGCGTTTCCCCGGGCCGCGCCCTGCTTGGCTGCCGGCCCGAGGAGAGAGAGAAGACGAGCGAGGCGGCCATTGCGGGGCTCCCGGGGAGCCGGGGAGAGCCCTGCTGGTGCAGTGGACGATGTTGCCGGTCTCCCGTGATTGAGAGGGAGACCGGAGAAGAAGAGAGCCCGCGCTGCAAGAGAAGCCCCGCCCGCGCCCCCCGAGGAGCAGCGCCAGAGAGTCCCCGCCGTCCCGGTGAGTGCGAGGCAGCTGCATTGTGTTCAAAGTGTCCCCGGTTGACAGCGGACCGCTCCGCAGGAGAGAAGGGGCACATCTGTATGTTCGAGCCCAGAGAGGCTCGAGGCCCGTCCCCATTGTTTCTTTGAGCCCCGAGGCTCTTGCAGGCATAGTTTGTTTTGAGCCCTGCAAGGCTCCAACGTAGGGGCAGAATTGTTTAGAGAGCATGTGTGGCTCAGAGGGGGCTACATATGTTTAGAGAGGCCCCAGTGGGGGTCCAGAAGGCCCATGATTGTTATAGGAGCCTGAGTGCTCCGACGGGTATTCCTTTGGATCACGAGTCCCCAGAGGGGGGATTCCAACATTGGGCATGTGTTATAACAGAGCCTGTGTGGCTCCAGCGCGCGCAGAGTACCAGAGCCTGTGTGGCTCCAACATGTGGCTATGACCTACGCATATGTGTCTTCAGAGCCTGTGTGGCTCCAACAGTTGGCGCAGTTCTGGTCATGGGTCAGTGAGGACTCTGTCGCAGTTTTGATTCCCAGCTGCCCAGCAATTAGTGGGCAGCTGCACCGTTTAGGTCGTGTGATGTTCCCAGGTGCCCAGCAAGTAGTGGGCACCTGCACCGTTTAGGTTTTGCGCCACTGGCACACCCCTGACTAGCGCTGCATGGCAGCGTGCCCTGACATTCTGGACACAGGGCTCTTGAATCCCTTTATTAGATGGGGGCTGGTATGTGACTTTATTGAGGCGCAATGTGATTATCTATGTGATGGTAATTGCCTAATGTGAGGTTGGTGCAATGTGATGTGGTGCTAGGAAATGTAATGCATTTAATATGATTACGCACCTTGATCTTACACCTCTGAATGTTTTTGGGCATCATGTGTTTTTGTGCTATTGAGTTATGTTCTGGCACCTCTGAATGTTTTTATGCATCATGTGTCTTCCTTGATTTTACACCTCTGAATGTGTTGGTTTATGCATCATGTGTCTTTCCTTCCCTGCACCTCTGAATGTGTTTTTGATGCATCATGTGCCATGTTCTACACAGCTGAATGTGTTTTTATACATCATGTGTTTACCTTTTTCCCTACACCTCTGAAAGTTTGATGCATCATGTGTAATGTGTTCTTGCTTACACCCCTAAATGTATTTTATTCTTAGGTGGTTGTTCTTTCCAGTACAGGTGGACCTAGTGAGGTCCTGGTCCCCTGTGTGATATTCTCCTAAGGTGGTTAGGGTCGCGTAGGTGGTACTTACCTGTTACCAGTAGTTACTGGTTGTGTGCTATACTTGCTAATTTGTGCTACAGTGATTTTATATCCTTTTATTCTAATTTCTGACAGTATTTCTATTTCTAAAAGTGTTAATTCTGACAGTGGCCCATGTGGCCCTGTCTTGTAAATAATCCCTTGTGAATATTGCCCGTACCAGTTGGCACAATGTACATGTGTGATTTCTATCTGAGGTGTTTTGACAATACAGAAGATATTTTTAATAACCTTGTGTGGAGTTCCTTTTGTGGTGTGCCTAGGATGCTGTTGCTGTTGTGTGCTGGCGCAAATGCTTTACACATTGCCTCCGAGTTTAGCCTCACTGCTCATGCCAAGCTACCAAGGGGGTGAGCAGGGGTTATCTTGGCGTGTGAGTCCCTCGCCCTGACTAGAATGGTGGTTTCTGCCTGGCTTTGGCGTCAGCCTTAGCCTACCAGAAATAGCCAGTTCTAACACTGATGATATTAACAACTTTAGACGGGTATCAAACTTACCCCTTCTGCCCAAAATCCTGGAAAGATGTGTACTCCCTCAGCTAACCCAACACCTGGACAACATCAATCTCCTAGACCCCCACCAATCTGGCTTCAAAAAGGGCTGCAGCACTGAAACTGCAATCCTTAATGTCATAGACGATCTTCACAAATCAATGGACTCGGACCAATGCTGCCTTGTCATCCTCCTAGACCTATCGGCTGCATTCGATACAGTCGATCACAAATTGCTCATCAAGACTCTACAAGAAAGGGCAGGTTTAGAAAAGACAGTACTCCACTGGTTCTCTTCCTTTCTCCACAACTGCTCACAAAGAATAAAAATTAAAAACTTCGAGTCCGACCTCCACCCCGTTAACATGGGTGTTCCCCAAGGATCAGTGCTCTCCCCTCAGCTTTTCAACATCTACATCGAACCCCTTACCTCCCTACTCAGGAAATCCAACATTCCTTTCCACCTATAAGCGGATGACACACAACTCTATCTGGAAACCTCCTCCATTACTGACATCCAGAGACTCACCGCCACGCTCAGAGAGGAACAAGACTGGCTCTCAAACAATCACCTAAAACTCAACCAAAAGAAAACGGAAATGCTCCCCATCTCCAATAAAGATGAAAACCCACAAATCGCGGAACGGCTCAAAGCTATTGACGCCCTCAAAGGCAACTTAATCCTGGCGGATCCGGTAAAATCTCTAGGTATCACCTTTGACCCTAAACTGAACATGAAAAAACATATCTCAAAATCCGCAAAAAGTACCTTTCTCAATCTGAAATTACTGTACAAAATCAAACCCTTCCTCCCACCCAAAGACCTTCAACAAGCCACCCAAGCACTAGTGCTCTCCAGAATTGATTACGGGATTGCAGCCCTGACTGGGACATCAAAATCTCACCTCACCCCCCTGAAAACTACTTTAAATGCAGCAGCTAGAATGGTCACTGGGACTAAGAAATTTGATCACATCTCCCCTGCACTCAAAGAACTCAAATGGCTCCCAATTGAATTGAGAGCCAGCTTCAGAACAGCCTGCCTCACCCACAAAGCCCTGCACACAGGCAAACCGGAATACCTGGCTGCTAAACTCAAAAAGGCTGGCCAGTCCAGAAACCTCAGGAGCTCCAACACTACTCATCCCACTGAAATCTTGTAAGCAGAAAACCGCAACAAAATCGTTTCCCGGAAGCGCCCCCAAAATCTAGGACTCCATACCCCCACATCAGAACGATACCCTCATTTCCCAAATTCGAAAATCTGCTCAAAATCCTCTTCCTCGACGGCTCTCGAACGAAAGCAACCTTTGGGGGGCGCCCTGTTTGAACTTCATCCCCCTCGCCCACCCACGCAACTGCGCCTTTGTTCGTCCTATTCTCGGCTTGATCCACTTGTTTGACTATACTCTGTACTGCATACTTGCTCACAATTAAGCATGGGCGTAAAATCCATTCCGCTCGCGGATTTTGTGGATTTTCGGTAAATTCGCAATCCGTGAACTCTCGCGAACTTGCCGAAAATTCGTAAAATCCGTGCGAAGCGGATTTTTTGCTTGGTCGCACTTGCCAACTAGAATACTATACAATTTCGCGGGAGTAAATACTTGCGAACACGTAGATGCGGCGGGCAGCGACAATCTCGCAATTGCGAGATTGCAAAATTTGCAATTTCGCACAAGAAATCCACCAGCAGGCAGCATAAACCTTGAAAATTATGATTTTTTATCAGAATAACTCCTCAAGTTGACATTTGCCTGCACTTTTTCTTGGCAAGGAGTCCATTTTGGGGGGTGGGGGTGGGAGGAAGGAAGTGCCCCACAGTCTCCAACTTCCTGTTCCTGTCCACCAGGCTCCTCCCAGTGCTTTCTTTATGTGCTGGTCACTTTGATTTGGATCTTGACCTGGAAGGATTACTTTTGTGGATGCTGCTGGATATTTGGATTTTTGCAAAACTGAAAGCACTCAGCAGGTGCAAAAGTTCAATCTTATCATTAGTAACCATTCCCTGTAGTGCTTCCTGAGGGGCCCCTTCAGAGTTCATTTGCCTACTTGCAACTATTCTATGACCCTGCTCTGACCCTCACAGCAGGCTCAGAGAATAGCTACAAGTATACAACAAAGGTCCTGTTAAAAAATTAGACTGCAACAAAAAGCAATTACAGACAAAACTGAAAGCACTCAGCAGGTGCAAAAGTTCAATCTTATCATTAGTAACCATTCCCTGTAGTGCTTCCTGAGGGGCCCCTTCAGAGTTCAGCAAATTACAGATAAGGAAGCAGGTGCCAGCCAGACTGGAAGTTTAAATTCAGTGACACATTAATCAACCCCAAATTAATTCATGTCAGTTGAAGCAGGGCAGGTGTGCTTGCTTTTTTTCACCCCCATAATCTACAGTGATAAACCAACCAGAGGGTGGCAGTGATGTACCAGAGGGTGGCATGGGTGTACCAGAGGGTGGCAGTGGTGAAACAGAGGGTGCTGTGAACCTGTGATGATGAACCAGATGTAGAAACAACATAGTCGCGGCCGTTGCGAGCCGACAAGTAAGTTCGCAATTGCGAACTGGTACAGAACCCTTGCGAACTGGCAGAAATCCTTGCGAACACAAAAAAAAAATCCGCAAATTTGCGAGAGTTCGCGGATTTTGCGGATTGCGAATCCGTAAATACGCACGTTCGCGGATTGCCAATTCGTAAAATCCGCCCATGCTTACTCACCATTTACTTGTTGTAAAGCGCTCTGATACCCTCGGGTCCAGCTAGCGCTATATAAAACTCCTAAAATAAAAAATAAATAAGTAGTCATTCCAATATCGGTGCAATTTTTCGCACCAATTGCCCTGTGACCTGTTCAAAAGCAATATCTGACTAGCGCAAACACTAAATTTTCACTGACTAACACGTTTATGAATTCATTTATTTCATTTTATTTATTTACCCTTAGGGCACACTTCCACCAAGAGAACCATGGGCTAACAAATGAGAGCAATAGAGGCCAATGTCTGTCCGACTTTGCTGCACCTGGACCAGTGAAATGCTATTTAATTTGGTCCCTACAATTTAATAAATATTTGATCAATATTAAGAGGACGTATGAAAACTATTTTATACCAATGTTGTTAGAGTAAGATATGTATAACTATGCAGCTTATACTTTATGTAATATAGTAGTTATTTTTTCCAACAATTTCTAACACAATGGCTGGGGTGCTAAGTAATAATGCAAATGATCAATCTACGCAATTCAATGTGTTTAACGTGCTTGGTAGTGATTAGCTCATTTTCAATCCAGGCAACAAGTTACACAATACAATAAACTAGAATCTTACCTGGAAAAAACGTGCAGGAATGGTCTTAGATCTCGAAACACCATGAAGATCTGTTGCTTCAAATCGAACAAAATTGATATCTTCTTTAGCAATCTGCTGCTTGATGTGTTCAATCTGTGGTATTAGATGAATTGACTGTTGAAACCCAGGGATGTTTCCAATTGTGTTTTTGCCACTGTCTGTAAATTGATAAAGAGTTGGTAAGAGCTGAGGGACTCTCCTTTGGAATGTACAATATATTGTTGGAACTCTTCTTACCATCACCAGGGCAGCTTCTCCATTAGGGCAAAAGGGCCTTTCCTCTCTCCCTGCTATTAGCCATGCATCACATATTTCAAATATAGGTAAACTCACTAGTTTATTCTGTTCCCAATGCCCTGACCATGGCACTCTTTCTGTTGTTCCGGGTCAGGTGGTGTCTCTCAGGGTGGACCAATGCTGAATTGTATTGACTGTATTGAACATGGAAAATGCATTTGAAGTGCGCATGTCTGGGTGGATGGTTGTTATGGTATGTCCAGTTGGTCATGCACACTTTAAGCCTCCCAAATCCACTCTGTATGAGGAGATGAGGAGAACACAGATGCAGCTCCCCAGTCTCCTATGGAACTTAGGATTTGCCAAACCAATCTTGGTGCTGATCTCATGATGTTTACTATTATAAACAGTATGACAGCAGCATACGAATTGGCTTTAGAGGTTATCCTCGACTCCCATGGCCCAGGCTCAAACAACAATGCAGGGGCAGGAGAATTGCACAACTTGTCCAATAACTATGTGGCTTTGTTTTGGAGCCACACAGTGATTGGCCATTTGCCTGTGACAGTCTCTCTCTCTCTGGCCGAGTGCTCCCTCCCTTTGCACTGCACAGCTGACAACACTGTGCGAGTAGTGAGGGAGTGAAAAATGAGAGCACTGCTGTCGAGAGAAACACCTAATGACCACTGTATGCGTGGGGCATGCACAATTAGTTATTCAGCATGTCCGGACTGACTGCAGCATGTAAGTTAAGAGTGTTTGGCAACATCCGAAGCAGTTACCATTGTTTGTTTTCCTGGGTGACCATTCTGTCTCCTACGTTACTCTTACTCAGCTACTGGTCAATAAAGCAAAATAAACAAAAATACTTAATACTGGCACTAGAAGACAAGAAAGAAAGGAAATGCTTCTTGCGGCAATATTTTTGTTAATTTTGCTTTATTGATGAGAGACAGTTTACTCCACCGACAGGCACTTTTTATGTACGGCCACTTTCAAAAATCACCATCCGCCAATGACTGTCCCCCCATAAAACAGAACCGTAGTGTACATTCTAGGTTCTTGCAGAGCTATGAGAAGTCATGATACACAATAGCTTATGAATACACATTTAACATAATGTTAAAATGATTTGTATAAATGAATATATAAATTCACAAAAAAACTAAGGATATAGGGACGTTATAGTTAGAAAACAGAATTTAAAAAAGTTTTAGAAATTCACTGAGAAAACCTAAAGTTTACAGGGACACTCGTACAAAACCAGTAAAATTCAGTAATTATAGTTACCTGAGCTAAAAATAACTTATGTCGCCACAATGCACTGTGTATGACTCACATATTACATCACTTATGACATGGTCAATGACATTACTCATGACAGTACTGATGACATCTCAAATGAAATCACTGATGACATCATCCAGTGAGTGTTTCTAAAATGTGTCTGAGACTTAAAGATATTACTAAGCGGGGGCGTGGTCTGACTAGCAGCAGAATGGCCACTCTCTGAGTGCGCTCCGCCGGCTGAGTTTGTAATCCTTTCATCATCCTTGCACACGGTGTCGCGGCGAACCCATAAAAGACATCCCTAACTGGCAGACCCGCTGAGGACCGACGCAGGTGAAAATCAGAACCCCCTACGTACACTGAGGCGGGAGAAACGGAGGAGCTGTCTGCTGTCTGCGTGGCCCATATTCGCTGTGAGAGTAGTGGGCGGCCGCACTGCAAATCAAGCCCGAGGCTGCTGTAGAGATACGGGCCTTGTGGCGGAAGCGCAAGAGCCCTACGGGACTAGCCTCGCCAATGCAGCTGAGTGCGATGTGGCAGAAACGCGGTGAGGTGCTTGATCTTTGTGGAGCTGCCTTCACTCGGCCCTGGTGTACGATCTTCACCAGGGAGAGGGAGACCTTTGGTGCAACTGAGTCGGCATGCCGCCGTCATTTTCAGAAATCTACCGTCGGAGGAGAGGTGGCGGCAGGCACACAGCGGGGGCTTTTCTAGGCCCCCTTGACTCCTGCTCCTCTCTGATGAGCCTTGCAGAGGGCTTTATGGAGCTGCGAAGCACGCTGAGGTAAATGCGTGTCTGTCGTCTCAGCCGATCCCCTGACTGCGGGAGAACTATTGTAGCTGCTGTGAGAGCGGAGCCATCTTGGGAGGACTGCGTAAGGAGTGAGGCACAGGGAGGCTTAGCCCTGGGGAGTCCCTGGGTGCCCCTGGCCATTCCCTTCGAACACTGTGATCTGACCAGTGTTTTGGGGTGCCGAGGCACTGCGGTCTCTTTTCATTGATGGGTGTTGGTCACTACTGGTGCAAGCACAGGGCTACAGCGTACGGGCCTCGAGGCACCTTGCCAGTGAAACCTCCAGAGGAGAGAGGGCGCATATGTGATCTCTTGGTTGCTTGAGTGGTGCTTGCTGCGCCTCCCTGCGCTACTGCTTCTGTTCCCTGGTGCGACCTTGTCGGAGCCCCCCCTCGGATCCCTGAGCTGTGCAACTTCCTGCTGACCTACCTCCCATACTATGCCTGGTTGGCACTAGTGCTCTAGCAAATCATGGGCAGACGAGTGGGTACAGATAAAAAGAGGCATTGGAGAGTGGAGAAGATCCTGAGCTGGGCCTAAACTGCACTGCACGTCTCAAGTTGTGATAATTGCAGGGAGAGAGATCTGCGGCTAGGATGCCCGACGACTTGGTTGAGGCTGAGGGGCCTGTTTAAACCTCTGTCGCACGCTATTTGATCGTTTCGACATAGGCAAACAAGATGCGAAACAACCGAAGATCAATTTTGATAAACGCTCCACGCGTCAAACTGAGCCGACCTCTGACACACAGGTAGATGAGCAGTTGGAGATGCACTCTGAAAACTGGGGTGAGGACTTGCACACCCTCATGCTGGAAATGCGCTCCAGCTTAAGAAATATTGATTCCAAATTGGACACCCTGACTACGCAGTAGGACTCAGTCATAGTCCAAGTCACTGTACATGAAATTCGCCTGGATGTATTTTGAAAACCGGCAAACCAAATTCCACGAACTTCAAGTGGAGACCAATGAACAGCTATTGCATATAGGTAAACTTCTAGGGGTCATCCGTGCCAAGAATGACGATTTGGAAGCAAGGTCTCGTATAAATTACTTGCACCTAACTGGCATTCCGGAGACCACCGCCATTTCCAAGATGGAAACTTATGTCACAAACCTTCTACATGAGCTATTTGACCCTCAGCTGTCTCCTGTCTTCATGGTGGAAAGAGCCCACAGGTCCCTAGATCAGAAACCTCCGGTGGGGGCACCGCCTAGACAGATATTAGCCAAACTGCTAAATTATCAAGACCGGGATAATATTTTGAGAATGGCAAGGGAAAAAGGTCAGCTGTCCCATCGAGGTAACAACATATCTTTCTATCTGGACTTTACCCCGCCTGTACGTGAATTCCTACCGGCCAAGCAGATACTTCTACAGGCGCAAATCTCCTACTCCTTGCTATACCCTGCCAAACTGAAAGTTTCATATGATGGTACCGCGCACTACTTCACTGATGCCAAATCTGCCCTGAAATTTGCCAAACACATTGGGGGAAGAAACGCAGGGATCCCAGTAGAACAACAACCTCGGCGACTGGCCAGTTTAACGATAATGACTGATTTATGATACAGACTATACCGCCTTGAGTGCCCCTACAACTAGAAGACGAACTGTATGGTAATTCATATCTATGTGGTGATGAGTTGTTGAAATATACATTATCCAGTTAGTTAATTAGCTTGGGGATGTCGGGGTGGCACGTACACTGCAGAACTCCCAGCCACACTGTCAACCCAGGGGTGATTGCTAGTGCCACTACGCCCCCATGGGAAGTTTCCCTTTCATTTCAAGAAGACTGTTATGTTTTAGTTTACATGGAGGGGATATCTGCAACCTGATTGGGGGGTTGGAATGGGTGGTGGGTGGGTGGTGAGGGTTGTTTGTTTGTTTGATGCCAGTATGCGTATTGGATGCTGGTCACAGTACACACCCTCTCCTTTGATTTTTATGCTCACCGAGTGCCTAATCCACACTGAAGCATTTCGTATAGACACGCACACGCAATACCACTGAACTTGCTAACATGGAACATCAGAGGGTTAAATGATGGCCGTAAGTCCAGGCATGTACACTCTTATTTATCCTGACATAACATTGACGTTTGTTTGTTGCAGGAAACACATTTAAACGCTGCACCGTCTCAGAGGTTGCGACATCGCAGATGGAGGCACATATACTCGTCCATTAACTCTAATTATGCCAGAGGGATAGCTGTGCTAGTTCATCAGAGGATAGACTGGTGCGAGAGGGAAGTGCATAGAGACCCTGAGGGGAGGTTTGTCATTATATGTGGAATGTTGGGGGACTTTCCCTGGTGATTGCAGCGATTTATGGTCCACATACTGTCTCCCCTGATTTCTTCCAGGATGTATGGACCAGAATTAAGGTGAAGGGTAATGACAATGTACAGTGGGGTGGAGATTTTAATGCTGTACTGGACGATAACATGGACAGGAAGGGGGTGGCTCGCTCCTTACACCCGGCTCCGGGCACAGCTTTGCTGCCCATGGTTGCAGATGGGAACCTAGTAGACATATGGCATCCCTCGGTGAGGGAATGTACATGTGTACAGATCATCACAGTGTGTGGTCCCGCCTGGACTATTGGCTGGTCTCTAGGGACGCTGCAGCCTGGACTATAGACATCTCGCACTTGCCGACCACACTGTCAGACCATGCCCCATGCTTGCTGCAAATTTCACTCCCAGGGTCTCTCCCCCATGGTCTCACCTGGCAACTCCCGCCACACGCTATGTTGGATGAGGCCTTTAAGGAGGAGATAAGGGGGGATATCACTGACTACTTTGTTAACAATGTGGGATCTGTGGATACTGAAGCATCCCTTTGGGAAGCTTTTAAGGTGGTGATAAGGGGTAGGTGCATTGCGAGGCAGGCAGGGGTGCTAAAGGCAATTCAGGGCACGCTCTCCTCCTTGGGGATTCAGATTAAGATACTAGAAGACACTTTTTACTCCACAAACGATCCCCATACTGCGCAGAAATTGAAATCTCTACTGTTAGATTATGCAGAGGAGGTACAGTGCGAAACGAAATTCCTAGGCAAATATGCTGAGGCTCGTAGATATGGTGAGGGGGACAGATCGGGGTGCACTCTAGCCGGCATGATTAGACCATTTAAATCGGCAAAGCTTGTCCACGAGATACGTAAGCCGCAGGGCGACATGGTTAGAGGCCACGTGGGAGTGTCTGATGAGTTCTCCGCATTCTACTCCCGGTTGTACAGGACCACTCAGGGGGAATGTACGGAGGAGCTGACATTGTTCCTCGACTCACTGGTACTGGTCTGGTTTAACAATGCTCATAGAGAAATATATGGATCTCCCATTTACAGTGGAGGATGTACTCAGGTTATTAAATGCCTGCCCTTGGGGCGTGGCCAAGATGGCGACCTGAACGGACGCAGGATCTCATGGCTCCCCGTCCCTGAACCCCACCTAAGCCCCTAAAAGATACACAAACCCCCTAAAATCGGCACCTCTAGTCCCGCCGCGGCGGGGAAGCTGGCCCCGGTCCTCCAGGGGTGATACGGTGGCGGCACTGACTATTGAGGAGGCTTTCACCTGAGGCGCACAGACCCGTCCGGGGCCGAGACAACATGGCGGCAGGCATCTGGTGAGATGGGCCAGGTCTGGAGGCAGCGGAGGTCCCCTCAGGGACGGGTGACGGACCGGAGGGCGGCGGTAGCAGGGTCCAAGTGCCGGCACCAGAAGCGTTGCGGCCCGCAGTGGGGAAGCCCGAGATCGCAGGAAGTGCTGGGACGGTCCAGGTGAGCGCCCTCTGGGTGAGGCGCCAAAATCGAGGCCCCGGCTTTGGGCCTAAGCTGGGCCGGGAGCGGAACCCTGTTGGGACCCTGGAGTGGCGAGGCGCAATGGCTGGCAGTAAACCGCACCCCGAGCAGCCGTGGGAGGCAGCGGGGCCGCCGGCGCAGCGGCAGGCCCCCAACGCAGGAGAGGTGGTGAGGAGTGGCACTCCGAGCAGCGAGGCGCGAAGCGAGCACGGAAATCGAGACCCCTGCTCTGGGGCCTATGTTGGTCACATCACCACCGCGCCGCAATTGGCAGAAGCAGAGTGACCGGCCCAGCGCTTTGGGGTGGCACAGCAGGCCCGCACCCTAGCGACAGCCTTGCCAGCAGTCCGGCTACATCGAGGGGTCCCCTGGCAGGTGAGGAGTGACACGGGAGGAGCAGCAGTACATAACAACGGGCCACAGTGCTGGCTACCCGCAGGGCGGAGAGAGCGTGGCCACCTGGCGATCGGAACTTGACCTAGCCAGGTGGACTCTATTACTGTGGGACGCAACCCTTGCTCCCCGCTTGTCCTGAGAGGCCTGCTGGGAAGAGCAGTGAAGGGGGTCTGGGAGGACTCCGAGAGTCGGCGCGGGGTGGCGGCGCGGCTTGGCACTGAGGGCCTGCACTGAAGAGTGGAGGCTGGAGGTGTCGCTGCCCGATAGACCTGCTCGGGAAGCTCAATGGGGCAAAAGAGAGGCCTGGTAGGGCTGAATGGTGGGGACCCGTAGCACCCTGGAGCTGCAGTGCTGACGGCATATCTAGGCAGGGGCCCTGGCTGGTTATAGGGCCACACAGATTGTTCGCTATTCCCACACAGAGGCCACTGAGGGGCCACTAGTCCTGACTGGGATCTGCGCGGGGCGCCTGCCCTGAGAGCGGTCGCTCTCTCTGGAACATTTGGAGCTGCCCGTGGGTCTGCTTCTCCTGGGGGCTCACTGTCCGCAAGACCCGCGCGGCGTAGCGCTCGAGGACTGTGTGGAGGGAGACTCTTGGTGGCCATGAATCGCAGGGGAGGCCGCACCATCACCGACGTGTTGACCAAAAGCACCCCCAAAGTGAAGAAAAGCCCTGTGTCGACTATGCTGGTGGGGAACCCTAATGCGCAGGAGGGCGATGGGGCCCCCATCACCAAAGCTTTTCTGGAGTTGCTGTTCAACTCCCTGAGAGAGGATTTCCAAATCCTCAAGCAAGATATGGCATGGGAGTACAGAGAACTGCGTCGCAATGTCGATAGTCTGGGAGAGCGTGTAGTGGCAATGGAGGACACAGACCGCACCAGGAGCGAGGAAGTTGAATTCCTGCAACAGGAAATCATCCGTCTCCACGAGCAGCAGACCGACCTGCAGGCGCACGCTGAGGATCTTGAGAATCGCTCCCAACGCAATAACATACGGGTCCGAGGAGTGCCATCCAAATCCGAGGGCGACAATATCACCGTCTACTTGCAGCGGTTGTTACGGGAAATCCTGGGAGAGCCCGTGGACTTCGAGATTCGCATAGACTGAGCACACAGAGTAGGCCTGGTGCGCCGGGCATCAGCCCCACCTCTGGACATTCTGGCCTTCCTACCTGACTACCCCTTAAAGGAACGCATTCTAAGGGCGGCACGCCAGAAGCAAAACCTCACATTCCAGGGACACTCTGTGGGGTTGTTCCAGGATCTATCGACCATTACCTTGCAAAAAAGGAAGGCCTTTAAGGTAGTCACGGAGTTCCTACGGAGCAATTGGATCCGATACTCCTGGGGCCATCCCTTTAGACTTATCTTCAAATGGAAGGGAGCCCTCCAGCAACTTCGGTCCCTGCGGGAAACGTGTAACCTGCTGGGCATCGACCACGAAGAGGAGGCAGGGGAAGAGGGTCCCCTACGCCCTCATCTCAACCAAAACCATCCCGGTCTTCCCGGGATGGTTGGCAACAGGTGAGACGACAACGCTCGTCCAGAAGAAGCCTTAAGCCGGATCCCACGACCATGGCACAGGAGCAAGCAGCAGTGATACAGGAAGTCTCCAAAGACAAAATAGAGGGTCCTTGAAGCAGCAAGTGCGAGGGGACTTGTTTTGCATTGCCAAGGCATGGGGCGGGGGGGCCGGACGGGGGGCAAACGAGGTTGCCACTGCCACATACTCCCTCATATGGTAACTTTACGTCAGGCCTGGACTGAGTTTCTACAGGCCTGGAACTATGACTGCTAGTTGGGGGTTCACAGTTGGGGTTCGGGAGGGGGGTTTGGGGAGTTTTGGGGGGGCGGGGGCAGGGGAAGGAGGGAGGGGGGACGTCCAGTGCTCTGTACTTGATTGCGATGCCCAGCTTTGCCGTTTAAGCCCGCCGGCACGACCGGCCTACCATTGCCCACCCACACACATATCCCGCGCCCCATCGAGCTTGGTGACTAGCGTGTCTGATTTCTATGTAAACCATGCCGCCTACAACCTTTAAGATCCTGACCCTTAACGTGCAGGGTCTAAACAATCCTGTTAAGCGGCGTGCAGTTTTGTCCTACTTAGAACCTACACAGGCAGACATCTGCTTACTGCAGGAGACCCACTTGCTGGCCCGCGACTGCCATAGGCTCCGCTCGCGCAAACTCTCAACTCAATTCTTTTCCTCTGGCCCCATTAAGACTGCAGGGGTGGCGATCCTGGTGGCACGATATTTTAAAGGGGAAATCCTTCATAAAAGTGCAGAGCAGAAGGGGAGACTGCTAGCGTAACGCTTTGCTCTGCGGGGCCTCACGTTTATGATTGGGTCCCTCTATGGCCCTAACGAGGGCGAGGAACGATTTCTCCACTCAGTCCTTACAGACATCACAGACACACCGGATAGGCATATTATACTGGGGGGGATTTCAACATGGTCTTTGACACGGTCCTGGATAGGTCTACCCAACGCACTTACCAAGCTGGAGCGCTGACCTCCATGATCTTTTGCGCCGCACTCATCCACACGATAGGGAGTACTTGTATTATTCCAGTGCACACAAAACTTACGCCAGGCTAGACCATCTCTTAGTCTCTAGCCCAGTCTGCGCTTTATCCACTTCGACAGTGATAGGGGTAATCTCACTCTCGGACCATGCACCTGTCACTACCACACTCACTTTACCACCGGCCACATATCCTCCCAGGGTGTGGCGTCTTAGAGACATGTTACTGCATAGGAAAGATGTGGTGAAACACATTCAGGACGCTATCCAAAACTACCTGTCCCACAACGCTAACTGTCGACACAATGGGCGGCCATGAAGGCGGTCATCCGCGGAGAATATTTGGCTCTTCCCTCCGCTGAGAGTAGGGAACGGCAACACAAGCGTGACGAACTCACGCAGTGTGTTCATGAACTTGAGCAAATGCACCAACGAACTGGGGCACCCAGAATTTGGAAGCAACTCAAAGTCGCACGGCGACTCCTAGCAGCTCTGGATATGGACCGTGCGGAGTTCTCAGCCCTGAGGCTGCAACATGCCTATTACACCGGAGGGGACAGATGTGGCCGCCTACTGGCGAATAAACTCTGAGTTGCGCGCCAACAACAGACGGTCAAAGAGCTCTCCTGCTCCGATGGGTCCACAGTCACAGAGGACGCCCAGATTGCGGAAACTTTCCGCAACTTTTACGCTACCCTTTATACAAGCAGCCAGTTGGCTGACTCGGCGGCGGCTGAATACCTGGACTCAGTCACACTCCCCTCTGTAGCACCTTCCCAATCGGAATATCTTGAAAGGGATATCCGCATTGAAGAAGTGATTTCCGCCATTAATAAACTCAAGCTGGGGAAAGCTCTGGGTCCGGACGGCTTTACAGCCATCTTTTACAAAATGTTTTGAACTACGCTAGCACCGATTCTCACCCGCCTTTTCAACACCTTTTATGAACCCGGCGCCATCTCGCCTGACTTCCTGCGTGCGTCCCTTACAGTCATCCCCAAGTCAGAAAAGGATAGGGCTAAATGCGGCTCCTACAGGCCAATATCGTTACTAAACGTGGACCTTAAATTATACACGGGAATTCTGGCAGCCCGGTTGGCTCCCCACCTGCCAGGCCTCATAGATAAGGACCAAGCGGGCTTCATCCCCGAACGTCAGACGGTAGACAACACCAAAAGGGTTGTCCACCTCATAGAAAAAGCCTCCCGAATACCTGGAGAGAGAATGATGCTGGCGGTCGACGCTGAAAAGGCGTTCAACCGGGTTCACTGGCCTTACCTAGAACGGGTCATGGCTAAGGTCGGAATTGGGGAGAAGTTACGCACTCTCGTTTTTAATTGTTACAAATTCCCCACGGCAGTGGTGCGAGTGAATGGTTATAGCTCGGAGAGCTTTGATATCGAGAGAGGCACGAGGCAGCGATGCCCGATATCACCCCTATTATTCGCCCTATATATGGAGCCATTCGCTCAGAGGATCCGCCAAAACCGTACAGCATCAGGGATAGTGTTCGGTGGCTTCACACACACCATCAGTCTTTATGCGGACAATGTCCTGCTCTCGCTCGAAAATCCGCGGACGACCCTACCGGCTTGCATAGTGGAGTTGGATACCTTTGATGGTGTGGCCGGGTTCAAAATGAACGCGGACAAGTAAATAGCTCTCGACTTGTCCCTGTCCCCCTCCACAAAAGCTTACCTACAGACTCTCTTCCCCCTCCACTGGTCATCCGGCACAGTGCCGTATCTGGGGATCCAGCTGGCCCCTACACTCACAACCATGACGGCGACCAACTATGCTGCACTCCAAGGGAAGATACGTGAGGAGTTGGGGCGCTGGAAACACTTCCCCCTTTCTTGGTTGGGCAGGATCGCAGCGGTCAAAATGACTGTCTTGCCCCAAATCCTCTACCTCTTCAGGGCATTACCGCTGGAGTCGCCTGCAGGATGGATCCAGCAAACACAGGCGGACCTCGCCCACTTTATTTGGCAAGGCCGGAAGCCGAGAATGAATAAGGTACTGGCCATGTTGGCCCCGGAAGCAGGGGGCTTGGGGATACCGGATTTGTGCAAATACTATCAGGCGGCGCAATTGCGCTACTTAGTGGAATGGAGTAAGTGGGAGTCGGAGAAGCACTGGCTTTTTCAGGACCAGGCAGTTGCAGGGCGCCCACTCCAGGAAATCCCCTTTCTTCATAAGGCCCACCGGCCCGCTAACCTTTACGCCTCGTTTGTCACGCGGGTCCCCCTGAAAGTGTGGGACGCCACTAACACCATTCACGACCTTACCACTTTCCCCTCCCCACGTACGCCATTAGTCGACAACCCCGACTTTACACCAGGCCTAGCCAAGGGAGCCTTCACACGCTGGCAGCCCGTGGGGTGCCGTTTCCTATACCATATCTACGGCCCAGACGGAGTACTTCCCTTCCCACTCTTTAAACAGGAATTCAAACTCTCGGAGACGGAACGGATGCGCTACATGCAAGTCCGATACTGGGCACTCCAGCCACAAGTGAGGGAGACGGCGATAGGAAACTCCAGCCGTATGAAAAGTGGCTTATATCCCGCACCTCCACTCCAAATTAATATCCGACCTTTACAAACTTTTACAACCACCAACAACACATCTCTACAACCCAGGCAGGGAACGATGGGAACGTGAACTAGGCAGGACCCTTAGCCATAAAGATTGGGACCAGGTCTCTTATAGAGCGCGCCACTCTGCATACCACACCGGCCTTACAGAGATACTAACTAAGATATCCACATATTGGTATTACACCCCAGAATGGATACATGAGATGGACCGCAGTAAAGACAAAAATTGCTGGCGGGGTTGTGGACACACAGGCACCCTGTTGCACCTCTTGGGGGACTGTCCTCTTCTCCATTCATATTGGACGCAGGTAATAGATGACATTGACATCCATTTCCAAACAGAACTACCCCGATTCCCTGCCTACGCCTTGCTGGGGCTCCCTAATCCACTGACATACCCCTTGGGCTCGCGCAGGGGGCGCCAGATGGCCATTGCCCTAGGTTCCGCAGTACAGAACATCCTTGCACATTGGTGCACTACTACGGTTCCCTCCACTACAGGCTGGTTACATAGGATGTGGTGTGTATTAGGGATGGAAAAGCTGTCACTTACCTTAGCCGGCGATGTAGACCAATATGATGACCTCTGGCAACCATTTCGCTCACTGCTGGTCACTGAATTTAGGGAACTCACCTGTCCGAGATACGTTTGGCTGTCGCGGCTCACAGGGCCCAAAGAGGCGGACTCCTAAGGAGGTTGCGAATGGAGTCTCCCTCACAAGCTAGATGGGGGCAATGGGGAGTGGATTTGAGCACTGGACGGGGGGGCGATGGGGGAGGAGGGGATGGGGAGTTGGGGGGGCGGGGGCAGGGTTTCATTTTTGGGGGGTTTTCGCAGCACTTCCGGTATATTTATACCTTTATTGGTCGGGTTGGTTCCTGAATGCTATGCCCGCCCTTTTTGGGGCTTTACTTGCCTTTCGAACATTCCATGCCAATGCCGGACCACATAGCGTATGCAATGTATGTTTTGTTTCATGTGTGCTGCTTCCAATAAAAAGATTTAAACCTAAAAGCCTGCCCTTGGGTAAGGCTCCTGGACCTGACGGCCTGACCACATCATTCTATAAAACCGAAGTTGAGGAGTTGTCACCTAGGTTACTAGAGGTTTATGACGAGGCGCTGGAGGATGGGGTGCTGCCTTAGTCTTCTCACGGTTTTAAAACCTGGGAACCCAGAGGAGGAGCTGGACTCCTACCATCCACTCTCTATGATCAATGTTGATGTTAAAATCCTGTCAAAACTGATTGCTAATAGATTGCAGCCACTCCTGCCAATAATAGTGCTACCGGATCAGTCGAGATTTATCCCGGGGAGATCGACGTCTCACAATTTACACACAAGCTTTTCAGTACTGCACTACTTGAAAAAGCTGCAGTGGTGTTTTTGGACACCACCATGGCGTTTGACACGCTTGAGTGGCCCTACCTCTTTTCCATTCTTGGGCACATGGGACTCAGTCCGCTTTTTATAAACCACATCAAACTGCTGTACACTTCACCCACGGCGCGTGTCCAAGTAAATGGCTTGCTCTCAGATCCCTTTGCGATCTCACCTTACTGCACGGGGTATTGGTTTCAGCTCTCGCAGTTTGCTAATTTCTTTATATGCGGACGATGTCATGCTATACATTATAAACCCTGAAGAAAATTTGGATCCGCTGCTGAGGGAGTTCATACGTTTTTGTGGACTTTCAAGTGTATTTATAAATTGGGCTAAGTCTGTAATATTCCCGTTAACAGATGGTACCCCCCCGGTGATGTCGGAATTCCCCTTGAGCTGGGAGGCTGTTGAGGTCAAATATTTGGGGGTCTGTATCAGTCGAGATACACAGAAGGTGTGGAGATTAAACTATGGCCGAACTATTGTTTGGCTGGAAGACAAGGTGAAAGTGTGGGCTAAGCTGCCACTGTCGTTAGCTGGCAGGATTGCACTGGCCAAAATGGTTATTTTGCCCAAATTTTTATATTTGTTTGTTAGTATACGGATCCCACTCACCCGACACTTTTTCAGCACCCTTAAATCACACCTGATCACACTGGTGTGGGCTGGGAAACAGGTTAGAGCTTCTTGGGATCTACTGACTCTCCCATTGCGACAGGGTGGACTGGGAGCCCCTGACATGCAGCTGTATGCACTATGTGCTCAAGCATAATTTTTGCACTACTGGGTGCACCCTACCCCCTTCCAGCCGCATGTGGCAGTCGAGACAGACGTAATGGCCCCCATCCCACTTAATGTTGCGCTGTACCAAATGGCATGCCGCCCTCGAGGTGACATAGACTCAGCTGGAACCCTGTGCTGGTCATAGGATGAACTGCGAAAAAGGAAGGGGATCCCGTTGTTATATGCCCCTTCCGTTCCCCTCTGACAAAATCCAATGATGCCTTGCATACGAGACAGTATGAGTAAGACCTTAGCTCAGAAAATAAGTCTACAGACATTTGAGGACCTATACCCTGGAGGCGAATTTAGACCCCTTCCTGTGGCACCCGAGGGACAAGTGCTGCCATTCACTGAAATCTTTTTATATCATAAAATACGCACAGCGTGCCGTGCCCTCTGGGAGGGGTTCCCGAAGGCGCCTCAGACCCTGTCTGTTTTAGAAAACTTGTTGAAATTCCCCTCTTCCCATAAGCTAGTTATGCGCCTTTACACCCGTATGCAAGACACTGCTCTGATTGTAAAGCCAAATTCATTTAAGTATTGGAATGACAAACTAGACACGCCGCAGACTGAAGCTCAATGGGAATATTGTTGTGTTAGTATCTGAATGGGTTTGTGAGTGGATGCGTGAGTTTCTGAATGGGCTGTGTGTGGGTGCATGAGTGGGTTACCAGCTGAGTAGTGAAGTGTGTGTTTTTTAAAGGGGTATAACACAGGCCCCAGCGCCAAAGCGGCAGCAGGGGCCTGTGTTACGCGCCTAACTATTCTCCACTGCTCCAACCAGGATTCAAATCGGTGGCTCCCTGGTTACAGATACTGACCTCTGCTGTGCATTAACTAACAGAGGTTTCACAAAGTACAATAGTGCAATTCCTACTGATTAATTTAACTTGCATTGGTTTTACTTTTAAACTGTATTATTTTATACGTACATACCTGAAGTTGAAAGACCTCCAAAACGTACAGTTTAATGTTTGCCATGCCTTTTACCTTGCCCCTATTGTGCACAGCATCACAGTCCCCTTACTTTTTTAATGCACCTCGACCACTGGGCGGGGGCCCTTGTGGGCCACCCCTCCAGGCTGATTCAGCCCTAGGGACGCCATCCCCTAGGGCCAAGCCATGTCTCTTGAGTACCCCCCAGGGAACCCAGTGTGCAACATGGGGACTGCAGGGGGAGTCTCAAGGCCCCTGAGTCTCAGCGGGCTCCCTGCCTCCTGCGGGAGCCGGCATTGCTATCACACAAAGGGAGATGTTGAAAATGCATTTCCCTGTATGCAAGAGTAAAAGTCTCATCTCCTTCCCTGCCCACATGTCTGAGGGCAGGGAATGAGGTGAAACTTCCAGCGGGCAGGAGCACTTTGACAGCTCCCACCCCTTGGAAACTGGAAACTGAGTGTTTGCTTTTCCAGTGATGTCACTGACCATGTCATGAATGATGTAATATGTGACATCATCAGATGTGCATTGCGGGGGCAATGCACATCTGATGATGCGTTATAGTTAGCTCAACTAACTATAACGGCAGAATGTCTATAGTTTTGTATAAGTGAAATGTCCAACTAACTATAACGTCCCTAAAAGCTATGTTTTTTTCAGTGAATTTCAAAGGTTTTTTAAATGCTAATTTGTAACTATAATGTCCCTGAAACCTATGGTTTTTTCTGTGAATTTCAATGTTTTTTTAAATGCGAATTTCTAATTATAATCTTCTTTAAACCTATAGTTTTTACAGTGATTTTAAATTATCACTCCATTCTCAACCTAATGGAAACAGCAGATATCCCCAGTTTTGCTGCAATAGCTTCTGCAAAAAATATTTCGCCACAAATGAGAGCAACAACTAACGGTATTAATATGCAGAGTAGACATTGCCGTACAAAAATGACACAAAAACACCACTTCCCGATACTTTCAACGAGCAGACAAATCTGGGGGACCTTCCAAAAACAGCATGGACCCTCAGCAACACAATACTTGAATGTTGGCAGATGTGGCAACCAAGTATGTGTGAAGCACGCAAGTCACCCATCAATAATAATGCACACAATACCAAGTGTAGCGTTGATGTGCTGGACAGACCTCAATATGCAGAGCACACACCTCTCCACGTGTACATATACTGCTGGTGCTTGTAGTGTAGTGGACAATAGACGCAACCAGTTTACCTCAGGCAGTGGGGAAGATCTCGGTCATGTAGCTGTGGTATCCCCCCTGGAAGCGGAAGCGGAGTGGGCTGGTCCAACGTACGCCACTCTAGCATAGGAGTATAAATAAACAAGCCAGGATTCTGAGCGTGGTTCACCTGTGTGAAGGCCAATGAGTCTGCCAGAGCAGCGGCCCTCACCCTGCCTTGTGGCTGCCGCCATTACCCTGGGCCTCCTCACAAAAGCCCCCTGCGAACCCAGCGGCACAGCACCGCAGACTTATGTCTGTACAGACTACTACCTTCAATGTACACTGCAGGCAGCAGGCCGCACAATTCAGATGGCCTGGTGATTGCAGATGACGCAGTCCAGTACGCAAGACACATTGCTCCCAGTGCGGCCTCCCGGACCACGCATCATTGCAGGGTGCACACACGCAGAGTGCTTCAGGTGTCACTAACTCAGTGCACCATAAGTCATTGCTAGGTGGCCTTATTAAGGCAGAATTCAATAGACAAAAGACATTGCACCTAGTGCAGTCCACCCCGCACCACACATCATCGCAGGGTACGTACAAGCTGAGCGCCAAAAGTACCTCTAACTCAGTGCGCCAGAAGTCAGAGCCACGTGGCCTTATTAAGGCAGTATTCATTAGACAAAAGACATTGCTCACAGTGCGGTCCACCCGGACCACGCATCATCGCAGAGTACGTACACGCTAAGTGCTTGAGGTGCCACTAACTCACTGCACCATAAGTCATCGCCACACGGCCTTATTAAGACAAAATGTAATAGACAAAATACATTGCCCCCAGTGTGGACTGCCTGGACAGCGCATCATCGCAGGGTATGCACACGATGAGTGCTTGAGGTGCCCCTAACTCACTGCACCATAAGTCATCGCCACATGGCCTTATTAAGGCAGAATTCAATAGACAAAAGACATTGCTCTCAGTGCAGCGCGCCCAGACCACGCATCATCGCAGGGTGCCCATATGCTAGTTGCGTCAGGTGCCACTAACTCGGTGCACCACTTATCATCGCTGGATGCACACATGCTGAATTGCCAATACTGTGCAGCTCTGCTCAACGCCACATGGCTGTGGGCCCTTGCTCACTGCTGCCTTCTGTCTACACTGCGGTCATCAGAGCTCACAATTAAAATTTACTTTTCATTCAGTAATTACAGAGTGGAGTAGGCAACTAAATACAACGGTCCTAAAACCTACATAATATCCTTTTAGTATCCTTGCTTCAAGAACTTTTTTTATATCAATTATAGCATCATCACAGGGTGCACACACACTGAATGCTTCAGGAGCCACTAACTCAGTGCAGCACAACTCATAGACCTTTTATGATACAATATTTTGTTATTCTCAACAAAATAGATTACTGCATGCAGTTGGTACCTGTGGTTATTGTTATCAAGTGAAAAATGTCTCTCCATTGAAAAAGAAAAGATAGTTCCTAGAAATGTTGAACAAGTAATAGCTGAAGAACTTCAAGGGAGAGGTACCCAGGCTCCAGTGTTTACATGGATTGTAGTAGTATTTGTAGTATACGTCAACAATCTATTGATATTTTACTAAATTTCTTAAGACAATATGGAAAAAAAAGTGAAACAGAAGATTAAGATATTACTAGAACTAGATCCTTCCAAAGTGAGAAAACATACAGTGTTGCAAGGTCATTCTCTGGCTTGTCTTTCTAGGAAAGTGTGTCAAAGTCATTTTCATCATTTAACAATGTTAGCAGTACATCATTCCGAAATGCGAAAGTTAGTTAGAAGAATATACTACGTGAAAACTCCTGCATTATGTCTAAATTAAATTAGTACAGTTCTTTTGCATGGTTTAGTGTTGGATGTAAAACAAGTTGTGATGATTATAGAGTTACGTTTCTTTGCTAGTCAAGAGGAGTGTACAGAAAATAAGAGTTTGATAAGTGTATGTGTTGAAGAAGAGATGGAAGATAGTACTGATGTGAAGTTTGAAAACGAAATAACAAAGTTTAAAGTAGTTTATGGTGAAAATCCCAACTATGGGGTCGATTACGATGGCGGTGAATCCGCATCCTCCGGGCCGGTGGAAGCCACCGCCGGCCCGGAGGATGCGGATTCATCGCCGCGGCATAGAAAACACCCACCACCAGATTATGATGGTGGTGGGATCAGCAGCGGAAAGCAGGTCCGTCCGCCGCTGATCCGCGGGGTGTGGACAGCAATATGGTGGCGGTGTCTGCAAGACACCGCCAGCCACATTAGGATGGGTGCAGAAACATGCTTTTCCGCGGCTGCTTTTCCGCCGTGGAAAAGCATGTGGACCTTTGCTTCTGGGGGCCCCTTGCGGGCCCCCAGGGTGTTGGGGGGTGGGGGGTGCACATGGGGGGTACCTATGGTATCCCCTGCTTTGGCATGCACAAGGTGGCAGGCACCACGCGGTGCCCGCCACGTTGTGCATGTCAAAGGAAAACATGCATTTTTAACTTTGCGGCGGGTGCTGCTTAAAGCAGCACGCGCCACAATGTTAAGTATACGGGATGTTACCGCCAAGGTGGCGGTCACATCCTAATTCCAACGGAGGGACCGCCGCTGCCCCTGCGGATGGTCCCTCCACCTCGGGGGGGCGGATGGACGCAGGTCCATCCGCCGTCGTAATCAACCCCTATGCTTGTATTTGTTCTCAACATACTCATTATAAAATGCAAACTAGGAATGTAGATGTGTTTTTAAAAAGTGAAAGGAAAACAATGATAAATAGAAAGAATGTGCTGCTTATCTGTTTGTTGAAGGTCGTTTTGAGTTAGGTACTGTACAATGTATTTGTAAATATTGTTACAGTAAATTAGAAGAAAACAAAATGCCAGCTAGGGCTGTTCATAATGACTTAGAATTAGTAGCTATACCTCCTAAACTTAAAGATATTTAAATACATATAAGGCCATACTTGTAAAATCTGTGCACCCTTTTCAGGCTATAATTCGTATGCAGCCTAAAACAGGTAAGCTGCCTCCAACAGAACTACAAGGAGGTTTAAAAGGAAGAGTTGTGTATTTACCTTTAGATTTTAAGAAAAATGATGAAACTGTTGGGGTACAAAGAGAGGATACTGAACCTGCAGTCATTCTTGTTAATGGTGTACCCACAAATAGTCGGAAAATATGGCAAGAGTTAGTACATGTCACGAAGGTCCAAAAGGCTACATTATATTTGGTGCAAAACAATATTTACTATAACATTGTAAATGTAGAAGAAGAACAAAATTACTTTAGAAGATGAAACACATATTTCAAGTGGACAAATAGAAAAAGTGGACAATTAAAGAAAAGAAGAAATTTATGAACATTTTACTATACACACTCTACATTCAAAACAACTGATAGGAGAAACTATTGAATTGTTCCAGATGAAAAAAGCAAAAGGAACTCCCATGAGTGTGTGAGAAACAAGTTTGGAAGCTCGTTGTTTTTCACAGCTGTTCCTTACTGGAAAAGGTGGACAATATGATGAACGACCAGTTCAGATTCTATCTTCAGAATACTGTACTTTACAACTGTACTCAGAAGAACCAAGATTTCGTCAGTGTATTCCATAAATGTTTCATCTTTTGTTCCATGCACCTACACTGCAGTCAGCGGAGCTCACAATTTAAATTGAGACATGAGTTATTTATCACAGAGCGAATTGTACTCTATGTCCTCAAATTTTGTCAAGAGGAAGTGACTAAAAACATTCCTCGATGTCTGTGCTGTCTACTGCCTTCTATGTGCACTACCGATAGCAAGGCTCACAATTCACATCGAGTCGCAATTGCAGATAAAGCAATCCAGCAGGCAACATTCATTGCTCCCAGGGTGACTCGCCCGCACCACGCATCATCACTGGCTGCGCAGACGCTAAAGTCTTCTGATGCCCCTATTTCAGTGCAGCACAACTCATGGGCCCGTTATGATACAATATTTTGTGTATAATTTCACATCTGCTGCCCTATCTCAGTGTACCACAAGTCATGAACCCTTTACAGTAGAATCTTTTCTGTATTATTTCACATCTGGTGCCCCACCTTAGTGCAGCACAAATCATTGACACTTTATGATTAAATCTCTGTGTCTGATCCAATGATTACTGTTGTACTTGTTGCCAGCACCAACCATTCCCGAAGGGTTGGCTTACACTCACCCCACACGTATCCAGCACAGACGTCACTGGACATATGACCCTGGTAATAAAAAGGAGTCGAGCACACATGCCCGTACCCAGTTCCACTACCTATCTATGTCTAAGTGTTCATTATGTATGCAACATGCTGCCCCTGGGCCCTACCACATTACATACTGCTCTGGACAGCGTATGCAACCATCTTATCTTTGACAGTGGGGGAAAACTTTAGTGTAACTTTGTCTCAGTCATTGTACAAGTACGTACGTAGAGACTGGATCATTAAAGTACTGCAAGGAGAGTGCATAGTGAATTTATAAGTGCATGGGGATTGGCAAAGTGATTGTATAAGTACATATGTTGGCGCAGCCTAACTCCGACAACAAGCTTGTCTCTAATTGGCTGCCCTCCATGTGCCAAAAACAGAAACTTCAACTTTTCATGCCTCTGTATTGTTACATCTGCAACACTCCACTGAATTAGCAATAAACATTCATATCCACACAGATGTGTCATGTCCACCATATTTCTTGTGTGGAACCATGGATGAATGTAGGGTCAGTGATTCCCTGTCCCTTCCATGTTGGCCATGTTGTGGGACTTGGCTCACAGAGTGACACTTTGGCTTTTGCAACCCGGGTGACGGCAGCACTCCAACACGGACACCTGCATCCAGTGTTGTCAGATTTTTAAAGCATTCTATAGTCCAAAGCCAACCAAAATGTAGCCCAAAGTAGCCCAATATTGCTACTTTAAAGAAGGAGGGGCAGGGACAGCATCAAGCAGGCGGTGAATGCATTAGAATTGATGTTGCAGCAGGCTGCCAAGTAAATATTGAAAGCTATATTGTTTTAAAGTAAATTTTAAAAAGACGTGCATACTTTTTGTAGTGAAAAATTAACTGTAACAGTAGTCTGTTATCAGTTATAATTTAACAATGTTTAAAACTTAAATAGCAGTAATTAACATAAGTGTAGAAAAAGTGTGACACAGCAGCTATGATACCTGACTTCGAACAACAGCATTCACAGTTCGATTCCTGCCTCCAGCGGCATGTTAGCCCGCCACTATGTCACTGTGGGCAACACCTTGCTTAATCTTCCCGACACCCCCGAGTGCGGACACTTTCCACTGCCTACGCAACATTCACACTACCTGTGTGTGCACCCTACAAACTGCTTGTCGCAATATGGTGGATTGTTTTCCCAACAGGCTTTCTACAGCCGACGCAACCTTGCCTCAATACCACGCACCGTTGTTCTGCGTACGTGATTTCCATGGCCAACGCAACATTCAAACTCCCTCGCTTTGCACCGTACAGACTGCTTAAAGTAACTCCACAGTGTTCCTACTATACCCTCTTATACACTTTTTCTCTTTTTTCCCTACTTCTTTCAACTGAGTCACAAAACGCTGCCAACACTTCCTAGTTTCAACCGTTCACAGCCATGAGCCGCATGCTCATGCTCGTAACCCCTCAGCCAATCAGATGACAGAATTCTCAAATATCGATATCTGTAAAATGTAATATTTCTCAAAAACTACGGAACCGATATACACCATCTAAACAGAAGCTTGCGTTCTGGACCAAGAACTTTCTCCCTGCCAAATTTGGCGTAATTCCGTTCAGCAGTTTGGCCTGTAGCCTTGTCTAAAGTTTCCTATGGAAATTGTATTGAGAAAACATGTTTTGGGACCCCCCTTTTTTGTCAGCCCCCGCTTGACCACTCACCCCCAAACCTTCAAGCTAGGAGCTGATCGAAAAAGGGATACGTTTTGGAACATTTTGTAAAGATTCGTCAAACGACGCCAAAGTTATAAGCTCATGAAACAATGCTTTCACTATGGAAACGTGGTCCTAACTATAACTACCTACTGGTGAACGCCAGTAGGTAATATATATATTATATATATATATATATATATATATATATATATATATATATATATATATATTCACTGAAAAAACCATAGGTTTTACACACGTTATAGTTAGGAAGTAGCATTTACAAAACCTATGAAATTCACTGAAAAAACCATAGGTTTGACACCAGTTATAGTTAGCTGGAAATTTTACTGATATAAAACCAATGAAATTCCACGTTATAGTTAGTTGGACTCACTATAACTTGCGCGTGTAATGCACTGCTGATGACGTCACATATTACATCACTCATGACATCACTGATGACACCATCCAGTGAATGTGTGTCTTTCTGAAAAATAAATATGTGTTATATATGTATATATTATTGAATATCTTAGTGAATACATATATTACTGAGTAATGCTTAAATATTTAAATATATGTATTAGTGTTTCACTTTGTGTATAAGTGGCTGCATGGGTTTAGTAGGTACATGTGTATGTATATAGGTTATTAGATGTTTTTCTTAGTATCAGTATGAGTGTTTGCATGGTTTGGTGGAGGTATTACTTAGTACATAGATGCAAGAATGACTGAGTCTCTGTTTGTATGTGTTTTGAAGACAGCATATGTGCAGGACTGTATGGGTGGATTCGTGTGCATATGTCTGTGTTAGTGAGTGAATGACTGTCTTATTAGTGTCTTTATCAGTAACTGCATATGTTTTAATGTAGTATATGTGAATATTGATGTATATAAGTGACTATATGTGAGAGTGAGGGATTGTAAAAGTTCCTGTTTAAATTAGTATGTGTTTCTAGAAGTGATTTTTTAAGAGAGTAAGTATGTGTAAGTTTCCTTAGAAGTAAAGTGGTAGTGTGTGTATATTTGTTTATGCAAATAAATGTATGTTCAATAGTTTATTTGCATGTGTGAGTATGTGTGTGAATAACTTTTGGATGACTGTCGGTGTGTAACAGGATGTGTAGGTGTATCAATACATATGATTAGTGAATACATGTATGAGTGACTATATAGAACTGTTGGTGAATTAGTGCATGTGTATATACATGGTGGAATTATTGAATTGGTTGTTGTAACTGGTATGGGTATCTCCATTTTTTTGAACATTTTAGTTTCTATTTTTGAATATGCGTTTCAAGGGTTAGATTACAGTGAAAGGAGGTCTGTCACTGTGTCACAAGGATGGTGTCATCAGTGATGTCATGAGTGATGTAATATGTGACGTCATCAGCAGTGCATTACACGCGCAAGTTATAGTGAGTCCAACTAACTATAACGTGGAATTTCATTGGTTTTATATCAGTAACATTTCCAGCTAACTATAACTGGTGTCAAACCTATGGTTTTTCAGTGAATTTCATAGGTTTTGTAAATGCTACTTCCTAACTATAACGTGTGTAAAACCTATGGTTTTTTCAGTGAATTTCATAGGTTTTTAAAATGCTAATTCAGAAATATCTCGTGTATACAACCTATACTTTTGTCAATAAAGTTCAGGAAATATTTTTTTCAGAAACAAGCCGTTTTCTTCACTGTTCAAGTTGCATAGAGACTCCTTGTAAAGCGATACAGAATTAGAAAGTCTGTACCTTGCCTTTTTTTCAACGCATTAAAATTAGCCTGTAAATAAAAATAGCCTTTCTAAACTTTCGTGCACGACCCGGTGTGCGCACTCTCGGCAACAGTTCTCAATAAAATGGATAGCGCATTTCCAGGCTTTCGTGCGCGACCGACTGCGCGCACCCGCCTATATATTTCGTGAAAACTTTGCAATCTGAACTTATTGAATTTCTTCATAGACCCATCAAAGAACTTATAATACGTCAAAGAGACTAAATCTAGGCTTCTTTTTTAATATTATGAAAATTTTCATTAAATGGAGCCGAATGTCTTTTTAAACTTTTGTGTGTGACCGAATGTACACACCTTGGTATTTTAAAAAATATATAAAAGGTTTTATACTTTAACAATTGTATGCTTGAATCGAGCTCAGAAGATATATTAAATCCGGATATGTTTGGATTTACTCCTTTTCACGTTTTGAAACTTCGCTGAATTAGACCGCTACTTCCAAATGGCGTACGTGACCAGATACTATCACCGCGTACACGTCCTGAGACGCGCATGTGAAGTCATGTGACTTGAAAACAACACTTCCAATTGGTTCTTAGTAGTTTCTATTCTGCAATTTACACGGAGGACTCCACCCACTCCTCTCACTATCTTTTCTACTCTCAAAAGAGAACAACGTTCAACACCCTTCGGAAGACTTTGCTGAAATGGCTGCCGCCCCGCATTCATCTTCCGAATCTGAAGGAAATGAGCGACTACCTTTAAAAAGAAAAAAGGAATCTTTTATTTGGCAATTTTTCACTTATCCTGAAGAACAAAAGAAAGTGAATGCGTCAAAAGTTACCTGCACGATATGCAATTCGGTTCTCTCAAGAGGAAATCCAAGAAAAAAATATTCCTTTTCCATACATACCATGGTGCGGCAGGTCAAACAAGTGCACCCTGTGGAATTTGCACAGGCATCGACAAGAGCCCTGGCCACGCTATTACCATCAGAGGTGGCCAGCACATCTTCTGGTGGACGACCTGTATCTCCATCGAGTGCTGTGATGGACTTGAGACCATATCTTGCAAAGGTGCACATGAAATGCAACGAGTGTGGAGAAATTCTTCTGTACGGAGAGCAGAGCCTCATTCTTACTAAACTAAAAATTGAGAGTCATAAATGCCCCGAGAAAAGATACATTTCTTCATTTCATTTTGATCCTGTGTCACACATGAAAATGTTGTTGCAAGTTAAAAAAATCAAAAACTGCATGACACTGTTCCTGTCAAGGTAGCATAGCTGGCGGCCTAGGGGTGGAGGACCGTTGTGCAAATACCCCGGGGAGGACTCTGGATATGCTTGGTCCCTGAGATTCTTAGATGTCACTGCCTTCCACAAATGGCATAAGTCCTGGATGTTCGGTGCCATACTTGAGGGTTTGACCTAAAGACACGTCCTGCGGTGCCCTGGTCCAAAAACATAACACTTGTTTTAAAAAAAAAAAAAGTTCTTTTCAGAACTAACTCATTGTACCAAAAACAGCTCCAGGAGCATATTATAAAGGGGGTTTATCTCCCCATTTTTTGGCTTTCGTTCGTGCGCGACTATATATTTCGGGAAAACTTCGCGATTGCAACTTATTAAATTTCTTCATAGACCCATCAAAGAACTCATACTACGTCAAAGACAGTAAACCTAGGCTTCTTTTTTATTATGAAGATTTTCATTAAATGGAGCTGAATGTCTTTTTAAACTTTCGTGTGTGACCGAATGTACTCACCTTGATATTTTAAAAAAATATATAAAAGGTTTTATACTTTAACAATTGTATGCTTGATTCCAGCTCAGAAGATATATTAAATCCGGATATATTTGGATTTACTCCTTTTCACGTTTTGAAACTTCGCTGAATTAGACCGCTACTTCCAAATGGCGTACGTGACCAGATACTATCACCGCGTACACATCCTGAGACGCGCATGTGAAGTCATGTGACTTCACCACAACACTTCCAATTGGTTCTTAGTAGTTTCTATTCTGCAATTTACACGAAGCACTCCACCCACTTCTCTCACATCTCTACCCTGTTATCTGCAATTGTGAACATCAAAAGGAGCTGCGCTACGCCCCTGTAAGAGGCCTCACTCCCACTGCTGCAACGGCTTGGCAGTCCTCCAGATGCACAGAAACAGCCCCTCCGATCCATTGAAGTTCTCTGTCGTGAGAGGCCTCACTCCCACTGCTGCAACGGCTTGGCAGTCCTCCAGATGCACAGGAACAGCCCCTCCGATCCACTGAAGTTCTGTGTCGGTCTCAGTACCACTTACGAAATGAAAATAAGCACTGAAGAATATTTATGCTGTAGCAGGAGGAGTACTACATGCTTGCAGAATGCATTCTATTACCTATAAAAAAGTGAAACACCCACGCTACAATCATATAGAATACTTCCTCTAAAGAAGCCTGTGAATAACTTTCGAACATCAGGTTAACCTTTTTTTACTCTGTCATCATTGTTAAAGATAAGTATTTACAATACTATATTAAACAATGCCATGATTTTTCCTTTTTAATTTTAAAAATCTTGCAATCTTTCACAAACCCAATACTCATGGCTTCTTTTTCGTGACAAAAATCTTGCAATATTACATACCTACATAGAATAACAGAAAAAACATAAAACTACAAAGGCCAAACAGTCTACTAAACGCGGATTTGTAACCTATGGGGCAGATTCATGTTAACTACTTCATACCCAGATATGCACCAGTTAATGTGCACCACAGTATGGTAGTGCTCCGTTACCCATGGTGTGCCACATTTGAAATGTGGCGCACCATGGTACAAAAACACCATACATGCGTAACACATCTGTGCTCAAAAACTAATACATTGCTAGAGTTGCATCGCAACTGTGATGCAGCTCCAGCAAGGCTCACCAATGCACTATATTCACAATGCTACGTCAATACCTACGCCTGCTTCAAGCACATGCAGTTTTGAAACAGCATGGGCCTGAAAGTCACTGAGTGAAATATCATACATTACAGTCAGCCACTTTCAAGACGCATTCCTTCAGAGGAACACTTACCGGTTATTAGAGGTAGATCGTCCGACTCCACCGGAGGAGACCCCTAATAAAAAAGACATATATAAAATGCGGACAAGCCACTGTATCGTGCTAGCAAACTTTAACTTAAAAATCGTTAGAAAAAACAAAATGAATCGAGCAAAATTAGTAGGCCACTGATAGGATCTCTTTTTCACCTCGCTAAAATAGAAACATTAGGAACAACCCCTCATGAGAAATATGAAACTAGTGAGAGAAACCGAGCTCGACGCCATGATGGCTGCAAGATAGCTCGGCTCCGCCGCCCACCCCGCCCAAAATAACGACAAACCCTATACAAATATTATAAATAAATACAACACACCAGCAAAGTAACAGGGTAAAACGTTTTATTAAATAACTATTTACATGGCAGCCTGCTGCAACATGAAAACAACACTTCCAATTGGTTCTTACTAGTTTCTATTCTGGAATTTGCACGCAGCACTCCACCTACTTCTCTCACTATCTTTTCTACTCTCAAGAGAGAACAACGTCCTACATTTTTCGGAAGACTTTGGTGAAATGGCTACCGTATCTCATTCATCTTCCGAATCTGAACAAAATGATCGACTACCTTTAAGAAGAAAAAAAGAATCTTTCATCTGGCAATTTTTCACTTATCCTGAAGATCAAAAGAAAGTAAATGCACCAAAAGTAACCTGCACGATATGTGACTCGTTTCTCTCAAGAGGAAATCCAACAAAAAAATATTCCTTTTCCATACATACCATGGTGCGGCATGTCAAACAAGAGCACCCTGTGCAATTTGCAGAGGGATTGACAAAAGCCCTGGCCACGCTATCACCATTAGAGGTGGCCAGCACATTTTTTGATCGACGACCTGTATCTCCATCGAGTGCAGAGATGGACTTGAGATATTTAACTATATATGGTCTATAACCTATAGTTTTTCAGTGAATTTGCTCCGCTGCCCACCCCGCCCAAAATAACGAGAAACCCTATGCAAATATTATAAAAATATACAACACACCAACAAAGTAACAGGGTAAAACGTTTAATTAAATAACTATTTACATGGCAGCCTGCTGCAACATCGATCCAAATGCATGGTTTTTTCAGTAAAATTCCTCCGCCGCCCACCCCAGCCAAAATAACGAGAAACCCTATGCAAATATTATAAATATATACAACACACCAACAAAGTAACAGGGTAAAACGTTTAATTAATTAACTATTTACATGGCAGCCTGCTGCAACATCGATCCAAATGCATGACACTGTTCCTGTCAAGGTAGCATAGCTGGCGGCCTAGGGGTGGAGGACCGTTGTGCAAATACCCCGGGGAAGACTCTGCATATGCTTGGTCCCTGAGATTCTTCGATGTCACTGCCTTCCATAAATGTCATAAGTCCTGGATGTTGGGTGCCATAGTTGAGGGTTTCACCTAAAGACACGTCCTGCGGTGCCCTGGTCCAACCATCACATATACCTGCGCCAGGAGACGGCGTGGGGTGCATTGGAAGGGAGAGGCGGCGCGAACGAGCCTCCCCCACCTCCCCAGGTGGAGGTTTCTCAGCTACACCCCTAAAGACACGTCCTGCGGTGCCCTGGTCCAACCATCACATATACCTGCACCAGGAGACGGCGTGGGGTGCACTGGAAGGGAGAGGCGGCGCGAACGAGCCTCCCCCACCTCCCCAGATGGAGGTTTCTCAGCTGCACCCCAGCACTTCACTCGACATAGGCGGCCGGCTCCCAGGGTCCGGCGGAACTTTTAGCCTTTTGGTGACTCTTCCATTCTGGACCTTGTCCCACAATCCGTTTGACCTGAAGACACGTCCTGCGGTGCCCTGGTCCAACCATCACATATACCTGCGCCAGGAGACGGCGTGGGGTGCACTGGAAGGGAGAGGCGGCGCGAACGAGCCTCCCCCACCTCCCCAGGTGGAGGTTTCTCAGCTACACCCCTAAAGACACGTCCTGCGGTGCCCTGGTCCAACCATCACATATACCTGCGCCAGGAGACGGTGTGGGGTGCACTGGAAGGGAGAGGCGGCGCGAACGAGCCTCCCCCACATCCCCAGGTGGAGGTTTCTCAGCTGCACCCCAGCACTTCACTCGACATAGGCGGACGGCTCCCAGGGTCCGGCGGAACTTTTAGCCTTTTGGTGACTCTTCCATTCTGGACCTTGTCCCACAATCCGTTTGACCTAAAGACACGTCCTGCGGTGCCCTGGTCCAACCATCACATATACCTGCGCCAGGAAACGGCGTGGGGTGCACTGGAAGGGAGAGGCGGTGCAAACGAGCCTCCCCCACCTCCCCAGGTGGAGGTTTCTCAGCTGCACCCCAGCGCTTCACTCGACAAGATGAGTTGCGCCCGCTCCTGCGGCACAGTGCCTCGCTCGGCCAGCTGAATTACGCCTGCTCTTGCTATTACAGCGTCTCACCCGCCATCCGGCTGAATTGCACCCACTCTTCCGGTACAGCGACAGGCGGCTGCCACAGATCTCAAGAAATGACGGTCGGCTCCACAGACTTGGGCCTGGCCTGCAAGGATGGCTCTGGACAACCCTGGAACTCGGACGCTTGACTGCTACGGCATGGGCCCCATTTCCAAAAGCGTCCCCTCAGCCTTGAAGATACTACAAGAGTCACCGGGGCCCCCGACTCCCGCAGACTTCCGATGGGCAGCTTCTGCCATGATTGCTCGCAGAATGGCCACGACGTAGCCACGAGGTGCTCTCATGCTGACGCCAGCTTCAGTCTGAAACATCCAGAAACACTGTAGTATCGCGTTGTCGCGTAATGCGTCATATGACGCGAAGCGTTAGCGCATACGGTGCGCGAAGCGCAGCTTCCCGAAAGCGATCCGGGGCGCGGCGCAAAGCGCGTAACGTAAGCATAACAGGTCTTGTGACTTTTTAATAAAACTTTTCATTGGTTCATTTCACTTTTGGTTTCCTAATGATGTAAGGCTAGGTCATGTGACCTAAAAGTAACACTTTTCATTGGTTTAGAACTAAACCACACCTCTTCAGGTGGTGGTTGAGCAAGAGGTGCCCCCCCTCCCCACCTTCATGTTGCCTGATTCGGCCAGCTCAATCGATCGAGCATGAGACTCTGTTGTGATCTGAAGAACCGCTGCCTGCGGTGCCTCACAGAACCGCTTAATGAAGGCCCCCGAGGGGCGGTGTGGTGGCGCGGACTGGGAGGGGCCGCTTATCTCCTACCCCGTCCCCAAGTCTCGCTTGGCCAGCTGAGTTCCGATCACTCTTGCGGCCTACGACATGGAGAGGCCGAGGCGTTGACTAGGCGGGACCTCCGACCGCAACCACAGCGCCAACGATCGCTGCTGACGGAGGGGAGCCTTGCCGGTGAGAGCCACTGATCTAAAGAACCGCTGCCTGCGATGCCTCCCTGAACAGCTTAACGGAGGCCCCCGAGGGACGGTGTGGTAGCGCGGACTGGGATGGGGCGCTTGGCTCCTGCGCCCTCCCCAAGTCTCGCTCGGCCAGCTGAGTTTCGCCCACTCTTGCGGCCTACGACATGGAGAGGCCGGGGCGTTATGGATCAGTATGAGCAAATTGATCTCAGTCTTGTTGCCCTGGTGTGGCCTGAGATCGCCCCCGACATAGGCGGCCGGCCCCCGGGGTCCGGCGGGACTTTTAGCCTTTTGGTGACTCTTGTCTTCTGGACCTTGTCCCACAATCCGTTTGACCTGAAGACACGTCCTGCGGTGCCCTCGCAATGCGGCCTGGTCCCTGAATGTGTGCAGGGGGACGGTATTGATTGGATCAAGATGTCGGCTTCACACAAAGCTGACTCAAGTGTTGCTCCTGATGCTATGCAGACAAAAACTGGTTTTCAGTTTGTACATTCTTCAGGCTTTTTCTTCATAAATGTAACAATATGAGACTCACTAGGAGAACGGCCGTTTATCTTTCCTTTCAAAATGCTGCCAACAATATTTTCTGAATGGAAGACACCATCTGAGATCGCCCCCGACATAGGCGGCCGGCCCCCAGGGTCCGGCGGGACTTTTAGCCTTTTGGTGACTCTTGTCTTCTGGACCTTGTCCCACAATCCGTTTGACCTGAAGACACGTCCTGCGGTGCCCTCGCAATGCGGCCTGGTCCCTGAATGTGTGCAGGGGGACGGTATTGATTGGATCAAGATGGCGGCTTCACACAAAGCTGACTCAAGTGTTGCTGCTGATGCTATGCAGACAAAAACTGGTTTTCAGTTTGTACATTCTTCAGGCTTTTTCTTCATAAATGTAACAATATGAGACTCACTAGGAGAACGGCCGTTTATCTTTCCTTTCAAAATGCTGCCAACAATATTTTCTGAATGGAAGACACCATCTGAGATCGCCCCCGACATAGGCGGCCGGCCCCCGGGGTCCGGCGGGACTTTTAGCCTTTTGGTGACTCTTGTCTTCTGGACCTTGTCCCACAATCCGTTTGACCTGAAGACACGTCCTGCGGTGCCCTCGCAATGCGGCCTGGTCCCTGAATGTGTGCAGGGGGACGGTATTGATTGGATCAAGATGGCGGCTTCACACAAAGCTGACTCAAGTGTTGCTCCTGATGCTATGCAGACAAAAACTGGTTTTCAGTTTGTACATTCTTCAGGCTTTTTCTTCATAAATGTAACAATATGAGACTCACTAGGAGAACGGCCGTTTATCTTTCCTTTCAAAATGCTGCCAACAATATTTTCTGAATGGAAGACACCATCTGAGATCGCCCCCGACATAGGCGGCCGGCCCCCAGGGTCCGGCGGGACTTTTAGCCTTTTGGTGACTCTTGTCTTCTGGACCTTGTCCCACAATCCGTTTGACCTGAAGACACGTCCTTCGGTGCCCTCGCAATGCGGCCTGTTCCCTGAATGTGTGCAGGGGGACGGTATTTATTGGATCAAGATGGCGGCTTCACACAAAGCTGACTCAAGTGTTGCTGCTGATGCTATGCAGACAAAAACTGGTTTTCAGTTTGTACATTCTTCAGGCTTTTTCTTCATAAATGTAACAATGTGAGACTCACTAGGAGAACGCACGTTTATCTTTCCTTTCAAAATGCTGCCAACAATATTTTCTGAATGGAAGACACCATCTGAGATCGCCCCCGACATAGGCGGCCGGCTCCCAGGGTTTGGCGGGACTTTTAGCCTTTTGGTGACTCTTGTCTTCTGGACCTTGTCCCACAATCCGTTTGACCTGAAGACACGTCCTGCGGTGCCCTCGCAATGCGGCCTGGTCCCTGAATGTGTGCAGGGGGACGGTATTGATTGCATCAAGATGGCGGCTTCACACAAAGCTGACTCAAGTGTTGCTGCTGAAGCTATGCAGACAAAAACTGGTTTTCAGTTTGTACATTCTTCAGGCTTTTTCTTCATAAATGTAACAATGTGAGACTCACTAGGAGAACGGCCGTTTATCTTTCCTTTCAAAATGCTGCCAACATTATTTTCTGAATGGAAGACACCATCTTGTAGCATAAAGGGCTGCGTCAAGAGTGGTATTGCCCAGAATGTCTTGTTTTCTAGTGCTCGTAATGACGAAGCCAGAACTGCCGAAAGGGATTCTGGTCCTGCCGCTACTTATTGGACACATTGAACTATACTCTGGTCCTGCCTGACCTCGACCAAAATGGCGCCAGTATGGGAGCGAATTGCAACTCCTTATGACGTTCTAGTTACTTAGCCTTGACGTTATGGGGGATGTATGCGGTCTTTATGCACATTGCGGGCGGGGAAGGGTACTGACTAGGAATACGGACAACCCTATTGATGTCGATTTTTCATTATTGATTATTGTATTAATAAAGCTTCGAAATAATGTTACCCATGATACTCGCCCATGGTATGCGTATTGACGATTTTATTGTAACTGATCCTGTTATACTTTCAATTAAAAAATCAACCTTCACTGATCCTGCAACCGTTTGTCACGTTTAGTTTTTTTCAATTAAATGGCTCGCTTGTTACATACTCCTATACCCCTGGCTTTTGAAAGACACCATCTTGTAGAATAAAAGGCTGCGTCAAGGATGGTATTGCCCAGAATGTCTTGTTTTCTAGTGCTCGTAATAACGAAGCCAGAACTGCCTTGGTATATTCCAATATATGCCAAAGACAGAAATGGAATTAGTCCAATCATAATTGTGCACAAATTGAGAAAGCAAGGAGACATGTTAATAAATCTGTTTCTGCTTTCCTCAGAGATTATAGCATGGGTTCTATTTACCACAACAACTTGCGTTACCACATGCAAGACATCTATAGGACAGATGGTGTTCATTTCACGGATGAGGGAAACAGAATCTTCCTCTGCAACATCAGACTCTGCATCGGTACTTACTTATAAATGCAGAAAAAACTCAATTAACACAAGGGCTCTTTTCAGAGCCACCTTATATCAAAGCACTCAAACTTCTGATTTATCTCCATTTTCACACTCTTGTAAATAGGTGTGCGCGCCCGGGTGCGAGCACCCCGCAACTTTTAAAAAAAAAATATATATATATTTTCGCGTTTAAGGGCCTTACTGCACACCCTGAAAGAACCTACGCAGCAAAACAATCTCTACCTTCTCCCCTTTCCATGTTCCAACGCTTTGAAATGACAATATATTTACTCGCAGTGACAAAATGGTGGTCAACACTTCCTGATTTCCTTCGAATCGAACGTTAACAGACGTCACGCAGCAAAAAAAAATTCCGCTCGCGCGCAGCCGCTTGAGTGCGCGCACCCGTGCGCGTATAGATATATAATTGACTTTAAGTTTAATTTTCTCAGCAACTACTGAACAGATTTACACCATTCCAAAAAAAGCGTAATCTGCGAGCCGGACTCTACAGTTTTCCCAAATTTCTTATAAATCCATTCAGCCGTTCGACCTGTAGCCGTGTCTAAACATCCTATGGGAAATAACATGGAGAAAACACGTTTTGGGACCCCCCTTTTATCTCAGCCCCCACTTCACCAATCCCCCCCAAACTTTCAGGGAAGGAGCGCAGCGGACCGAGCCATCTTCTTTGAGAAATTCGCAAAGATTCATCCACCAGGGCCAAAGTTAATCCAAATAGAATGTTGAGGATTTCCTATGGAAACTAGGTCCTAACTATTTTGTATTCAAATTTACATTTCAGTTGCTTGTCCCTCACAATATTCTCAATGTCACATAAAAGTCACCCATCACCCACTGCCATCTCTGGCTATTTCCATGGTAACACCTCATTCTGCACCTGGCTGAAGGCACAGGTCAAAAGTTCATATCTCAACGTTCTACAGCAAACTAACAACACTGTTTTCCCTCCAGAAACACCTGCCTATCCACAGCTCTGTTACATGTCATTTTTTTCACACCCAATACTACTTTTTCTTTTACATAACATTAACATGCAACGTAGTCTTCAATCTTCACGTATTAGAATCAACCAATCATTTTTCGTTTTTCAACCACACCAAGCTTCATCCATTTTTTTATCCTGACTTTCAGCTTCTAACTGCCATTCCACTTCCAGAACCCATCGGAGTACGAGTGCATCTGCCTTGAAAATGAAGGTTTGGCTTTTAGGACACAGCTATATTCACTGGAGTGGAAAATATGCAGCAAGCAGACGAATTTCCAACCTTGATTTACCAAATGTGCAGATAACGTGGATTGGGCAAAGAGGATTAAGATGTCACCAATTAATACCATTGGTGAAAACTTTTATGCATCTCCCAGAACCAGACCTTATAATTGTGCACTGTGGTGGGAACGAGCTTGGCACATTGACTGAGGTAGGTCTGGAAATGCTTCTAAAAGACACCTTTCGACAATTGATGACACTTTTTCCTCGAACTGCCTTGGTATATTCCAATATATGCCAAAGACAGAAATGGAATTGGTCCAATCAACATTGTGCACAAATTGAGAAAGCAAGGAGACATGTTAATAAATCTGTTTCTGCTTTCCTCAGAGATTATAGCATGGGTTCTATTTACCACAACAACTTGCGTTACCACATGCAAGACATCTATAGGACAGATGGTGTTCATTTCACGGATGAGGGAAACAGAATCTTCCTCTGCAACATCAGACTCTGCATCGGTACTTACTTATAAATGCAGAAAAAACTCAATTAACACAAGGGCTCTTTTCAGAGCCACCTTATATCAAAGCACTCAAACTTCTGATTTATCTCCATTTTCACACTCTTGTAAATAGGTGTGCGCGCCCGGGTGCGTGCACCCCGCAACTTAAAAAAAATATATATATATATATATTTTCGCGTTTAAGGTCCTTACTGCACACCCTGAGAGAACCTACGCAGCAAAACAATCTCTACCTTCTCCCCTTTCCATGTTCCAACGCTTTGAAATGACAATATATTTACTCGCAGTGACAAAATGGCGGTCAACACTTCCTGATTTCCTTCGAATCGAACGTTAACAGACGTCCCGCAGCAAAAATGAATTCCGCTCGCGCGCAGCCGCTTGAGTGCGCGCACCCGTGTGCGCTTATAGATATATAATTGACTTTAACTTTAATTTTCTCAGCAACTACTGAACAGATTTACACCATTCCAAAAAAAGCGTAATCTGCGAGCCGGACTCTACAGTTTTCCCAAATTTCTTATAAATCCATTCAGCCGTTCGACCTGTAGCCGTGTCTAAACGTCCTATTGAAAATAACATGGAGAAAACACGTTTTAGGACCCCCCTTTTATCTCAGCCCCCACTTCACCAATCCCCCCCAAACTTTCAGGGAAGGAGCGCAGCGGACCGAGCCATCTTCTTTGAGAAATTCGCAAAGATTCATCCACCAGGGCCAAAGTTAATCCAAATAGAATGTTGAGGATTTCCTATGGAAACTAGGTCCTAACTATAACTACCTACTGGCGACCGCCAGTAGGTAATATATATATATATATATATATATATATATATATATATATATATATATATATGTGTGTGTGTGTGTGTGTGTTTGTGTGTGTGTCATTATTACCCAGAGGAACAATGGGGAAGTGCTACCTTATCTCCTCTATTTTTTAACTAAGCAGTTAAGATATTGCTGTGGTTCATCAGGGAAAGACACATTGAAATGCGAGCCACTCATTCTCAGAACGCTACAATGAAACTGGGTACATCATTATATACATTTGTCAACAAACGGTTTACTATGTTCAAATTATTCAGGACATAATCTACTTTCATATTTCTAGACAAGTCTCTCAGTTGGGGGAAAATACATAATTTGTCACACTCGGATACAAATATGAGAGTGGGGCTTTTTTATCAGGTGATACTAAATGTCCATGAAATACCTTGTGGATTCATGTAGATTGATATTTAACAGTGAATTATATCAGTAAGGAAGCAACATAACAACGAGAATCAGACTGAGAGGAGATTTGAATTGCAAAATATTCCTAATTAAAATTACTATGCTCTGTGATTTTTATAATACTTTCTGAACTGGCTAAACCCGATCTGAAAAGGGAAGTGAGCCAGATGTAGATGGCACTTTGGGGATAGGCATACAAAAAGATTGAGCCAGTAGTGCCAGACATATTTTCTATCTGCTGAAGTTCACTACACCTCACCCTTGCTCTCCTGAGATCAGGATCTACTAAGCATAAACATGAAGATAACTCTGGGTGCTCCAGCACTCTTGAATTCTTGCATCATGGGCAATATGAAGGCACCTTAAAGGGAAGAAACATTTGGATTTGCCATAGTGTAGATTAGAAAAGTTTACTTTGCTGACTGTCTTAAAAACGCATAACCCCTGCTCATCATCATCAGAGGAGAGTGCTGGTGGTGCCATTTTCCCAGGTGCTGGTCCTTGAAGAGACCCTCCAGCATGTCATAGGCAAGCCTCTTGGGATTTGCAGAGTTATTAACAGTGCAGACCACTGTAATCATAAGGTATTCCTGCAGCTGGATCAGTGTGGGCAGCAGGCGTACATAGTTTTTGAGCCTGTGTGCCCAACAGCCAAGGATCTCCCACCTCACTGACCACACCAACAATAACAGTGGTAGTGAGGTGATGAAGGTTGGTTGGCTCCCATTATTCTCTGAGGACGTTCCTGTGTACATTAAGGGGCAGATTAGGATACCGTTTTTTTCCGTATCCTCCGTGCCGGCGGAAGCCACCGCCGGCCCGGAGGATACGGAAAAACCGCAGCGGACCCACCAAAGACCCACCACCACATTAGGATGGCTGGTGGGTCCGGGTTTACGTCCGCAGCTTTTCCGCCGCGGTTGGCTTACAACCATGGCAGAAAAGCCCTAATATGGTGGCGGTGTCTCTCAGACACCGCCAGCCATATTAGGATGCCCAAAAAGAAATGCTTTTCCACGGCGGGTTTTCCGCCGTGGAAAAGCATACGGAGCTTCACTGCGGGGGCCCGTTGCGGGCTCCCTGGGTGAAGGGGGGTGGGGGGTGCACATGGGGGGTACCTATGGTACCCCCCTGCATTTGTATGCAGTAATCGGCAGGCACCGCACGGTGCCTGCCGCTTTCTGCATACAAATGCAATGTATGCATTTTTAACATTGCAACGGGTGCAGCTTGAAGCTGCACCCGCCGCAATGTTAAAAATAGAGGATGTGACCGCCAGGGTGGCGGTCACATCCTAATTGGACAGGAGGGAACTCCGCAGGTCATGCGGAGGTCCCCTCCTCCTCGATGGTCGCGGACGGACTCAAGTCCGTCCGCGATCATAATGAGCCCCCTAGTCTGGAAAATCAGCACCCCAGAGTCTAAGGAAAACAGCTTTTAGCTCAGCCTGAATTGCCGGCCTTGCTGCAAGCGTCACTGACTGCCAATTTATTTATAACTGAGATACAAACATTTAAATTATTTAAAAAAATACATTAGATTTTTCCATTTAGAGCATTAGAACATGCCACTGCACTTAGTGGCATTTATTAGAATAATCAAACGATAGTACTTTTTCATTGATAATTTTTTAACGACCCGAGAGGCGTCATTATTTTTTGTGCCTCCTATATACACCTTAATTGTTATGGTATGCTGGCTTCCTCTTCAGGTTGAACTTTTCACTAACATGTGAGAATTTGATGAAATTGATAATTTAATGTTGGGGCACTAAAAAGTATTTTCTAAAAAATGAAAAGATTATATTTCAGACAAAGAGTGTGTTTTTTGTTATTTATTTATTTATTTAGGAATTTTATAAAGCGCTTAGTTACGCTCTCCGGCGTGTCCCTGCGCTGGGAATGAATCTGTGGGAGAGTGGGAAATTAAGGCAGTGCTAGGCGAAAAAGGTGGGTCTTGAGGGCTTTGCGGAATTTAGCCTCAGAGGGTTCCAGGCGTAGTTCCGTAGGGAGCAGGTTCCAATTCTTGGCTGCGAGGAGTCTGAACGATCTTCCCCCCATACGAGCTTTGCAGATTTTTGGGACAGCAGCCAGACCAGTGCCAGAGGATCTAAGCATCCGCTCTGGCCTGTAAAGGGTGATGAGACAATTGAGGAGGGGAGGTGACCTCCCTCCAAAGATGCGATGACATATGCATAGAGCTTTAAAATTAATCCTTTCATGGATCGGCAACCAGTGAAGGTCATTTAAAATGATAAGATTTTGTGTGGAAGAACTTGGTTTATTTTTCCAAAAATAAATATGTATTTGATACCAAAACGTCTATTTTAATGGAATGACAAACTGATATTTGTTGATAAAATGATTGCATTCACAATGCACATTTCAGGCAGAAATGCTAATGATAATAACTATAAACAGAGCCACACCACTGCTGAATGAGTTAGTACAATCTGCCTAGCTCTGAAGTGCTGCTTGAGATTGTAAACTGAGTTTTTGTTTTTATTTTCCCACTCTGCCCCTTTAAAGGAAACACACCGTCATAATATATGCTTGAGAATCTACTTGGATGGAGTACAATGGAAAAATGCAGTGAAAAGTACCAGTGCAGATAGATGCAAATTATAGGCCATGTGATATTACATTATCTACACTGCTCCTACTACCTATAGATTTGTTAGTTAAATTGTGCTGAAAGACGCACCACTTTTTCCATTCAAGCAAACTTATCTGAGGATGGGTAAACCTATGACACTCATTGGGAGATTAAGGGTTGTTTGGCACACCAAGAAAATAATGGCCAAATTCGTGAAGGCTTTTTCAGCCCCTTTGCTTGTGCTGTTAGTTCTCATTCAGTTAAAACAAAATCCCATGAATACAATACCAACTCGGATCCACTCTTCAGCAGTTGGGCTCACTGTCCTCACTCACTACACTTCAAAATGGGAATCACATCAGTCTTTGGGTGATGCAGTGAGCAGGGTTGGTTGTGGAAGCATGGTGGAAAGTTAAGACAAAATGTGAGCATCTGCACTTATGTTCTTATAATTAACCACTTATAGCTAGGATAAGTTACGTGGTTATGCCTGTGATGTCAGGGGCGTGGAGATTATCCAAGCATTCATTGATGAACATAAGCAGGAGGCCATTTATATAGTTAGGAGTAGGATTGAGCAATATTCTGCCAAGTGAGTGTCATGAGTGTGTGCTTTGGGGGCGTGGCTTGGTGCCCGACGAGTATGCTGGCATCCTGGTGAGGCTCTCTGGACTGGCGTGGAGGTTTTGTGCATATCTACTCTCCATCGCGAAACCACACAACAAAATACCTTCCGGAAGACCTGCTGACCATGATGAGACTCATTTGGTATTACTTCAACTTTCCCAAACGCTGAAATAGCCAAGTAAGCTTCTCCACAGGACGCGGAGATATTGCGGCCGCCAATTTGTTTCCCGGAACGAGCCCATGAAATTGTGATTATGGTTCTTCCTTCTCCTTTCCATGAATAGCGGTCCTCTAATCCAGTTTCATTTCATCAATTCGAGAATTTTGGAAGTGATATGATTATGACCGCCATTTTGAAAAACGCACTGAGCTAAAAATGGTGAGCATTTGAATTTCCTCACAAAATAAACCTATATTTCTTGTTCTGCACACATCCGTTCAATGCTCAATGCCCTGTTATGGACTTTCTTCTTTTTTCTTTGTCTTCGACTCCGATTATCTTCCATGCTATTTTTCTTTTTGCTCCACTAGCATAAAGTAAGTGGCTTTTTGAGGAGTATACTGTTACAATGCAACAGTGACTCCCAAAGCTAACACTCTCATAGGTTAAATGATCATATTTTAATACAATACTCATCTAGGCTGCACAGTGTTGCTTAAGCTTCATTCTCCCTTCTGGTTTGAATTTGCTCCTTGGTCTGCTGCCTACTTTTTCAAGACTGCCCAGATCATCTCTCAGGACTCCTTTTCCCACACTGACTCCAAGTTGATGGGAAGATCAAAAGGTTCCCTTTCCACAGCGCCTAAGCCAAAACGCTCTCTTATCAAGAATTCAAAGCTGTTTACTGAATTTTCTAAACTGGAGGATTTAGGACTAATCCCTAACATAACCATGGATCTTGCTCAAGCGCCCCCAGGGAAGTCCAAAGTGAAATGTCTAAAAAAGGACCCACCTTCCCCACCCAAACCAGCCTCATCTGTTTCAATGGACCTGTTACTACAAGAAATAAGAGCTCTTAGACTGAGGAAACAAACTCCAAATTACAGACCCTCTTGGACAGCTGGTCTCAACTTGATACAAGACTTAAAGTAGTAGAGCAAAATATCTCTTCAATTAAAGATACCACTAACATGTTCATCTTCTCCAATCTCAAGTGTCGGTACTTCAAAAGCAGGTTGAAGCCCTCAAAAATCGAAATAGGAGAAACAACATATGTATTCATGGCTTGGTGGAAGGGGCGGAAGGTACAGACTCCCCAGTTTCTTTAAATCTTTCCTTCCTAAAATTCTGCATATGCCAGAGGACACTGTGCTTAACATATAATGCGCACATAGGTTGGGGTGCCTCCCTTCCAATATCTCACTCTTGCAGCGACAAAGAGGAGTCATCCTTTCTTTTCTAGAATATACCGATCTGTTAAAAGTATTGGCAGCAGTCAAAGCTATTCAAAGGATTTCTTGGTCAGGTTCAACATTGTTTTTCACACAAGATTATGCCAAAGCCACTGAAGCCACTGAAGCCAAACGTAAAACCTTCCTAAATATGAGGCTGGATCTCTGCTCAATGGGAGCTAGATATGGTCTTTTCCACCGTTGTTTATTCAAAGTCACATACAATAATAGAACAACAACTTATGAGGATCCAATACGACTGCAAAGTTTCATTAACGCGCATAGGACAGATAATATGGACTCTTCGGGATCTTCTTTCGCATCTGTCACTTGACTTTTACAAATTCTTTATATGAGTTTTCATTACTTTCTTCATTGCAGGTTACATGATGTTATTCTCATATGATGGTTTTTGATCTTTTGCAGGTCTAGAGTTTAAGTTCCTGTTTGTTTTACGTTATTTAAATGTTCTCTTGCTCATTGTTTAATTCATTACTTAACATTAAACATGTTATTCTTCACCTCCGCAGCTAATTTTACGTTGTGGCGTAATCCTCCCCCGGTATCCATCTAATCACTCTTGGACGTTTCGTCTGCTCCATGTGGCTCCATCCCTCCCCACATTTATGTTCCTTCTATGTAGCTATGTTTTTTTGTATTTTGTTTTTCTGTTTCTCCGTACACTTTCTTACCTTTTCCTCTCTTGGTGTCTCTAATATTTCCATTTTTTGCTACTCATTTATCTTTATAAATATTACTGTCATTACATATATGACCTCCCTTATTCCTCTTTTCATTCACATTTGGTCTAATACGTTATCTCTTTTAGATATCTTCCTGCTTTGTCCTTATTCTTGGAAGAGTAATAGCTTCCTTTATTTCTTCTTTATCTCATGTTTGGCTTGTTCACTTATTTGTTATTACTGCTTATTCCTACTTTTTGCTGTTATGTAAATGAATTGGATTTTTGTTTAATATTTTTATGCTTTCCTACTCTCTTTGATATATTATGCCATTAAAACTAGTCTCCTGGAACGTTAGCGGTTTAAATTCTCCTATCAAAAGACAGAGAGTTTTAACTCATCTAGCTAAATTGGATGCTAATATTGTATTTCTTCAAGAAACCTATCTTACAGATGTTGAGTCATTAACATTGAAAAGGGGCTGGGTGGGGGAAGTATACTTTTCTCAGGGTGATAGTAAACGTAATGGTGTAATGATACTTTGCCGTAAATCGCTTCCAGTTAAATTTATATCACAGGATTCGAATGCAGATGGGCGATGGCTTAATGTTAGACTATTATTGAAAGATGCTCCAGTCTCTTTGTTTAATGTCTATGCTCCCACTGGTGGTGATTCATCTTTTTGGCCCGCATTTGCTAAACAAATTACTCTTTGTATCAAAGAAAATGTTATACTAGTGGGTGATTGTAATCCAATTTTAGACTTGTTTAAAGATAGAAATTCCAAGGTTTATTTTGTCCCTAATAAGCCCCACAAGTCTTTTGTCCATACTATCACTTAACATAAACTTTTAGCTGCATGGAGGTTATGTAATCCCACGACCAGGAAATACACTTTTTATTCCCCAGCTCACCGCACTCAATCATGTATAGATTACATTTTTGTCTCTCAAAACATTTAGTTGGCCCTTACAACAGCAGAAATTGGTCCTATTCTGTTGTCTGATCATGTCCCTGTTTCATTTGACCTCAATATGATACCCATGGCAGATGCTCCTAGAAGAGGGCGTTTTAATAACACTCCTCTTTCAGATCCGATATTTACCTCTTCCTTCACCATCTTTTTAATGGTTATTTTATGTTAAACCAAAATGAGTCCTTGTCTTTTTCAACTGTGTGGGATGCTTTCAAGGCCTCAGCAAGGGATTTCATTATTGGATTTGTAGCCGAAAAATGTAAAAATACACGTAAACATATCAATAATCTCTTCCAAGATATAAAGAGACTGGAGCACTCATATTATACCTCTCACTAGAAAGATTGTCATACAGCTCTCATGGATGCTAAACTTCAATTTAACAAAAAGTCAACAGATAATGCTTCACTTTACTTATTAAAATTTAGAGCAAAATTGTATGGAGGCAAAAATAAAGCAGGGAAAATTTTGGCTAACTACTTAAAAATATGGCACAACACACTAAATATTGAATCTATCTATGATGACCATTCTGTTCTAAAAATTCAAAGACGCAGTGATATTAAATTAATTTTCTCTTTTTTTACAAATCGCTGTATATTTTAGAAACACATTCTTCATATCATTCCTTGTCACAATTTTTCTCTAATATCCAAAAAACCCAACATGGCCTTCCAGATTCGTCTACCTTAGAATCAGATTTAACACAGCAGGAACTCCTAGGTGCTCTTCAACATCTTAAAAAAGATAAAGCACCAGGTCCAGACGGTTTCACCGTTGAATTCTATCTTCATTTTTCCAAACTTTTACTTCCCAAATTACATTCCCTGTTACATTATTTTTGATCCACAAATCGATCTATTGGCTCTTTTTCAGAAGCGCACATCTGCCTCATTCCCAAGAACAGTAAAGACTCAAATTACTGTAAAAACTACAGACCCATTTCCCTTGATAACATTGATTATAAAATCTTTTCCAAAGCACTCGCCCTTCGCTTAGATTCTTACCTATCAAATTTATTAGGTAAAGAGCAATCAGGCTTTGTTAAGGGGCAACTTATAACAGATTACACACAACTCCTTTTTAACGTTTTATCAAAATCTTCCCATTTAAAACAACCCCTTGCAGCAATAGCACTATATACGGAAAAAGCGTTTGATACAGCGGAGTGGCCTTACTTATTTTATACCCTTAGATGGTTTGGATTTGGCCCTAAATGTATCTCTTTAATCTCTCTCCTTTATTCCAATCCTCACGCTGCTGTAGGCACCAATGGATTAATTTCCACATTCTTTGATTTGGGAAGAGGTGTACATCAGGGTTGTCCCTTGTCACCCTTCCTTGTTAATCTGGCTTTCATTTCTCTCCAAATTACGCCAAAATCCAAATATACATGGTTTCCAAACAACAACTTCTCACATTAAACTTGCAGCTTATGCTGACAACATTTTGCTTTTTATGTCAAGACCAGACAATTCAATTCCGGCTTTTTTAGCAGAAGTGCAGTCTTTTTCCCTTATCTCAGGTTACAAATTAAATAATGATAAATGAGAGTTTGCCCTTAACCAAATACACTTTTAAATCGGACTTTACCCAATCCAATTTCTTGTGGAGCCCTAATCATATTGGGTATTTAGGATTACACTTTACTTCTTCAATTTCGGGTACTGTAACATTATGTATGAACAATTACAGCCAAAAGATTTCAGAATTAGCAACCAAATGGCATCCTTCTTATTTATCTTGGTGGGGTTGTTTAGACACTATAAAGATGATGTTTTCCCCTACAGTATTATATACCATTTCCAATATTCCAGTCCCTATTCCTGCTAAATTATTTAAAAAGATCAATTCTATTTTCTCTTCCTTTTTGTTGAATAATAAAAAAAAAAATTCTATATAAAAAATGAAGGAGGTGTCAACTTCCCTAACTTATTGGCATATCAAAAAGCATTCCTTTTATGTCAAGCTTAATTTTGGCTGCTTGATTCCACAGAGGATTATCACTTATTGACCTCTATTGAACATTCATACGTATCTCCCTTTTCCTTTCATGAATATCTCTCTTTTCACATAAACCACAATCACTTTCCACTCCCATAATCAAATTTACCTCCAAACTTTTGGAGTCTAACTCTTTTTCAGCACAGGGTAATTTGTATTCCCTCCTTAATTCAACAATTTGGCACAACAAAAATCTGCTTATTCGTAATAAATCTTTTTATTGGAAGACCTGGAGACAAAAGGGACTAATTTGGGTTCATCAACTATTCTCGCAAAAGGATTTTTTATCATTTTCTTTACTTCGTCAGTCATTTGGTTTGCCTGCCTATTTCATTCATAAATATAACCTCCTTAAAAAAGCTGTGTTAGATGTGTATACTCACACCAATACCGTACATATTAACACTAACATTCCTGATGCTTCTCAATGTTTCAACACTTTGTTACACACCAGGCCCAAAGCATCTACCATACATAGCTATTTACAAGGTTCTGACATCATTATACAGAAGTCTAAAACTGAGGAAGCTTGGGAACATTATCTCATAGGGCCAGATGTAGGTAGGCTTTTACCGGTCGGTAATGGCCGATTTTGGCCGTTACCGACCGGTAAATGGATTTTGAGATGTAGGGGGCATAGTCTCACAGAATCGGTAAATTTACCGATCGGTAAATTTACCGATTCTGTAAATTACCGAATCGGTATTTTTACCGATTCGGTAAATTTGAGATGTAGGTGGGACTCTTCTGAGTCCCACAAGCCTTACCGAATCGGTATTTTACCATCAAATCCACTTTGATGGTAAAATACCGATTCCGGTGTGCATGCACATGTGTGCATGCATACCTCTGCCATGTGACAGGCAGACCTGCCCCTGGGGCATGTATGCCTGCCACATGGCACCCGAGCCTGTTTTGGGGGGGCCAGAGGGTGTCAAAGTGACACCCCCTGCACCCTTGTGAAATTCGGTATTTACCGATTCGGTAAATACCGAATCGGTAATGCCCATTCATTCCTATGGGCTTCAAAGGTCATAGGAATGAATAGGCATTACCGGTCGGTATTTACCGAATCGGTAAATACCGAATTTTACCGATTCGGAAAAAAAACATCTGGATTGTCCTACATCTCCCCCCCTTCATATTTACCGACTCTTAAATACCGAATCGGTAAAATTCGGTATTTAAGAGTCGGTAAATATTATTTACCTACATCTAGCCCATAATCTCTTGGCCACTAACACTCTGGAATTACATCTGGACTAAAATCAATAAGTCTTCCAGAGCAGCTAACACAACACAAACAGTGTTTTTTGTATATAATAGACCCCTATTTACCCCAAACACCTTAAGCAAAAGGTTTTCGGCTGTATTGGATATTTGCTGGACATGCTCATCCCCAAATGCTGATTTATATCATATACTCTTCTCCTGTTCACATGTACATAATTTCTGGAAACGAGTATGATCCCAAATTAATCTAATTTTCAGAACTAAATTCACTTGTTCTTTCATCCATATATTTCTAGGAAGTCTCTCATCTATTTGGAAAATAGTTACCTCTAATGTCAAAATTATTGATTTGTTACTAGCGGTTGCTTTTCAGCAAATTACTATAAACTGGAAAGACTTCACAAAAATTTCTCTACAAGGCATTGTGGTACGCTGTGTGCCATAATCATAGGTTAGACACATCCTTTGTTTACCCTCTTCACATGGCAACGAAACGCTTAGAATTATGGTTACGTGTTACATTGTATATTGATGCAAGTGCCCTAAATGTTTTTCAGTCACAACCGTCCCAACAAGAAGTTTCTAAACCACCTTGAACCCCCCCAAATGTTCCTAAAGTTTGATCCCTCAATGAGAACTATGTATTCTTTATATTGCTTTACTTTCTGTATCTTTATAAATTAACCCCTTCCATGCTGCCGTCGGCCATTGGCCGACGGCAGCGCTACCTCGCTGGTGCTGCCGTCTGCCAATGGCTGACGCGGCCACGCCCGTTTTTTAAAACGGCCACACTGCCGCGAAATCGCGGAAGCAGCCAACGGGTTAATCAAATTCATGTAAAAGTGTTATAGTAAAATTTGCAATGTAAGGACGTGAACTTGGGGGGTCGTTAGGATGGCTGGTGGACTTTGTCCGCCCACCATCCTATTGTGAAATGGGACCGCCCGCCATAAGGGTGGGGGTCCCGTGGGGGCCATTAGGATGCACCTGCCACAGTGGGGGTGCACCCTGCATTCCTGACCTTGTGGCGGGCGGGGCACTCAGCACCGCCTGCCACAATGCCAGGAAGCCATGTCGTGCACTTCCATGCTCAACATGGCAGGCACCGCACGGTGCCTGCTATGTTGTGCATAGAACTGCCCCCATGTGTACCCCCTACCCCCCAGAGTCCCTAGGGGCCAGCAACGGGCTCCCGCAAGCAATTCCCGCATGCCGCCACCACAGAGAGGCATGTTTCCGCCCCCATAGTAATATGGCTGGCGGTGTTCAACAGACACCGCCACCATAATAAACTCTTTTTCGTCCGGTCAACTTGTTGACCGGGTGGAAAAGCGGCAGACGGTCTTTCCGTCAGCCGCAGGGGAAATGGGTGGTGGGTGGGGACAGATCTCGGGTGGATCGCCACCGCCATGCGGGCTTTGGCGATCTGCCCGAGATCCTAATGGGCCCCTAAGTATCTAGTACAGTATAATGACAACTCCTTTCTCTTCAATACATTTCTTTTCTTAAACTGAAAAAAAATGAGTGTGTGCTTTGGATCTGAGTTATGAAATAAAGTGTGATGCATGGTTTGGGAGATATGTAACTTAAGAGTAATTTGCTTCATTCGATAGCCATGGAACCCTGAGCAGACACAATCAACATAAGCAACTTAAATTGATCTCACTACCGCTACGGCTATGGTGAGCCTCACTTTCTTAATTTAACAGCAGCAATGGCAGGTTGTTTTGCATACTGAGCAATACGTTTAGTACCACTTCAGAATTTTTAAGCACCACAATGGAATGTTTGGACATTATTCACATGTATTGGACGTACTCAGGCACAGCACAGCTGCACAAATACATATGTGCCTGCAAGAAAAGAAAATAACACCTGATTTGCCATTATGATACCTTTGAGGATGGCTCAGCTAATAAAATGCTTGCTGCTGATAAATGCAGTGATATGAACGTTAAGAGTTGACTCCCAGTAAGGCAGACTCAACCTTTCTTCCTTCTGAGGAAATAAAGTCATATAAACCCGTGTTAAAAATTGCAAAAGTGCTATATAAGATAACATTGACATAAAACTTTGTTTTCAAATTCTTATGATATTTTATTTAACGGCTCGCTCAGATATTTTCATAGCCTAATATCCGGAAAATGGAAAATATAGGCACACAGTAGCAGGCATTGCATTTCACGCTGCACAATTATTTGCCATCTGTGCATCAAGTGTATTGGTCACATAATTTTCCTAAAGGCACATGCAAGATTTGCTGATGCAAAATAACACTTCTGGAACATTCTCAGGTACTGAAATGTTCCATTGTAGCCATTCAACACACTTGTAAAATCTGATTATTAACTAATTACTTTTAAAAACCTTGTTATAAGTCGCAGTTTGGTACCGTTTGCCCCCAAATTGTATGGAGCTTCAGGCCCCACATTCTCCTGAAAGAGTTTGACTCCAGTTAAAATAGTTGGTGGTATTTATATCTCAACTGCAAACTGAATCACCTCTAGGCACTCACAGTTATGGAAGAGTTTCAGTGACCTGCCTAATATCACACAGGTTAAGGAACAGGGGTGCATGGAGTTAAAGTGAGATCTCCTTCTTATTATAACTACCGGGCAACTTACACTAGACCTCATCTGAATGAGACAGTACTTGTTTACCATGTAATGATATGAGTGCAACACACCATGTGGACTGTTCTATTAACTATAGGACATCCGTATTTTTCTGTGTGGTCACCCCCCAAATTTGACCTTAAGCTGGCCCCAATTTTATTAGTGGGTTTTAGACTCCTGTATATATGCTCTGACTCCGAACCATGGAGAAATGTGTCAATCCATGATTGTCATATTTACATTTCCGATACAACCATAGTATATGGTGCAGAATAACACCCACGGCATGAATTGTTAACTGTCAAATTTGGACTTCAGCACATATTGTGCCATCCACTAGTTTGGCAAAAGAAAAGAGGGCTTCATGTCTCCCCTGTGTAGACAGACCGCTGCAGTGTACACCTGCAATGTGACCTGTTAAACTATCTTAGTTTAACAGGTGAAAAACACTCTTTTAAATAGTATTCTGTGACTTCTGTGTCAGCCTTCTACCCCACAAGGTAGGGTGCATGGAATTTAATAGTGGGGTATGTAAAAGATTAATGTTACCATGTCCCTACAAGTATAAGGTCCTAAAAGCTAATTTCACTCTGGCAGACCTAACTGTCCTATGAAAATGCTAATGCTGTATCTCGGGAATGGGACCATCTAGAAAAATAATGAACCCCCTATTTTTAATAGTGATTAAAAATTCAATGATTTAATCAGATTTTTAATAAATATTAAAGAAAATAAATGTATAATTAAAAATAAACCTTTTCCCAGCTTGGAGTTCCAGTAAGATAGTTTGCATTAGCTCTCCAGCTTCTCACAGCCTGTGTGCAGCCTTGAATAGTTGTGACATGTGACCCAGTCTTAAATAATTAGCCTACTTGGATGGGGAGAAATGAGTCCTCTGAACTCCGTAGGATATTCAGAGTGGAGGCTGTGGGCATCCTGTGACACCACACTGTGAATTCCTGCTTGACAAGTCTGTTGAGCCCCATGTGACACTTGGGGCACATGTGAAAGGGACAAAAGAGAATGCCAGGACAATTCTTGGGGCTTCCCTACCTGATTTCTAAATAACCCTTCTTTTGTCCTAACAGGCATCTGTCTTCGGTTTGTTGTGGGTACAGTTTCTATGTCAAACTGGATTTTAGTGTCAGGTGTGGGAGGACACAAGTGATTTCCTTATGACACTCTCCTGCACAAACCTCCAGCCCTAAGAGATCAGGTTTAGTGTGGCCAAAGATTGTCACCATCTTGAAAATGCCCTGACACATGGCTATTTGGTCCTGTTTGCAGCAAGTGCCCAGATGTAAAATGTAATTAACAAAAAAAAAGCCAAAGTGTGAAAAGTCCAAGAAGGGGAACTGAAGAGATAAGTTTTAAAAGTTTTAAGTAGAAATTGCAGCAAGAAAAAGTTAAGTGCAACTGACAGTCAATGGTAATGGCAAACTTGGACCAAGGAGCAACTTCAGGTTTAACCATGATGAAGAGCAGGTCAGATACACCAACCAGGGTCACCCTGGTCAAAGATGTTACCTTCTGACTTAGTCTGCTAAGTCCCTATCCACCACAGGGGTATACTTCTAAAACCCCTCACGACCTCAGGAAGGCTCTTAGAGACTCACAGGTTGTCAGGCACAGGCCAACATCATGGTCAAGTCCAGGAATATTCCAGCTTGTTGTGTCCCTGTATCTACACAGGAGATCAGCCAAATGACCCTTCGATTCCACTTCTTTGTCCTGGGTACAAGAGGGAAGAAGTCTAGTCCTTCGGGACTGCTCTCAGGTCACATACATCAGGCCCAGTCCCCTTTTGATCTTCTTCAGGTCCAAAAAGAGTTCTGAAGAGGGTGGGTGGAGGTGGCACATTTATGCCTAGCACCAGTTAGTGGGTGGGGTTGCTCCTGGGAACACCCTAACCAACGGGGTAAATTTTACCGGAGTCAACCCTACCCACCTTTTCAGTAGTTCTGATTTGCCTTATTGCATACAGGCCCTAAATGTCATGTGTCTGTCAACCACTAACTTCTTCGATCCTGCAGGGATGAGGTGGACATCTGAGATGAGCAGTGGAGCATTAGGGCCATGCAAAGTAGGATTGCAGGCCCTATAGTGTTAGGGTACATTCAAGATGGTGGAAGTCATCAGAGACACTAAACTTGGGCTCTGAGGCCTGGAAGTGTGTGATGGGGAGTGTTTTAAGGAAATCACCAGAATCCTTCTACATCTATTACCACAATCCAGGCACTGAACTCACAACAAACCCAAAGACAGAAGTCTAATAGGACAAAGGCAGGACCCTTCAGCTACCAGCTAGGGAGTATACAAGGTTACATTGGCATCAGTCCTCTTCCATTCAAGTGTGCCAAAGGGTGACATGTGGCTCAACATACCTGTCAGATAGGATTTTACACTCCAGTGTCACAAATGATGCCTGCAGACTCAATCCTGCGCATTCTGTTGAGCTCAGAGGAATATTTTCCGCCCATTCATGTCAGACTACTGGTTGTCACAGGGATGCATGTCATACCTTGCTCATACCAACTCAAGCCTGAGTACAGGCTGAGGGTTGGCAGAGGTGTATGCTAAATACATTTTTGGCAGCTCAGGCAGGTAAAAGGTAACTTTCTGAAAGTTACTTTTCATTAGTATCTATAGAAAATCAAAGTTCATCATTGCACTGGATTTTTTATACCAGTTAAAACAGTTTCTTTATTTTTGTACTGGTCCCATTCCTAAGATAAATTATCATTATTTTAATTTGTCACTTGGTATTCTACATAGCAAAGAAAGGCCTGCCACAGTGAAAACAGCTTTTAGGGCCTTGTCACTGCAGGGACATGGTAACATGAATTTCAACATATCCCACTTTTAAATTCCATGCACACTACTTTGTGGCTTATTTGGCTTACCCAGGGATGACTGACTAATATTTAATAAGGAGGATTAAAGAGGCTTTTATATATAAAAAATGGTTATTTTAATAGGCCACATTGCAGGTTTTACATTGCAGCAGTCATGCTACACATGGGTAGGTATGTAGCCTTGCTTGCAACGCTACAGAAAAGGATTGCACAATGCGTGCTGCAGTCCACAAGTGGCATTTAACTTCCAGTCCTTGGGCATATTTTCTATACTATATACTACGGAAGTTAAATGTGCCAATTAGGAATAAGCCAATTCTACCATGTTTAAAGGGGAAACACATGCATTCTACTCTTAGTTTGCATGGGTAAAGGACACGCAGTTTTAAACTCAGCAAGGTAGATAGGTAAAAATCTGGGGTGACCAGGCAGAAAAAGGCATATTTCATACACCTGTCAATCTTAGGAAAAAGTATACAGTGTACCCAGTCGGTGCTGTTTGAACACTTTACATCAGCTTAAAATGTGCCTCATCTTGACCTCTTGTAGTGTGGTTTTATTCACCCTCTAGCACTCTAGGGCCCCACTATTTCAAGGTCTTTAAAGTCTTTAGTGATTAAGCGCAAGTTATACTTTTGTGTACCAAATAATGGCAATGAACTTTCCCAGCTCTTGCCCTGCGACAAATATATTGAAAGCTACTTGAGGGAAATAACATGTAATATAATGCGGGGATTTCTTCGCTTGTTAATGCAATCCAACCCAGAAATATTATGGGGAGCTAGTATAGTTTTATTGTGGAAATATGTTACTGGTGTTGTTAAAGAAAGTCCGATTTATGGTAATGGACATGCACCCCTGCCATGAGTTCCCAACTGTACTGATGTCTGGATCCCTAATCCTGATTTTTGTTGTCATAGACAAACAGGGATAATTTTTGTGTGCCTTGGCAAAGGCTTGTTTCACGGATTGCGGTCTTGTTTGACCAGGAAGGGTGCCCAAAGTGCTACCCTCATAGTGGTGGAAGATTACTTCCTTCACCAATTGTTACACAGCACGGACAAAGTGGTGGCAGCATACCGTGTAGTGATCAGAAGTAGTGAACAAGATCTTTTTAACCCGTGTCACTGGAGGGAGGCCTTCAGGCTTCCTTGGCCTACAACAGGTTGGAACGAAGTGCTGCACTGCGCAGGAGTGGTGTACTTGTGCTGGAGGTATGTTTGCCTGAGGAGAGTGCCATACAGAGATAATGCAGTACTGGTTAATGTATGCATGATGGGGTTGAGACAGAATATCGAGTAGGAAATGTCAAGTTACATAAATATCGAGTTGGAAATATTGTTATTCAAAAATATTGACAGTAAGAATATCGTGGTCAAGAATATCGAATTTAAGGTAAGAAATATAGTTTTTAAAAATATAGACGTCATTATTATTGTTTGCAAAAATAAAGTTGTTCAAAATATTGTTTTTGTAATTAGTGTTATGTATTTTGGTCTATATTTTAACTGTATGTGATGTATTATTTTGGTATAAGCATTGTGTATATTTGTTAATATAAGTGTTACATTTTTAGTAGTTATCAATTTTAATTTAATTAAATTTAGCATTTTTTAGTTCCTGTAGCGAGTTGTGGGTTTATAGGGGAATAGGGTGGGAAGTATGTTAAATATAATAAATTAATGATTATTTTGTGTGTATTGAATTTAGATTTTCTGTGTTAATTGTGGGAAGTAATGTATTGTAGGTTGTTAATTCATATTAGTTAATTAATTAATCATTAATTATGGTAATTGTGTAACTTTTTTAGGTGCAGGTTGTGGGGTTTATAGGGGTAACGGGTAGGAAGTAATATATTTTTGATAGTTTATTAAGTAGTTGGTAATTCATATTAATTAAATGATTACAAATTAATTATGGAAATTGTGTAATTAATTTTAGGTGCAGGTTTTGGGGTTTAAATGGGTAAATGGTGGAAAAGGTGGAAAGTAATTTATCCTTAAATAATTAATAATTAGTTGTTAATTTATATTAACTCATTAATTGATAGTTAATTATGGTAATTGTGTGATTATTTTTTAGGTGTGGGTTGTGGGGTGTGTGGGGTAAAGGCTGGGAACTAATTTATTTGTAATTATTAATGATTAGTATTTAATTAATATTGATTAATTAATTTAAAATTAAATATGGAATTTGTGTAATTAATTTTAGGTGTGGGTTAATGGGGTTTATAGGGGCAAAGTGTGGGATGTCATTCATGCTTAATTAATTAATAATTGATTGATCATTAATTTTAATTAATTAATTGATATTTAATTAGGGTAGTTGTTTATATTTTTTTGAGTGTGCGTGTTAAATTTTTTAGGGGTAAAGGGTGGGGAGTAAATTCATTTTACTTACTTACTTTATAATTAGGTATTACATAGTATTCGTTTTTCATTTGAAAATAAATTTTAATTATGTCATTATTTTTTTTTACAGTTTAATTTTACCAGTGGTTTGTGGGGATTATAGGAGTAAAGTGCAGGAAGTTTATACATTTTTATGAGTTTTCATTTATTTTTTAATTAATAATATTTCTTTAATTGGTACTTAATTATGTTAATTATGTAAGTACATTTTTAATAAAATTGTGCGGTGTTATAGGGTAGGAATACAAAAAGTAAATTTATGTAATAATGAATGTTTTTGATTCTAAATAATTTCTAATTAGAAATATTTATTTTATTTAATATACTATTTATAGGTATTCATCATGTGCATTTAACATTATAATAATATTTTTTTAATTTGTGATCTTAAATAAATTTGCATTTATTTGTTCTATTTCTTCAGTTTTTAAAATATTTTTGTTGTTAATATTTTGTTTGTTTTTACTTTTGAACTGAATGTAGAGAGAATATTAATTGTTGCCCCATTTGCAATCCAACATTTTCCGTACTGTTGCACTGATTGGAGTGGGAATAGTACATTTTATCCTGCAACTATCCAACACTTTTCCTACTGTTGCATTCACTGGAATGGGAATAGTAAGTTTTACCCTGACGCAATTCAACACGTTCCCTAATGTTGCACTTACTGGAGTGGGAATAGTAAGTTTTACCCCTCCGCTATACAGCACTTTCCCTATTGTGGCACTCATTGAAGTAGAAATAGTAATTTTTACCTATAAGCAATCCAACACTTTCCCTTCAGTTGCACTGACTGGAGTGGGAATAGTACGTTTTACCTCTCCGCTACCCAACACTTTCCCTACTGTTGCACTTTACTGAAGTGGTATATTTAAGTTTAAAGATTTTTAAATAGTTTACTGTTTTAATTTATAATATAATTTTATAAGTAGATTTAATGTTATTGGATATAAATATTTACATATTATATATATGTGTATATTTTTTATAATTTAAAAATTATAAAATAAATAAAAATTTATTGTTTATTGATTGTTTTAAAGTTAATATGTATATATACATATATTTATTATTACGTATGTGTGTTTACTTTTATTAGAATTAAGTTGACTTGTTATATTTGTTAACATTTATATTAAATCCACTTTATTTTATTTTTATACATTTTATTATTTAATATATTTATTATTTATTATTTTCTTGTATATATATATATCCCCTTGCGAGAACTATCGCAAGGGGAGAGAGGAGGTGGCATTGTGCTGCCTGATTAAGGGGACAGACAAGGGTTGCAACGGAACCAACTTACTTGGGTGCTGTGTGGAAGGAGCATCGTTCAGTGCCAAACATTGGGGGCATCCTTGAGGTGCTTGGTGTACCAATCACTGTATGTGGCACCACGAGGGACTACGTTAACCACCATGCAGTTCACCCACAGCTACCAGCAATCAGCACACACCTGCAGCTGGGAGGAGGAGTCATGGAACTGCTTCAAAGGGAGTGATGACCGATCCAAACCCAGGGATATGCAGCATTCTGTGAGACCGGAACTGATGACGGCCACACTTGGCCAGAAACGCGTCTGCCTGTAATCTACAGCGTTTCACGGACTTGGAAGGACTGTGTGTTTGCTTCGTTGAATAAATCCTTTGTCTGACCCGGAGCATGTGTCCCGCTTGCTTTGTAACAAGGTGAGCATTGGAGGTGGATAATTATCCGGTTTTGCTGAGACCGTTTGGGGGCACGCCCTCTCGTTCTGGTGCACCGCATTTGAATCGGCAAACAAACTGTGGACTTAGTACGGCAAGTGCTAAATGCGGCCCCCCCCCACGCGTAAAAATTGCTATCGGGCGAGAACTATCGCAAGGGGAGAGAGGAGGCGGCATTGTGTTGCCTGAATAAGGGGACAGACAAGGGTTGCAACGGAACCAACTTACTTGGGTGCTGTGTGGAAGGAGCATCGTTCAGCGCCAAACATTGGGGGCATCCTTGAGGTGCTTGGTGTACCAATCACTGTATGTGGCACCACAAGGGAATACGTTAACCACCATGCAGTTCACCCACAGCTACCAGCAATCAGCACACACCTGCAGCTGGGAGGAGGAGTCATGGAACTGCTTCACAGGGAGTGATGACCGATCCAAACCCAGGGATATGCAGCATTCTGTGAGACCGGCACTGATGACGGCCACACTTGGCCAGAAACGCGTCTGCCTGTAATCTACAGCATTTCACGGACTTGGAAGGACTGTGTGTTTGCTTCGTTGAATAAATCCTTTGTCTGACCCGGAGCATGTGTCCCGCTTGCTTTGTAACAAGGTGAGCATTGGAGGTGGATATATATATATATATATATATATTCACTGAAAAAACCATAGGTTATAGACCATATATAGTTAGGAATTAGCATTTAAAAAACCTTATTTTACTCACACAAAACCATTGAAATTTCATATATAGTTAGTTGCACTAACTATATATCGCGCACCCGCAATCCACTGCTGATCATGTCACATATTACATCATTCATGACATGGTCAGTGACATCACTGATGACATCACTGATGACATCTCAAATGACATCACTGATGACATCACTGATGACATCTCAAATGACATCACTGATGACATCACTGATGACATCTCAAATGACATCACTGATGACTACATCCAGTGACTGTATAATTCTGTAAAGTTAAAATATGTCTTACATATTGAAGAATGACTGGATGTATAAGTGTCTTGATGAAGGATTTAGTAGGGGCATGGCTGACTGTATGAGTGACTGATTAAATGTGTCTCACTGAGTGCATGGGTTAGTGACTAAACTGTCTTAATTTGTGCATCATTATGTCTGTTGTTCTGTAAACTGCTGCATGTGTTGATCATTAGCTATATGATTAACTGTATGGGTTATTGATTGGTTGCCCAAGCATTTGTATGGGAGACTGAGTGTGTGTGTGGGTGGCTGGGAGGTGTATGACTCTCTGCATAGATGTGTGAGCAGTTGATTGACTAGATGTATGGGTTCAAAAGTGCATGTGGAAACAGCTGTATGGGCGGTTGACTGTGTGCATGAGTGTATTGGTGAGTGAATGTATATCTCAGTGCTACATGTCAAAGTAAGTACATATGTAAAACACAGTACATGTGAGAGTTGACATATATAAATAACTGTGCATAAGAGCCAGTGAATGTGTGAGTGGCTGTATGGATCATTGTGAACTTGTATCCAGGATTGTATAAGTGAGTAAATATGTTTTAGTATATGTTTGAATAAGTAAGGTGTGTATAACTGTATAGTTGAGGAAATGGAGGTGTGATTGATTCTTTGCATGACTGACTAAGTGTCTGAGTAACTCCATGGATGAGTGACAGTCTATGAGTGTCTGTTTACACTGAGTGTATCTAAGGTTATATTAGAGTCTGAAGAGGTTCATCGTATTATCACATGAATGATGTCATCAGTGATGTGATCAGTAATGTCAAATGAGATGTCATCAGTGATGTCATCAGTGATGTCATTTGAGATGTCATCAGTGATGTCATCAGTGATGTCATTTGAGATGTCATCAGTGATGTCATCAGTGATGTCATTTGAGATGTCATCAGTGATGTCATCAGTGATGTCACTGACCTTGTCATGAATGATGTAATATGTGACACGATCAGCAGTGGATTGCGGGTGCGCGATATATAGTTAGTGCAACTAACTATATATGGAATTTCAATGGTTTTGTGTGAGTAAAATAAGGTTTTTTACATTGCTAATTCCTAACTATATATGGTCTATAACCTATGGTTTTTTCAGTGAATTTTCAAGGTTTTGTAAATGCTAATTCCTAACTATATATGGTCTATAACCTATGGTTTTTTCAGTGAATTTCAATGGTTTTTTAATAGCAAATATCATAAGCTGTCGAATGTCAAGTACGTGGTAAGTGAAAACATTTTCGTGTTTATGCACACTGATCTGCTTTGAATGGTGCCCCCCCCCCCTCATTTCTATTAGGAGTACTCTCTCTTTGCAGATAGTGAAAGGTAGTTAACGCAGGCCTTTGCCCCCATTGTAATCCGTCGTGCCTGCTTCTCTCTCCATTTGATTGATTGTTATCCAAGTATTTACTGTTTTAGAATTAGTTCTCTTTGGTTCATTCTCTATTTACAAACAAACACAGAGTCGCAATACTCTGTTTAGTCTTTGCAGATAACGAAAAATTGTGTAAAAAAAAAGAAAAGGAATCGAGCAAAATCAGTAGGCCACTAATGGGATCTCTTTTTGACCTCGCTAAAATAGAAACATTAGGAACAACCCCTCATGACAAATACAAAACTAGTGAGATGAACTGAACTCCACACAATGATGGCTGCAAAACAGCTCGGCTCCGCCACCCACCCCGCCCAAAATAACGATAAAGAGCGGCTGCCATGATTGGTTGCGGAATGGCCACGACGGAGCTACGAAATGATGCTGCTCTCATGCTAACCCCAGCTTCAGTCTGAAACATCCAGAAACACTGTAGACTACCAATTCGATCAGTTCCGGTAGCGCCCCAATGTAACCCGGTAGAGAAGAACTAGCCCTCCCCTCTTTGACTGATGGTTCTTGTTGCCTGTCCCTTCTGTTGTCATTTAACAGAACTATTTAGCCTGCTGAAAGGGGTTGTGTTCCGACCGCTGGTTGGTGGAGACATTTTGACTATATTCTGGACCTGCGTTGTCGCGTAATGCGTCATATAACGCGCCGCGTTAGCGCATCCGGAAGTCATCCGGGGCGCGCAGCGCGTAACGTAAGCATAACAAGTCATGTGACTTGTTAATAAAACTTTTCATTGGTTCATTTTACTTTTCTTATTGTAATGATGAAAGGCTTGGTCATATGACCTAAAAATTACGCTTTTCATTACTTCCGAACATTATTTTTTCTTAAATATATGTTATAATGTTCCAGGCTAATGTACTTTCCCGGAAATTTTACAACTGTCCTGCAAGTAAAATATATTCTTTTTTCGAGAAAAAGAGCGTTTCTTCGTCCCATGACGGAGCCGTTGAGCAAAAGAGGGTCGACCTGCTGTCTTAGTCGCCGATACGCCTGAATATGAGATTCTTATCGATCACTTTATGTTGCAGGAATAGAAAACACAACAGCCCTTGACCATTTATCTTTACTGCGTTCCTTCGTATTATACCTTTTACCCTTCATGTAATTGGTCTGCTTTATTTCACTTGCCTTTTAATGATTCTAAAACAGTGACTATTATTAAAAACTTTACCAATGTATATACTACTACCATGTTTTCTTTTAAAAACCTTTATTGTGAAAATTTCATTATACAAATACGAGCCTATAACCACGTGGGCCTGCCACGGAGCAAACTGTAATCGTATATGATGAATAGACATTTACACTGTAGAGGAACGTAACGGGCGGGCCATTAGGTTGCAAGAACTAAGGTGTCTAACAGTTACGGAATCGGTGGACGTACATTTTATAATTAAAATACGACAGGGCCAGTTACAATAAAATTATCTAGATATACATTTGCGGGCAAGTACCATGGGTGACGTTAATTCGAACTTTCAACAGTACAGTAATCAATAACACATCAGAACTTAATATCAATAGGGATGTCGAAATATTCAATCAATTCTCGTCCCCGCCCGCCATGTGCTTCAAAACTGCATACGTATCTCGTGATTTCAAGGTTCTGCAACCAGTACACAACAAGGAGTTACGAGTCCCATTTATTCCGGCGCCATTTTGGGCGAGGACGGGCAGGTCCAGGATATAGTCAAAATGTCTCTACCAACCATCGACTATGATGATGTTCATATGCTGTATTTATTAGAGTAACACTCATCTGTCCACATGAAATTAATTTGCCACAATCTAAACATGTCATTTTAATCTTTCCAAAGTTCTTCTAAATATTTGGGACCGTTTCCCTTGCCTCTGAAGCTCTCAGTGCCACTTCTTTGATGAATGGACTAGCAGGTCAGGGGTTCTCCTCCAAATCTCTCTTTTATGCAGCACTATAATTAATTGGTGCCACCTCTCCATATGACGATGCATGGTATAGTTACCACAACTATATTTTTTTTCGGTTCCTCTGGAGAGTTCATCGTGGCAGATGAAGAGTGTAACGTACCGGGCATTTACCTTTTTTTGCATGTACAGGAAAGGAAAAAAAAATCGAGCGTCCGAGTTCTAAGGTGTCCCAGGGCCATTTTAATGGACCAGGCCCAAATCCAAAGAACAGGCCGCCATTTTGAGAGTCCTCTTGCAGCCGCCTGTCGCTGTAGCATCAAGAGCAGCCGAAACTCAGCTGAATGGCAACTGAAACGGTAAAGGGGCGCCCCACTACAGCAGACGAGCCTCCACCTAGGAAGGCCCATTCACGCCGCCTCCCCCCCCGCCCCCCTTCGGGCACCCCACGCCGTTATTCGGAGCAGTATTGTAGGATGGCCACACCAGTGCGGCAACTTGCTAGACATCACCTCGGTGGTAACCGAATCTCAACGCCTTGTGGTGTCTTCTATTCAGAAAACATTGTTATGCTGCCTTCGACCTATTCGCCGCAAGTGCGCACACAACTCAACTGCATAGCTTGCTAGACACCACCTCGGTGCCATCCGGATCTTGGAATGTCAGCGCCTTTTGGTGTCTTCTCTTCAGAAAATATTGTTGCGCTGCCTTTGGCCCCATTCGCACATCAGTCCGCTACTGACGCCATCTCACAGGCTAATGGGGCGCCCCACGCTGACTTTCAGCATTGTAGGATGACCACACCAGTACAGCAACTTGCTAGACATCACCTCGGTGCCATCCGGATCTCGGCACCCCACTGCAGATGAAGTGCCTCTCAACTATGAAACCACCACGGTGACATCCGGATCTTGGCGCGTTGTGCTGCCTTCGGCCTATTCGCACATCGGTCCGCTACTGACGCCATCTCACAGGCTAATGGGGCGACCCACGCCGAGTTTCAGCATTGTAGGATGACCACACCAGTACAGCAACTTGCTAGACATCACCTCGGTGCCATCCGAATCTTGGCATCTCAACGCCTAGTGGTATCTTCCATACAGAAAATATTGTTACGCTGCCTTTGGCCCCATTCGCACATCAGTCCGCAACTTAGACATCACCTTGGTGCCATCCGGATCTTGGCATCTCAGCGCCTTGTGGTGTCAGTCAGAAAATATTGTTGCGCTGCCTTTGGCCCCATTCGCACATCAGTCCGCTACTGACACCATCTCACAGGCCAACAGGGCGCCCCACGCCGACTTTTACCATTGTACGATGGCCACACCAGTGCCACAACTTGCTAGACACCACCTCGGTGCCATCCGGATCTTGGCATCTCAGCGCCTTGTGGTGTCTTCAAATCAGAAAATATTGTTGCGCTGCCTTTGGCCCCATTCGCACATCGGTCCACTACTGACGCCATCTCACAGGCCAACGGGGCGCCCCACGCCGACTTTCAACATTGTAGGATGGCCACAGAAGTGCGACAACTTACTAGACACCACCTCGGTGCCATCCGGATCTTGGCGCTGTCGTGTATTTCTATAGGTTCTGAATCGATCCCCCTATTCCTGACCATATTCTGGTTAACCTACCTAGCTAGTTAACTAACAGTCAGCCCATGAGGCAAGAAATCCCCCATGATGCAGATACCGTTATCTGACGCAGTCACACTACGGCACAGGAACGTGTTATCTGATTAGGTCATAACGCTTGAGATCTAATTAGACAAGCGACATTCCTCCAGCCCCTGATAAGGCATACGACGTTCTCATAACAAATCAAACCTATGACAACCTGGATAATCCGTGCGGCCATTGTTTTGATTTCACAGAGAACTTTAGTAAAGAATGTGCTAACGAGCAAGTCGTATGACATCTTTATTGACGTACCTATGTCCATCCTTACGTCAATCCCGGCACCTTTAAGGTATAAATATTGCCGACCTTGCCCTATGCAAACACACGCGTGGTGACAAGACGGAGCAGCCATACTTGCCGAAGCAGAGAGCCGAAGCAGACCCCGCAGGCAACAGCCCCGCCTTCCTGACGCGCTGAGAGACGCGCTGCTATCTCAAGCCGAGAGACCCAGCACCGGCGCTTCTGGGCAGCCCTCGCAGGCAGCCTGGAATATCGAGAGCAGAGAAAGAGATACCATTCCTCATTCATCCTAAATTCCAGGTACAGAACTGAATAACCCCTCCTAGAGAATTCTTTAGTTATTCACTTGGCAAAAACAAACTTAACTTAAACTGTAACTTTCTATTCCCGCCCACGCATTAGACTTAGGTCAGGTACACGGGGTAGGCGTATTTAGAAACACCAGTTGAGTACGTTTAGTCAAATGTATATGTGTATGTAAATATATTTTAATCATTTTAAACATCATATGGCTCAGAAACCATATCAATGTTTTTACAGTATTATTTTATACTATTGCTTTTAATGTATGCACTTTACTTAACTATAAGTATTGCAATAATATCGATCCATTTCTCTTGTACGAGAAAAGAGACTGATCAATAAATAACATCTTTTATTGAACACGCCCGTCTCTTCCTTTTCTCTACATTCTGATGAGACTAAGAATGCACGTACTGACTGAGTAAAATAATTGCCTTGTGCTCACACGACTCTTGAGATTGACTCTTGATTAGGGGAGAGCAAAGTTGTCATGTTCTATGGTTGTCAGAAACTAAATCCCTTCTTGTCTAATCAGGGGAGTTAATCCTTCCTTGAACATTCGAGAAAGTTTCTAGCGAACTCTGAGCTTAGCTGGCAAACCCAAAAATTAAGTCTAGTATCGACAGTAGTAGACCTAGTTAACGTCTGGTCTAGGCCTTTACTGCTGTAGGTACTATTCCAATGCGCAGAGCCTATTGGGAAAATAGGAGCTACACTACATGGCGCCCAACGCGTTTGGAAAGGGCGTTAAAACTAACGTAAGACATTTAGAGTAACTCAGTCGTGCTTTCTCACTCAGACCCCTTTTCCCAAATACTCCAAAGACGTCTGGAGTGGGTGAAAGGTTATTGTATCCTCCAAAACCTCGCAGGAGGGAACTCCTATGTATGGTTCTTGGTCTAGTCAACGTTGAAGGATAAAACAGTTCCAGAATATTGTGCATCTAATCTCTGTTTCCATAAAGAAACCTGATCTGCAAATAAACATAATACCATCCTGTCAGCAAAATGGACAGCGATGAAGAACGAGAGGTTACTAGATTAGCTACTGAAATAGCAGATGCTGATGCTACCATGCAAGCAGCAGACGCGGATATAATACTCATTCCGGTCGCCAAAAGGAGATCTATAACCTTAAAACTTATAGAAAATGGACTGACACCTAGAGGTGGCACAGTCATATTCGTAATCGAGGCACACGAATATCGGCAGACAGAGGTATACTATACATGGATACATTTTCCAGCAGCTAATACTATAACAAAGTACTTCCACTATTACAAAGTAGAGGAACCTCCTAATGAGTACACTCCTTTCGAGGAGGTGGAAGTACCACTCAAATTCCAAGAGCATTTGCTCTTATTTGATGGCGCCCTAAAACATAATAATCACATTACAAGGCTCGGTCCTTTAGGAAGACCAGGAGCAACGTGGCCGGTCTTAGCCGGATACACACCATATCCAGACATCGAAAGAATGCCTGCAGCAGAGCTGTTAATACAGCTAAAACAACTACTAAAAATTCACAGACAATTAGTTCAGTATGTAATGCGGACTTCAACAATTCAGCCAGCGATTAAACTTCCACAGCTGACCCCTCACCAGGGGAACACAAATAAAATTACACCACAGAACATCCAATCCTGCCTAGGTAAAGTTCCAGCTAAACGGGAACAGATACCATTCTGGTTGGCACAGAAAATTACCCAAATAGAGGCGGTGTTTCCTGACACCACCCCGCTTGAAAAACACAGGATTCTGACTATATGTCTCCCAATGGGAATCGCACCACACATTGAGGACTGTGACACTTGGGGTACAGTCTTTGCTTCCATCTACACAAAAACGCACGGTGTTCCATCCATTTCGGTAATACCAGATGTGCTAAAACAAATTCAAGATGAATACGGTCCAGAACCTGCTTTAACTCTTGGTATGAAATTACTAAAAGACTTCAAGCAGGTCTCGGCTATATTACTAGCCAACATAAAGGGTGAAGCAGCAAACGTGGCGATCCGCCAGAGGTTAAAAGAGACAGATATAGCAGACCAACCAGCTGAAATTGCCAGAATCATAGAAAAATCCTATGAAGAACTAGGCAGAGATAGTCTAGGTGGAATACCAGTAAAACCGCAACCAGAAAAAATGTTTTTTAATAATAATAATAATTCACCAAAAAAGAACTGGGATGGGAACAAACAATCCAATCCAAAAGAAAAGAAATTCCAGTCCAGAGGAAGGTCTCCTAGGCGAAGAGAGAAATCTCCAAACCCGAGACAAAGGTCGCCTCAGAGTGAACCCTCTGGGAATAGATATAACCTTAGAAATAGGGATAATATTAAAAAACCTGATAGATATCAAGACATTGATACACGTCCCTCTCAATCTTTTCAGAATTCCTCGCAGAAATCGGAAAGAAGAGGACGATCAGAAGAGCACGCCAAGTCCAAAGACAAGGAACCTGCTCAACTGAAAAAGAAATCACAATTTCCAAAAAAGAAGGTAGCCAGTATCAAGGTAGTTAACAATGCCGAGAATACTGAGGACACAACTGAAAAACGGAGAATGGGCTCAGACAATGCTAGACAGCGCAGCAGAGGTGAGCATAGCTCGCAAAGTCCTTATGAATCATCTGGAGACAGTGGACACGAATGAATACCTTCAAGTGGAAACTGCAGATACCAGAGTTAGCAAGCCCCACAAAATATACGAGATAACATTACGTATAGAGGGAGATAAGACTAGGAAAATAAGGGGACTATTTTGGGATAACCTCTCAAAGGGTTATGACATACTTCTAGCTGAAAAAGACTGGCCACCAGAGTTTGTCAGGGAGTGCCCTCATGGCGAAGAAGTAATTATGCCTGCCTTCTCGAATCAAATACCGATTCATAAAAAATACACACTTGCTAGAAAGTGGGCAGTGGCCTTAGCACCTGCTTTATATAAAAATCATGTAGGATGGGATGAGGATTCTCCTCCTCACAAAATCCAGTTAAAATCACAACCAACTGCACAAAGGCAGTACCCAATTAAGCAAGAAGCTAAAAAACAAGTAAATGAAATACTAGATCAGCTAGAATACCAGGGGGTGATTGAAACTTGCACCTCACAAATGAACAACCCTTTGTTTCCGGTCTCCAAACCAGACAATTCATATCGTCTAGTTTTGGATTACCGACACCTTAACACATGTTGCAAAACTTTTGCAGTGCAAAACTCACACAGTGCTGCACTAATGAATAACATAGTGCGCAAAAAATACAAAACTACCTTGGACATCTCCAACGGATTCTTTTGTCAAAACATAGCACCAGAGAGCAGATATTTAACAGCTTTCTCAGTAAATGGCACTCAAAAACAATTCTGTCGGTTAGCCCAGGGGTACACGAACAGCCCGGGGGTACTCTCAGCGAGAGTAACAGAATTACTACAACAATATGATGATGAAGCATTATCTTATGTCGATGACATTTACTTAACAGATGATGACTTGGAAACTCACTTGAAAAGAGTGAACACCATAATACTTGGTTTCGCTGCAGAGGGTTACAAATTCAACTTCAAAAAATCCAGAATTGCCCATCTGACAGTCCTATTCTTAGGATATGAGTTATCAAGTGAAGGCAAAAGCCTGGCAGACAATTTCCTAGAGAAATGTGCCGTAATCCAAGCTCCTAAAACACTAAAAAACCTACAGTCAATTCTAGGCTTCCTAAATTTCGGAAGAACTTACATTGCAAATTACGCAGAAAGGGTCAAACCCCTTTACGATCTAATTAAACCAGACTTTAAAAGATCCAGTTGGACTCAAACACACACAGAAATTTTGAGATCCTTACAAACAGACATGCAAATTAAAACAAAATTAGAAACCCGTGATAATACACGCAACCTTGTGATCCGAGTCATCCCAGGGAGATGCGGATTCACATACCTGACCTCTAATGAGGGAGAAAAGGTACCAATTGCATTTAAATCACACTTGTACACAAAAGCTGAACAGAGATTCAGCAACAAAGGAAAAATTGTTCAAGCAGTTCAAACCGCAATAGCTAGAGAAAAAGACATAGCTGACGGTAGACATATCACAGTCAGAACAGCTGAATCAGCATTTGAAGCATTAACAACACCGTGTAATTTACCAACAACAACATTGGATCCAGAATGGTTACAATGGGTAAATTCAATCACAACGGACAAAGTATACTACTTCTTTGATCCAGAACTAGAAGAATTAAAAAATCTAAAATATGAAAAGACGTATCCTCTGCCAATCGACATTCTGCCTCTACGACATTACGCCTGTGTAATCTATACAGACGGACATGCTCAACCCTCCGTTTGGGGAGAACATGCATACAACCCCACATGTGAGATCACAAAAGAAGTGTGGCGCGGAGGTAAACTAAGACCTCTATTAACAAAATCACACTCAGTAGAAACAAATTCAGAAATGCAAACTGAAATAATAGCTTTGAAAATGGCGCTAGATAATGCGGATCGCGAATTCCCGACACTTATAGTGTCAGATTCATATTTCTGCGTCAAAGCATATAACAAGGATTTGCAGACATGGATTCAGAACGGTTACAAAGATGACACAGATGCACCAATAAAGCAGAGACTTCTCTGGGAACAAGTAGCTCTTTTAAAGAAAGAACTACCAAAGACTCACGTGATTCACTCACTGAGTCATCAACGTGATGGCGTTCACGTTGTGGGGAATTCATTGGCTGAAACAGCCGCAGCGGCAGCCACTAAATCGGCTCCCGTAGATCGAAAAAAGCGTACATTAAAATACATTGACGGTGAAACATTGCTGGCGGTGAAAACGTCATCAAAAGGCGACTGCTCAGCGTTACCGATCAACTATCCACTCAATTATACATACATAATCGATGCAAACTCCGTCCCTTTTGCTCGAATCCCTGGAGTGGGGGATAGAGTGATTCCAAACATGGACAGGAGACACTTGTTAATCGCAGACGCACACATGGGCGAGGGTCACAGACACCTTAAATTAAAAGATTCTCTGGAAGAATTACAATCACGGTACTGGTGGCCAGGCATGAGCCTGCACTACACCATGTTTGTAAAAAACTGCCCAAACTGCAACAGAGATCGCAGAGGGGAGAGAAGCAGTTTAATACCTCGTCGAATCACGGCAGATAACATCACCACTAAAAAGAATGGCTTGCGATTAACATATACAGGCTAGTTCCCACTTATAATGTAGATCCACAGCACTCGGCTGACGTCCGGACTGTTATACAAGATTTGCGAGTCTAAATGGCATATACGCTAAGAGCATGCTACGTTCGACCATCTTTTTCTTTTTCTCAGGCAATCCAGCCTGGGGGGGGAAAGAATGGCCAAATGAGCACAGCCCAGCGGGAATCTTCTCACTTCCTTCCTGAGGGTATGGGATGGTGTAAAGAAAAAACCAAGACAGAAAGCAATCTATAATAGAAAGGATATTAGGTTCGGGAGCTGGGTGGGTCAAACATCTAATAAGTGTCCAACGTAGTCTAAATAACTTGCCAAGAAATTCTCTGAAGGGATTCAGTCCGTACGAATTATTATTCGGAACTAGGATGTTGATCTCTGACCTTGATAGTCAGACTTCAGTGGTAATAGAAAAAAACTTTGATGTCAAAGACCGTTTGGCTATTTTGTAGGACCTAAACAAAACAAGAAAGACCTGAGCAACATACAGTTGAGACAACAGCCAACGACCACTGAAGAATCACCACCTGTCCCAGCAAGACCTGTCTGGATTCCAAAAGTCGGGGATCTAGTCAGGGAAAAGATCGCGGTAAAGAAGGAATTTGGGCCTTCCTACAGAAAAGCAGTTCCTGTCTTGTCTGTCAACGGGACAAGATCAGTTGTACTACCGCCACTTGCTGGAAAAAAGGAGAACCGAGTTGTATCAATCGACCTGGTAAAACCACAACATGTGGCCAATAACAAACAGTAGGCCAAGTGGACTCCCAATAAGTAGCAGAACACCAAGGTTTGCTACCAGTACAGAGGTCCTAACAAAGAGGCTCATCACTTTCGAAACGCCTACAGAAGAACAACAAGGACTATGCAACAATGCAATAGAACTTAGACCTCTGAAAACCCAAATAAAGACATTTAGCAGAGACACACCAATCTATACTGAAGTACCAAGTGAAAATGCAAAAAACAAAAATCCTGAACCAATTGGAACAATTGACAGAACTGCATCCGGTTACTTCATCAACTTCGATGATTCCTCTGAAGGCTTCAGCGAACAAAAGACACAGCCATCATCAAAATCCTTTAAAGACAAAGCGAAGGAACTTTTGAAACAACTAAAAGAAACATATCTGATTTCTCCATGGATTGAATTTTGGGTGGGTTTTGGTGCATTTATCCTCATACTTTGGCTCATCATGGTATTTACTTTGGGACGCTTCATTGAGGGAAAATATGCTAAAATGGACACAGCAAGTCAGAACATCAACTTGGTCCTCAAACCACACACATCTTCACACGTCGAGAAACGAGAACTTTCTTCAGAACTTTCTTCAGCCAACTTCACAGCAATTCCAATACCTGGTGGGGTAGCCTGGGACAACACTGACTATGAAATTTATGGTCCGGTCGAGATCCTGAAATATCCACACCAAATTAAGATCTCTTTGAGTGACTTTGCGAAACCAAACTCATTTGCTGATGATTGGGACTTTGAAAGTATAAACAATATGATGTCTGACTTAGTAATGTCTGCTAAATTTACAAAACATGATTATTTGCAAGGTTCTACAAATTATGATAGTATGTATTGCTATAACCACTATGGTAACCATTTCTTGCATAAATCTGCACAACCTAGAAATGTTTTAAATTTTAATCAATGGGAACATTGTGCTACACCTCCAAAAGGGAGCTCTAGAACCGTTTATGACAAATATTCATACTTTCAAGGTTTTAACACTAGTAATGCTGAAACATTTTATTACAAATTGTCAAACAAGACAGGGACCAAAACCATGATAACCAACACAAAATTGATTTATTCTGATTCATTCTTTGAAAAAATGAATACTTTTGGGTTCGATTATTGGGACAAAAATGTTGATTTGAAAAGTGTTTGGGGCACAAAAGAATGGCAAGTACAGGGTTTAGAAGCTTTGTTTAGAGCCTGCATGATCCCAGAACAAATGATATTTTTAAATGACACTGTTCAACAAACCACCTGTCTTGGCTTAGCCAAAATCAAAGATTTAAATAACCCGTCTATTCCAAAGCCAACAATGTTTAGCAATAACTCTGATACAGATGAAGGAATAGACATAAACCATATACTTAACCAAAACAGAACAAATCCTGATTGGAAACAATGGTTGATCTGGCCCACAGATACAAATAACTGTCAAGATAGATTCCTGAATAAAACACAGGGTTTCAAAATGACCAGGCCAGACCCTAGATATCCCCAAAGACATCATCCAGGGATAATAACAACCTACAGTGTGGGCAAATTATGCCTTCAATGGCTACAAACTTCCACACTGCCTGAAATTAAGCAACACCTAACTTTACTTACTGATGGTGCTGACTTGCGTGATTTCATAATGGGACCACGCAAACAGCGTCAAAAGCGTTTTATAGCAGCCTCTGTATATGCAGCATACAATGAGGCCTGGAAGGTTACTCAAATTGAGACAGCAGAAAGAATACGGGAAATTGACCGTATCAATTTGGAAAAATCACTTTCTGTAGTGGACAATGGGTTAATGACTCTGTCCTCCAGAATATTTTCATTGGACAGCATTGTGTCTTCAGCAATCGATATATTATCGCAAGACTTACTGTTATTACAACATGGTCAGTCACAATTGCGCTCTATTGTACAGCTTGGCTGGACGTTACAAAATCTGCGTTCAGGCTATGTGCCTTGGCGTTTAATCAACACAACGTCACTATTCCAAATCTTTAACCTTACTGATAGACAAATCGGTATGGCGCAGAAGGGTGCTGATTATACAATCTTGAGCATTGAAAAACTAGAAAGATTACCGTTGACAATGTCAGAACGACCTGTCAGTGAATGGATAATCCACGGAATCATAAATATTCCAATCTCAACCTTCAGGTTTCAATACTGCCAAAAATATATACAGGCTGGCATGTACGAAAAATTGGGAAAGGGGTACCTTAAAACAACTTGGAACCTGCCCTATTCACATGCATGTGTCAGTAACAAAGGACAGAAAGTGTTTCTTAGTGGCAACAATTGTGCTATGTCACTAAGCGGCACGCTTCTGTGTAACGGTATTAGTTTGCACGGAGCCTGTGAAGGGAATTCATACAACCTTTCATGTCACCAGCAAGGCGCACCTGCAACTGAAATAGAACCATTCTTTCAAAGACTCTATAATGGGAGTTACATTCTTATTGTAGACCGCAGATGCTGTAGTCTTATGCCCGGGACTCCTTATCTCGTCACTACGACGGCGAAGGTCAAGTGCTGTGGACGTTCTTTGTTCCCCAGCTCCTTTCCAGACAGGGAGGCGAGGGCATGGCCCAGTTTGAAAATTACTTCTATTCGAATAGACACTTTAAGCAGAATGAAAACAGTGCTTCTTCAGACGCCTACAAGGCTCACGTCATCTAAAGAAACGTATGATCTACAAGTCGCAAGGACGACTGCAGAGATACATACATTATTATCAACCAATTCCCCCGTACATTTCGCGGAAATCCTGAGCGAAATCTTAAATATTTCTGATACCACTGGGGTCTCAAAGGTATTTAAGACAGTATTTTCGATGGCATTAACACCATTCAAAGCCATACTGGGTATTTTTCCAGATTTCGTCCATTCGATTTTTGGCGGACTTCCCTTGATCCTGGGACTAATTGCAGGAATCCTATTCCTAGTCCTTATTTTTCGTTATGGCAACCCATGTCACAGAACAAACTCTCACGACAATGGAAGAAACGATCCTAGCCATTGGATACCGGGACCGGATATCAAAAATCCTGGGACTTTCCCGGCTTAGAGACCTAAACATGACTTGGTTTCTATCATTTCGACCAATGTGGCAAAGGTGTGTTTTACCTGTACTAAGGTGTCTGCTATGCGGAGAAGAATGCGTGTTAGACACCTGTCTGACGCTACAATCGGATGCGCCGGTGGATGCAGATACACTGTTGGTTCCTACCAAGGTTCACGCACTGTGCTGCCCTCAAAGGCTGCCAATTCTGATGACGGCATTCCTGGAATCTTCACCACTGCGATTGAAGAGTAGTGAAGTTCAAGATGAAAGCAGCATCGAACAGGTACGACCTTCTGTCAGCAATGCAAATCAGAATGTCAATGCAGACATCATGCGCATGAATGCATGGTTACACCTATTTCCGACTTAGTGGAACTTTCCCATGAAGCTGTTGACAGTTTTTTCGAAAGCCTGAATGATATGATGTTCTCTCCGGAACAGAAATAGAGACTTTTGAGTAAACTCGCACACGGCGTTCCCTGAATCCGGCCTTCAACTTAAAAAATAAAGTCACATGAACAATTACAATCCAGTTCACGGACAGCAACTTTTTTCAGCAAGCCCTTAAAATATTTTTCTATATATTTTTCCCCGGGACACTGATCTTCTGCTTAAAGTAAGAAACTATTCCTAGAGAACTAAGATTTCTATTTTTTTAGATACTTTATAGACTTTATATAGACTTTAGCTGCCCGCTGGTATGTTCACAATATATTTTATGTGATGAAATGGTTTCGACTTTTTTTCTGTATAGCCATATTAAGAGCCATTTCATGTGTATTTCTCATATACCAAAAAGCAATAATGCATAACAATGCATGTTTACTTTTGCATTTAATTCATAGCTTAAGTGCATACTATATATATGACTGCAATTTTTCAGTATATTTGAAAATTTCAAAATGCATTTATGTATTTTGGGGTGGTAAGGTATACACTATACTCTATAGTATGTTGTACTATGTTATACTATGCATAGATTAGTAGATATGACCATAGTTAGCGTGGAGTGGGTGTCGTGTATTTCTATAGGTTCTGAATCGATCCCCCTATTCCTGACCATATTCTGGTTAACCTACCTAGCTAGTTAACTAACAGTCAGCCCATGAGGCAAGAAATCCCCCATGATGCAGATACCGTTATCTGACGCAGTCACACTACGGCACAGGAACGTGTTATCTGATTAGGTCATAACGCTTGAGATCTAATTAGACAAGCGACATTCCTCCAGCCCCTGATAAGGCATACGACGTTCTCATAACAAATCAAACCTATGACAACCTGGATAATCCGTGCGGCCATTGTTTTGATTTCACAGAGAACTTTAGTAAAGAATGTGCTAACGAGCAAGTCGTATGACATCTTTATTGACGTACCTATGTCCATCCTTACGTCAATCCCGGCACCTTTAAGGTATAAATATTGCCGACCTTGCCCTATGCAAACACACGCGTGGTGACAAGACGGAGCAGCCATACTTGCCGAAGCAGAGAGCCGAAGCAGACCCCGCAGGCAACAGCCCCGCCTTCCTGACGCGCTGAGAGACGCGCTTCTATCTCAAGCCGAGAGACCCAGCACCGGCGCTTCTGGGCAGCCCTCGCAGGCAGCCTGGAATATCGAGAGCAGAGAAAGAGATACCATTCCTCATTCATCCTAAATTCCAGGTACAGAACTGAATAACCCCTCCTAGAGAATTCTTTAGTTATTCACTTGGCAAAAACAAACTTAACTTAAACTGTAACTTTCTATTCCCGCCCACGCATTAGACTTAGGTCAGGTACACGGGGTAGGCGTATTTAGAAACACCAGTTGAGTACGTTTAGTCAAATGTATATGTGTATGTAAATATATTTTAATCATTTTAAACATCATATGGCTCAGAAACCATATCAATGTTTTTACAGTATTATTTTATACTATTGCTTTTAATGTATGCACTTTACTTAACTATAAGTATTGCAATAATATCGATCCATTTCTCTTGTACGAGAAAAGAGACTGATCAATAAATAACATCTTTTATTGAACACGCCCGTCTCTTCCTTTTCTCTACATTCTGATGAGACTAAGAATGCACGTACTGACTGAGTAAAATAATTGCCTTGTGCTCACACGACTCTTGAGATTGACTCTTGATTAGGGGAGAGCAAAGTTGTCATGTTCTATGGTTGTCAGAAACTAAATCCCTTCTTGTCTAATCAGGGGAGTTAATCCTTCCTTGAACATTCGAGAAAGTTTCTAGCGAACTCTGAGCTTAGCTGGCAAACCCAAAAATTAAGTCTAGTATCGACAGTAGTAGACCTAGTTAACGTCTGGTCTAGGCCTTTACTGCTGTAGGTACTATTCCAATGCGCAGAGCCTATTGGGAAAATAGGAGCTACACTACAGCGCGTTGTGCTGCCTTCGGCCTATTCGCACATCGGTCCGCTACTGACGCAAACTCACAGGCCAACGGGGCGCCCCACGCCGACTTTCAGCATTGTAGGATGGCCACACCAGTGCGGCAACTTGCTACACACCACCTCGGTGCCATCCGGATCTTGACATCTCAGCGCCTAGTGGTGTCTTCTATTCCGAAAATATTGTTGCGCTGCCTTCGGCCCCATTCACACATCGGTCCGCTACTGACGCCATCTCACAGGCCAACGGGGCGCCCCACGCCGACTTTCAGCATTGTAGGATGGCCACACCAGTGCGGCAACTTACTAGACACCACCTCGGTGCCATCCGGATCTTGGCGCGTTGTGCTGCCTTCGGCCTATTCGCACATCGGTCCGCTACTGACGCAAACTCACAGGCCAACGGGGCGCCCCACGCCGACTTTCAGCATTGTAGGATGGCCACACCAGTGCTGCAACTTGCTGGACACCACCTCGGTGCCATCCGGATCTTGGCGCGTTGTGTTGCCTTCGGCCTATTCGCACATCGGTCCGCTACTGACGCCGCCTCACGTGCCAACGTATTTTCTCCGCATTTTATACCCTATGCCGCATAACAGGTCATGTGACTTGTTTATAAAACTTTTCATTGGTTCATTTTACTTTTGGTTTCCTAATGATGGAAGGCTTGATCATATGACCTAAAAACAACACTTTTCATTGGATGAAAACTTATTTTTTTTCCCAAACGATGAAAGCCCCACCTTGTTTCTGGATGGTTCAGACTGAAGCTGGCGTCAGCATGAGAGCACCACCATCTCGTAGCTCCGTCGTGGTCATTCCGCGAGCAATCATGGCAGCCGCTCCCCACCAGAAGCCTGCAGGAGTCGGGGCCCCCAAAATATTTGATGAATTCTCAAGGCGGAGTGGACGCTTTCGAGAATGGGGTCCAAGACCTAGCAGACAAGCGTCCGATTTCCAAGGTGTCCCAGGGCCATTTCAGTGGACCAGGCCCAAAAAGGAAAGAGCCTGCCGCCATTTTGAGAGTCCTGTGACAGCCGCCTATCGCTGCACCGCAAGAGTGGGCGCAACTCAGCTGAATTGCGGCTTTTGACACAGTGGACCAAAAACGGACGGAATGGCAACTGAAACAGTAAAGGGGCGCCCCACTACAACAGATGACACTCCACCTGGAGAGGCCCGTTCACGCCGCCTCCCCCGGGGCGCCCCACGCCGTTATTCGGAGCAGCATTGTAGGATACCAAAACCAGTGCGGCAACTTACTGGACATCACCTTGGTGCCATCGTTCTGCTGCCTTGGAACTATTCGCACAACAGTTTGCTACTGATGACCCACCCCCCGCGACGCCCCACGCCGTTATTTGCTGGGTGGCAACTTACTAGACATCACTTTCGTGTCATCTAGATTTCAGCGCGTTCTGCTGCCTTGGAACTATTCGTACAACAGTTTGCTACTGATGACCCACCCCCCGCGACGCCCCACGCCGGAAATCTGGACGTTGTGCTGCGTTGGGACTATTCGCACAGCCGACCGCTACTTCGTTGTTTTTCCCTAAAAATGTTTATATGTTATTACTATTTTTGTTTTCTTGTATATATTTATAAATTATTAAAGTTTTATAATCTTACTACTTTGTCGGATTGCTATATATTTTTAATGTGACACATAATTGTAAAAACTTTGATGTACAAAGAGTCATCCCTGGAATCTTCCGCTTCAGGCTCGGTCCCCTCCCCAATCACAATACAGGATGGTTTTCAGATAATAGCAACGCTTCTGCTGTGACGGATCTCATCGAGTGTGGGCCTTGATCTACTATAACTCCTTTGAAGAGGGGTGATTCTTTACAGCTGTGGCCATAAACTACATCTGCAGGGCTAGCTGATACCCTAGGACCAGCCTGGACAATCGGACACAGAGGAAAAGGAGTGTCAGAGGGTGCGGTAGTGAATAGGGCGAAAGGGAGGTGTCGGGCAGGCACAGGGTGTGATTCTCAGGGAAGAGCAGCGCAGATGGGGGGAGGTTTATTACCCATGCATAAGACAGAGAGCGGGGGTGACCACTGCCTGGGGGAGATGCTTGCGAGGGTGGGGAGCCATGCTAAGGATCGACAGCGTGCACAGAGTGGGTCTGGTCAAGGCATCTAAAATGGCTGCCGTGCACGACAAAAGTGTGGCATTTGAAAAAAGACAAGATGGCGCAGACAATGTTTTTCAACACTTCCTGATTTCCTTCGAATCGAACGTTAACAGACGTTGGGGCATATTACCAAAGTTAAGCGATATTTATCCCTAACGATGCTTAGCAACGATTTTTTTACCGTCAGAAATTATCGCAGATAAACCTTGCTATTATCAAGGTTTATCGCAAATACGATAAAAAACGACCGCAATGCATTAATATCGCTGAAAACTCAGCGATATTCATGCATTACCGAGCTAATGCTCTTAGCCATGTTATCCACCTCCCATTGGATAACATGGCTAAGAACTGCTCAGGGCAGCTGTTACTTTTTGGAGATATTCGCGCTTATCTCGAATATTTCCAAAAGTTGATAATAGGAGATAGCGATGTTAGCGACTGTTTCCAGTCGCTAACATCTTGGCATGCCCACTTTGCATGTCATTAGTGATAAATATCACTCACATGCAAAGTGGGGCCCAAGATGGTCGCTATCTCCTACTAGCCGTCGCTAACTGGTGTTAGCAACAGCTAGGTAATACAGATATAATTTTATCTCCGCGAAGCGGAGTGCTGTTACAGATATATATCTTGTTTTTGAACGTTAATTTCTCAAAATGCACTGAAGCACATATATTGAGACCTAGCAAAGGCACATCGGGCTACCAGTCCCTAATATTTTACCAAGTTTCGTGCAAATCCATTCAGCCGTTCGATTATTATTATTATTATTTTTTTTTGCCCCGCGGGGCCCTTTTAAAACCTCCACATCAAACCTAGGGGGTCAGCGAGGATCTACTATGCCCCCTTATGGTCATTTGCCCCTTCGCTTTGGCCTCCTCTTGTCTCTCGATCCTACCGAGAGACAAGATGGCGGCCGCTACGGACTGTTTGGAATGTTTACAGACACCGGAGAGCCAATCAGCTTCGCTTCGCAAAGCTCCGTAACGCGAAAAGTACGCGAAGCGGTGCGCTGTTACAGATATATATCTTTTTTTGAACGTTAATTTCTCAAAATCCACTGAAGCACATATATTGAGACCTAGCAAAGGCACATCGGGCTACCAGTCCCTACAATTTTGCCAAGTTTCGTGCAAATCCATTCAGCCGTTCGATTATTATTATTATATTTTTTTTTTGCCCCGCGGGGCCCTTTTAAAACCTCCACATCAAACCTAGGGGGTCAGCGAGGATCTACTATTCCCCCTTATTGTCATTTGCCCCTTCGCTTTGGCCTCCTCTTGTCTCTCGATCCTACCGAGAGACAAGATGGCGGCCGCTACGGACTGTTTGGAATGTTTACAGACGCCGGAGAACCAATCAGCTTCGCTTCACAAAGCTCCGTTGCGCGAAAAGTACGCGTACTGGAGCGCTGCCCGGTCCGCTGTTACAGATATATATCTTTTTTTAAACGTTAATTTCTCAAAATCCACTGGAGCACATATTTTGAGACCTACAAAAGGCACATTGGGCTACCAGTCCCTACAATTTTGCCAAGTTTCGTGCAAATCCATTCAGCCGTTCGGGCTAAAAGTGAGGCCAACCGCCCTATGGAAAACTCAATGTTAAAAACACGTTTTGGGATCCCCCTTTTTTCTCGGCCCCCCCTTGACGAACCCCCCCCAAATTTTCAAGGGCTGCTCAGAAACAAAATGTGCCATTTTCCTGAAAATTTCAGCCAATTCCGTCCACAAACGCCAAAGTTATTAGACATAGAATTTTCAAAAATCCCATAGAGAAAAAATCCTAACTATATATACCTACTGGCGACCGCCAGTAGGTAATATATATATATATATATATATTACCTACTGGCGGTCGCCAGTAGGTAGTTATAGTTAGGACCTAGCTTCCATAGGAAATCCACAACATTCCATTGGGAATAACTTTGGCGCCGGTGGACGACTTTTCGCAAATTTCTCAAACAAGATGGCCCGCTCCGCTCTGCTCCTTCCCTGAAAGTTTGGGGGGGATTTGTCAAGCGGGGCCGAGATAAAAGGGGGGTCCCAAAACGTGTTTTCTCCATGTTAATTTCTATAGGGCGGTTGGACTCACTTTTAGCCCGAACGGCTGAATGGATTCCCACCAAACTTGGCAGAATTGTAGGGACTGGTAGCCCGATGTGCCTTTGCTATGTCTCAAGATATGTCCTCCAGAGGATTTTGAGTAATTTAGGTTAAAAAAAATATATATCTATAAGCGCGCCCCGGTACGCGCACCGAAAGCTGATTGGCTCTCGGGTGTCTGTCAACATTCCAAACCGTCCGGAGCAGCCGCCATCTTGTGTCTCGGTAGGATCGAGACACAAGAGGTGGCAAAAACAAAGGGGGAAATGACCAAAAGGGGGCAGGGTAGACCCCCCCTGGTTTGATGTGAGGGCTATAAAAGGGCCCCGCAGTGATGTCATCAGTGATGTCATTTGAGATGTCATCAGTGATGTCATCAGTGATGTCATTTGAGATGTCATCAGTGATGTCATCAGTGATGTCACTAACCATGTCATGAATGATGTAATATGTGACATCATTGTATTGTATTGTATTGTGATTTGTAAAGCGCGATTGCTGCCCAAATGGGCGTCCAAGCGCTGGAGCATGGATAGCCGAGCTGAGGGTGGCGGAGACTGAGATTTAAGTGGGCCTGGCAAACAGAAAGGTTTTCAATTGTTTGCGGAATGAGAGTAGGTTAGGGTTGGACCGGATTTGTAGTGGGAGTGAGTTCCACATTTTAGCGGCCTTTAAGGAAAACATCCTTCCTCCGGTCCTGGCTCTCCGTACTCTTGGGACTACGGCCAGAAAGGCCTCCGTGGACCGAAGGGGTCTATTAGGGTGGTATTGAGTGACCAGTTTGTTAATGATCGCTGGACCTGACTTCCAGAAAGCTCGGTGGGCAATACATAGTGCCTTGAAAGCCACTCTCTGTCTCACTGGGAGCCAGTGTAGGCTGCTCAGTGCGGGTTTAGCAGACTGTGTCCTTGGAATCTGTAGCAGGGCGCGGGCTGCGCAGTTCTGGACCACCTGTAGCTTTCGCATGGACGTCTCAGGGGCACCCACATACAGGGCGTTGTTTGAATCCAGCCGGGACTGAATCAGGCCCTGAACTGCCACTTGTTTGGCTTCCATTGGGAGGAGGGGGAGGACTTTCCTTAGAGTTCTGAGTAAGCTAAAACAGATGGCGGATAGTTTTGTAGCCTGGGTGGAGAAGGAGAGGTTTTTGTCCAGCCATACTCCTAAGCTTTTTACACTTTCTTTGGGAGTGGGAGGGGTGCCCAGACACCCAGGCCACATGGAGGGAAGTGACGTGGGTGATGCGGGACCTAAGAGCATGAGCTCGGTTTTGTCTCCATTAAGTTTCAAAGAGGAGCATGTCATCCACTTTTTAATGTCCTCTAGACAGTTCGTCAGACTTCCTGAGGTGTGACCGGCGCCTTCCTGAGTCATTGAAACCACTAGCTGGGTATCGTCAGCATATGATACGATTTTTATACCCGAGGGTTCGACGAGTCCAGCCAGTGGTTGCATATAGACATTGAAGAGCGCGGGGCTTAGTGAAGAGCCCTGCGGTACTCCACAGTTCAGGGGTTTTCTGGCTGATATTGTGTCCCCGTCAAAGATCTGGAAGGATCTATTGTGCAAGAATGAATCAAGCCATCTTAGAGCATCGCCTCCGACACCGATGTTGCGCAGACGGTTCAGCAAGGTGGCATGGCTGACCGTGTCGAAGGCTGCGCTTAGATCAAGGAGGATCACTGCCACTGATCCTCCCTGGTCTAGTATCCTTCGGGACTCTTCGGTGACTGTCAGCAAGGCGGTTTCAGTACCGTGTTTGGGTCTGAATCCTGTCTGGGATGGGTCAAGGAGTGCATGGCTTTCCATTGCAGTGCATTGCGGGCGCGCTAGTTATAGTGAGTCCAACTAACTATAACGGGGGAATTTCAATGGTTTTATGTCAGTAAAATTTCCAGCTAACTATAACTGGTGATAAACCTATGGCTTTTTCAGTGAATATATATATATATAAATGTTCAAGAAGTTCTAAACCAAAGGTCAGGCCCACAGTCTTCGGGACGCCAACACAGCAAAGAACACGAGACCCAAGAATCAAGTGAGCTTGTTATTTTAATAGCACCTTCGCCAGCATAACGTTTCGGCCTGCACAGAGGCCTTGGTCACATGACGCAATGGAGAGCGTGGGCAAAATTTAAAGTGCAAGTGCATGAATTTTAAAGCATTCGATTGGACAACCGCGTGTATAGGAAAACACCATAAAAGACAGACTTTTCGAGGCACATCTTGGGATAATCCCAATAACTATACATTTCATTTCAGTTAAGGAGAAACATGCATATAACAATTTTAAGACATGAAAAATTGCAATTTGAAAATTCATTCCCCGATAATGTTTTCAAGGTAAATGCAAATAAAATAATTTACGGATAATCCAATGTCCCAACATTAAACAATCAACTGCCACCAGCTAATCCACCTCTTCTGGCGCATGATTGGCACGTTATCAAATAACGGTATAAATACAACAATGCATATTCTTTTTCTCCTTAATGTGCCTAAGTTTCCAAAAAACATCTAATCAACACACTTTCTATGTCCAATTGCATGCGTGATAAGTGAATGAATGAATAATTACAAAAAGTTAAAAAACATACAAATGATTTATGTTGTTATTGTAGGCTGCTCCCAACCTACACATTTGATGTTGGTGAACTAAAAAATACCAGGAACCAGATTGCAAATGAACAAGCTATGACCCAACCTGCTGAAAATACTTTTTTGGTTAGGACATATGATCGGAGACTATGTGGGGCCCTGTACACGGCATGATGGGATATTAGGGCAAAGTAAAGATGCACTATATATTTAAATATAGAGCGCAAAGAGCTACATGGATAGAATTTTCACAGATAAGTATAGAGATCTTCCATGGAGTTCAGACCCCAAGGGGTCTTACTATTCAATTCTAGTATGTACTTTGTCTCTAGAGCTCTTAGAATGCCCTCCCTGTCACCACCTCTTCTCAGGGGACCCACTGTGTCGATCGCATAATATCTAAGGAGTGCACTGTTGTTACCATGACACTCCCTAAAATGCCTAGCAATTGGGTACGTGGTATCATTTGTATTGGTGGCTCTTATGTGCTGGAGCACCCTCTTGTGGACCTGCAATTTGGTACTCCCAACATATCGCAGGCCACACGGGCACTCCAGCACATATACCACGTACTCACTCTTGCAGGTAAGCTGTTTTGTGATTTTGCGGGGCATAGGAGAAAACGGTGTAATATACTCAGTCTTACTGACTCCATGTAAGCAAGCCTTACAGCTGGAGCACTTCCTGAAATCTTTACTCCCTGTAAGCCAATTTTTTGGCGCAATCACTTCAGGACTAGATTTTACTAATGCATCCTTCATATAGTATGCTTTCCTGAATGTGATCGTAGGTTTCTTTAGCATATGCTCACCAATTACCGGATCAAATCTTACTAGATCCCAGTGTTTGTTCACAATTTTTCTCAAAGCCCCGTGCTGCATATTGAAGGTCCAGATCAATCTGGTTGGTTGCTTATTCACATTTACAGTGGGTTTCAACATCTTTTTGTGAACCAGGGCGGTCTCTCGGGATAGGGCATTTGCTTTCATCATTGCCGCATCTAAAATGCTTTCCCTATATCCTCTAGCTAGGAACCTTTGTTTACTGTCCTCCTGAGCTAGTTTGCATTGAGCTTCTGTGCTGCACACACGCCTGATCCTGAGCATCTCCCCATAGGGGATGCTCCTTATCAGGTGTGGCGGATGATGACTCATAGCATGAAGCACCGTATTGCCAGCCGTAGGTTTCCTGTACAAAGTTGTTTCCAGACGGCCCTCAATGATCTCGATCGTGACATCCAAAAAATGAGCTTGACTCTGACTAATATCTGAGGTAAAAGCCAAATTGTAGTTGTTGCAATTTAGCTTTTCAATGAACTGGATAGCCTCTGCCTGTGTCCCCTGCCAGATTAGAAATACATCATCGATGTATCTATACCATCGTATGATGTGCCTCTTACAGATGTTGTGGTGTTCACCATAGAGGACCTGTCTCTCCCAGTAGCCCGTATGCATACAGGCATAACTGGGAGAAAAACAGGCCCCCATGGCGACACCCCTCACCTGCTGGTAATATTGATTGTGGAACATAAAATAGTTGTTATGTAGACAGAAGCTAATCATGGAAATCAACATTTTTTTATGTTCTAGCAGTTCAATAGGTCTCTGTCCCAGATAGAACTGGACTGCCCGTATCCCATCCACATGTACTATACTACTATACAGGGATGTAACGTCTAACGTTATTAACCAAAATTCTGGATTCCACTCAATCTCCCTGATCTTTCTTAGAAAATCGCTGGAGTCCTGGATATACGATGGAAGTCCACAGACGTACTCCTGTAAAAACTAGTCCACATAGACTGTAGTTTTTTCTAACAGCCCCCCACATGCTGAGATAATAGGTCTCCCCGGGGGCTTGATAGCATCCTTGTGGACTTTAGGGATGAGGTATAGGACTGGGGTGATGGGGTGATCATTCTTCAAGAACTTTAGTTCATCCATGCTGATAAGACCTGATGATCGCCAACGCATCAGCAAGGAAAAAAACTCAGATTGAGCTTTTCTGACCACCCCTACGTCACAATGTTTGTAGCAGTTATTATCATTCAGTTGATGGAGTGCTTCCTCCATATACAAACTTCTTGGCCACAAAACGACGTTGCCACCTTTGTCCGACTGTCGAACGATCATATTGCCATCTTTTTGGATTTTGTTCACGAGATCAGAATATTTTTGGTTTTGCCTGTATTTATGTTTATTGATTTTAAGCGTCTTTATATACAGGTCTTTTATCTCCTTAGTTGTTCCCTCATGAAAAATATCAATGTTATCAAATGTCATCAGTGGTGTAAAAGTGGAACGAGGTTTGAACTTGGTTTGACTGCTTAGATTGGTGATTGGTATGTCCTGTACACTTTGTGAGACTGATTGTTCTAGCCTCAATGCATCCAAATCCTGCATTAGTGGTACATCGTTTACTACTAATCTCAACCTAGTTGTTGTATTTACAATTCTCTCAGAACCCCTACGTGACTTGCTATTAATAAAATGTTTTCTTAACTTCAATTTGCGCGTAAATTTGAAAAGATCTATACGTGTTCCAGCATAATTGAAGTCACTCGGTGGGCAAAAAGATAAGCCCATCGACAAAATGTGCAATTCAGAATCCGATAGTTTCGTTGGGGTAAGATTTATAACTGAGAGACCAGAATCATGGGCTATTGACCCACCAGTTACTTTTTGTTCCATTTTTTGTTTGCCTTTTTCCATTTTGGTTTCACTCCTTGTATTGGCTTTTCTCCACTCTCTCTCTACCTGATGTTGAGGCTTTTGCTTTTGGTTGCGGCTTTATCCTGGGACATAAAGTGTCTCGCCTGTCCTGCCGAACACAGTCCAGTTCCTGTGCCAGGGTAAGCCGGGTAAACCCCAATTGCGATCTGCTATATATAATATATGTTTATATATCCAGCCAAACGTTCAATTTGTAAGAAATAAACGCACTCAAAGCACTTGAGTTGCTGGTGCATGAAAATTTACTTGGCAGGAAACAACGCGTTTCACCTTTCAGCTTGATCACGTTTCAGCCGAGAAAACAAAAGTGTGTCCTTTTAATCCATTATTCACAATAGAAATAGGACTAATCACCCACTGTGTATACAAACAGTGAACCATCATGGCAGCCATTAATCACAAGTTATAAATACATCGTATTGCATACATTTTTCATTTGTAATTCCCTATTTGAACGGTTTACTCATTCTTATAGTTAATCCTCAAGATGTTAAAAATATCACATCTAATTTTGGGATTCTGCCATACAATATAAACGTATCGGACGGCAGCCACCCGGATGTATCTACTGCAGGTCTCAATCAAACATCCAATGAGGAACAGCAGAAAAAGAAGAAATTTTTATTGCAGTTTCATGTTCTGAACCAAGGTCGGACAGAATCCGAACAAGATCAAGGGAGTCAAAGGGGAAGGGGGCGAGGAGTACGCGGAAAAGCAAGAGGAATAAACAAGCCAAAGCCAGACAACAAAAACGCAGAGAAATTGCCCATGGGAGTACTGACAAGGGGCAGCAAAGCTTGAGTATGACGGTAATCAATCTCTCACAAAGATTACTTACTGTTCAAGAAACTGATGTGCTTGCCCTAGGACTTTCGTTTTGCCCCTCGGCTAATCTAAACTATGCACAAACCAGAATAGATTTGTTTTATTTTGCAAGAAATTTAAAACTAAAGAAATGGTTTGAAACCCGCCCAAACAATCCCTTGCCTAATGCTAATACTGTGATTTTAAATGATTTGGATGGCAATGATGTTGATTTACTTGAGGTGATTTCTTCGGGGGTCATTGATAGAGATGATATATTGGATAATATGGATATCAATGTGGATGTAAACCCAGGGAGTAAGTTTAAACCAAAATCTAAGTTTTTACCTAATATCATTTGTGAGGCTGTGGAAATATTTGAAAAGGGTGTACTAGGGGACATCAAGAAACTAAGAAACAAAAAAATACCCAATAATAAGAAAAATCTTTCTCTTGAACAAAGACAAGACATTGAAGACTTAAAAAATGATACTCAGATTGTCATGCGGATAAGGGAGGAAACGTGGTGGTACTAGAAAAAGACAAATATCTAGCAGAGGGTCGAAGACAGTTAGGAGACACCACATGCTATAAGATCTGTACCTCCTCTGACATAAAAACATCCAACACAGCTTTCAAAATTCTACTTCAAGATTTTAAAGACAAGGGGTTATTAGAATGGGAGGAATACAAATATCTAAGATGTGAACACCCAAAAACCCCCATTCTATATTTGTTACCAAAACTCCTTAAAAATGCCACAGACCCTCCAGGGAGGCCAAATGTATCTTCAATGGGCTCCCTGTTGGAACATACCTCTCAATACATAGATCACTATTTAAGACCTTTTGTGATAGCTCTCCCTGCTTATTTGAAAGACACAACCCACTTTTTGAAGATCATTGAGGGTATCCATTGGGAATCTTCATACACACTAGTACCCCTTGACGTAAGCAGTCTATATACGTGCATACGGCATGAGTTGGGCCTGGCAGCGGTTGAACATTTTTTGAAAACACGATCTGTTTCATTTCTCAACCATTCCAAAATGTTGGTGGAGCTAATTCATTTTTGTCTTACCAACAATTTTTTTATTTTTGATGATACGATGTACCGACAGTCACAGGGCACCGAGATAGGCACCTGCTTCGCCCCAAGTTATGCCAATGTATTTATGGGCTGGTGGGAGGAGCAGGTGTCCACGCAGTTTAGCGAATTCAACAACGAAGTTGTCCTGTGGCTTAGGTACATCGACGATATTTTTATGATTTGGAATGGAAGTACAGAGACAGCAAAAAGATTTGTGCGGCAATTGAATATAAACAAATTGAATCTAGTATTTATAGAGCAAATTCACAAGACCTCGATTGAGTTTCTGGATGTACAAGTGGAAATTCATGGGCAGACTGTGAATACCAGCCTTTTTCGTACAGAAACTGCTGGTAACAGCCTGTTGAGTGCTAGAAGTGCCCATCCTCGGAACCTGGTAGATAGCTGCTTACGAAGTTGAGAAAGAAATAATGTGCAATTGTTTAAGGAAACGAGGCTACAGGAACAAAACTATCAAACAGGCATGTAACAGGGAGGATGCCACTTTTAGAAATGAACTGTTAAACCCTAACAAGGGGATTGATGACGATCATAAAGTAATGTTTATAACAACCTTTTCAGGACAGGCCCATGAAATTAAAAGAATTTTTAAAAAACATTGGCATGTCCTGTTAACAGATCAACATCTAAAATCCCATCTAAATCCCAACCCTCAAATCACTTTTAGGAAATGTAAGTCATTAAAAGATGATCTAAGCCACAACTCTGTAACTGTTAGGACACGGAACGGAACGTGGCAAAGAAACGAACAGCGCTGCCTCCACGGTAACCAAACAACTACAATCCCCAGACAAACCCTGGTGGGAACTACGATACCCATCATGCTGCGCGCGACGCATGCGCGTGGCTTGCACGCGGAAGTGCCGACATAAAACGGACCGGGATGCAGAGACAGCCGTCGGATATTTCGAGTCCGCCGTGGAGTCCGTGCTTAGACTCAGGTGAGCTGTATTACAGGAGAGAGGTTCTCTCACGACTTGGTTGGCGCGTACCCAGGCGCCGGCGTACCCTGTCCCCGCTCGAGGGTTCGAGCGTTACAGACTTCGCGCACTTGAAGCGCCTACACGCCCTGTCCCCGCTCGAGGGTTCAAGCATTACAAACTTCGCGCACTTGAAGCGCCTACACGCCCTGTCCCCGCTCGAGGGTTCGAGCATTACAAACTTCACGCACTTGAAGCGCCTACACACCCTGTCCCCGCTCGAGGGTTCGAGCATTGAACAGCGCAGTGAAGCGCCAACGCACTTTGTTCCCGCTCGAGGGTATTCGAGTGACATTGAACTCGACACGCAGAGCGACAGTCCCCGTTCGAGGGTGATCGAACGTTTGGGCTCCGCCTTTTGATTTCCCGTACTACTTTACTTTTGCCCTCTGTTGGGAGGTGTCGGGACCGGCATCTATGCAGAGGACGAACTAGGGAGTACACTTTCCACTACCCCCGCTACCACAGTTCGAGTGGCATTGTCGGCCACTGCTTAGCACGGTGTCCTCTGTTGGGTGGCTGTCGGGACCGACAGTCGTGCAGAGGACGGTTGGACGCCCTTAACATCGGCTTCTCCTCACCTCTCTGGCCCACCGTCTTTGCTGTATACGTGTACTCCTTTGTATGATTAAACAAACTAGTGTATCACCTCAATATCGAGTTGGTCCTGAGTTTCTGGTCCTAAGGCTGTGCCCACCTCAACCCCGGGGTACTCAGGGGGTTACAGTAACCAATAAAAAACCAGGAAAAGCAAAGGCTGGCTTTAAATGCTGCAGAAGCTGTAAGGCCTGCCGGAATAGTGTGGACTGTGATATTCTTATTATTCCGACATCTGGAAGGGAATTCACGCTCTGCAAATCCTTGACATGTAATCTGCATCTACGTACTCATCTGCCCATGTGACAGATGGTACGTGGGAAGTTCAATACACAGAGCCAAAAAGAGAGTGATGGAGCATGTAAGGGCAATTAAGAACAACAACCAACAGTACCCTGTGGCTCATCACTTCTTTGACCACCATTTTCAAAATGCAGATCTTTTGCAGATGGTGGTCATAGACATGGTGGATCTGGGAATTAGAGGAGGAAATAGAGAACTGGTTTTACGTAAACTGGAGTCAAGGTATATAATCGATTTTGAATGTATTACTCTAAATGGGCTTAACTCAAATGAAGGATTGGCTGTACACCTTTACCGAATGAAATAAGAGAAACTGATAATTTGTAATCTCTCTGCAGTTGCTTTTCAAGTGTCTGATTTTATGCTTTTAACTCTTTTTTTAGGTAATTGTTGGAATCGTGTGGACCAAATGTAGTGGATTAGCATTTGTTTTCCAATATTGAAGGCTGGAATTGTTACATATAGCACCTATTGATTGATGCAAGATTGTGACACTAAGGATCATAAGTACCTGCCCACTGGGGCATGGAAGTAAGGTTATCGTTTTTATCAGTACAGCAATAATGGAACTGACATGAAAACAACAGTGTGTTTCATTTTCTATCATATTGCCCACTAGGGCGGGGACTCATTGACATTGTCGCAGGTTGCATATATCGTGTTGTGTTTGTATGCATTGCTCTACGAATAGGGGCAGTTTGCAGTTTTGAATACGTGAACTTTATTGAGTTCATTGATAACATGCTGAATGTTCAAATGATCCTTGAAGTGTTGAAATGAAATATTAGGATTTGGCACATCAACAGAAAAATAACAGAAATATGTATGCATAGATATTCTCAATTCCGCCACTTTAATGTAAAAATCATATATTTTTATATTGTATGGCAGAATCGCAAAATTAGATGTGATATTTTTAACATCTTGAGGATTAACAATAAGAATGAGTTAACCATTCAAATAGGGAATTACAAATGAAAAATGTATGCATTACAATGTATTTATAACTTGTGATTAATGGCTGCCATGATGGTTCACTGTTTGTATACACAGTGGGTGATTAGTCCTATTTCTATTGTGAATAATGGATTAAAAGGACACACGTTTGTTTTCTCGGCTGAAACGTGATCAAGCTGAAAGGTGAAACGCATTGTTTCCTGCCAAGTAAATTTTCGTGCACCAGCAACTCAAGTGCTTCGAGTATGTTTATTTCTTACAAATTGAACGTTTGGCTGGATATATTGGGTGATTGGGAACCCTACCTCGAACGGCTCGTGAGCGCGACTGGCGTCCTGCCGGAACTGTTGTGGAAAAGACTGCGGTGCAGTACGGACTGAAGCCTTGTGCAGTAAAGTTGCAATGAGCCCGTATGTCAGGAGAGGCCACCATGGAAAATACTTCTGTGCTGTAAGGGCTGAAACCTGCGATGTAATGTTGTTGTGAGCCTGTATGCCAGGAAGGGCTGCAGTGGTACAGACTTTTGTGCAGTAAGTGCCAAAGCCTTGTACTGCAGTTGTGCAGCAACCCCGTGTGCCAGAAGAGGCTGCTGGTGAAGCTTGTGCCATGTTGATCAGGCCAGAGCCTCTAGACTGCAAGCATTGGTGACCCGTAGCTTGCAAGAACCAACAAGGATTGCAACTGGTGGACCCCCATTGAAGAAGTGAGAACACCATGGGACCATCATCACCCTAGTTCAGGATCAAGGACTAGAACATCAAAATCACCCCTCCCATCAGGAGTTTGGAGACACTCATACCGCAAGAGGAGTGCAAAAAACCTATGATTGCTGCCAGAGCATGATTGCTTGGGAGAGAGATCCTGCTCCTGCTGCCAGGTCCACGTGCATCTGACTCATCTGACCGGAACCTGAGCTGATGCAAGCCCTTGCTGGATGGGGTGAACTCCCCACTGCATGGGGTATGAGCTACACTCCTACCGGACCGAGTAAGACTTGTTTTGAGCCTATCGGCCCCATGGGAACTCGCTTCTGCGAGCGCTGTGGTGCTAGGACACTTTTGACTTGAATTTAAGACTCAGCGTGGACTCTTGAGACAAGAACTGCTAGTAGGGCATTCCTTGGATGTGAAAGGGAAATAACCTTTATCGCTAACATGAGGAGGGAGTGGGACAGGGAATTGCCACTGAAACACCAGAGCCCCGACCTCAAGGGGAACTGTGTTACTGTTTGTGAATGTTATATTTTTCGTTTGTGTGGTTAATAGAAAAAATTAAATATTTTTTTTATTCATAAAATTGAGTATTTGTCTAGACATTGATTTATTGCTGTGGTTGTCGGCATTTTTAGTTGGGAGCCCATGTTCACTAGTCTGTGTGCCTCCCTAGAAAGCATTGGTCTTCTCATCCATATTTACCACTTAAAGTCAAATCCAGAAGGTGGTACTTTGCCCAGTTGCTCAGATTTCATAGCAGACATGCCCTGGGGCATCAGGAGTTAAAGTCCTCAACCGTACCATTGGCCCCTTCCTGTGGATCTCTGAAATGGATTCTGACAGGTGTGATTAAACAATCCTTGAAAATATTCCTCAAGGGTTCCATTGATATGCTAGATAACTTAGGCTTCCTTATGTTTCTGATTATGGCAGAGGAAAACCAATGGTTAGATGCAGCCTGTTGAAATAATTACTATTCCTTGGAAATTCAGTATTTAAGATGAATTGAGAAACAACGTAAACTGACTTTGAATTTTCTAATTCTCTATTTTATATTAGAAATATGTAAATTATTTTGTGATGCTTGTCATTATCAGAGGTTTAATAATACTTTTATGAAATGTATGGAAATAACTCATTGGGTTATGTATGGATTAATATAGATAAATCACTAAGAGGTTGATCACTATGTCTGTCGGAGATGCCTCCGACCGATAGCGTATCAGTCTTGGGACAGACCGACCTCCGGTTCCGACTGCTTGATTACAATGTGACTGAATACTTTTCAGTTGGATACTTGCTTTTCTCTAAGGGAGTTTGTGTCACATCCGTTTACTGGCTGTAATGCAAGCTCTTATAGAGAAATGGGGGGGGGGTGCAAAACACTGCATCCTGTGGCAGGCACCGCATGGTGCCTGCCACACAGTGCATGGTTTTACAGGGGAAACCCTGGGTTCCCCTCGGCCAGCAACCATAAGCTGCAGAGGTAAGGGGGCCCTGCTAGGAGCCACCTAAGTCGCTTGCTGGCATCCTTTCCGTGTCAGACAGGCTGGCACAGAAAGGCTGAGAGAAACTGATATTGTAATCCCAAAGGTAGAATCCCCCTCCATAGTGGATTAAGGTGTAGTTCCAAGTGGCAGGAAGACTCCAAGAGCCGGTCGGAAGCGAGTCAGAATGACCGGCCAATTTACATTCTGGTCACTGACATCGTAATCGGGCAGTCAGAAAGCCTCCAATTGCGTTTGGAAAGCTTCCAACTATCGGTTGGAGGCTTTCTGACCAACATTCTAACCGGACCCTAAATATGTTTACTTTGCATGAACATGCATTTCGCTAGTATTATTGCAAATGATGCCAAGGTGTTCAGGTGATTTGGAACACATTCTTTACAAGTACGCTGCTTTAAAGGTGACATTGAGATTGGAGAAAGTCATATTAAAATATGAAAGGGATAGATGTCAAATTCTTTGAAAGGCCTACGAATTAGTTTAATTTTGTACATGAATATATGGATGGAACTCTTTTTAAATATAAAAACCTGAAAAGGGATGCTTTTCATTTTGATTTTGATAGAGTGAAATGACTCATTTTGCAAAAATTAAGCACATTTATTAGTAATGTACAATTTATAATGTTAAATAACTTGTGCACACATAACGCAAAAACTTGAGGAAAGAGATTATAATGAAGTTTTAATATTAGCTTAAATATTAATACCTTTTTAAATCTCACCTTTACAAGTAAGGCTAGGAGACCTGTTCACGCATTAATGCAGTTGCTTTGCACAAGATGTTTTTTTTTCCCACTGACGACGCTGCATTTTTCCAGATGCCTGAGAGGAAAGGAAGATGCCAGGAAGCGCAACTCGTGGGAAAAGCTGTCATAAGCACAAGATTCTGTCCAGATTAACAAATCAAGGACCTAGCCATTGTAAAGATGTGTGAAACTGGGGAGTTTACATGTGACAGGGTCCCCTATGCGAGCGCAGAGAATTCCAAGATGGCTGACAGTGCAAAACCAAATGTACAAGAGTACAAGTAGGCCGTGCACTCGATGGTAGAGGTGATGCACACATGTTTCATGAATCAGCAGTCGAAGGAAGGGACAGTCAACCTGAAGAGACCACAGAACAGCTGTGCAGTTGGAGATGCGGGGGACAGAAGGAAAGAATCTGCAACAAGAGGCCATCAGAGAGGAATCTCAACCCAGGAGAGCAGATCCAGTAGGAAGGCTCAACATCCAAGAGGAAGAAGTTGGTGTGGAGACCCTAGTAAGACATAGAGAGGAGCCATGGATCAACCTTCGAGCCGCAGCTTAGGGCAAGTGCTTCACTCCCTTTTCTTTGCATGTCTAAGGGGCTGGATGGTGGGCTGAAGGAGAAAAGGGTATCATCCTCTCTATATCTGGGTTTTCCACTGGTGAGCGCTGAAAGTGAAGCACAGTTCAAAGCCTGACCTTCTTATATTGAATCACGAAGTAAATCATGACGGTGTTGGTGACAGATTTATTTTGCCCTGATATAGAGTAGTCATATCAGGTTCTTGTTTATCTTCCCAAGAGCCCACCGGTAATTCTTGCGAAGAAAAGAAGGCAAGCACCGCAAATAGGAGGTGTAATAAACAGACCGGAGACGACCTCCCATTGGACGATAGTTTGTTTGTTTGAACCATTGATACTCTTTAAGCAAAGATCCTGGAATTAAGGAGAAATACAAGACATACTTACCATATACCTTGGATGTCTTCTGCTGTCTGTCTATCCCAATTTACAGTGGTGTTAGAAGTGGGATAGACAGCCTTAATGATGTCCCATCAGACAATGATAGAAGACAAGGTGAAACAACTTGCTGAGGGTCAAAGACATTTACAGCTCGAGATGGAGCAACAAGCCATAACGGCACAGCAAGACAGAGAGAGGAGAGTCTACAGAATGTCATGAAGGAACAGACCACATGCGTTACAGTGAACCAACAAGCCCAGGACCCAGCCATCCTGAAACTCAGTGATGCCCTCAGTAAGTGCAAAAGTACATTCCAATGTTCCCAGCTCAGTACTGCAAAAATACCACCAGGCAAGGATCATGACTTCTTCTTTACCAATTGTGAACAGATTGCCTCCACAGAAGCATGTCCGAGGAACATTCTTTTGAGTGATATCTAGAGGCCAACTTAATACGGCTAACAATCAGTTTCAACTAGGAATATTTATACCCAGATAATAATGTATAACAAGGTATGCATTTTTTAAGTAATACTTTTTGTGAAAAATGAACTTTTACATTATTCTGCATTATAAATAAATAGTAAAATGTTGTACACAGTTTCTTCATTATTGGTTTTCAGCTACATCTAAAATTTGAAAAATAGTGTACATTATTGTTTCCTATTTATCTTGGGAATTGCATTATAACCATCATTCTCTGCTTTCTATTACCATTAAGAATCATTCTTCAAAAAGTTAACATGCATTGCAAGAACTTATCATTGAAAATAATTACCAGCTTGGCCTGTGGATGGAGTCGTTGGAGAGTCATATTTCACATGTACTGCAGAACCTGGTTTGTCACTAGGAGCTGGTTGCTTCTCATACAAAGGTTTAATGCATGTGCCCTCTGGGGATTGAATTAGCTCAGATCCAGCACATGTCGGGCTGGGAATAGACTTGCTTTGATGCTTTTCATCTTGGTCTTGTGTAGTCTGGATTTTCTGCTGCTCTCCTTCACGATGTGGCCGAAAGGTCTCGAAGGCTCCAACGGTTTTATTAATATGTTTTCCATTTGTCTTTGGCAGCAGTATGAAGGTGGATGGCACACTGGATCTGTTGATGTCTCTGCTCTGAGTAGCAATCATTGAACTTTCTCGAAAATGGTCTTTAAGCTCCGCTATCGTTTGTTTTGAAATTCCAGGGCCAATTGGCTGTACTTTTTCATGCATTTCTCTTTGAAATGTTTGATTGTTGTCTTTGCTGTCTTTTTCATTTTTTTGAGAATCACCCTGCACAATGCCTTTTAAGTCCCATGATGTATCATCTTTGCTGTGCGCCTGAATGCCACTGAGTTTATTATTATCACTTTCTATTTCCTCCCTGGTACTAGACATCACTTTGTTTGGGCAGGTGGTTACGACAATGATGCGCTTTCCTTTTTGCTCTTGATTAGAGTTGTTCTGGGTTTTCTGAAGAGCAACGTCCTCTTTGCTGTCTAAAGTATATGTTCTTTGAGTGTAAGACTGGTCTACTGTGCTAGGCAGATTATTCCATTCAATTTGCTCCCATTCAAACACAGGTAGATTCTTTCCAGTAACCTTAACTCCTCTTCTCCTTTTTCTTACTGATATCCAGCCTCCGTCTGTTTCATCATAGGTACTCTCAGGTATTTTCTGTAATCATTAAGGAAAAAACGGTATTAACTATTACATCAAAGAACATTGCAGAGCGTAGGTCTGTTGTTATGTAAAACAATGTTTTTATGAGTGGTGCCATTTAAAGTGCCCTCTGTTGGCAATGAGGAGTACCACAGACAGAGTGACCAAGTTGAGCCGCCATAAAATTTTGTTAGGCCGCCCAATGAACATTCCAGGCCACATGTCCACTGCTGCACTGTCAATATCAGATGATTTACTTTTGTTCTATTGTAAGAAATTAACAGAGAGATTGTGTTATCTTCATCTCCAGGTCCTGCAGGCTCTTCCAGAAGCAGCAACACCACCAGCACATGACCTGCAGCCAGGCGACTGGGTTTGGTTAAAAGTCAACATCAGATGACACTGCCTTCAGCCATGGTTGAAAGGCCCTTACCGGGTTCTCCAGAGAACAGCAACTGCCATCAAGTGTGAGGGGCTGACCTCCTGGATCGACAGCTACCACATCAAGAAAGCACCAGGGCCGGAGCAAGAAGGACAGGCCCCAACAACACCACCAGCTGCATCAGAGGCACAACCTTTGCTACAGCAACACAGCAACAGCAAGTAACACCTAAAAGAGTCAGACCCCTGCTGCGTGTCATCGCTGGACCAGGAAAAAGTAGCAGACCAGGCCTCTGGATAACGCATTTTCAAGGATCTTCATGTTTTCTTCAAGTGCCTGGTGACATCACGTACTGATGACCTCTGACGGTACGCCACAGGAGCCCCAATGGTTTCTTTAGAAAATGTTGCTGGTGCCTGCTTCAATAGGAGTGCAGGACCTGCTAGTTAGATACAAAGACTAACTGATTTGCCCAGGGACTACAAAGTTTTCCAATTCGAAGAACTTCTGACAACGGTTAGGACAATGCCAAGAGCAAGGAAAGTGGCCAGCTGTGCTGACAGCAATACTGTCCCCAGTCCCAGGAATAATAATAACAGCACTTGTTTTAATATATGGAAAATACATTGAAATACTGCTACTTAATGGCAAGGTGGGAGATGGGAACAACTCAAAGATAATATTTGGGGATCTTAAAATGAACACCACAAAGCAAGACATCATAGGAGAGGTTGAAGTTAAAGGAGAAAGGGAAGGAGAAAGAAGTATGGGATGAGTACCAAGGAAATACATATGTGGAAATGCTCAAAATGTATGTAAGCATTATGAACATATCTGGGTGTTATATTTGTACACATTTGCCAACAGATACAGGAGATAGCATGAGATACAATGTGATACCCTTCTATAAGTATGTGGGATGTGTTTTGATGAAGGACATGTTCCTTAGACAGCACAACATGTCCATAGCGGTGGAACCTCCTAGGAAAGGTGACGTTTCTACTGGGCAAATAACAGCAAGGCCTAGGACAAAGAGGGTACCATGCATAAACATGCAACCAACAAAAAGGTACCAGCTGATGCTAGAACTTTTGACACAACATCCAGGAATAAGTAGTGGAAGACTAGGGCAGATTGGGACAACTTGGGAAAGGAAGAGGTTAAAGATACCAAGGTCCAGGACAGAGCAACAGCTTACTGCCCCATCCTACATCCAGAATGACATGGCAATGTCCCCTAAGCAACAAGCTGTACATGTAGGGTTACCCAAAGAACCAGGCACAAAACAACAGTTAGTAAAGGAAAGGAAGAATGGAAGAAGAAAGGCATGTTTGGGTGCAGTTTAAAGGAATTGGCAGGGATTGAACAAGGACAAAAGCAATGTGAAAGGAGAAACTATGAACCCCTAGGAAGTTCGGACTAAACAAACAGTAAAGAAAGTACACCTCTTTTTGTAGGTGAAAGCAACTGCTCGCAAGTCGCTAAGATTTCACGGGTCAGGTAAAGTCTCAGCGGTCATCACCTAGGTTAGGTGGATATAGAGGATTGTTCTTTGTTTGTGGTCAGTAGGCATATTTCTATCTGCCCCAGGATGGTACGGCAGCTCCTTCCTTGCTTCCATCCTGCCCAGAATTACCCATGTCACTGACCTAGTACAGGTTGAACACCAGGGGTACTGCCCAGGAAGAGCTGGAAGGATAGCAGAATGGGAAGATGACATAATGACAGGATTTGGAGTGATGGTACCTGGTGCAGGCATAGTATACACAACATTAAGAATACATCAGCTAGCAAGGATGTTTGAGAATTTGGCAGACTCAATAGCAGCAGCCTTAGGAAACATCGCTGAGGAGCTTACCGCCATGAGGGCTGTGGTATAACAGAAAAGGGTTTTGTTAGACATCATCCTGACAAAGGAGGGCGAAGTTTGTCACATCATTTACCAGACTTGCTGTTCTTATATCCCTGATAATAGCCATAACATTAACAATGATCAATAAAATAAATAAAGTTAAGGATGAAGCACACAACATGCACACAGGAAGCTTGTGGGAGAAAGTTATGGCATGATTAGGGAGCTGGGCATCATGGATATTGGAGGTGATTATAGTGGGGATAGTAGCAGTGTTCACCCTTTGCATAATAATCCAAGTTTGCCCTGCACTTTTTTCAGCTTTGTCATCCAGCTGCGCACGCTGTGTGCCAAAACATAGAAAATATGTACACCACAATTTCAGGACTGAGCTAAGTTATTAAGGCACAGAGATGATGGTGAGACATGACAACAAGTAGGATGTAGTGATTTGGTATAAGATGGAGAATTGTGGAAACCATCTTTGTTAATTGATACCAAAGGTCTAATCTACGGGCCTGCAAAACGTTCACATAAAATCATTAGACAAATGCTTGTCTTTTTCATGGTGCAGAAAGAAAGATGCTCTCCCTGCGCAAGGTTTGATCAAGAACCACATTCGAAAAGTACAGGATGCTAGCTTAGCCACAAGCACTTCAACATACCATATTTATAAGTAACACTGCTACGTGCTAGATATTGCAATCATTTCTATGGAAAAGCACTAACGCTGGTACATTTCATTAGACTGGACAGTCCCAAAAGTATCACGTACTCAGAACACATGAGCAGCAACAGTTTATTTCCGACCATAAAAGGTATCATGCAGCTTAGGCCTCCTCTGATTGGATAAATATTTCATTCTTAATCTGTATTACATGAATTATGATGTTTCTTTCTTTCTGCAGTTTTTATCAATGAAAGCTGTCAGAAACTTCCCATCTTCAGACACTCAGTGGCTTTGTTGACTGTCTCCGTGCTGCACTTATTGCATTATCTTATTGACCTAGAATAAATTCTATTCATCTTATGTGCTGACAGAGAGTTGGTATTATCTGTTTATTTTTTTGTTGTAGGCTTCTACACTTCTATTACCCCCATCAAAATATCCCTTAAATGCATGTTACTCAATCATGGCTTAGCTGTGAACCACACGGCTAACATAGCTGATCTTATACTTAACCTTGACCTTGATATCCCTATACTCACTGAAACGTGGCTGAATGAATCCTCATCCCCAATTTGTGACATAATAGTCCCACCCAGTCATGACATCATCAGACTAGACCACTCAGGACGCTCTGGGGGTTGACTAAGTCCATAATATCCATGAAATAAACACATTCTCTATCACTGCCCTCCTGTGAACACCTTAGAATCAACTTCCAAATCAATGAAAACTCTATGTGCTCTCTTCACAAAGTTTACCACCCGCCTAGCAATAACCACGTATTCATGGAACAGATCATGTAGACCTTCTCCTCAAATTATGAAGAGTGTAACAACTAGATTTCCCTTGGCAAATTTAACATTAACTGAAACAATTCTAGTGACCCACTGGTGAACAGCTTTAAATCCTTCCTCCAGGACCTCAACCTTATCCAATCATGCAACAGCCCTACACCTAATAAAGGTGCCCTTTTTATATGTTATTTTATGATGTTTTAATGTTTTATATAGTGCTCGTGTCCTCGAAGGTGTCTTGCGCTGCAATGCGGGATGGTGGTCAGTGAACAAGCAAGATACAATGTGGCATCTGGATGAAAAGAGCCACGTTTTCAATGCTTTTCTGAAATGTAAAAGGGTCTGGGAGTTTTTCAATACAAAAAGAAGAGAGTTTCTTAATTTTTCAGTATGAGTTACAAAGCTTTTACCCCCCCCCCCTCCCCCCCAACGGCAAGTCTCAATATTTTTCAAACCTGATGAAGGTAAGGGTCTGGGAGGTGAAAGGAATGCCTAAGGGCAACTGGTCCAATGGTATGTAGTGTCTTAAAGGTGGTGCACAAAGCCTTGACCTTTGGTTCAAGGCCATCACTCTCCCCAGCAGATCCGCCTTTCAGCTGGACCGATCCAGCACTGAGCCCTCTCCTGAGCAGGGTGCGGGCCAACAGCCCGTCTCTGCACCGCAAGTCTCACCTTGCCTGCAGCTCTTCCATTTTGTAGGGTATTATTTTCCCCTTGGTTCCCATTGTTGCTCCTCTCTGTTTGCCGCTGTATTTTATGGTATTCTGTGTGTGCTTTGTTTTTCCCCACGTTTTCCCACTTCACCTGGTCAGTTTCTTCCCGCTGCTGCCCCACCCCAATCCAGCCCACTTTCGCCTCCCCACCTCTGCTCCCGCCCCCCTCCTCTACATATGACTACCGCTGCAGGGTCCCGCAGCGGATGCGTGCAGCGGGCGCACATAAGCCAATCCCGTCTGCGCCCGTCCATGACCCAACCGCAACCAGCGCACGGAACCCTGGTTCTCACAGACCCCACCACTACGACTCAACCACCCTCCATGCACTCAATACCGGAAAATACACCGACTGCGCAAGATCCTCGCTGATCACCACCCAAGGGCAGTTCTCGTGCAGACCCTGTCGCAGATCCTTCACCATCAAAAAAGCTCCCACAACCGCCGAAGGACCACCTGCCGCACGCAACACTGAAACCCTGACCTGCATGCTCCTCAACATATGATCCCTGCACCTACACTCCATCAAAATCTGGGACTTGATTGACAACCTCTCGCCCAATGTTGCCTTCTTCACGGAAACCTGGACCAACGCCGCCACCGGCCCCGACATCACCACGGCCATCCCCGGCGGCTACAAAATCCAGAGAAACACCTGCACCGCCCAAAAGGAAGACTCACCATCACACAGAAAACCCCCCTCCAACTCTCCACATGCAGCACGAGTGACCCCCACTCTAACACTGAACACCTCCACTTCCTTATCCAGAGCAGCCCCAGGACCATGCTGCACTGCACCCTCATCTACAGACCTCCAGGACCTCGCACCCAGCCAGCCACTACCATTGCCGAGCTCGCCGCACCCCACACCAATACCTCCGTGGACTACATTCTACTCAGGGACCTGAACTTCCACCTCAACAACAGGAATGACCCAGACTCCACCACTCTCCTCGTCAACCTCCCCAATCTAGGACTGAAACAGCTCGTCAAAACGCCCACCCACAGAGCAGGTCACACCCTCGACCCCATCTTCATAGGAGGAAAAAAAACATCCGCTTCACCCACACCGCCCAGCCCATCTGGGCAGACCACCATAGCGTCCACTTCACCTTCAACACCACCACCACACCCAAGCCTGCCCCATGCCCACCATGACGGAACTGGACCAAGGTCACAGAGGAGCACCCGTCACCACCCTCCACCAAGACCCCCCCTAGCGCCACGACCGACACCAACTCCGCAGCCAGGTAATTTCACTGCTGGGTCTCCTGCTGCGCTAACAAGCTGGCACCCCTCTGCCACCCCACTAAACTACACCCTCTGAAGGCCGCCTGGTTCACCACAGAACTTCAAGAAGCTAGACGGTCCTGCAGACACCTAGAGAAAACTTAGCAAAACCGGAAAACCACGGAAGCACAGAACGACCACAAGAGTGCCCTGAAGGATTACCACCAGCGCATAAGAGACATCAAACGGACCTTCATAAGAGACAAAATCCATACCAACGCAACCAACGTCAAGGAACTGTTCAACAGCATACAGCAGTTCACAAAACCCACCTGCGAAGCCACGGACGTCACACCTTCCCAGGAACTTTGCAACAAGCTCAGCTCCTACTTCCATTTGGAGATCAAGGCCCTCTATGACAACTTCAGCGAAGCAGCACTGGACACCACCCCCCTACCCACCGTCGCTGATAAGTCAACCATCACGTCCTGGGATCTTGCGACCGTCGATCGCATCACCACAACAATGAAGAAAACTCACTCAGTAGCCCAAACGGATGCCTGCCCACCACACATCTTCCACAGGTCCGCTGTGGCCATCGCATCCGAACTTGCACGGACGATCAAGTCCTCCCTCAGATCCGGCATCTGCCAGGACAACTGGAAATGGGTGGAAGGTGAAACCCCTGCTCAAAAAACCAACGGCCGACCCTACTGACCTGAAAAACTACCCGCCCATCTCTCTCCTCCCCTTTGCGGCCAAAGTCACAGAGAGACTTGTGAACGCCCAGCTAACCACCTTCATCTAAGAGAACTCCATCCTAGATGCCTCCCAGTCTGGATTACACAGCAACCACAGCACCAAGACCACCCTTCTTGCCGCCACGGATGACATAAGCATATTGCTGGACCAAGGACACACTGCGGCCCTCATCCTTCTAGACCTCTCAGCAGCCTTCGACACCGTCTCACATCGTAGGCTCGCAGCCAGAATCCATGACACAGGATACAAGGAGCCGCCCTCGACTGGATCCAATCCTTTCTCACCAGCAGAACCCAGAGGATTCGACTCCCTCCCTTCATCTCCGAACCCACGGAAATCAAGTGCGGAGTACCCCAAGGATCTTCACTCAGTCCCACGCTCTTCAACATCTACATGGCCCCTCTTGCCGCCATCGTCAGACAGCATGGGCTCAGCATCGTATCCTATGCCGATGATACCCAGCTCATCCTCTCGCTCACGAAGAATCCCAAAGACACCAGACTCTGCTTTCATGAAGGAATGAATAACGTGGCCACCTGGATGAAAGACAACTGCTTGAAGCTCAACTTAGAGAAGACCGAGGCCCTCATCCTCGGGACCCTGCACCTCCACCTGGGACAACACCTTGTGGCCCTTCGTGCTCGGGAACCCACCTAGCCCTACAGACCACGCTGAGAACCTCTGCATCATCCTTGACTCCTCCCTCTCCATGAACCACCAGATCAACACCATTTCTTCCACTAACTTCAACTGCCTTCGCATCCTCCGTAAGACCTTCAAAAGGATCCCCCCAACTGCAGAAGAACCATCACCTATGCACTCATAACCAGCCGACTGGACTACGGCAACGCCCTCTATGCTGGAATCAACAGGAATCTTCTACACAAACTTCAAACCATCCAGAATGCCGCAGCCAGACTCGTTCTCAGGACACCTTGCCATGAGCACATGACCCAACACCCACAAATCCTCCACTGGCTCCCCGTCGAGAAGAGGGTCACCTTCAAACTCCTCACCTATGCCTACAAGTCCCTCAACAACATCGGACCCAAATACCTCAACCACAGAGGATCCTTGCACGTACCCAGGAGGAACCTCTGCGCCGCTGAGCTCGCCCTGACAGAGGTGCCCCGCATTAGCAGGAACAGAACCATCAGGAAAGCTTTCTCCTACATCGCAGCTAAGACCTGGAACGAGCTCCCTGCGAACCTCAGACGCTCCCCTACCCTGCCCACCTTCAGGAAGGACCTCAATACCTGGCTCTTCCACTGATCCGGAGCCACTGACCCCCCCCCCCAGCGCCTTGAGTCCCTCACGGGTGAGTAGCGTGCTTTACAAACCCCTGATTGATTGATTGATTGATTGAATGCAATCCTTTTCCTCGCAAGCAGCCAGTGCAGTTGGTTCAGTGCCACGGAAGCTGAATGAGATTTGGGGCAGCTGAAAATTTGATGGACTGCAGCATTTAGTTCTAATCATCACAAAACACCATTGAAATAGTATCCATCAAACCTTGTTACTGAATTGACCACCCTTGCATCACCTTCTTTATATGTGAAAGACCTGTTAACTCTAGGGGCCAACCTTTAAAAGCCAAATGCTGTGCAAGAGACACATGTAACATCAACCCAATCACAATGTCTGCTATTAATAAACACACCCTGCTCCTTCTCTCTAACATGCATGACGCTCATGACTTCACTGATTACTACATCACTTCCATGTAAAAAATCATGGATTCTATTGATCTCAAACATTTAAGAGAGCCAAATCCAAATGATCCAACCGCAACCTTAAAGAGGAACGCTGATGCCTTAGAAATGCTGAAAGAGCACCTTCTCAAACCTAAAAACTGCTATGATAAAAATGTGGAAAAGCAACAGGAGTAGTGTTTCCCGCGGATCCAGATCTACTCAAAAGATCCCTGACCGCCCTCTGACCGCCGGACTTTGACGGCAATCAGTCAATTCCTTCACGGTGCCCTCACTGAGAGAAGACAGTGGATCTCCCGACCCTGCCTATTTTAATCACCTAACCAGCCGGAACGGGACTCCATTCCTGCGTTTTCCCACGACCCGCCGAGCGCACCAAATCACTTGGACAAGCCACTGGACCCGCTTCTCCATACTTTTCCGACCTCCGCCACACCTTCACCGAGACGGAGCTGCATCCTCACACTAATTCTGACCCTCACACGATACCCATCTCCGGACCTAGCTACCGAACCACCCCTACATATCCCTCTGATCATTGTTGTCTTCCTGGCCTCAACGGGGCTCCGATTTTGCACCTGTACCACTCTTCAAAATCCTTTAGATCCTGCAAACAGATACTCCATACAACACGACAAATCAACCTACGTCCCTTACCAGAACGGGGATCCGTTTCTGGGCCAGCATCCACACTCACTTCTGTTAATCGGCAACCCGGTCCTGATGAAGATCCTAAATCAAAAGGATTGAAAGGCTGTTGACCCGCAATACAGCGCAACTTATGGCGCATTACCTTCTCCGGTTCCCAAATCAACAGCAATTACCCATTCATCAAAGAGGAACCAACAATTTTTTGTATATTGTGTTTTCATGTTTTCTTTCTGTGCCTTTCGCTTTTCTCACCCATATGTGACTCACGCCATCACCGTTTGTCTCACTATCACGTAGTGCACAAAGCCCCCTTGGTTTGCCACCGCATTCTATGCCTCAAGTGATGTTCTCCAAACTATTGTTTTGACTATTTTGCAAATATTGCCTTTTAATATATGATGCTATATGCACTTTTAAAAACTAAAAAGTTAGAGTCTCTCTTCCTTTATGTCCAGATCCTTTGTAATGTCTTGTACATGCAAATATATCTGTTTTTTAAGTGAATCCAATTGAGATATTGTTGTTTTATACATATGATACAAATGGAGCCCCTACAATAGGCACATTAGAAATTCCAAAGCTGCTTTCTTTCATAACCAACTTGATGTGGCAATCAATTTCCCCAAAAAACTGTTTGGAATTGTCAAAAACTAAATAATCTGGAAAAGCAAAGCCTAGCCTCTGAAAATCCAACCTAAATGTGAAACGTTTGCCTCCTTTCTTGCCGAGAAAACTATGCTAATCACCACTGAGATAAAGAATGCCTTAGAACTCCTACCGTGCCCAGCCCCCACACACCCTTTCCCTCATGGTCAGGAATATTGCCCAGATACCTCACCCCGCAAACCTAAAAACAATGCTAAAAACAAATTTAAAGCCTTTGAGGAAACTTACATCTAAAAACATCTAACTTCTCTGAAATACTACAACCACTTCAATGAACCCCTTTCTTCCAAACTCCTCAATGAGTACATTCCCCTCCTACTACCATTATGGAATAAGATTATAAATGCCTCACTTACCCAAAGCTTCTTACCTGACTGCCTAAAAAGTGGTCAGGTTACTCCTATCTTATAAAAACCCAAGTCAGACCAGTCTGACCCCAACAACTATCGCCCCATCTCCAACATCTCAACTTTGGCCAAACTTTTAGACAAATGTGTGCACCTATCTTCGCAATCACATTGAGCAATTTCAACTACTCAAGCAATGTCAACATGGTTTAAGACCATGCCATAGCATAAAAACCGCCCTGGTCCACATTGTTGATGATGCTCTATGATCACTCGCTCAGATTGAATCCTGCTAATAATACTATTGGACCTGTCAGCAGCGTTTGACAATCATGACACCCTTCTGAATTTATTAGAACTCAGATGGGTCTCTCCGGTGCCATGTTAAAATGGTTTTAAAATGGTTTGCCTCATTCCTGCACAACAGATCTCAGCCGATTCTAATTAACCACACTCTGTCAGATCAGTCGCCAGTTAGGCTACGCAGCTCCAAAGGCTCCACTCTCTCTCCGACACCTGTACATGTAGCTCCTGGCCAAACTTATCAAACTCTCTCACATCTCCTACCACATTTATGCAGATGATACTCAACTCTACATGAAAATCGCTTCTCCCAAATGACATCAGCATCCTCAATATCACCTTTACTAAAACTCAACATTGGCTGACTTCTAACCACTTACCGCCTTAACGCCTTCACAGCAGAATTTCTTCTGATATCATCACCCAGGATCGCACCTAGCATCAAGACTGGCTCCCATATCTTACTGCTTTGCACTGTACCCTATGCATCATTGACTCAGCCAAACACCTAGGAATAATCTTGGACAATACCCTTGCCATGCAAAATCACATCAGTGTCGCCACCAGAGGAACTAACCACTAACTTTATGCATTAAGGAAATTAAAACCTTTCCTTACCATCTCAAAACAGCGTTCTAAGCATATGTGTTATCTAAATGAGGCTATGGTAGTGCCACCCTAGTGGGCCTCCGGAAAAGCAAACTTGCACCACTGAAGGCTACCTTGAACACAGCTGCTTCTCTTCCTCTATTCTTCCTGCCACTCCAGTCAATGAAAGCCTCCATCAATCTACACTTCCATCACCATCAAAACCTGTAATCCCCTACCCTAGAGATGCAAATACCTTCAAATGAATTCCAGGTAATCCTTGGTCTTGCCTGCTACTGCCCTCCCACTGACTTTTCCACAAAGCTCACTTATCCCACCTTCCTCTTCCACCACCCTACAGGGAGGTCTGCACCAAAATAAATTCTTCCAAGCTTAATGAACCATTGCTTTCCTATTATTGTCCAACATGCAAATGTGCCTTTTTTCTCTAGCATTCAAGAAGCAATTGCCCACTGGGGCCCTCTTCCATCACTAGTCACACTCACCCTTAATACCACTATAACTCAATATACTCCCTGAAACATACCACTCCAAACTTTCATTCAACTTCTTCAAGTTCTCATTAACTCCTTCAACCTCCCACTACATCCAGACTCCAAGATCATTAGCCTTTTCCCTTTCTCCACCTAAACATCCCCATTGCAGTTTCGTCACATTGCATCAAAATGTCACCCTCTGACACCATACAACTCCAATCAAAAATCATCCTATACCACTGATCCACTTGCATAACCCTTTCAACTTACCTGAAACACACAAAAAATCATTAAAGACAGTTTCAAGCCTCATTCTTGGCCCTTTCATTTTAATTGAGCATATCAGCATTTAGATATCACCCACATGAATAGACGTACACACTGTCTGTTACACAGACATTGTTCTATCCAAGCAAATCGTTAAAGTGAAAGAGAAAATAATTTGAGATGAAGAATGCCAAGGATCGTGCCTAATGATGGTTAAAATTGTTGGAAGAAACAACTCAAAAGAAGCAGAAAGGGATGCAGACAGTGCTATAAGTGCTGACTAATTTAATTAATTTGATTTGTGTTTTAGTAATAATAGAATAACAGGGGGAAGTTGTTAAATGTTTTTATGCCTATAAATTCTTGTGCATCATTATCAATCAATTTTCATCCTCAATTACACATATGTATACGAATTAAGTACTGTTGCTTTTGGAACCAAATCTCTATGATGTGTAGAAAGGCATGTTTTTGACTTGTGTCAATTTGGGCATAGGGGCCTCAATTTTCAAAATGGATGTCACCTTTGTCTTCTCCCTGCACCTATCACTGCCTCTCGGTTCTGCAGCAGGTATTCAATTTGTTTAATTCCATTGTCGTTGTTTTTTCTGTTCTCGATGAACTTCCCCATCTCAGTCACAAAACTACAACTATTACTTCAAGGTCTTTCCACTAAATCACTGTGCCCTATTCATTCACATGACATGCTTTTCTTAGGTATATAGTTTGTTCTAGCATCTCTAGATGATATTAACATAGAAGGGGCAGAATAATTATTCATGCAGTGGGATAGCGCTTAGGTACTAAGGCAATAGGATGTTTAATGGGACTGTGCTCTGATTTACTAATGGAATGGTACTTTTACTCACACCACAGTGATTCTGCAATTCTTTTAATTTCATATGTGGAAATAATGTATAAAAACCCTTGATTTTGAGGGTAAGACAGAGACTTTCCTATTCTACTAGGGAGGCTGCCTGTTCGACTCCTAATTTAAATGCCCTCTTAGAACACAGACTAATTTTTGGTTTTGCATTTCTCTCTATTGCCCTATTTACTGAACGTCTTCATGGCATTGACTTACTATCAATTTACTTTGAATTTTGTAATAAAACACTTTAACTGTTCCTCTATTCTAGAACTCAGTTACCGAGTGAGCCTTTTTAATTCATTGACTGTACTTCTGCTATTTTTGATGTGCTGGGAGGTGTTTCACACATTGCCTCATGAGAATGAGGTTTGATACCGTCTCTGATTGAGGTCAATTTTGGGGTGTCTAGATTGCATAATTTCCCGCACCCACACACATGTATCTAATATGTTGTAGTTTTTGCATCCTTATTAGTTTATAGAGTGCCTCCCAGGCTAATGTTTGCCCTTCACAAATAGGACAATAAGCATTAAGACTAAAGCAATGATTCTCTAATGTCAATATAGTTGGCTGTTATATCTTCCTTATCCATCTCCTTTATACATCACTTAGAACATTATCCACTAGGAAACTAAGAGCCCATGTCATGCACTAACCTATGAACTGTAGTTAGAACTTAATCTATGTACATGTAGGCAGTTTTAGCAATTTTGAGAATCTTGTGAAAGAGTATCTGCCCGCTACACATATTTAAAAGGAGTGTCTGCATGGCATACAATCTTCTGGAATATGCTTTGAGAAGATTTGCAAAGGTACATTTTTACTATTTTTCCATGTAGGGAAACATTTTCCTTAAATTTTGTCTGTTAAAACCCATGAAATATCTAGACATACCCTTTCTGATCCTGCAATTACTCTGTGTGGGGGCACACCCTAGGGTAACAATGGACCTGCAAAATATTTGTGATCATTGACGAAATTACAGTTTATTAAGAGTTTACATAATAACGGTTGGAAAAACACCCAATATTGACAACTTTCTCACTGATGGTCAGAAATGTACTCCAGTTGAAACTCTTGATAGTATTGATCAAATATGTGAAAGGAGGAAATGGACAATTAGGCTTCCAGACAAATTTAAGATAGGTAGTTTTTGTAAAGGGTTTTACTATGTCATTCCAATAATGCAGTAAGCTTGGAACACCTAGAAACAATTGAATGTATCAAACAGACACCCAGGATATAGCGGCATGGATTCGCAAATTTAGCGGCACAAATATGGAAATTTAGCGGCACAAATATGGAAATTCAGCTGCATTTTCGCAGCACTTTATTTTACTCATAATCATTCATTTTCAGCCTTAAATCAATGGAAACTGTTTTAGCAGAGTATTCCACTTTGAATAGGCAACCTGGAATATGGAATAGAGGAAGCAGCCCACAGGTGAAGCCTGTTATCCCTTGGAATTGCAATTCTCCATTTGCTTTAGTATACGTTGTTAGCAGTTGTCACACCTTTTGACACATTGCGGGACCGGTGTTTGCACATCCTTAACCCTTTTCTTGCCTGAGAGTCTGAGGGTGGCTGGACACCGCTTTCGTGGACAGGCCATGGCCCGTTGAACAGGTCCGAGAAGGCCCACTGTGTGAAAAATAACTGACTTTGTAAGTATGCAAAACTTTTAAAATCCTACCTCTGTCCCATTTATTTTAAAGCTCAAAATGATTCTGGTGTCTTCTTCCCACATCCTAAAGCTAACTTCCTGATTTGCAGAAAGTAAGAATATTTGTAAAAAATCCTCTCATGTTTGCCTCAATTTGTAACAAGCTAAAATACAGAATTTAGCACACAATCCCTGGTAACCCCTAGTTTTACTGCAGAATAATTAAAGACACAGTCATTGAAATGGGTCTCTTTTAGCCCCTGTATTTATTGTCCTTAACTTGTTATGCAAAATCACTGATCGCTTTCAGAACAATGAGTGTAAAAAACGTTAAGGCGGTCGATGTAGTTCCTGCTTGTGTTTCACATGCTTTACTCAATCTTGCATTGGATAGGAGTGTTTGTTTTTTACAGGATGTTGTGTAACAGTTTTTTTACCCAGTGCATCATATTAATCTTACCGAGTACTTAATTTGTATTGTGTGGCATCCAGGTGTTATAATGAGGGCACAATTGAGTTGTGACTAAAGGCAGTGCGAGTGTCTCTAAGGGCCTGTCGGGGGCAAAAAGGTGTTCAAAATACTGGTCACCCACACAATGGCCTCTCTGAAAAGCGCACAGAGCAGTGGTCACACATGCCAGTTGCAGTTGTGATTTTATGCAAATCTGTGGGTAGAGTGGCACCTTACTCACATTTTTGTGTATATGTTTAAACTACAACCGTAATCATATAGATCCGCCCCTTTCACGGATCCCCCACTTTTAGGAACCTTACCACATTTTTCCTCCCACTTAAAATCCTGCATAATGTTTTACATCTTATTGTGTTTCAAAGGAAACTTTCAGCACTGCGTGATTACTGCAAAACATGCAAACAGATGGTTAATACGGCTAAAACGAACATTTTTGTGTTTCGGAGTAAGAGAACTGAGCACTCGTGCTGAGTGGCAGGGAATCAATTAGAACACATTTTTTGTGCGAATCTTTGGCTATGAAGTTTTCAAATAAGCTGCACGTATCAGAACATCAGATTGCAGTGAAAATATGTGTAATGTCAGCAACGTGTAGTTGGTTCGTTTTGATCCATAATTTGTGGTTCTTCCAATGAGTCCACCCCTGCATGAGTACTGCATGACAAAATTATCCGCATTGGATAGTATGGTGTGTAGCTTTTTGCACTGCATTGTTATAAAGTAAAAGTTTAAAGTGGATGCTGACCCTTCCTTTGATTTTTATACCAGAAGCTGTAAGAGTGTAATTTAGGCTAGTGTCCTGACTTGCGCTTTCACAGCTCGCTCTTCAAAATGTTTGTACTCATTAAAAATAGTGGGTGTGAGTAACATTTTCTATCTTGAATGAATGTGCTGCATTGAGGTCCTTTCAACCCAGAACCCAGAACCTGTTGAGACATTTACTAGGTCTCACTGGATGCTACATAATATCTTTAGCCTACTGTAGGACCGTAGTGAGGGCAGAAGAGTTTAATGGGGAGTTGATGATTTCGCAGGCACTTTTGTAAAAATTGCGGCATTTTTACAAAAGTGCCGATTTCACTGGCACTTTTGTAAAAATCGCTGCATTTTTACAAAAGTGCCGATTTCGCGGCAAACCGCGAAATCGCGAAATCCTGGAGGGTCTGATCAAAATAAAAGAAGAAGCTGACATCTCACATCTGTCAAGCAGGTTGGCTTTACAGCATTGCCTGCAAAAGAGTGAGGATTATGTGATCACAGTCATGGACAAAGTTTGATCTGGAGATACTCCACCAGGATATTTCTGATCAAAGATATTTTCTCTCATCAATTCTAAGAGGTAATTACATTGTTTGTCATAAATCACCCGCTGTTATAAAATAGAAAAATCAAGATTGGGCTTTAAATGGAAATGAATGTTATTACACAGACCCGGTGACAACTGATAATTATCAACAACTTTTAAAAAAGCAACATCCTCATTTAGAATTATGGGCCAATAGCCCAAAGGGCAAAACTGTTAGCTTGATATAATGGTGACAATGTGGAAAGATGATTGCTGCACATGTGACTGTTTGCACACAGTTTAAAAGTTTAGTCATGAAATGCCTGATGAGGCACAGTTGTACTTATCAGAGTACTACACTGCACTTTGGAGAGTGAGCTGGGTTACAGGCCGCAGAGGTCTGTTTATGTCTCTCATTCCTTTTTCAGAATTGGGGCCATATGTACAAACCATTTTTGCTGTCCGAAAAGGCCCGATCAGGCCAGTTCCAACTTCAAAAATGCTTTTACATATGTACAGAACACAAATTGCGAACCAGTACCATGTTACTGAATCGAATTTGTTTTTGCGATTTGGTATTTGAAAGGGGCGTCCCTTCCAAATACTTAATCTGAATGGGATGTATGATTGATTTGCGACTAAATTACGATCGGATTCATTCATATTTTACTGACTCCTTGAAGGAGGTGGTAACATGTTCTCAATAGGGATGGCGTCCCCAAGGGACCCCTTCCTCTTTGACAATGGAAAACAAATATTTTTTAAGAGTAGGAAGTTGTACCCACTGGTCACTGCCTACTCATAAAAATTGAAACCTCAAACTTTAATTTTTTTGTTTTAAAACACAGGCCTTTTTCCTTTGAGGAAAACAGGCTGATTTTAAATAACATGTTTGCTTTAAAAAACAATCACAGACATGGTAGTCTTCTGACCAAAAAAACACTTTTATTTTCATGTGGAGGCTATGTCCTCTTGTTGAATTTTTTCACTAAAGAATGACACACTAATTTTGAAGATTCCCCTAAGACATATATAAATAAAATACATGTATGACATATTTAATTAAAAATACATTTATTTTACACTTTATTTTTTTAATTATATTTAAAATGTAGTATTCATAAACCATATATATTAATATACACACATATATATGTATGAATGTATAAATCTACATTTGTGCATATATATATATATATATATATACACATGAGAGTCCAAGTTTATTCCATATATAACATTAAAAGACAGCACACAAGTGGTTTTGCACTAGAATTTTATGTGCAAAAAGGAACGACGAGTTTCAGCAATAAGCCTGTGTCATAATTCCAGTGGCCCTGAATATAATTTAAATAAATACCTATTAACTAGTTACATAATTACATATCAATTTAATCATTAATTAACAACTGAAAAATAATTAACAATAAGTTTTTAATTATTTATAACTGAATTAACGTCCCATCCTACACCCCTACAAATGCAATAACCCACAACAAAAACAATAACGTAATATTACTAATAAACACACTAAAATAAAAATAGAATTTCAATTTTACATTAAAAAACCCTCAAATAATTTACATAATTAATAATGAACCTAAAAAATGATTAAGAATAATAAACATATTAATAATAAATCAAAAATATTTCTAATTTAATTAACATCCCACTCTATCCCCCTAAAAACCCAACAACACACTATGACACTATAAAATACTAATAACATTTTTTTAAAAGCTACATTAATTAAAATTATAAACTATATTTCTAACATTATTGACAATTATACCAACAGTACAAACATCTAAAATTAACATTTTAATTAAAACATATTAAAATAATTACAATTTATATTGTTTACAATCATATTACTGAAAAGAAATATTAAAAATAATCATATTCTTGAAAACAATATTATTTAGCAAACAAAAATCTTGACAATGATATTCTATAACACAATATTTTGTAATCACAATTTATTTGTAACGATATTTATCTTTTCCAATCTTTCAAATTTGTTATTTTGTCTAAAGACCTAATCTGAGTGATTCCAAGGGTCAGTTGGCTGACCTCCTGACTGAGCTACAGGGACAAAATTAGCTCCAGAGGTACCTTTGAAACTGCCCAATCGACCTGCTGCACTGGACCCACGTGTACTTGCAACTAGACCTTACTGAGCACTGTTGGCTTCTGTTGGAGTGAGTTCCTGATCCCCGAGAGGTGCTTCCCCAGGTCCTGGAACTTTGCCTGGTATCAGTTGATCTCCTCCTGTGAAGAAAGGTGAACTATTGAAGTATTGGGCTCTTCTCAACCAGGTACAGGCCCATTCGCACCGAGACTCTGTTGTTCATGATGACCGCCTATGTAAAGGTCTGGTGAACCTGATTTTCTGCACTACAGAGATGCCAGCAATGACGGGCAATGCGAGAGCTGAACTTTGTGCTACAGTAATAACAGCCCTTGGTGACCAACAACACAAAGCTTAAGCGACAACCAGCTGTGATGCCCCACCAGCTCTTTGGGGTACAGCGATGACAGCCCGCGATGCCTAGACGGCTCTTTGCACCACAGCGGTGATCATCTGTGACGCTCTCTTTGCTCTGCACGATCTCCTCCACAGCAAACTGAACTCTTTTGGCCAGACTTTGAATAGGTAACTTTTTTCAAATGGACTAACCTGGTTCCTGAATATGGCCCACACTTCACACTTCATCATGGTCAGCCTGAATTTGTGCCTTTCCCCCAGTCTAGCATGACCAGATGACCGCGAGAGGCACTTTTTGCCTTTATACGCTATACTTAACTAAAACTTTGAAATTAAATATCTCTGGATCTAATAATTGGATTTTTGTGATTCTAGTAGCATTTAATGTATTAAGTTATACTCTATTTTCTAAATTGGTTAAGGATTTTCTTGTGTTGTATTTTCACTTTATTTATGTTTGTGTACACTAAATACTTCACACCTTACCTCTGAGTTAAGCCTGATTGTTTTTGTGCCAAGCTACCAGAGGGTTAAGCACAGGTTAATTTAGCGGATTTTGTAGTACACACTAACAAGTATTGTGCTTGCTGCTTGTGTAGGGTGTCCATCCCCATCTCAACCAATAATCCAATTTCTTACAAGAATCAACACCCCTCCCTCGCAAAATGAGCATTACACCTAGTGGAATAGATACCCCCACATTAACTAACAAACGGGTCCACTGTTCTCATCCTACGTTCAGTAAAATATGCACTTTCCACATTACCAAGAAACAGGACATGCCGTTACAATCCCACCCAGCTGAGTACACACCTGGCACATATTCTCACTGATTCCTCATAACCAAGGCCAAACACATTTTATGCAAAGTAGCTCACGTTTACACAACGCACATAGCAAAATACGCACACCATCACTTTTAACCCCTTTGATGCTCATGACGGAATGGTTCCATCATGAGCACCGGTGCTCCTGTGCTCAAGACGGAACCATTCCGTCATGAGGACTGGGGCACGAATTCCCTCTGATTCAGGCACCAGAGGATTTATTTTCCACTTTCTACGTGCTCAGGGAGCTATCTCAGCCCCCTGAGCACGTAGAAAGACTGGAGGGATATCATTGGAAAGGGGAGGGCATTTCCCAAGCAGGGTTTCACCCACTAAGACAGCAGGGAGGGAAGGGAGGCCCCTTGAGCATGGGTTTTTGCCTTATTTGTTTAGGGTGGGGATGCATGCCCCCACCACCCACCACAATGAATACCATTCTGCCCCCCTGGGGGGGGGGCAGATGGGGCAGTAGCCCCCACTATGCCCCCCGGGGGGCAAAAAGCCCACTAGAAGCAAGGGATTTTTTGGGGGGCAATTTGAATTAGGGTGAGGGTTGCCCAAAACGGGCATGCCCATGCCCACTCCCACACAAATTACAGTCTTTCTGCCCGCCTGGGAGGCAGATAGGAGCTCTAGCCCCCAATCTGCCCCCCATGGGGGGCAGAAAGCCAACTTGAAACCAGGGATTTTTTGGGGCAATTACACTTAGGGGTGGGGGCTGCCCAAAAGGGGCATGTCAATGGCCCTACCCCCCCTGCCAAAATGACAGCCTTTCTGTCTCCCCTGGTGGGCAGATGGGGGCCGTAGTCCCCAATCTTCCCCCCGCAGGAGCAAAAAACCCACTAGATGCTGGGGATATTTTTTGCCAATTTCAATCAGGGGTGTGGGCTGCCCAAAACAGGCATGCCAATGCCCCCACCTCCCCACAAAAATGTCAGTCTTTCTGCCCCCCTGGGGGGCATATGTGGGCAATCACCCCCAATCAGCCACCCCGGGGGGGGGCAAAAAGCCCACTAGAAACCAGGGATTTGTTTTAATTTATTTGTGTAGGGGTGGGGGCTACCCAAAATGGACATGACAATACCCCCCTCACCCACTCAGAGAAATTCCAGTATTTTTGCCCCCCCAGGGGGACAGATGGGGCAGTGCGATTACGCAGGCTTTTTTTGGGTGGGGGGGTTGCCCAGAATGGGCATACCAATGTCCACACTCCCACAAAAATAGCCACAGTCTTTCTGCCCCCATCTTGGGGGCATACCGGGGCAACCACCCCCTGATTTCCCACCAGGGCGACAGAAAGCCCACTAGGCACAGATTTTTTTTAGCAATGTGCCTACCTGTGGAATTTCGGTCCTAGCACAGCTGGCACATAGGGAAACCTAGCAAACCTGTACATTTTTGAAAACTAGACACCGAGGGGAATCCAGGATGGGGCAATTTGGCTAGCACTCACCAGGTTCTGTTACCCAGAATCCCAGAACTTCAAATTTTGTCCAAAAACTGACTGTTTTTTTGCAAAGTGCCTAGCTGTAGAATATGAACCCTAGCTCTGCTGCTGGCACCTAGGAAAACCTAGAAAACCTTTACATTTTTGAAAACTAGACACCCGGGGGAATCTAGGATGGGGTGACTTGTCTGGATCTCACCAGGTTCTGTTACCCAGAATCCCTTGCAAACCTAAAGATTTGTCAAAACAAACACATTTTCCTCAGATTTCTGTGGTGGAAAGTACTGGAATCTGTGTGGATCCACAAAATTCCACTCAACCCGCACTCCCCAAAGTCTTCCGAGAAAAATAGCACCTCACTTGTGTGGGTGGGTCAAGTACCCGCGACAAACAAGTGCCCAAAACCTATTGAGGCGACATCAAAATTACCTATCACAAAACAACTGGTTTTGCAAGGGGAGTCCCATGAGTTTTTGGCCCCGAAGTCGGCGGCTATCTAGGGAAACCTTCCAAACCCACACAATTCTGAAAACTAGACACCCAGGGGAGTTCAGCAAGATATGGCGTGCATTGGTCCCCCAACATTTCCCTACCCACAATTCCCTGCAAACCTGAAATTTAGCACAAAAAAATCTTTTTTCTTAAATTTCTGTGTGGGAAAGTTCTGGAATCTGCGAGGATCCACAAATTTCCTACCACCCAGCATTCCACCAGGTCTCCTGATAAAAATAATACCTCACTGACGTGGGTGGGTCAAGTACCCGTGACAGGCAACGGCCTAAAACCTATTGAGGCGACATCAAAATTACCTATCACAAAACAACCTGGTTTTGCAGTGGAGTTTCATAAGATTTTGGCCCCCGGCTCAGCGGCCATCTAGGGAAACCTACCAAACCCACACATTTCTGAAAACTAGACACCCGGGGAGTCCAGCAAGGTATGGCTTGTATGGGTCCCCCAACAATTCCCTACCCAGAATCACCTGCAAACCTCAGATTTTGATGAAAAAATAAAAATGTTCTCACATTTCTTTGTGGGAAAGTTGTAGGATCACCGGGCTGACACAAATTTCCTACCACTCAACATTCCCCCAGGTCTCTTGATAAAAATGGTAACTCATTTGTGTCGGTAGGCATAGTGACTGCAACAGGAAATGGCCCAAATCGTACTGTGGAGACTTCAAAATTACCTAAAACAAAACAACCTGATTTTTGGGGCGCACCTGGTTTTTTGGCCCCGGGTTCGGCTGCCATCTAGGGAAACCTACCAAACCCACACATTTCTGAAAACTGGACACCCTGGGGAGTCAAATGAGGTATGGCTTGCATGAATTCCCCAATGTTTCCCTACCCAGAATCCCCTGCAAACCTCAAATTTATCTGAAAAACACCAACTTTTCCACATATTTTTGTGTGGAATCACTGTGCCAGCACAAATGTCCTACCCCAGAAGGTTCTCCTTAGTGTCCCGAGTAAAATGATACCACACTTGTGTGGGTGTCCAATGCAGAATTGGCTAAAAACGTATTTTAAAAAATATATACTTGGAATTCTGCTATTCCTTTTCTCCCTATGTTTGGGCTCTTCCCAGTCACAGGCCCTTGCCCCACCCACACAAGTGAGGTTTCATTTTACTTGGGAGACTAGGGGGAACACTGTGGGGTAGGACATTTGTGCCGGCACGATGATTCCACCCGAACATATGTGGAACATTTGTTCTTTCCAGCTAAATTTGAGGTCTGCAGGGCATTCTGGGTAGGAAAACGTTGGGGGATCCATGTAAGCCATACCTCGATGGACTCCCCCTGGTGTTTAGATTTCAGAAATGTGTGTGTTTGGTAGTTTCCCAAGATGGCCGCTGAGCCCGGGGCCAAAAACCCAGGTGACCCCCCCTTACATAACCAGGTTGTTTTGTGATCTGTCATTTTGATGTCTTCTCAATAGGTTTTGGGCCCTTGCCTGTCGCAGGGACTTGACCCATCCACGCGAGTGAGTTATAATTTTTATTGGCACACCTGGGGGAACCCTGGGTGGTTCGTAGATTCCAAGGGTGCCTGCGCCGACGCATGGCAGCTGTTTCTGCGCCAGCACACGGGAGAGCACAGGAATGTGACATATCATTGTAGATATGTCGCATTCTTGTGCTCTGAAAGTGCCGCAAAAGTAAAAGAATATAATATCCCAACTGATATTATTTGAAGGCAGTTAGCAATGAGGGGGGGGGCGGGATCCGGAGTGGCTTCCTTGTCAGGGTTGGCAGTGATAGGTACTGTCGTAGGGGGTCCAGGAGAGTATTTAGTTCCTTCGAACCGATCCACTAAGTGATCGGCTTGTAGAGAGTAAATCTCGGCGAGAGACAGCCTCGTTGTATGTCCGTAGGGTTCCAAGTAACCACGGAGACGCGGGTCCTGAAGCACATTTACGGCACTGCCCTCGACCCAGTCCTGATGAAGATCCTGAATTAACTGGATCGAAACGCCTTCGACCATCCAGCGCGAATACAGGCGCAACACACAAAGCGGCTCACCGCATTGAACATACTAAATATGAACCTTTAATTCAACTTGGAACCACTGTGTATCAAATGTTTCACTGTATATTTATGCACCATTCACCTTGCGCCACCTACGCTATTTCACATTGACACATGCGTCACTACCTTGGTTTTCACTGTTACACCTAGAGCACCACGTACAATTTGGGTTGTTCTCCATTTTTGTGAATTGTATACTGCAGTGCTGCAATAACTGCAAATTATTTCCTTTATTTTACCCTTACTTAAATATTTGTATAAAATGATGCCTCAAGCGCATGTTAGAATCATACAGTCTCCTTGCCTCCTTTCGGATAATGTTGTAAGCATATCCTTGCTAACTGCCTTCAAATAATACCAGTTGGGATATTATATTCTTTTACTTTATCGCACCCCAATCCCAACACGGTTGACGGGTATCTTGCTCCTGTGTTTTCTACAAAACTGAAAGTGCCGCAGCGTGGCGCAGCCAAAGGGCTTGCGGTGCCACGCTGCGTCACTTTCTTGTAGATCTGCCCCCAAGTGCATAAAAACCTAAGGGGCAGATCCACAAGAAAGTGCCGCAGCGTGCCACCGCAAGCCCTTTGGCTGTGCCACGCTGCGGCACTTTCAGAGCACAGGAATGCGACATATCTACAATGATATGCTGCATTCCTGTGCTCTCCCCTGCATTTGCGCAGAAACAGCTGCCATGCGTCGGCGCAGGCACCCTTGCACCATGGTGCAAGGATGCCTGCGCCATGGGGAGATTGTTTTTGTGAAGGAAGGGGCCCCTTCCTGCAAAAAAGCAATCACTGCAGGCATTTTCCTCTTTCAATGCATGCTGTAGAATGCAGCATGCATTGAAAGAGGAAAAAAACGAGGAGAAATTAAAACATTTTTCCTCGTTTCGCTTGGCTACGCCACCCCTTTGGTGGTGCAGCAAACTGACGCATTTCCAGGTTTACGATTTCTCGTAAATCTGGAAATGCATCAGTGGACATGGGTGTTGCTTGGGATCACCCACAGCAACACCCATGTCCCGCCCCTAACACACAAAGTGTTGCGTGAACAGGGGCGATATTTATAAGCACAGGTTAAGTCACGCAGGGTGACTTTACCTGTGATTGTAAATATCACTTAGCAGGATGCGCCACTGGTGTGTCACGCAATGTGATGCACCAGCGGCGAATGGGGCTTGTAAATGTGCCCCTAAGTGTATGAACTATCCTGAAAATGAATCATCCTTCTGGTATGGTACAGCTATATGAAACCTTAACAGAGTTTAGCCAGATCGATTTTTAGCAAGTAGCGCTATACACAAGCCAGAAATAAACAAAATAGAAACGTGATCACTACCCATGAAAGATCGAATCGGTTTTCTCCAAAAATATATAGAATAATTTTGTAATCTAGAAATATTCATTCAAATAAAACGTGCATTATGCACCTCATGGTGGTCTATGTTCTCAATTTCCAAACTGACTTCTAAACCTGTTTCTATAAATAGCATAGCAGAATGAACAGAACATCGTCCACCTTGGTATTCAGTTCTATCCATGCTAAAACGGTCAACCTAACGTTGCCTGCAGATTTCTTATCTTTACCTCTCAGGCTCTCGACAGCATTCTGACCTGCCGAGGACTTCTGTTTCTCTTAGATTCTTTGGAATAGTAACTAAGGGCGCTCCCTGGGCGAGGGCCGGTGAATAAAATCCCACGAAGCTTTCAGGGCGGTAAATCAAAGAAGCAGTGATTATTGAACAGCATTAAATAGGATTTCCCTGTCCTACACTCTTGGAGCCTCCTCATCTGTCACTCACCAGCCCGTTACACACTGATGGCTCTGGGGTATGCATGCACTGTCTAGATACAAGTCTTAATCAGCGTCACAGAAACACAAGACTTAAAAAGCGGAAGCCTCCAGCTGAGCTACGACCCGTCGGGTGTAATAGGAGAAGCTGCAGCCGCTCTCACCTGATCTGCACTGTCCTTCACACTGTCCATCACCGGAACATGTCGCTTCAGGATATTTTTCGATTGGCAGAATTAAATAAGGTCGAATATTTATAAGTCTCATCTACAATAATGATGAGTTCGAAATCGGTCGATATTTTCCAGAAGTTCCTGCTGGGGACGAGCGTTCGAAATGGCATTCAATGTGTTTTGTCCGTGGGCACAAAGTTCGGCAATGAAAGGGCAGCGCGAAATCTGCCCATGCAGGGTTCACGCCGACTGCCGGGCACCAAGAACAAAAGAACGGAGAATGCCTCTGCTCTTACATAAAAGGCTCTGCTTTGTTCCCTAATCAATGATTTGCGTCTAGAAAAAAGACAGCTGTTGTTTGCATTTTCAACGAGCACTTGATGTGTTGATGTGACAGATATTACTAACGGCCATTTGTGAGACACAAAGAGGGATTGCGACCGACAGACACTTTTAAAAGCATTATATGTGGATGCCAAAATGGCGCGTTTGAGTAATAAGCAGCACGGCTGTTAGACACACAGGCATAGCTGCTATTGAGAATCATATTTCACATTCGCGAGTCTTAGACCTCCTATTTCCAATTCGGACTGTTCTCGGTGCCTTTTAGCACATCTCACCCTGACTAATTCCAGTAGTAGTTGCATTCTGACAATAGTTAATATAGTTGACTTTATTTCAACCTATCTCGATGTGGCAGAGTATGTGATGGGTTTTCCTCAAACAATACGTGAGACTTTAATGTCTGTTTATTAAATCAGTGAGTTTTTTTATTTCAGTTTGTCTACATTTAGTATTTCACGTGAGCTGTATCCTCTATGGTGAAATTAATATTTCCTTTAACATATTTTGCTAGAAAATGTCAAATAATATAGTGCATTACATTTTTCACGGCCTAAGGCAGTGGACAGGCTCGAAAGAAAACAGAACGAAGAACTGGCAAATTCAGTAGGCTTGGCTTTCTTATGGTACATGCACACCTGCCAACATATAGCGCTAAGCAGTCAGCATTACAGAAAAATGCATAAGTAATATCACCTCATCATTAGTCAACGAAACATTACTGCCAAGTCTGCTATTTCATTAGGCTGTTGCACTTAGTGTAAGAAAATGCATTTTTTTGTATGTTCAACCCACAGTTTTTGACTTATGCTGCAGTTGTTTTTGACTCTGAGAGTGCACTGAGGCATGCTAATCACAGCTCTGTACCAGTGTTCTGACCCTTACAATGTGTATGCTGAATTGGCTATACCTAATTGGCAAGTACACACTTACTTATAAGTACCTAGTATGTGGTACCCAGGGCATGTAAGGCAGAGTGTCCACCTAGGGCTGCAGCACTGTTTGTGCCACCCTGAAGGTGACAAAAGACAAAATGGCTCACAGCCTGCCACTGTAGATGAGAAAAACAGTGTTTACAATTCTAGTTTGACTTTGCCATTTAACACCAATTGCAAAGCCATCACTCCCTTAACCCTAAATTCAAGTCTCCCCTAAGAAAGGTCTAAGGAGCCCTATGGCAGGGAGCTATATATTTTGTTTAGGGAGCCATATATATTTCCATATATCTTAACAGCAACACTTTGAAATTGTAGTTTTGCTGGGGAAGAGTTAGTAGCCCAATTGGCTAACAGAGGCTTATCAATTGGCACCCCAGTCTGGCTAACTTCTGAATGGGCTACCTAACTGGGTACAGCTTCAAACTAGTGTTTACATATTTAATTCTACTTGTCTCTTACTGTCTTGTGTCGTAATTAGTAGACTTGTTAAATGAAATAATTGCATTTTATCCATTAATATTAGACTTGTTAAATGAAATGCTTACATTTTATCCATGAGTATTAGATTTGTTAAATTAAATGATTATGTTTTATCCATGATAGAAGAAGGTGTCTGGCGGAGACGTCACGCACCGTTTCTTTTGTAACACTTTTAATTAATTGAAACAATAAACCATTCATTCAACTGGGTACTGTAAGATATCAAATTAATTGTGGCAAAGAAACCCAATCTGATGCCCAGGTTGAGGTTATTGTCACAATTAAGGTTAAATAACTTTTAGAAAGTTGCCACTTTGCTACTAGTTAGTCCAGTGGCCTCAGAAAGGCCCAAGCACACAGACAATTTTCTGCCTGAATAGGGAGACATTTGGATGACTCTGAGGCTAAGAAACAAAGGCAGTTGCCACAGAGTGAAGTTTTAACTCCTCACCCAGGAAGGCCACTCGGTATGTTAGCCCAAAAGGCGAGCTTCAAAGGTAGGCTGCCATTGAATCAGGAGTTTGTTAAAGCGTGACTACTCACCCGTAAGGGTCTCAAGGTGCTAGGGGTGGGGGGGTGCAGGTTCCATTCCATCAAGGAGGGGGTCTGTCGAAGAGCCAGGTTTTGAGGTTTCTTGCGAAGATGGGGAGCGATGTTGTCTCTCTGAGGTGGAGCGGAAGGGCGTTCCATGCTCTGGCCGCGAGGAAGGAGAAGGAGCGGCCTCCCGATCTGGTTTTTCAGGTGCGGGGGACCACGGCGTAGGAGAGCTGGGCTGATCGTAGGATGCGTGGAATTTGAGCCAGCTGTTCAGGTATGCTGGTCCGGTGCCGTGGAGGGCCTTGTGTGCGTGGGTGAGCATCTTAAAGGTGATTCTCGCCTCGACGGGGAGCTAGTGGAGTGTGCGCAGGTGCTGGGAGATGTGGCAGTGTTTTGGCAGGTTGAGGACCAGTCTTGCGGCGGCGTTCTGGATGTTCTGTAGCTTGCGGATGAGGTTTTTGTTTATTCCGGCGTAGAGTGCGTTGCCGTAGTCGAGTCTGCTGGTGACCAGGGCGTGAGTGACTGTCTTTCGGTGTTCGAGGGGGATCCATTTGAAGGTCTTACGAAGGAGGCGGAGGGTGTGGAAGCAGGAAGATGAGACAGAGTTGATCTGGCGGTCCATTTTGAGCTCGGAGTCCAGGATGATTCCCAGGTTGCGTGCGTGGTCTGTGGGGGTTGGCGGGTTTCCGAGGGCGGTGGGCCACCAGGTGTCGCTCCAGGCGTCGGGGTTTGGGCCCATGATGAGTACTTCTGTTTTGTTGGTGTTTAGTTGTAGGCAGCTGTTTTTCATCCATTTGGCGACGGCTTCCATGCCTTCTCGAAAGTTGCGTCTGGCGGTGTTGGGCTCGTTAGATAGGGAGAGGATGAGCTGGGTGTCGTCTGCGTATGACACGATGTTGAGTCAGTAGGTTCTGACGATGGGGGCAAGTGGAGCCATTTAGACATTGAAGAGCGTCGGGCTGAGGGAGGAGCCCTGGGGGACTCCGCAGGTGGTAGGTGTGGGGTCTGAGAGGAAAGGGGGGAGTCTGACCCGTTGCGTCCTGCCGGAGAGGAAGGAGCAGATCCAGTCGAGGGCCTTGTCCTGGATTCCTGCGTCGTAGAGTCTGCATATTAGGGTGCGGTGGGAGACTGTGTCGAACGCCGCTGATAGGTCTAGGAGGATGAGGGCTACTGTTTCTCCTTTGTCCAGTAGGGTGCGGATGTCGTCTGTTGCGGCGATGAGGGCGGTTTCCGTACTGTGGTTTTTTCTGAAGCCGGATTGGGAGGAGTCGAGGATGTTGTGTTCTTCAATGAATGTGGCGAGTTGGCTGTTGATGGCTTTCTCGATGACTTTCGCTGGGAAAGGGAGCAGGGAGATGGGTCTGTAGTTTTTGAGGTCGGTGGGGTCCGCTGAGGGTTTCTTTAGGAGGGGGTTGACCTCGGCGTGTTTCCAGTCATCGGGGAACGAGGCGGTTGCCAGGGAGCGGTTGATGGTGTGGCGGAGCATGGGTGCGATGGTGTCGGCGGCTCTGTTGAAGATGTGGTGGGGGCAGGGGTCGGTAGGGGCCCCTGAGTGGATTGACTTCATTGTCTTCAGTATGTCTTCGGTGGTGAGGGCTGTCCAGTCATCAATCGCTGGTTTCCGGGTGTCGGGGGTGGTTGGTGAGGGTTCAGTGTGTTGGTTGTCTTCGTCGAAGTTGTCGTAGATGCTCTTGATTTTGTGGTAGAAAAAGGTGCTGAGTTTGTCACAGAGGTCTTGTGAGGGAGGGATGTCGGTAGACTCGCTGGTGGGTTGGGCGAACTCCTTGATGATGCTGAAGAGTTCCTTGCTGTTGTGTGCATGGGTGGAGATTCTGTCTTCAATCGCTTTTTTCCTAGTTTTTCTGATGAGTTGATGGTGGGCGTTGGTGGCGGCTCTAAAGTTGTTGTGGGCTTCTGTGGATTTGGTGTTTCTCCAGGCCTTTTCGAGGTGGCGGCATGTGTGCCTGGACTCTCGAAGTTCGGTGGTAAACCATCTAGCTTTCTTGGCACGGGTATTGTTGTTTTTCTTGAGGGGGCTATGGTGTTGGTGCTGTCCGAGATCCATCTATGCAGGGTTCGGGCTGCGGTGTTGGGGTCGTCTTTTTCTGCGATGGTTGTGGTGGAGTTGTTGAGTGAGGAGGTGAGCTGGTCGTCGGTGATTTTGGTCCAGTTTCTTTGTGGAAGCAGGTGCTGGTGTCTGTGGATGGTTCTGAAGGTGAAGTGGACGCAACGATGGTCGGTCCATGGGAGTTCGGTGGTGTGGCTGAAGGTGATGGAGTTTCCTGTAGTGAAGAGGGGGTCGAAGGTATGTCCTGCTGAGTGCGTAGGCTCGGTCACGATCTGGCAGAGTCCAATGTTGTGGAGGTTGTCCAGGAGGCATGTGGTGTTGGGGTCCAGTTGATTGACGAGGTGGAAGTTGAGGTCTCCCAGCAGGGTGTAGTTGGTGGATGCGATGGCCTGCGCGGAGATAATGTCCGTGATGGAGTTGGCGAAGGGTCCGCGGGGTCCAGGGGGTCAGTAGATGAGGGTTCCTCGGAGGGCGGCGGTGGGGCTGGCCAGTATCTTGAAGTGAAGGTGTTCCATCAGTTTTGTGGACTTGTCAGGGAGTGTGCTCAGGCGGAGGCTGGATTTGTGGACGATGGCGATTCCTCCTCCTGGGTGGGTGGGGTGGTCCTTCCTGGAGATCTTGTATCCTTGGGGGATGGCGATGGCGATGTCCGGTCCCGAGGTGGTGTTGGTCCAGGTTTCGGTGAAGAATGCTACGTCCGGGGTGGTGCTGTCGAGGAGGTCCCAGATTTCGGTGGCGTGTTTGTGGAGGGATCGGACGTTGAGGAGGAGGCATTGCAGGGTCTTCGGTTGGGTTGTGTTCTTGTGGGCGGGTTGTGCTGGCTCCGTGTTCTTGGCGGTGCTGCTGGTGTGCCGGCAGCGGTGACAGCTGAAGGGTCCATGGGTGTCGGCTGGTGATGCTAGCTTGCAGTTGTTGTTGCAGCCTGGGTTGAGTGCGTGGAGTGCTGCTGGGTCGTAGCGTTGGTGGGGCGGAGGTCCAGGGTTCCTGGTGCTGGTCGCGGACGGGTCGTGGACGGGCGCAGACGTGCTTGCCTTTGACGCGCCTTCGCAGTGGCCGCCATTAAGTAGGGGTCGGGAGGGCTGGACAGCTGGGAGGCGGGAGCAGGGAGGGGAGCTGGATTGGGCCGGTCGCGCTGGGGGGAGGGGCCATGGGGGGAGCAGCGGCGGGGAAAGGTAAAGGGAGGAAAGAAGGGATAAAGAAAAAAGGGAAAATAAGCAGAAATAAGGCACAAAAGAGCAGAGATGCAGAAAAGAGCAGAAAGGTGAAAGATACAAAGGGTAGAAAAACCAGTGAAAATGAGTGAAGGAGCAGAGGGAGAGAAAGGGAAAATGGGCAGAAATAAGGCACAAAAGAGCAGAGGTGCAGAAAGGTGAAAGATAGAAAGGGTAGAAAAACGAGTGAAAACGAGTGAAGGAGCAGAGGGAGAGAAAGGGAAAATGGGCAGAAATAAGGCACAAAAGAGCAGAGATGCAGAAAGGTGCAGAAAGGTGAAAGATAGAAAGGGTAGAAAAATGAGTGAAGGAGCAGAGTGAGAGAAAGGAGACAGAGGTCCACTGGACCACCAGGGATGAGGCGCAGGGACACCTGCGGGTGGAGGAGGGCCTCGATCACCAACACTCAAGAGTGCAGGGGCAGGGGCACCTCACTTAATGGTGGAGCTGCGAGGGTGGGAGAGCAATTTCACTGACAATGAGTCAGTGGTCTTGCTCGCCTGTCCTCGCAGTGGCCGCCATTAAGTAGGGGTCGGGGAGGGCTGGACAGCTGGGAGGCGGGAGCGTGGAGGGGAGCTGGATTGGGCCAGTCACGCTGGGGGGAGGAGCCACGGGGGCAGCAGCGGCGGGGAAAGGTAAAGGGAGGAAAGAAGGGATAAAGAAAAAAGGGAAAATAAGCAGAAATAAGGCACAAAAGAGCAGAGATGCAGAAAAGAGCAGAAAGGTGAAAGATAGAAAGGGTAGAAAAACCAGTGAAAATGAGTGAAGGAGCAGAGGGAGAGAAAGGGAAAATGGGCAGAAATAAGGCACAAAAGAGCAGAGGTGCAGAAAGGTGAAAGATAGAAAGGGTAGAAAAACGAGTGAAAACGAGTGAAGGAGCATAGGGAAAGAAAGGGAAAATGGGCAGAAATAAGGCACAAAAGAGCAGAGATGCAGAAAGGTGCAGAAAGGTGAAAGATAAAAAGGGTAGAAAAACCAGTGAAAATGAGTGAAGGAGCAGAGGGAGAGAAAGGGAAAATGGGCAGAAATAAGGCACAAAAGAGCAGAGGTGCAGAAAGGTGAAAGATAGAAAGGGTAGAAAAACGAGTGAAAACGAGTGAAGGAGCAGAGGGAGAGAAAGGGAAAATGGGCAGAAATAAGGCACAAAAGAGCAGAGATGCAGAAAGGTGCAGAAAGGTGAAAGATAGAAAGGGTAGAAAAACGAGTGAAGGAGCAGAGTGAGAGAAAGGAGACAGAGGTCCACTGGACCACCAGGGATGAGGCGCAGGGACACCTGCGGGTGGAGGAGGGCCTCGATCACCAACACTCAAGAGTGCAGGGGCAGGGGCACCTCACTTAATGGTGGAGCTGCGAGGGTGGGAGAGCAATTTCACTGACAATGAGTCAGTGGTCTTGCTCGCCTGTCCTCGCAGTGGCCGCCATTAAGTAGGGGTCGGGGAGGGCTGGACAGCTGGGAGGCGGGAGCGTGGAGGGGAGCTGGATTGGGCCGGTCACGCTGGGGGGAGGAGCCACGGGGGCAGCAGCGGCGGGGAAAGGTAAAGGGAGGAAAGAAGGGATAAAGAAAAAAGGGAAAATAAGCAGAAATAAGGCACAAAAGAGCAGAGATGCAGAAAAGAGCAGAAAGGTGAAAGATAGAAAGGGTAGAAAAACCAGTGAAAATGAGTGAAGGAGCAGAGGGAGAGAAAGGGAAAATGGGCAGAAATAAGGCACAAAAGAGCAGAGGTGCAGAAAGGTGAAAGATAGAAAGGGTAGAAAAACAAGTGAAAACGAGTGAAGGAGCAGAGGTAGAGAAAGGGAAAATGGGCAGAAATAAGGCACAAAAGAGCAAAGATGCAGAAAGGTGAAAGATAGAAAGGGTAGAAAAACGAGAGAAGGAGCAGAGTGAGAGAAAGGAGACAGAGGTCCACTGGACCACCAGGGATGAGGCGCAGGGACACCTGCGGGTGGAGGAGGGCCTCGATCACCAACACTCAAGAGTGCAGGGGCACCTCACTTAATGGTGGAGCTGCGAGGGTGGGAGAGCAATTTCACTAACAATGAGTCAGTGGTCTTGCTCTCCTGTCCCCGCAGTGGCCGCCATTAAGTAGGGGTCGGGGAGGGCTGGACAGCTGGGAGGCGGGAGCGGGGATGGGAGCTGGATTGGGCCGGTCGCGCTGGGGGGGGGGGGGGCGCAGGGGCAGCAGCAGCAGGGAAAGGTAAAGGGAGGAAAGAAGGGATAAAGAAAAAAGGGAAAATAAGCAGAAATAAGGCACAAAAGAGCAGAGGTGCAGAAAAGAGCAGAAAGGTGAAAGATAGAAAGGGTAGAAAAACAAGTGAAAACAAGTGAAGGAGCAGAGGGAGAGAAAGGGAAAATGGGCAGAAATAAGGCACAAAAGAGCAGAGGTGCAGAAAGGTGAAAGATAGAAAGGCTAGAAAAACGAGTGAAAACGAGTAAAGGAGCAGAGGGAGAGAAAGGGAAAATGGGCAGAAATAAGGCACAATAGAGCACAGATGCAGAAAGGTGCAGAAAGGTGAAAGATAGAAAGGGTAGAAAAATGAGTGAAGGAGCAGAGTGAGAGAAAGGAGACAGAGGTCCACTGGACCACCAGGGATGAGGCGCAGGGACACCTGCGGGTGGAGGAGGGCCTCGATCACCAACACTCAAGAGTGCAGGGGCAGGGGCACCTCACTTAATGGTGGAGCTGCGAGGGTGGGAGAGCAATTTCACTGACAATGAGTCAGTGGTCTTGCTCGCCTGTCCCCGCAGTGGCCGCCATTAAGTAGGGGTGGGGGAGGGCTGGACAGCTGGGAGGCGGGAGCGGGGAGGGGAGCTGGATTGGGCCGGTCGCGCTGGGGGGGAGGTGCCGCGGGGGCAGCAGCGGCGGGGAAAGGTAACAGGAGAAAGAAGGGATAAAGAAAAAAGGGAAAATAAGCAGAAATAAGGCACAAAAGAGCAGAGATGCAGAAAAGAGCAGAAAGGTGAAAGATAGAAAGGGTAGAAAAACCAGTGAAAATGAGTGAAGGAGCAGAGGGAGAGAAAGGGAAAATGGGCAGAAATAAGGCACAAAAGAGCAGAGGTGCAGAAAGGTGAAAGATAGAAAGGGTAGAAAAACGAGTGAAAACGAGTGAAGGAGCAGAGGGAGAGAAAGGGAAGATGGGCAGAAATAAGGCACAAAAGAGCAGAGATGCAGAAAGGTGAAGAAAGGTGAAAGATAGAAAGGGTAGAAAAATGAGTGAAGGAGGAGAGTGAGAGAAAGGAGACAGAGGTCCACTGGACCACCAGGGATGAGGCGCAGGGACACCTGCGGGTGGAGGAGGGCCTCGATCACCAACACTCAAGAGTGCAGGGGCAGGGGCACCTCACTTAATGGTGGAGCTGCGAGGGTGGGAGAGCAATTTCACTGACAATGAGTCAGTGGTCTTGCTCGCCTGTCCCCGCAGTGGCCGCCATTAAGTAGGGGTGGGGGAGGGCTGGACAGCTGGGAGGCGGGAGCGGGGAGGGGAGCTGGATTGGGCCGGTCGCGCTGGGGGGGAGGTGTCGCGGGGGCAGCAGCGGCGGGGAAAGGTAACGGGAGAAAGAAGGGATAAAGAAAAAAGGGAAAATAAGCAGAAATAAGGCACAAAAGAGCAGAGATGCAGAAAAGAGCAGAAAGGTGAAAGATAGAAAGGGTAGAAAAACCAGTGAAAATGAGTGAAGGAGCAGAGGGAGAGAAAGGGAAAATGGGCAGAAATAAGGCACAAAAGAGCAGAGGTGCAGAAAGGTGAAAGATAGAAAGGGTAGAAAAACGAGTGAAAACGAGTGAAGGAGCAGAGGGAGAGAAAGGGAAGATGGGCAGAAATAAGGCACAAAAGAGCAGAGATGCAGAAAGGTGAAGAAAGGTGAAAGATAGAAAGGGTAGAAAAATGAGTGAAGGAGGAGAGTGAGAGAAAGGAGACAGAGGTCCACTGGACCACCAGGGATGAGGCGCAGGGACACCTGCGGGTGGAGGAGGGCCTCGATCACCAACACTCAAGAGTGCAGGGGCAGGGGCACCTCACTTAATGGTGGAGCTGCGAGGGTGGGAGAGCAATTTCACTGACAATGAAGGCCACTTGTGTCAACATTCCTGAGCAAGATGCCTTTTTTTCCTGAAGACAAGTTGAAGACAGGGACAGAGAGGTAAAGCCCATCCACAAATTGGTTTCCAGTGGGCATGTAGCTCACAGGTAGTCACACTTCTTGGATGGGCTACAAAGCTCCGGATTATCAGGAAATGGTCTAGACATTTTGAGAGTGTCTTGAACAGTGTTCTCTGGAACAGCCAGATGCACACATTGCAAGAAACATGTCACTAGAAGGTAAGGGACCCAGTAACTCATTGGCTAGTTACTGCATTGGACCCTCAGGGCACTTTCCTGGGATAAATATGGCACGCTTGGCACCCTGCTTACCAGATCACTTTGGATTTAACCTCATGGCTGCTATTGATATTCCTCTCCTGTGCTGGACAATAATAGGAATGGGTGTGGTCATGACGAGCTTAGCTCGTCATGAGCACATGAGCTCCGTGCATCATGACGAGCTGAGCTCATCATGAGCACGGAAAAGACTGAAAAAGGACTGCCCTGTTGTGCTTGAAACTGCAAGAAGAGAGGTTGCACCTTTGGGAGGGCTGTACCTGCTGTATTTTATACTAGTAGAGTTTGAAATATGCCTGCGGGTCCTGACCCAGGGAAAAGTGGATTGCCAACTCCAGAGCAAAGCAGTGACTCCAAGGATCAGGTGGATGATCCCCCGGAACCAACTCCAGGGACACAAGAGCTGAAGAAGCACAAACTGGCAAGTTGGTAGCCACTGCAGAAGTGTTGTCACTACCTGCCACTGGGTGCACAAAGTGACCAATCCTCAATAGGCAAAAGTTGCACCTGAATATGCTGGACCCATTAGTGCCATTAAAGTCCGGATTAGTCAACCAAGAGGGATGCAGGCCCCCACCATAGGATTTTGCCCCAACTGCGATCCAAGGAGACCAGTAGCCCTGCATCAGCTCGCCAGCTACTGCAACAAAGACTGAGTACACCCCTGTCAATCTCACCTTAACCAGAACATCCTTGAGCATCATTTCACCTGTATCCTCACATAAGGATCACTCCATTACAGGTTATGGCAGTCATCCTGTAAAGATGGGAACTTGCCTTAAAAATGATCTGGTGGCCAGGTAACTGTCCAAAGTATCTCTTCTGGCCCCCAGACCACCATCCTGTTGGGTTGGAGTGTCATACTAACTCTTTCAAATTTTTCAAAAGTTTACAAACTTTTTGTTGGCAATGCATGTTTCTGGTTGCATTTAAAAGTATTTATATCGTAAACAATCTCTATCCATGGAACGCTCCAGTGAATTTTGATGATCAAGGTTTCTAAAAATTTATAAAAATAGGCATTATTTGTATACATTGTTGTGATGTCTCTTTCATGTTGTTTGACTCTCTAATTACATTGCTTGTTTCTATTAAATCTTTTTCACTAAGTTCCTTTGTCAAGCCTTTCTGCTCAAAGCCACAGCTACCCAGGGTTGTGCAAAGATGATACAAACACGCCTGACTGGACCCATGACAGTTTTTGCCACTGTGTTCCATGATAAGGCACCTGTGGCTCACTGGTTAGAGGAGGCAGACCCTGAAGCAGAGGTCAGACCCGGGACCGGGGTTCAATTCCCGACGCGGCAGGGTCTTGAGCCCATATGTCCACGGACTCGATCATTTTCGCTTCGGTGCCTACTCGAATCACGGGTTCACACTCTGTAACTCTGGGCAATAGCTTGCTTAATCTCCACTACGGCCCCCCCACGGTGGGATGCCTGGCTTTCACCTTGGGGATGCCCAGTACGGGTTATCTCACAGGGAAAAGCCAGGACGGGTTCCCAAAGCAAGCGCCTTGAGACCGTGCGGTGAAAAGGCGCTATATAAGAACCTTTGACATTTGACATTTGACATCTTGTATAATATACCCAAATCTTCCCACTTAGTATATTCCTGTTCTACTTGAAATTGTGCATGCATATTTAGGTATTCAATATTAACACAAGAGAATGTTCATTCATCATACTATAATCATTTCATTAATTTTCATGTGTTTGTTTAGGTTTTTTCAACAGTCTTTGAATCATATTCTTGAAACATGTCTAATTATTCTATTGTTTTACCCTTCACTCTATGATTTTATTACAAGAGCAGAGGCCTATATTATGTTTTTATAACTTTCTACTTTTATAATAGTAAGCCATGAACCACAAAAAACTATACATCCCAGCGAACCCTGGGGTCACAAGCTATAGGTTGAGGGGAATTGAAGCCAGCAGTTAGTCATAAGATTAGCCTGTATGCATCAGTCACAAAAAACTAAAAGCCTCTTTTCTGGCTGCTTAGCGATGAGGTAAGTACTCCCTGATATGTTTGTTATTGAACATTTAATGGTGTTTTGGCTTAAATGGGCTGTTTCCCATGGTTGTAGGTCCCACGTCCTTTGTTTCTACATATTTATATAGATTATTGGGCATTGTTTTTGCTTTCCTACTACTTGAGCTCCCACTACTGGCACAACATATTTCATGCACCGATATTGGACTATGACATGGAGAATACAATCAGGGCATGGCATAAACAGGAACAATGAAAATGACAAATTACATGAAGTGGACATTCTGATTTCTTTTTTTTTTTTTTCAGTTTAGTAAAGTTTTATTTTGTTTAAGAAAAAAAAAGTACATCATAATATAACAGCATGACAAAAATCAGAACCAATATGAGAGAACAATGGGAGATAAATGGAGAGGAAAAATGGTTCAGATAAAATATGAAAAGGAAGAAAATGGAAGAAAGAGAGAAAGATAAGAAAAGAAAAAGAAAAAAGAAGGGGAGAGAGAAAGAGGGAGGGATGGTTAGGGAGGGGGATAAGAGGATAAGAAGGTAGCGAAAGGCAGCCAGATAAGGTCAGACTTAATTTTTAAAGTGACAGAAGAAGAAGAAGCAATTGCAATTCTGTGCTCATCACATGGGGAGAAGTGTGGCTCACTGGTTAGAGGAGGCAGACCTGGAAGCAGAGGTCAGCCCGGGACCAGGGTTCAATTCCCGGCTCGACGGGGTCTTGAGTCCTAAAATGTCCATGGACTCGACAATTCTCGCTCCGGTGCCTACTCGATTCACGGGTTCACACTCTGCGACTCTGGGCAATAGCTTGCTTAATCTCCACAACGGCCCCTCGCGGCGGGAGGCCTGGCTTTCACCTTGCGGATACCCTACCGGGGTTATCTCACAGGGGAATACCAGGACGGGTTCCCTAAGCAAGCGCTTAGAAACCGCTTGGTGATTTGCGCTATATAAATTCCTGTACATTTACATTTACATTTACATATGAAATTCCACCATGTATGCACAGACAATTTAGTATTATCCTTCCAACAAGACAAAATTACTTTGAATGCAGTTGCAATGAAAAGATCAAATAATTTAGCATTATAGGAATGTAAGTCTAAAACATCAGATATGGAACCTAAAAAAACGTGAAGCGCTGAGAATGGTTCAGAAAAAAGAAAAATACGCATGCAATAATCCCAAACTGAGCTCCAAAAAGTAAGAACAGAGGGGCAATCAAACAAGAGGTGTTTGAGCGTGCCAGGGTGAGAGGAACAGGACCAACAAAGGGGGGAGGATGAAGGGGAGAATTTTGTTATGCTTACAGGGGTAAGAAGAGCTCTATGGTATAGAAAAAAAAGTGATTGAGTAATACGAGCTGAAATCGAAGTCTTAAACAACTTACACCATAAGCGATCCCAAACATCAACAGATAACGAGAAAGATAAATCAGTTTCCCAAACAGTTTCAATAATGGTTTTAGGTCTAAGACCAACAGTATCTAATAACAGTTTATAAATTAGAGCAGCTTTAGGGATTTGTTGAGTAAACAAAGGATATAGAGGAGTGGTAGGAGTAAGGGAAGGAAGGAGATCAAAAGGAGGAAGGGTAGACAAATGAGATAAAATGGCAGAAGTAATAATGTCATATTCTTTGCGAAAGTGTACAGGTAAATCAAACATGGTTTGCATTACAGAAAATGAAATAATGGAGGAATCAGAGAAAAATTGGTATACAAACATAATATCCTTTTCTTTCCAATACTTGAAATAAAAAGATTTACCCTTATACTTAAGATATTTGTTATACCATACACTAGAAGAAAGAAAACATTGTAAGGGGGATGAATCTTTCGAGAATACAGTGTGCAGTAGAGTATGTGAGTATTTCAGTACAGGGTGAGTATTCAAGAATGAACAATTTGACATAAAAAGAGATTGTTGGAAAGTAAAATCTTTCAACAAGGACCGTTCGAGTGCAATCCATCTGGGCAGAGGGGTATCATTGAAATTGAAAGCCAATGAGAAAGCTTGTTTTATTAAAAATGCAGAGTGGTATGACTGAAAGTCAGGAAAGTGAACCCCACCTTCAGATTTCGGGCGTATAAGTTTATGTAAAGCAATACGAGGTCTTTTATTATTCCACAGAAATTTAGAGCAGATGGAGTTCAACCGGTTGAAATATAATTTAGGGATTTTCACAGGAAGCATGGAGACAGTGTACAGAATATGTGGGGAAATCATCATTTTAATGGTGTCTAAACGACCCCACCATGAAAGAAAAAGGGAAGACCATAATTGAAGAAGTGATTGAATTTTTTGAGTAAGAGAGGTAAAGGTCAGTTTAAGTGTGTCACCTAAAGTAGAGGAGAACCAAATACCCAAGTATTTGATCTTGGAGGGACACCAGGCAAAATCAGTTGATGCAAACATGTATTGGTAACAGGATGAGTTTAAGGGTAGGACCTCAGTTTTAGAGAGATTAAGCTTATATCCAGAAACAGAGGAGTATAAGCGGACTTCTTCTAAAAATGGAGGAAGGGAAGAAACAGGATTAGCCATGTAAACCAGGACATCATCGGCATATGCCGAAATTTTTGTCTCAAACGATGACAATTTGAACCCATTAATTAGGGGGTTAGAGCGGATTTTAATGAGAAAGGGTTCAAGGCAAAGAATAAAAAGTAAAGGGGAAAGGGGGCAGCCTTGTCTCGTTCCTCTGGTTAAGGCGAAAAATTGTGAGAATTGATTATTAACAAAAACACTTGCACGAGGAGCAGAATAGAGTAGTTTAACTAAAGAAATGAAGGAGGGGCCAAACCCAAACCATTGTAATGATTTTAACATGAAATTCCAATTAATACGGTCAAACGCTTTCTCAGCGTCCAGGGATAAGGCAGCTAGGGGGGCTTTAAAACGTTTACTATGTGAAATAATATTGGCAAAAACACGGGCATTGTCAGCAGCAAGTCTACCTTTCACAAAACCAACTTGATCAGTGCTGATTAGCAGAGGGATAAGGGATTCAAGGCGGGCAGCTAAAATTTTGGCAAAAATTTTACAATCGTAATTAATAAGGGAGATGGGACGGAAGTTTTTACACAAGGAATGGTCTTTGTCAGGCTTGGGGATTATGATTATTAGGGCATCCAAAAAGGATCCAGAGGCTTTGGCATTAGTAATAAAGGAGTTGAAAAGTTGTAACAGATGAGGAACAAAAATAGTGTGCATGGTGGAATAAAACTCAATTGGGAGACCATCTGGGCCAGGGGCTTTCGATTTCTTTAGGGATGTAATTGCCTTGAGAATTTCCTGAGGAGTAATTTCAGTCTCTAGTTGATGGAATTCGGTAGGGAGAGATGGGGGAGGGGGGAGGTCTTTGAAAAAACGGGAGAGGTCATCATCATCAGGATGCGTATCATCAGTATACAGGAGTTTATAGTAGTTATGGAATACTTGTGCAATATCCTCATCAGAAGAAACCAGAGTGTTGGTTGCTTCGTTGAGAATGGGGCCAATTGATTTTCGTTCAGATTTAATTTTGAGATAATTTGCTAACATTTTTCCAGCTTTATTCTGACCCCCGTGAAATTTAGATTTAATCTTCAAAAGGGTGTTACAAGCTTCAACCGTGGTAAGTTGATTGAGGTCAGATTTGGCTTTGATAAGTTGGAGGAGAGCGTCAGGATTCTTGGAAGAAAAATAAGAGTGTTCTAGGGTCTTGATGTTGGAGAGTCGGGCGATATATTTAGCGCGGTTGAGTTTTTTCTTTTTAGAAACATACGAAATTGTGAAACCAGGTAAGGCAGCTTTAAAGGCATCCCAATTATTCGAGACTGACGTGTCAGCAGGTAAATTGAGGGAAAAGTATTCAGAGATGAAATCTTTAACTTTAGACATAAAGACAGAATCGGAGAGAAGGAAAGTATTAAATTTCCATCGATTAAAAGAGGAGGAGGTTTGAGCTAAGTCAAAAGTGGCATAAACAGGTGCATGGTCTGATAAAAAAATAGAACCAATTTCGGATTTCTGAATCGTAGGGAGAAGGGATTTGCTGACTAGAATATAGTCAATTCTGGACCTGGTGTGGTGAACATTGGAGTAAAATGTATATTCGAGTGAGTTCGGATTGCATGTTTTCCATACATCAAAAAGGGGACGTGAGGCAATGGCTGATTGAAAGGATTTATGTGTCTTATCAGGCTGGAATTTGGAGGAAGACAGTCTATCTGAAAAGGGATCTAACCATTGGTTAAGGTCACCAGCTATGATAATGTTAGGGCAGTCAATGGAGGAAATGAGGACTTTGATGTCAGACCAAAATTTAGGATCTGGTCGGACAGGCCCATAAATAGTTAGGAGTACCATCGTTTTGTTTTGTATAACCACTTTTGACATAACCCAGCGACCTTCATCATCCGATTGAGAGGAGAGAATTTGAACATCCAAACCTTTACGAAATAGTATAGCAACACCACCTTTTTTATCAACAGCAGGAGAAAATACAACTTGACCCACCCAAGCCCTCTTAAGTTTCAATGATTCAACATCTGTACAATGAGTCTCTTGGAGAAAAGCAATCTGAGCATTTAACTTGGATAAGTGGGACAGTACCTTTTGACGTTTAACAGGGTTGCCAAGACCACGAACATTCCACGTCACAAAATTACACATGATGGGAGACAAGATATAAGGATAACATCTGGGTCCAATACACTGCGGGTGAACAACTACAAGGAGAGACAGTGGAGACAAACATGTTAGAAATGAGAATCAAATACCGAATATTAACAAAGGCAAGGAAAATCGGGTAAATATAGAGAAACATTAGACGAATGAGCATTTCAATCATAAGGAAACAAGAAGGGGAGCAATGAAAAGTACGGTAGGCAACAATAAGAAAGGAAGGTAGGTATACAAAGAAGAACACAGAACATAAATGAACAAGGGGAAAACATGCATGGCCTGTGAAAAGAAAAAAGAGAGAAGAAAGAAAGAGAAGGAGAAAGATAACAAACAGATCAAGGCAAAGAAGCCAGATCTGAGAGAAAAGAGAATACCGAGACATTAGGAGCATGGAGACGCCGGCGAAGGCGCCAACCCCACAGAGCGAGGAAAACGCGGGAATATAGATAGGAGATAAACAAAAAGAAGAGAAGTCGTAGTAAGGAATTACAAGGAAGAGACCAGGACAAGGCCACAACAGTCGTCAGGACATAAGACAAGTGAATGCAGGAAATAGAAAAGAATTAGTTTCAGTCATTGGTGTCCATAGTGAAAGAAGAAGCAGAGACATTTCGGAGATACTCTCGAACCTTCAGAGGATCATCAAATGTACGGGAACGACCGTTGTGAGTTATTTTGCAGAGACAAGGATGTAGGATTCCATATTGAATGTTCAAGTCCCTCATATGTGGTCGTAGATTGAGGAACTCCTTGCGACGAGCATTCGTGGCGTTTGATAAGTCCTGGGCAATAAAGATGTTATGGCCCGACCAGAGGAGGCGACGTTTTAGTCTTGCAGCTTTAAGAACAGTCATCAATTCGGTGAATTCAAGAAAAAGCAGGATAATGCCTCTAGGTTTGGCCGGGTTGGACGTGGGACGGCCCAAACGGTGAGCACGCTGTATGTTTAGAGGAGTAGATTCTGGTTGGAGTTCCAAAAGTTCATAGAGGAATTTGCGGACGAAGGACACCATGTCGGCCCCCTCAAGGGACTCCGGAATACCATAAATACGAAGGTTATTCCTCCTGTTACGATTTTCAAGGTCCTCTGTGTGAAGTTTCAACTGCTGTATCTCCTTTTCAAGAATAGGAATTTTCGTAGATACATCCTGGACGTCACTGATGCGTTGTTCTAGTTGCAAAACCTTGTTCTCCATAACAACCCAACGATCTTCTATCTGCTTGAGCTTCTCGTTAGTTGCCACCATAAATGGTTGTAAGCCACGAACCTCTTCTAGGATGGAGTCCAGCACAGGGTTCGGAGAGGAGCGAATTGGAGAAGGAGGGTCATTCTTAAGGCGTTTCGGTTTGGTACCGGTGACAGACGATCTCGTATGACCCGCGTCCTGAGACATGATGCCAGCAGCAGGGCAAACTAGGAGGACCGCAGGGATGGAAGTCACACCGCAATAGCCAAAAAGTTGAGACCCTATAAGTAGAGCTAGAAGAGGCACTGGCAGGAAGAGGGCATAGAAGAGGTAATAAGGAGCAATGGAGAAGCAATACCTCAAACCCACATGACATGCGTCGAAATGGTGCGAAAATCAATGCAATACGCAGTCAGAAAACCATCCAGGAATATGGAAGTAGAGAAACAGCAAAGCGTCCATATTAAATGAGACCCAAGGGGATCAATTAATACTCCACAGAGGATTATATGTAGATGAGAGGAAGGTGTTGAACATCGCGCAAGAAACACCACAAAATGGCCGCCGCTATTCAGTATTGATATAATTAGAAGCCATGAAGAGAGCTGCGGCGCCAAAAGTCATGGAGGTAGAGTAGGAGCATAATGGATGTTCCCTACAACATACCTTATCAAAATATGTCCATTGGTTGCAGCAGGAGAACAGCAGGCTGTTGAGGCGGCAAAGGTGAAAGGAAAACGGAACGCGAGCTCGGCGGCACAAAATGGCGGCCGCTCGCGTCCCACAGCAGCCGAGGGATACTTAGCGGCAAAACTTGTTGAGAGCGGCAATTAGGAGAGCCGCTGCATCGCGCAACACACGGGGACCATGTTCCGCCGTGCAGGGATGCCACTTGCTGGTCTCCGCATGCGAGGGAAGTATCGGGAAAACAGCTGCAATTCCCGCATCGTCACGGAGCTCACGGAGGCAGCGCCATTACTCGCCGGCGCGTAAGCCACGCCCCCGACATTCTGATTTCTAAAACTTGAATTTCAGTATTCATACACATATACGTTGTATTTTGTTTTCATGTACATTGAGTTTGAGCTGAGAGCAAGAGTTATCAAGGATCTGGTATTTTTCATGTGATTCTGAAGTTGAAGAGGAAATATTGGTAAAACAAACCTATATTCTTTCCTCAATACTTCTGTTTTAAAGTTCATGCTTTAAGATATTGGCTCATGGGCTTGCACAACCGTCGTAAACCTGACCCTCACTTGCAGGTAGTAGCAAACCGCACACATTCCATTCTGAAGATGCACACTCTTTTGGTGAGAGTCTCTATCTCCAGAAAAAAATCAGAATTGAACTGAAAGAGGTAAATGTTTTTTAAATCTAAACATTTATTTTCATAAGGTCCAGCAGACCCCTACAGAATGAATTTCTGACTCTATCGGTAATGTGATTAGCGGTTCTAACCACCCTAAGACATTGCCATTCAGTCAATATTTTGACCCTCATGAGTATAGAGGTAATATAATCTTCATATATTTTCTATTTTAGGTAACCACTTTTGGATTATACATGATCATTTATTTGAATATACGTCTTGAATGACAATGTCATCAACGTATTTGTTTCATTGCACCATGATAATTGAGCATTCTCAATTATATTCATGTTTTATTTTAGCACAGCTTGAATTACTTTTCTAGATATTGTTTATAAATAATAAACAAGTATTAATCATTTTTCAGTTATTGTTTTTAAATAGTAAACAATGTTTCACATAACATAATTTGGTGAAACATTAGAGAGGCTTCATAACTGTTTATTCTGAAGACATTCAACAATGTGCAGACAGGGGATTTGATTCGCAACTACTCAGTATAAAGTATAACAATATATTTGAGGAGTTCTCATTCACAACTGCAGAGTCTCCACACTTGTAGTACAGATTTAGTACTAAATATGGGATGGACCTAAGGGAGTGAGTTAAAAAAAGTGGCAAAGGTGGTCTGATTAGGACAGAGTAAGTGGAGTGCATGGAGGGTTAGGAAGTTAATTTAGGGTGGGGCGTCACCCACCCAAACAAGACTAAGTAAATTGCATTACTTGAGCTTTTGTAGTAGGTTTACACTCAGAGTTCATAAATACCAAAATTAATAAACTTACTAAAAAGTGCAAACTTACTCAAAAGTATAACTTGCCTATGTGAATCAGGCACTATGTAACCTGGAAGAAAGCATTAATAAAATATTAAATAGAGAAGAAATTCGATCCAGGACTTGAGACTGAGTGTCATCTAGGTGTCAACTTCTGTCCTTGCTGAAGGCTACAAGGAAGGCATATCCAATTCTCCAATCAGCTTATCTGCCAGCTCAAGGACATAGTCACTAAGATGTGATGGCAAGAAGAATAGCTGGACCCTCATTATGATGCCGATCGGATGAGCGTCTGATCGACATCGTATCGTATTGGAACCCGCCTGACTAGTAGTCGGTGGTTGGATGTGACAGCCCATGAAGCAGTCGGAAACATCCATATTTCCATTGTAGCTTTTGCTGCACCCGGAAAAGGGCCACAGCACAAGCTGCAGTGGAAAAACACATGGGTGTTCCACACACTGTGTGCAAGGCACTATCTGATGCCTGGCACACGTGGTATGGATGTTTGGAGGGCACCACAGGTGCACCCCAGGCCTCATAGTGGAGGCCGTGGAGCAGTCCGTTTCCTACAGCCTTTCAAAAGCAGTCGAACCACCATTGAAAGGCTGTCTGAAAGGGACATTTTAATCCCTAAGGCTGTGCCTGAGACGGCACTGCCCAATTGTAGGGTAATACATTCCGACCAATGAACTCCTGGAGCCCGTCAGAAGCATCATGATGCGGCAGTTAGACTGCCACACCAGCTGTCGGTTTGACAGTAACCAATGGCCTGTCGGTTGCGATTTGCCCAACATCGTAAGAAGACCCCTGGGGTTTCTTTACTGAATACGGTTTCTGTTGTTCAGAAAAGGTATGCAGGTCTGAACTAACTACGAAACTTGAACAGGTCCCTTTTGATGGCAAGTTGAGCTTGCTTCCTTACGTGAAGAAGGGGTTGGGAATATTGACGTAAAGAACCCCTAAAATAGTCATAGTGTTACAATATTTTCTATTGTTCCACCCTTTAATCTCATTGCCACTATCTTGTTTGTTTTTATAGTGATTACTATTCACACCATTTATAGAAGGATACGATTTCAATATTTCCTGAATCATAAAAAATATTTGCCTAGCTGCCTAGTGTTCTCGAGTGTGTCTAGTCATGCTGAAAGAGAGTTTGGGTCCCCTAATTATTCCTATGAGTTTCACAGGACTAATATTTACCTAATATGCACTATGCTAATGTTATGCTCAGTGGGTTGTGGGGCATTGCAGTCCATCAGGATGTCTGTCTCATTTTGGTATATTTCCTTTGAAGTCGATTTAGAGTTCTGATAACATTCTGCTATTCCTCGATCACAGAGTAGTTAATCCATCTACAGAGGATCCAAGACGATCTTTGTGAATACAGAAATTATATGGTTAACCAGAAAATCAAAGGATTAAAACGGAATTTAGAACGATACACACATGAATGGGCATTGTCCTACGTAGAAGATAAATATTATCTACCTAACCAGGAACAGCGTCAGTTCATGGGTCAGGTGAGGGGTGGGAGACAACAAAGAAATAGACGTACCCCCCAGAATTGGATGTTTGACAATTCGTCAAGCGAAGAGGAGGAGAGCCCACAAGTTTCTAATCCGAATAGAGTTCGGTTTAACCAACAAGAAAAAAACAACGAGGATCTGGGAGCATTACTCCATTCTTTTTTAGGCCAGAACCAAAGTGGTGGAAGAGGGGGTGGCCAGATAGGAAGAGGCCGAGGTCGAGGCAATCAGAACCAAACATGGCAGGCGTACTCCCTCAGAATAACTTGGAGCCAAGGACGGAACCAGTCGTCGATGACATAGTGGTCAACTTATCTAATAATACACTGATGCCCAGTGAGGTGAAAGTGCTGAACAAAGGGTTGGGTTTTGTCCGGAGACCAATTTATCATAGTTTTAAATGCAGGCTGGAGTTTCAAGAAACAATGAGGAAAGTCAAACTTAAAAAGTTTTTTGCAGATAAACCACAAAATCCCCCTCTCTGTTCGCTACAACTTTAAAGAAACCATCACAGTTTTGTCCTACTAACACTTTGGTAAGTTCCGAAGTGGTGGTATTCGAAAGTAAAGTATTGGAGGACATCTCTGCATTAGAATAGGCAAATAGACATCAGGGCTATAATAGCATGAGTCAGGAGGACTGGAAGGCAGGTAATGGTCTACAAAACAACCACTTGCTCACAATAAAATCAGCCGATAAAGGCGGGGCAGTGGTTGTCATGAACACCGTAGACTATGATGTGGAAGTCCAGAGATTACTGGGGGCACAGAATATTTACCAACCACTTATGCGTGACCCAGTAGTGGAACTACAAGATATGATAAAGGATATGGTTGGAGTAGCTAATGAGAAAAAATGGATTACAACGAAAGAACCACATTTTTAATTAATAATAAACCCAGGACTCCGCTTTCTACATCCTACCTAAAATTCATAAACCACAGAGCCCCCCCCCCCCCCCCCCTGGAAGACCAATTATCTCGGGGATAGGGTCGGTTCTAGAGCCATTGTACCAGTTCTCTGATTTTTTCCTGAGAGAATCGGTGGTTAATCAGAGATCTTTTGTTCAGGATACCACTGATGTTTTAAACATTCTACAGGACATTGAGTTTGACACTGCCAATAATTATTTGGCATCGATTGATATAGAATTGCTATACACCTGTATACCCCAGGACGCAGCGCTGGTGGCAGCGGCGCGCGCCCTGGGACAACAAGAGTGGTTCTACGACACACCACAGTCTTTCATACTATAATGTATAGAGGTGGCACTTACCGGTAACTACTTCTGTTATAAAGATGCCCTGTATTTACAGACGACAGGTACGTCAATGGGAGCGACTACGGCACCGAGCTTGGCATGCATCTATGTAGGACAATTCTAAGAGAATTTTATTTACCATCAGTCTAATCCCCTCCAGAGGAATATCCACCTCTGGAAGAGTTATATAGATGATGTGCTAGTTGTCTGGTCAGGAGGAGAAGAACTCCTAAAGGAATTTTTGAATTGGCTGAATAGGGCAGGACACCAGTCTTCATTTCACCTGGGCATATAATAACCAGGGAGCGGTATTCCTAGATTTCGATATCAAAGCAGAGAACAACATGCTAAATACTAAAGTGCACCAAAAGTTGACTGACAAGAACTCATTACTACATTATAAATCATATCACCCAAGGTCACTACGTGATAATCTCCCAGTCGGCCAATTCCTTAGGTACCTGAGGAATTGTACTACTACAACTACATTCCTGTCACAATTAGAAGAACTTAGTGAAAAATTGAAGAAGAGGGATTATCCTTCCAGAGTTGTCAGTCAGGCATGAAAACGAGCACTGAATACTCCACGAAGTGCTCTTCTAGAGAAAAATGTAAAGAATAAGGCAGACTGTCTTCCTATAGTGATGACCTTTGATCCATTGGCCACTCAGATTAGACAATCGATCAGAAAACATTGGGCTATGCTGTCGAAGACTGAGTTTAAAATGCCTCCTCCAAGGCTTGCCTTTAAAAGATCTAGCAACCTAAAAGATAAATTGGTACATTCACGCCCGAGACTTCCAAAAAATGAAACTACTGTCCCGCCAGGGCACTACCCGTGTGGTATGTGTTCGGTGTACAAACTGACCAAGAAAACAATGGAAGTAGTACTTAACTCAGGGAGAGTATGGCACCTGACTAAATTTAGCAACTGCAACACGATGAATGTAATTTACCGATTAACTTGTGAGTGTGAACTACACTATATTGGCCTTACAACACGCAAGATTAAAATAAGAGTGCAGGAACATCTTAGCACCATTAGGGCAGGAAAATGTTCCACAAAATTGGTACAGCACTACAAGGAAACTAAACATTCTTTTATATGGGTAGTGCTTGAGAAGGTCACAGGAGACCCATACATTATAGATAGGGTCCTGGCAATGAAAGAAGCACGCTGGATCTATCAGGAAGGATGTGACCGAACGGGATTAAATGATTTCATCGAATGGAACAAACTAACTAAGTTGCTCCATGAGTGAAATACGCATACTGTTGGTGTCTGTAGGAGGTATCACTGTTATGTGCCACCTTGATAATGTTAAAATAACATGATGTCTGAATAGAATGACAGAATTCATGAATAAAATATTTTTAAAGCCAACAGTAGAAAAAAAAGGAATGTAAGGGAGCTCTTGAATTATACAAACATATTGCAGGGAGACAAACATAATATATCAATAAAGTTTATTGATAGAATATCCCAATCAAAAATGGCCACTATGAATATAGAATGGCAGAAAGGAAGGGGCTATGGGCATAGCTAAAAAGAACTTTAATTCAGACTCTTATAACCAATTTAGAATAAGAGAATGCCAACAGGAGAGGGACTGTAATTTAAAAATAAGTTTCAGTACTCGTTATATACTACTTTCATAGTCGTTCCGTTTTTTATAAAAATGTGAGTCAGTATGGCAGCCTAATACACATGCACAAATTTTGAAGATAATCTGATAAAAATTCAAATTGACTTGGATTTTTAACTATAAGATGCATACTGGCATGCATTGTATACTAGTAACACCAGCATAAGATAGCCAACGCAGGGTTACGTTATGCCGCGTGACTGTAAACATGTCACGTGAGACGCCAACCGGGCAGCGTGTGAAAAGCTGAGCTGCCGGCTACTCTGTACCGAGGGACGAGATAAGGCACGATCTGGCAATACGGGCGGTGAGCAAAAAGAATGAGCATGTTTATGAGATGAGAGAGGTCGGTTAAGTAGTTGAAGATAGATTATAAATGGCAATGAAACTTGCCTCTGTGGTTAATATACGGAAGTGAGATATGCACTGCGTTGTTTCTTTTGAAGAGGCTGATTGTATGATAGCGGCGTGTGCGAAGTACACAGCCTGTAGACATGATTGTTAAGGACATGTATAACACAAGAGAAGAGATTGAGTACTTAAACTGGATTATTCATTAGGGTGATTAACATAGAGGACAATGATTTTTACATATAAAATTGAGAGCATTTACATATAATGGGTAGAGAAGACCATGAAGAATAGTGGAGTATGATACCTACATTAATGCTTGTATATCTCCACTTTTAGGAACCTAATGTAGGATATGCCCACGAAGGGAGGACATCACAATAGGAGTTTCCCTGATAATAAAGAGAGCTGGTACAACTGACCTGGCTCCCTTATGGTAATAAAAAACCCTGAAGTGTTGTGTGTATGCCTGTTTTTTCACCCCCTTTTTCAAAGGGGTTGTGAGATAATTTATGTTCTGGTAACTTGGCCATTGTATCATTTTTTTCATTTGACAGTCATTTTAAGAATACTGTACCAGTGTTCAACAGCGACAAATGACCCTGCCCTGACGAAATTGCCTGAAAGACTAGATGGCAATGAAACATGTCGGTTAAGAAAAGAGGTGGTCTGCATGTATGCAGCCGGTTTTAAATTCCTGAATAAATGCACAAGAAAAGAATAAAATTGGTAATCTGTGCGTTCTATCTCAATTTTTATACTGCATTGGATTTTGTTTTTGGTAGTCGCAAAAACACATAGGGTGTGTTTTTTTGAATTTATATTTTTTTCACTTTTTGGGGACACTTATAAGTTTCAGCAAAATGGTTGCCGATGAAGATAAAAGTGAGCATAGCTGGTGAGTACCAATAAGCAAGCTCGACCATTAGTACCCATCTTCTAATAACTGATGGGGTATGACTGTCATTTGATAATAGATACTATTTTATAAAAAGTAGGCAAACAAAGTGGTATGACACTACCTTACAAATAGGAATGAGTGACTGGCGTGGATATGAGAAGAAAAAGTCTACGGCCACATTTGAAATTGGATAAGCCTTATGGAACAGGTCTTATTTGTATTTGATAGTTAATTCGTCTGCCAGACTGACTGTATATCACCGGCTGCATTTAGAGATTTGCCTTAAAGTCTATCCTTTGTTATGACAGAGTTGTTTCCTTCAGTCAGCACATATAACTCCATCGTTATTTACTACTCCATCGATGCTGGTATATCGGTTTTTCATTCAGACAATTCAGACTTGTATGCTGTCACAGCGGGATGTACAGGACAGTGTGATGGAGTACATTAAGGTCTGCAAAGTGTACATTTGGCATATGCTTCTGTCACAATGGGAGATGCACTGGCAACCTTCCCTATGGGAACATTATTATGACGTATGCCTCCGTCCTTTAACACACACCTTACTCTCATCAACTAAAGAAATTCACCTTCTACTAACAAAATCCACAGAGACTCTTGTAAGTAGAGGAGTTGTTTATTGGAGCATCCACCTTCTGAAGAGCAGCAGTGTAAAAGAAGAGAAACTGCTCTTCAGAATGTGGAACAAATACAGCATGTTCAAAGGTATACAATGGTGGCGCATGGATGCAGGGGGAATACATCCCTGGTGAGAGAACACAAGGGATGTCATTGTATGCAAACTGTTATGATGTATAGTTCTAAATGTAACCTCTTACTCACCTTATTTCTCCCATGTCCTGGAATAGCTTCTAATCTTACCTCATGTTGGAATCATTATACCCTGGTGTTCCTTAGAATGTAAGGCTCACAACACTCGACCTTTGGCAGTTGTTGCTAGATCGTCGAGGGTGTTGGATGCCAGGTTACTTCCTCCAATAAATCCTTCGTTCTTTACTTGGATGTGTACTTGTCTTCCATCATAACACAAACATTCTATTCTACCATCACAAAACCTCTATCCAGACTGCTCTTTTCCTTTACATCGTAGGATGAGCTAGGTGAAGCAGCAGGACTACATTTCACTTAAGAAGTTTTTGCTATCAAGTTAGTGCTTTTTTGGTAAAATTCGAATTTCCTTTCGGCAGGCAGAAGAGCCTGTAGATTTTCTGAGAATGAACTAACAGTTGTGGTTGATGAAATTCTGAAGGTACAGCCATATTTATTTGGTGCCCTAGTCCAAACCACAGCTATGAGTCAGAGAAGGCAAATGTGGGACAGAATAGTGGACAAGGTAAATGCTACGGCAAGGACTCACAGGGGGGCGTAAGAAAGCAGTGGAACAACCTGCAGGGTTCCTTGAGAAGCACAGGCAACTGATAGTGGTACTCCGAGACCCCTCAATATTATGCCCTGGAAGGAGAAGGTGCTGTCCATACTTTAAACTAAAGGCGCTAATTGCTTCCTGGTGGCGTGTAGACAGGTGAGTATGTTATAAATGTTTAAAAAATATTTAAAAAATCGACATGTGAGGTGTGTGTATTATTGTCTGAAACTTCATTAGGTAAAACTTTAAATAGTACTCATTGTTTGCTTATATGATAGCCACAGGTTAACATTTATTTAATATTATAGGTGTTTGACAATTAGCCCACAAACATTATGTGAAGGTATTATGAAACACCCCTCTAGTGTTTTGTTTTAATGTAAAAAAATATATATTTTAAACTTATAAGCAACCAAATTGATTTTTTTGTTTTTACTTATAAAGTAGAGAGCTTAAGTGCTCCTCAGCGTTGGCCATTTCACATGCACAGATTTTCAACCATGTGCACTGAAAATCAAATTGTCCACGTCCAGTTTGCTCTGTTCATGCCTTATTTTTTTATTTGATTGCTAACGGTTTCCATATACATAAGTTGTTGTTTATCAACAATGTCCAAATATTTGTTATCCTGTGTAATAAAAGTAAAATGTGTTCTAATGGAATCTCCCAGATCACACACATCATCTGAAGTCCTCATCTGGTACCAAAATGTACAACATTTGTTAGAATAGCTCTACATTAAGGGGCCAATTATGATGGCACACTGACAGACCATCGGTGGCAGTCCAACCGCCGACAGCCCTTTGGTCTGACCGCAGGAATTGTAATCCGGCAGTCAGACCCACTGCGGATGGATGGAAGACTGATGCCTCTGATAGGATCTGTGATCCCGTTAGGGTGGTGGTCAGAATCATATTCCCGAATGGCGGTGGTGCCGAGGCAGGCACCGCCATCGGGATTTTGCGATCCCTTTCCAACAGCTTTTTCACATTGGGAAGACCGCCATAAAAAAGGCTGTTGGAAACAGAATTTGTGGATGTCCAAACAGGGCTCTTGACTAGCGTGGGACACCGAAATGGCCCTGGGGGCACATGTAGTGCCCCCACTTACCTCTATGCACCATGTACCATGTACAACATGGTGCATGCCACAAGGTCCATGGGCATGCAAGAGGTGCTCCTTATCATGGGGGCATGCGCTACAGACCTTTTCATTGCCTACAGCACAAGACGCCACAATAAGGAGCACTTTCTGACTGCCAGCACGGCAGTGCCATCGTAATGTGGAGGTTGGACCACCGCCTGCTTGTCCGGCGGTCTCCTGACCACTGTAAAAGGGGTAGCGGTCTGACCGACCGCCATCCTAATCGGCCCCTTAGTGTCAAAGTTATGCTGGGAAGCATGTGTTTCATAAAACTATTTCCTAAATCAATTGATGCAGTTAACTTTGATTCATAAAACCACAATACTTGACTGACATTCTATAAGTATGAGTATATTATTGATGATATATCAAATGTGATCATCTTTTTATATCACATAAACAAAACATTTTTACATTTACTCTATTTTGAATTATTAACAACGCACAGAGGTATAGCATGTAAAAGAAAGTTTCTAGCTTTGTGATCACTGAAACACTATCTGTGGGCTGGCTTTTCTCATAATGGGATTGGTTACAATATGGCTAGTGGATCACAAACAAATGACAGACTCAGGTTTTACTTACCAGTTTATGTGACAGTGTAGGCCTACATGTAGTCTTTGGCGTTCTGGCAAACAGCCTGGAGTCCATTCTTTCAAGTGAAGGATAATACAGTTCTAGTGACTTTTGATACAATACAATACTGATACAATACTGTGATACATTTAGATTTTTACACAGGTGGACAATCTACTTCCAGATATAATTTTCCCTTATTAAAAATAGAAGTTTAGAGGATTTATCCATTTTTAAAAAAACATTTAAATTATTTCTGTATATTTTGTTTATTTTCAACATAATCTATGCATACCATATTTAAATGATTGTAAATACATTATTCTAATTACATCTGAAAATTGTTGGTATATATTTCCCATATGTTGAAACAATGTGGACTGGCCCACTATGTGTATGTGATTATCTTAGTCACTGTTTTGTGGCCTGGATTTAGGACCCATTAGGTGTTATTAAAAGACCCCTCACACACCAACCTGGTTGGTGTCATGCTTCATCATCGGGGTCCCAACCAGGCGGCCGAGTGCCACCTGGTTGTGCTACTACGCCTTATTACAGCGGAGCGGGTGTTGGTGCAACAGTGTGATGTGAGTGAAATACAATAAAAAATACCAGGGTATTGATTAAAAGTATGTGTAGTGCAACTACTAAAGGAGTAATTTTCCTATGAGTTGGCTTATGTGTGGCGGTCTACATGTTTCAGCCCCCTCTAGGTGATTAACGGGGCTTTCTTCAGGACCAAAAAGTGGAAAGTGAGTGGCGAAAAGTGATAATTGCCACGTGAAAAAAACAGTGTTTTTCCCTACACACTCGCTAAGGTGATGGTCATGGGTCATGGGTTTTTAAAGGTTTGCATGGGAATGGCCCCCTTATTAGTATGGTGAAAGGTTTGGAGTACCCTCAAGGCTGGCTTTTTGACGATGGTACTGGAAGATTGTTTAAAAATTGACAAATGGCCAGCCATCCTGTGGCTAGTATATGTTAAGAATACCTTTTATGAACTTGATATCAATGCTTTTGATTACAAAATGTGTAAACCTAAAGAAAATGTTGTTATAGGATATTGTGAACATTTATATACCTGCAACTTTACTATGTGTTCTCGAAAATATCAAGCAAATAAATATTTAATATATAAAAATAATCTCTTTTTAATAGGTTCTCAAGCCAGAAATGCAACGACAACCCCTCAGGGATCCACTCTGCCAGAGATACCATCTACACAAGCTTTCAGTGTGATTGCATCTCCTTGCCATGTTGAAGGCATCGATGAGCAGCCGGGCCCTTTGGGTTCACTATGGTGACCCTCCCAAACCCAACTTCAAGTCATCCAACAGAACCTGCTTAATGGCCCTTTTTGGAAACTGTAGTAACAACCATCCTGACCTGTGTCCCTACTACTACATCAACTGTGACTACACCTGTCCTGGCACCAGTTTCTACAGTATCCACAACTCGGGTTTAGCCAGGGTAAACATCATCCATTAGCACAAACAGAAGGGCACATGTGGACCCCATTGGGGCTGGCCTAACTAGAATGAGGTTGACACAGGAAGATAAAATCTTGTCTGACAGAATGGGAGATAACTTGATTGTTGCGGCTCACTGGCATGGCAATCAAATGGGCCATATGATAGACCTAATAAGGCCTCAGAATGTTTTTTTAGGTCTCAAAATAAATTCCAGAGGGCCCATAATGATTTTCTGGAGCAGCATATAAGTGTGCAAACAATTCACACTACAGTGGTGCAGAATGGTTTTAAGTATCTAGAGTCAGCATTGTTGACTTTAGCAGACTCATTCTGTGACGTGAAAAGGTCAGCCACTGTGAAATCCCCAACATCAACAGCAAACTCCTGCACAGAAGGGGCCCAGTGTTGGCACCAGAACCATATCCAACCACCTCCACAGAAGTACCTGAGGAAATTTATGCAGCCCTTATGAGGGGTCTGACCCACATGAGGACAGCACCAAAATGCCCACCATCAAAAGAAAGAATAAATGAATGCCTCCTGTGAATTGCATCAGTTTACGTTGTTCTCCATCCTGTTTAAAATGTATTTCTTGAATCACAGTTGTTTTTGTAATGTGAGCATCCAAATATTTCTGTCTCCATCAACAGGTTCATTGAATATAATGGTGCTTTTAGCACTGACAGCCAGTGGTCTACAGAGTCTTTTAAATGGTTTTAATTATTTGATGCAAAAGTTGCATATGAAGGTAAACCATCAAAAATATTTTATAATGCCTTCTGGCCAAAACGCGCCATTTCCAAAAGGTTTTTCATTAGGGGGGCAATTATAGAAAAAGTACCCCTTTTAAGGTATTTCGGCGTTTTGTTAGTTGCTAAAGGGTATTGGGAGAGATTAATTAGTCTCAGATCGCAAAAGTTGGGGAAGTCAATTAAAATATTTTAAATTTCGTGAAAAATTAGCAGCATAAGCCAATAAAGGAAATTGCCCAACTTTATAAAAGTACGTGTTTTCCCATGGGAGTCTATGGAGAAGGGAATTCGAGTAGATTCCCTGAGCACAAAGTACATATATCTGTGAGTATTACAGATAATATTAATTTCACAAATAATTGTCCATATCAGAGCATCCAAATTGTACACGCCGATTTTTGATACAGAACGGTTGTTTTGAGGGCGCTGGGAATACCCGAGATATTTACGATGGTTCCTTAGTGTGGAGGCGGATTTTGCCTGGTGTTTATTACCGAATTATTATTGATTGACATTGTTTCTGGAACGGTTTTTTGAGAGCGTTTTAAGGTCCTTCTTTTAGAATTTTCAAACATAGCGGATTGATACAATCAAAACTTTATTACGCTGTAGTGAGAACTACCAAGGCCCTGAAGAAGTCATTGGGTATAACTTCCCCTGACGAAACACGTGTTGGCGTTTGGCTGTTTTCAAATTATTACAAGATTGTATTACTGTATCCACAAGTCTTCAAGAAAACCTATGGACTGAGAATAAAAATAAGGATTTCTTCACAACTTGGATGCTCTGATATGGACAATTATTTGTGAAATTAATATTATCTGTAATACTCACAGATATATGTACTTTGTGCTCAGGGAATCTACTCGAATTTCCTTATTGTGACGGCATTACGTGGTAATTGCTGTTTTTGACAGCGTGAGGTGGTAGCTGTCTCTGATTCCCTTTGATGCCACTTTGATTATAATATTTTGCTTTCCTACTATTTCCTACTATTTGCCATTTTTGACTATGCGCTGTTAAACCCTTACCATCTGTTGCTTTTTTCTCTGTCTATGGAGAAGGGGTTTGCGGCTCTGTTGCTCCAAGGAAATTGCAGGTAGTTGAAAATAAATTCCTGTGAAGGCTCATAGCATTACCACAAGTTACTTCCAGTTTTATTACACATATGGAAATTGTCATGTATTTTTTTAGAGGTTCGCATGGGAATGGTCCCCTTATTATTATGGTTGAAGATTTGGAATACCCTCAAGGCTGGCTTTTCGACAATGGTATTGGAAGTTTGTTTAAAATTTGACAAATGGTCAGCCATTCTGTGGCTAGTGTATGTTAAACATACCTTTTATGACCTTTGTAATAACTCTCTTTTTGATTCTCCAGAGGGTACTGGTTACCAAACAAAAGAGATGGTATAGAAAACATTTGAATCATCCAGGAAGGAAATCAGAATCGTAAATCTCTTAATTTGGGATCAGTTATGATATGTATGCAAATTGTAAGTACCTCAGGTTTGGAAACGTATTTTATTTGGTTTACTAAACATGAGCGCAGATTTTATTTGACTAGGTTTAGATTAAATATGATTAATTTCCTAGTTGCATTCCCCCAAGAAGGCTCTTGGCTTGCTACCCTGCCTGGTTGTCCATGCTATACTAAATCTCCTCAATCTACTACACACTTTATATGTTTTTGTACTTTGTATGGTTCTCTCTAAGAGCTCACTTCTTTTGTCCAATTCTTTTGCACAAGCACTTTATCTCTTATAAAGAAGGCTTGGGACATCTCCAAACCTTAGTCTCCCCATAAGTGTGTTTCTCTGTATTGAGTTTTATTATTGCTGCAAAACAATTAAGGAGAAAAAACAGCAGGATATCTGGCGGTTTAAATAATGAAATCTAACTATGAAGCTTGATATTGTGCTTTAAATTTTAGTCTTTTTATTATTGTTGTATTTGTATATTAGTAGGCGCATTTAGACTGGCCTTTAGCTGGTATCTAATTGATTTATTATCTGTATTGCATTTATTAATTTGTGAAAATGGTGATTGTGTATATTTTGTGCGTTTATGGTCAGATATCTGGCCAAATAAAGAAATATGATGATGATGATGATGATGATGAATATAATGGTCAATTTATTTCAGAAAACTGTAACTTTGCATAAATTTATTTTTTGTTAAAACATGTAAATAATATGAAAAATATACCAGGTGATTTGTGTGTTTGTGAGTGTGCATTTATGTTACTCCATGATTAGCATGCTTACATATATTTACATTTCTTTTTTTTAATAATAAATTGTTCAGAATGAGATAGTGTAAATTCCTTACATAAAGTAACAGCTACAACAAGGGAGACCATAACATCTGAGACATACAAAAACATTTACCAGTCTGGAAACCATACATAGAAAGAACACATGAACAGATAAAATTAAAACAGTAGGCCAACATTGAGACAAATAGAAAATAGCCCTTCCTGTTGTCATCAAAATGTGCAAGTCTTGCATTTTGTGAAATTTCTGCAATCCAACACTATAGTGTTTGTTATAGGAATCTTCAAACATACTTTCACACTGTACTATGATTTGTTTTTAAGATGCATGCTTAACATACAGAACAAGTGCATACCTCCAATGCAACTCATACTCTCCCAGGAAAGGCAGTTGGGTGGGTTCGGGAACTTTATTAACTCCAATGGGACCACGGTGAAGCCTGCCCAATCCTAATATAAGCAATATTAGGACATCTAGTATGTGGTCTTTTTTGCTTACTATACTCTGCTTCTCATTTATAGTAGGATTATCAACCAGAGTGGAGGAACAACATCCATTTGGACCAAGGCACCCACTGAAAACACAAACTCTAAAGCCTTCAGTGTTAGAAGCTCTTCTGCTGGTGTGGATTATCAAAAGAGGTAGCCAATCCCATCAGGTTTATGTGGCCAGGTCACAAGGCCAAATCTCCCATTACCTAATATACCTGCTGCCAACTTAGACCACGCCGCTTTAGCCACATCTGTTGGATCTCTGTGTCCCCACTACCACCACCTGTGGGCACCCCTGTCCTGGTTCCTGTTTTAACTACAGCCACTGTAACAGCTGGGAAGCCAGTTCACACTATTAGTGTGCCCACATAGTCAAGAACCCTGGGTTGTTTGGCTGGGCTTGGCCTGGGCTGGCTGTTTTGAGTGAGGCCCCAAATGATCAATCTTTCAGTACCACATGGGCTAGAATCTATTGGGGGGGGGGGGGGCAGCTGCGGCATACACATCTGATGGGCCTTACACTTGTGTTGCTCTAAACAAAGAGTCATTGGGGGCACAAAAGAAGTTGCAGAGGGAGAAGAAAGCTCTGCAGAAGGCCACAAATGACCATATTTCTGTTATGTGTTTCTCTTCTGGGGTGGTGCAGGATGACTTTCGGGACGTTTGCTTGGCTATTTGTGAAACATCATCTTTTTTCTGCAGACAATCATCTTCAGCCTCATCTGGACAAGGCTCCTCAACATCCAAGAGAGGCCCAGGATACCAGCGTTATACTTGTCACCTCCTCACAGACTGCAAATCAGCAAATATATGTTTCCCTCCGGATGTAACTATCATGTGATCCAGTAGAGGACAACAACCAAAAACTCACCACCAAGAGGCATAAGCATTAATGTTCTACTGTGAGCCATCAGCCTTCATCTGTAAACAATCTTACTTTTGTGTTTCTGTTATGCATAGAGTTCTGGACATGGGGCTCAAACAACTGTTGATTCAGGTGTGTAATCTAATCAAAACCTTAAAGTTATTTAATTCTCATGAAGTCTAATTATGTGTAGTTTAAAGTAATCTTTGTGTCTAATTTAAAATATATCTGTGTAATTTGTTGTATGTTTTCTCAATATAATTGATGTTATTTCCAGTTACACCTTTCCTCATGAATAAGTGTTTTTGGAGCGAATGTGGAAACACAATGCCTAATCATATTCTATATAGGAGAGGTCAACAAAATTGAGGAGTTATTCAATGAGTATAATCCAAAACTTTATTTTGAACATATTTTAAAAATGTAATGATTCGCCAAGGCATACACAAAAGATATATGGACATCAGCAAGTAGAATTCAGACTTCAGAAAATGGGACCCATGCAAAAAATGCAAAACAATCATATTTATATATAGTAACAAATAATTCACCTTTTGTGATGATAATTGTTAATGTTTATAGCAAAAACACTGGTCCCTTCCAGATGTGATAATCAATGAAACATAGAAATACAATGAAAACTGTGTTTATCTTCTCCAGATGTAGAGTTCAATCATTTATTAAATTGCCTAATAATTCAAAACCATAAAACAAAGGATAAGTGGGCAGAACAATGGAAACCACAAGATTCCCAGACCTCAGGCATTGTACAAAGAGTGACACTAAAGTAAATGCACATTCAGTAATTCACAATTGAAAAACGTATCTTTGCCTATAAAGAATACAAGCAAAACAATTAAAGTCAAGACACAGAATTCAACAACATTTCGATCCCAACAAAGATCAGGGGATCATCAACAGGACACAAGAAGTCATGCCTGAGAAATTGCCTGGTGAGAAAAGAATAATAGGAAAAGGAGGGAGCAGGAGGCAGGCCTCTGAGCATTCAAGGGAGTCTCCAGGCAGCAAGGCAGTCCAACCAGGTGCAGCAAAGCCATCTTGTTGAGTACACAGCATGCCAGAGCACCATACATTTCTCTGAGAGTCATTCCACAGTTCCAGAAAGTGTAATGAAGATTGGGTCTAAGCATCTCATTTTCATACCTGGTGCCTTCCTTGAAGTAGGAGACCTTGCTAGAGAATTCCCTTTAAAGTGCTTGGCTTCTGGCTGTCTGCATGAACAATGCAGGGGCAACAAGTCCTTTGTTTGAAGGCAGAGCACAGCCTATTCAGTTACAAATGGAGCTTGTGATGGCCCATTAAGGCAGACCTAATCTCTCTATTGTGTGACTATCTGGGAGGAATAAACATAGTCTAACTGCCAACTGCACCCATTCACAGCCCCGGCCCGTGGAGGGAGCTCCGGTATGGCAGAAAGGTGGGGCGGGGCAGGGGCAGTGTGGGGCGTGCTAAAAACCAGAATATGGATAATTGGAGGTAAGTAAACAATTTATTAAATAAAACGAATTTTGTAGTGTGCACAGCATCGCATTTTGCATCTCAACTATACATGAATTATCTGTTTATCAAAATGACAGATCTTATTTCACCCCATCCTCATTATATTTAATGAGCCCCCACAATTTTTTAAACCAACCAAATTCATCGCGCTCTTCATTTGTGAGCCCTTTCATTCTCTACCCTCTACTTTCAAACTGCACAAACTTTATTTGACACATGACCCCGTGAACTCTTCTCATCTCATTCGCCTGCATACATGACACTCACTCCTACACAATAAATTCATCACCCAACCCCGTTAACTCCTTGCATCGCTCTCCTTTCACTCCCAAAAAACTATTCGAATTTGCATCATCAAAATCATTTCCTCTTCATACATGCATATACTCTGCCACAAAACTCACTTTAAACTGCTATCACGCTCCATGCATCCCTTATTCAAATAAATTTAATATACCCACATACCGGCTTCAAACATGCAATCTAATCCTTCATCATCTTCACATCAAAAGAGTGTGTATACACCCTCTGAGTTCCACCCTTATTTAACCCCGTATTCCCTCAATAATCCAACCTGATTTGCCCACCTTTTTTGCATTTTCCTGCCACTTATAAAGTTTGTGCAGTTTGAAAGTAGAGGGTAGAAAATGAAAGGGCTCACAAATGAAGAGCGGGATGAAGTCGGTTGGTTTAAAGAATTGTGGGGGCTCATTACATATAATGAGGATAGGGTGAAATAAGACCTGTCATTTTGATAAACAGATCATTAATGTATAGTTGAGATGCAAGATGTATAGAAATGGATAAAATGATACTGATTACGTGTTTCATTGTTTATTTCTTAGTGTTCCCTGACGAAGGGTGCTTGTAGCCCAAAATGCATTGGGTTCTTTTTAAATAAACGCTGCTTCAAACGAACTCCTGCACTTGTAATGTTTCAGCAAGAGGTCCGGATGGACACAGCTCCAACAGTAGAACATTTGAAAAATGTCACAATTACCCGTGAGTGAATTAAAGAATAATGTAGATGAAAAACAGAGGCATAAAAGGATTGGAATGCGTGATTAAATATGGATGAAACTTGGTACAAATTAGAAATGTCCGCTGAAGCGGCACACTACAGCTGTGCGATCGGTCTTGGGGCAAAATAAATGCCCCAGGTAATGATGTTGTCGTGAATTCTGGTGCATTTGGGCGTAGCACCAAACCGATATGCACACACTCTTGTTACATTTATGGACAAGCATGGAGTACATTTAAACTTTGATGTGCATCCCATCATTACAATTGTTTAAAACTTTCTAAAAGTGGTATCCTCGAAATTGTAATTTAAAATCTAGCTTTACCATTAGAGAGGGTATTAAATTACAATTTCCCAGATACCAAATATTACCTGTTCCCAAACAAAAATTAGCACCTATTAATTGAAATACGGCAACCCAAAGTTATACTATAGGAGAGGTAGGCCTTTCAGTAGTAAAACATGAATTAAGGAGATTTTTCACTACAAGCAAATGTAAAACCTAAAGGTACATGTTCAAAAGGTTATTTACAATACACCCTGATTAATGGGCTACCTGGGAATAATTTATGTGCAATAAAAGGGGAGTTTGAGGCTTGGCAATGGGTTTATATTGCCAAGTCAAATTGGCAGTTTAAAACTGCATTCAGGCTGCAATGGCAGATCTGGGACATGCTTTAAGGGGCACATAAGTGGGTGGCACAATAAGTGCAGCAGACCTACTAGCAGCATTTAACTTATATGCCTGGGAATATGGCATACCACTCTAGAAGCTACTTATAAGTATATTAAATATGCCAATCAGATGTAAGTAAATTTTACCAAGATTAAGCGCGAGAGCACAATCAATTTAGCCCTGGTTAGTAACAGTACAGTGCACAGAGTCCTAGAGCCAACACCAACATTTCAGGGGAAGATCACCTTGAGGCTAATAGGTCTAACACATTCCATTTGCCTCTCCAGTAGGAGGAGCCAGTAGCACAAAAATGCAGTACTACCATGATCTTCAGCATGGGCATAATAGCATTTGGCTTTGGGATTTAAGCAAATCTTTAAAGTTTTTTTCGTACACTCTTGCCTGATGTTGCCTTTATCTTGCTGGTGCACTCATTGGTGGCTATACATTTTGGTTTCTACAATAGAATAAAGAGAGCATTATTTTATATCATAACTCTTTAAAAATCACACTAATTAGTCAAACTACATCAATAAGTGACCTAATAAAAAATAATTATCAAACATTATGTGCTACAATGATTTATTATATTAATTCCAAATTACCATCTTTGTTATTTTTTTCTCTCCTCTGAAGTGGGTTTAAAATCCACCACACATATAATTTTCTAAACAAATGCACATTGCGGAGTACTCTACGCAGTTGGCGGTTGCGATAGCGTCACCCTAGTTTGGATGGGTAGGGGAAACTTTGGCATCTCATCTCAGTGTTGGACTGTGCTGACTTAAGTACTCGCTTAGTAATTTTGAATGGGAAGAGATCGGGAGCGGCATGTTGGATCAGGATAGAGTTGAAAAAAAAAACCAATGATGTTCCAGCGTAGAGTTCTGCTGCCCGAGGAGCACTCAGAGGACCCGTCCTGCAGAGGACATGCCCACTTGTCACCGTCACGCAGCAGGAACATCCTGCGGGAGGAAGGATCGCTCATTGGATCGGTGGCCTCTCCCTCGCTGATATTATATTCAGAACTGGAGCAGCACTGAGAGACCCGCGGAGTGACAACGTGCGAGTACTGCCAGCGGCTACCCGCGACGTGATACCCCCTTCTGCCTGAAGCGGTAGGCAGCGGTGGAGTTTCCATAAATAAAGGGAACTTTTCAGAGTGCTTGAGGGCCTGGCTCACACGAGTAGGCTCCTAACAAAGTGGCAGGCGGGCACATTTATCTGCAAGGCAGGGAAAAGACCTCAGAGCCCACTTCAGTGCCCCACAGCTCTGATGCATAGGGGACCAGCACGATTAGATGTAGACACGGCTCGCCCATAAAGACACCACTTTGCATAGTGGAGCGGAGGATGCAGCAGTTGCAATAAGTGCGTGTACAACTAGCCTTCTTTCATTAGTCCGTCCAAACCTGCCATTGTGTGCCATCAATGATGCGGCAGTCCTGGAGAAATGTGTCATGGGAGTGCTTTTGTTTGTGCGTCTGAGCGTGTATGAGGGGGGGTGTGTGGCCGCATGTGTGTGTGTGCGCCTGTGCGTGTATGAAAGACTATGTTACATTTGTGTGTGCTTGTGCATGTCTGTGCGTGTGATGGTGTGGACATGTACTTGGGTGTTTTTGTACTTGAGCATGTGATTCTATGTGTGTTTGTTCGCGCAAATGTTTCTGTATGTGTGCTTATGTCTGTGCGAATGATGGTGTGTGCACGTACTTAAGTGTTTTTGTACTAGCGCATGGGATTGTATGTGTGCTTGTGTGTGGATGTTTCTGTATGCATGCTTGTGTGCGCCCTCTGTTCGTGTATGAACGTGTGTGCTCACATTTCTGTGTGCTTGTGCATGTCTGTGCATGTGATGGTGTGTGTGTGTGTGTGCATGTTCTTGTGTGTACGTCCTTGGGTATTTTTTGCATGTGATTGTATGTGTGCTTGTGTTTTTAGTAGTTTCTATATGTGTGCTTGTGTGTGTGTGCGTCTGTGCGTGTATGAGAGTGTGAGAGCATTTCTGTGTGCTTGTGAATGTCTGTGCATGTGATGGTGTTTGCACCGTGCATGTACTTGGGTGTTTTTGTACTAGAGCATGGGATTTTATGTGTGCTTGTGTTTTTGGATGTTTCTGTATATGTCCTTGTGTATGTGCACCGGTACGCATATGAGAGTATGTGCTCACATTTGTGTGTGCTTGGGCATGTCTGTGCGTGTGATGGTGTGTGCACACTGGATTGTTATTCTCTGGCGGCCGCTGTTCTGGATATTGACTCTAACTGTCAGATGCCTGACCTTAGGATGGCCAGCAGTGTACAGGTGTACAGTACAATCCCTACCTGATCCCAAGATGGCTTCCATAGTGGTCCCCTACAAGTTGTTTTACTTCCCTGGGACAACAATTGGACATTGAACAGACCTTGAACCTATCCCCTAACCTGCTTACACATCAGGACTTGGAACCTGTGGTACTTACCCCAGACTGTGGAGACCAAACGATTTGGTTGATGCCCGGTGGAGCTACCATATAGCTAAAGAGCAGATGGGTTGTGGACTCCCCCCCCCCACTGCCATCACCTACCCATCCGGACCTTGGGCAGATTTTCCCCTTGTCTCTACGTCCTATCTTCCTCCTACCCCTTTACCCTATCCCCTTACCCTTCCTTGCTCCATTAACCTTATCCCCTATGTTCTTTAAATGCTTTTCTTGATACTTATGTAACTTCTAACTGATGTAATATTGCAACATTATTGTTCCTCATGTAAAGCGCTCTGATTCCTTTGGGTCTAGCCAGCGCTATATAATAACTCATTAATTAAATTTGTTCCCATTTAGCGTACTTTCTCTCTTTGTCTACTTCCCTAGCCTCTAGCTCCTATCCCCTCTCCCCTGAATCTCTCACCTTGCCTGCTAGTATGCCTAGCCCCCTGTCCTTTGTGCCCTTCGACTAAGCACTCCTTCTCCCCTTGTTGAGGAAAGATCCAATATTTATACTCTGGAGTCCTAGCGAACCCGCTGAGAGAGTCCACTGCGCCAAGGGAGCCACTCACAGCTTGGTATGGCATCCCTTGCCAAAGCACTCCCTCTCCCCTTTTTGGGGAAGGATCCAGTATGTAGGCGTTGGAGTCTCAGAGACTCCTCTTAGAGAGTCCACTGCGTAAAGTGAGCCTCCCACAACAGAGATAGGGAAGTGATACCACTTCCCCTGGGATCACAGCTTACTGGACTTTGGACGTTGCTTTGACTCGTCTACCGGTTTGTGTCCCCGCCGCCCTTCCCCTCCTCTTTCCATGCGGTGTCCTTCACCCTCCCCTCCTCTTTCCCACCTTCATTACCTGTCTACTTCCCCAGCTCCTTCCCCCCTCGCCTGAATCTTTTCCCTAGCCTGCTTTTCCCCTTCTGTATGTGTGCTTATTGTTTATCTCGACCTTACAAGTAACTGTGTTGCCATGCTGTGTAACCTTTGTAATGATGTAACCTGTAACTATGATCTGATGCTCATGTAAAGCGCTCTGATACCTCCGGGTCTAGCCAGCACTATATAAAACCTTTAAAATAAATAAATACAATAAAATAAAATAAATAAATAAGAATGGAATAAGTGTCTGTCTAAAAGGATATCCTTCAGTACTTTTAGATGTACAAACCCATTGGTTCTCATTGTGCTATTGCAATGAACTTTGCTGTGTAGGTATGCATGACACGTGCATATCTCACTGTGGCATACATGCATCTCAGACATTTTATTACTTGCCTTCTGACCTTTGAACACCTCCTCACACGTTGCTGCACAACCACCCTGCAACCTAAAATGGCTGAGGGTTCAGATAACAGGGTCCCTAACTTCACAGGAAGAGCTCCCAGGCCTACTACAACAGGTGTTTGGGCAAGGAGAGGTCTAGGTAAGCAAGATATGTGGCCAGGCCTCTTTCTCATTCTGAAAAAACATGCATTTTTTACTATTTAAAAGCTACCTTTTTGTTCTCAACTAAAACAGTATGATATTCACCATTTTTTAAGCAATTTTGGACATTTGCTCACACAACTGTGGTGTATTTTTCATCAAAGTGTGACCCCCTTCAAAGTTCATTATAGACCCAGGGAGGTATTAGTCCCTGAAGCCAGGGGTCCGTGATGGACCCCCTTCATTATTATTGAGCTCTGGAGAGGCCGTGGTCCCTGGGGTTCTGAGGGCCATGTGGGCCCCCCACATTCACTTTACATTGTTTGCCCTGGAGAAGGAGTGGTCTGTGGGGTGCAAGCAGGCCCAGGGGTGCCATCCGAATACATATTATACGGTGCCCAAGGGAGGTGGCAGTCCCCGGTGCCGTGTGGGGTCCCAGTGGACCCATCCTCATACCTTTAGTGCCCCTGGGACTTGGCCCACCCAGGTTCTCAATTACAAAGAAGCGTGGGTGGCCATGCTTTTTTATTTTAAATTGGTGATAATCCCGATGCTGTGTGAATTTGTGGCAATTGTCTTTTTTTGTTAAAATGCTTTTTTGCATTGGTGGGGTATTTCTACCCTGCCCTATTTTTTGTTTTTGTTTTTTGGGCTAACTCTGTTGAGTCCCAAGTGTTGTCAGCCATTCACAGCTCTGCATTTCCCTGCACAAGCTCATTATTTCTTGCAAAGTCGTTGCAGCAACAGATATCTCCATCTTGATTTTTTACATTGCTCAACAACTACTAAACAAATGTACACCAAATAACAAAAAGCAAAATCTGTGGACCAAAAGCAAGCTTTCTGCCAAATTTTGTGTAGTTTCATCCAACAGTTCGGGCTTCAGTCATATTGAAAAATTAAAAGTCCTATGGAATTTAAAATGGCAAAAAGCACTTTTTTTACACCCCTTTTCGCAGCCCCTGCTTGACGCATCATCCTGAAACTTTCAATGCACAGCAAAAGTCATTAACACATATACATATATATTTGCTCACCTCAAATGTCTGCTTTACTGTGATAGTTTTTAAGCATAGGAATAGCACAATTCCATCCATGCCGAGATAGAAAGGAGACACGTATTTTGCCATTTTTACAGCAAAGTCTTTAAACATAAGATTAGCACAGTGCCATGCAAGCTGAGCTGTAAAATGACAAAAGTCTTTTACCACTCCAAGCACAGTATTACAGCTTTGAATTGGGAAAATACCAATCAAGCCAACCTGAAACAATACAGGCAACCCCTGACATGAGTTTCACAATCATAATTGGTCTTCAGAGAGGTTTAGCTTTGTCCAGACACAAGAAAGCACCCAATATTAGTCAAAATCGGGGAAAATCCTTTACGACGCGGATGTTACCCCGCGCTACCATTACGACGCGTCTCTTACAATGCAAGTCGTAACCACGACTTGCACTGGAGGGCGCTCAAGGACAAGGAATAGTAAATTTACTATTCCAACACCTTCCCTACTATCCACGGGGACTGGTGTTGGAATAATAAATTAAACTATTCCTAAGTCCGCACCCTACAGCGCAAGTCGTGGTAATGACTTGCGTTGTAAAACACGCGTTGTAACGGTACGCGTGGTAATAGCCCGCGTCGTACCGTCATACATCCGTCAAAATCTTACCCTTTCAGGAATAGAGTGACAAATAAATTAGGCAAAAAGAAGCAGAGAGCTCAAGTAGTTCCCAGGTTCAGATGGAGAGCAGCTCCTGTATAGAGCACCCTACAACACCAGCAACACCCTGAATTTGCTCACCTCAAATGTCTGCTTTACTATCTAAGTTCGTAAGTATAGGAATATCACAGTGCCATACATGCCTAGATAGAAATGACCAAAGTATTATGCCATTTCTACAGCTAAGTCTTTAGGCATACGTTTAACACAGTGACATCCATCCTGAGCTGTAAACTGGCAAAAGCCTATTATCACTCCAGGTACAGTATTACAGCTTTGAATTTACCAACCAATCCAACCTGAAATGAATAAAAGCAACTCCTGACACGTTTTGCTGTGATTATTGCTCTTCAGAGAGGTTTAGATTCCTCCAGACACAAGGGAGCACCCACTATAAGTAAAAACAATAGCCTTTCAGGCTAGAGTGATGCAGAAAGTATGCAGAAAAGAAGCAGAGAACTCTGGCCAGTTCCCAAGTTTAGGTGGAGAGCAGCTCCTGTATAGAGCACCCAAGAACACTAGCAACACTTTGAATTTGCTCCTCTCAAATGCTTTTCTGTAAAAGTTTTTAAGCATGGGAATAGCATAGTGCTATCCACACCAAGATAGAAAGGGGCAATGTTTTTTGCCATTTCTACAGCAAAGTCTTTAAGCATAAAATTAGCACAGTGCCATCCATGCCGAGCTATGTAATGACAAAAGCCTTTTACCACTCCAGGCACAATATTACAGCTTTGAATTGGTAAAATACCAATCAAGCCAACCTGAAACAAATAAAAGCAACCCTTGACACGTATTTCACTATCATTACAGTTTTTTTTATAGATGTTTAGCTTTGTTTAGACACATGGGAGCACCCAGTATAGGTCAAAACCATACATTTTCAGACATTGACTTATGCATAAATTATGCTAAAAAGAAGCAGAAAACCCTGGGTAGTTAACAAGTTTAGGTGGAGAGCAGCTCCTGTATAGAGCACCCTACAACACTAGCGACACTCTGAATTTGCTCACCTGAAATGTCTGCTTTTCTGTAAAAGTTTTTAAGCATTGGAATAGCACAGTGTCATCCATGCCGAAATAGAAAGGAACAAAGTATTTTGCCATTTCTACAGCAAAGTCTTTAAGCATAAGATTAGTACAGTGCCATCCATGCCAAGCTGTAAACTGACAAAAGCCTTTTGCCACTCCAGGCACAGTATTGCAGCTTTGAATTGGTAAACTACCAACCAAGCCAACCTGAAATTAATAAAAGCAACTCATGACACGTGTTTCGCTATCATTATAGCTCTTCAGAGAGGTTTAGCTTTGTCCGGACACAAGGAAGCACACAGTATAAGTCAAAACAATAGCCTTTCACGTATAGAATGATACATAAATTATGCAAAATAGAAGCAGAGAACTCTGGGTATGTTAACTACCCCTCCTGTTATCTCCAATAAGGCACACACAGGTAGATTGCTGAGAGATCCGAGACCCCACACCCTTTCTCCACCACTCTGCAAATGTGCCTCCTGGCACACTACCCATTGGAGGAAGAAGTCCACTTTAGTCCTGAGGCCCACAGGAGGCAAGGGGACCTCACCCCCCATCAGCATTGTGCTGAGAGGCATGTTTGCAGAGTGGTGGAAAAATGGGGTGTAGCCTCTGACCAACTATCTGCAATCCCACTCCCTGGGGCTTACTGGGGGTAACAGGAGGCCCCCTAAGGACACTCAGCAGCCAATGAGACTTCATCCCCCAACCAGGAGTGTGCAGGAGGTGGGGAGCAGGCAGGGGCAGCGGGGGCATTGTAGCTTTCCCTGTAGTAACCAACGAGATGGCCATGCCCCGGGGGAAAGGGTCCCCATGGCAAAATCAGCCTGGGGAGGGGGATATATATATATATATATATATATATATATATATATATAGATAGATATATATATTACCTACTGGCGGTCGCCAGTAGGTATATATAGTTAGGATTTTTTCTCTATGGGATTTTTGAAAATTCTATGTCTAATAACTTTGGCGTTTGTGGACGGAATTGGCTGAAATTTTCAGGAAAATGGAACATTTTGTTTCTGAGCAGCCCCTGAAAATTTGGGGGGGGGGGTTCGTCAAGGGGGGGCCGAGAAAAAAGGGGGGTCCCAAAACGTGTTTTTAACATTGAGTTTTCCATAGGGCGGTTGGCCTCACTTTTAGCCCGAACGGCTGAATGGATTTGCACGAAACTTGGCAAAATTGTAGGGACTGGTAGCCCGATGTGCCTTTGCTAGGTCTCAATATATGTGTTCCAGTGGATTTTGAGAAATTAACGTTCAAAAAAAGATATATATCTGTAACAGCGGACCAGGCAGCGCTCCGGTTCGCGGACTTTACACGTTACGGAGCTTTGTGAAGCGAAGCTGATTGGTTCTCTGGCGTCTGTAAACATTCCAAACAGTCCGTAGCGGCCGCCATCTTGTCTCTCGGTAGGATCGAGAGACAAGAGGAGGCCAAAGCGAAGGGGCAAATGACCATAAGGGGGCATAGTAGATCCTCCCTGACCCTCTAGGTTTGATGTGGAGGTTTTAAAAGGGCCCCGCGGGGCAAAAAAAATAATAATAATAATAATTGAACGGCTGAATGGATTTGCACGAAACTTGGCAAAATTGTAGGGACTGGTAGCCCGATGTGCCTTTGCTAGGTCTCAATATATGTGCTCCAGTGGATTTTGAGAAATTAACGTTCAAAAAAAGATAGATATCTGTAACAGCGCTCCGCTTCGCGTACTTTTCACGTTACGGAGCTTTGCGAAGCTGATTGGTTCTCCGGCGTCTGTAAACATTCCAAACAGTCCGTAGCGGCCGCCATCTTGTCTCTCGGTAGGATCGAGAGACAAGAGGAGGCCAAAGCGAAGGGGCAAATGACCATAAGGGGGCATAGTAGATCCTCCCTGACCTCTTAGGTTTGATGTACCATTTTGCCAAGTTTGGTGTAATTCCGTTCAGCCATTCAGGCTGTAGACGTATCTAAATGTCCTATGGAAAATTGCATGGGGAAAACACATTTGAAAGTGTTGAAATTTAGAACCAATTAAAATGTTACTTTGGTTTTGTATTTGTGTGTGATGAAAGTTAATTGGTTATGTATATATCTAAAATGAAAGGAAACCACAGCCATTTTGTGATACTACTGTCTGAGGTACATTTGTGAGGAATTTTTGGTGGTCAATTGCTGGTGTTTGATTTACACAGTACTAACACTTCCCCTACTTTTAAAAAGGTGAGTTGTTAATTTGTAAGGGGAACTATGTTGTACACTTGAAGATAATTTGAAAAATGTTTTCTGTTATTTATTTACAGTCCTTCTGTTATACTAAATACTTGATAAAGTTAGTTTTATATTATGTATTACTAAAAACGATAAATGAAAGTGATTATTTTTTTCTGCAATTTACAGTAAGCAATTTCAAAATAAAATGGCTCACAATGAAGAGACCGTGGCAATTTCTTTTGAATTATCCACTACATGTATTGAAATTGAGAGCACCAATAATGAAATATTGTCACAAGGAGGAGATGACTTGAATGATTTTTTGGATCAATCTGTTGATGGCGAATTTATCGAATGTTTGGAGACCATAGAGTTAGAAGAATCATCATTGCAGACTTTTCATGAGGAGATTCCAGATGAGATGATTGAAGAGGAAATTCCTGATGAGGACATGTTACTAGTTCTTTCAAATTTTGAAAATTCAGAAGAATACATTTATATTTAGAAATCAAAAATTGTTTGAGACATTATTCATTTTTATTTTTAATTTATGAGGTTGTAGCGAAGTGATTGTAGTATAAAATGAGACTTATAGTATAGAGTGCAACATTTTTATGTTACATGGTAAGTTTACTCATATTTACTTTCCTTCTCCCACTATATTATCTCCAATGTGTATTTGACATCTCTTCTTCATCTCCGGCCTCCTTTCTCTCACTGTCTGTCTCTGATGCATCTTATCGCTGCCATTTTGTGTAATTACAGAAGAGAGTAAAAAAAAATAGTTCGGAACGTGAAAAGGGGGCAAAGTAGAGTACCCCTCACCTCCTAGGCCTTCTCAGGCGGTCCCAAAAGGATCAGTTTCTGCTTTCCTGAGAGATTATGGTATGAGTTCCATATACCACAATAACTTGCATTACAACATGCAAGATATCTATCTCCTATTACCAACTTTTGGAGATATTCGCGCTAAGCGCGAATATCTCCAAAAACTAACACCTGCCCTGAGCAGTTCTTAGCTATGTTATCCAATGGGAGGTGGATAACATGGCTAAGAGCATTAGCTCGGTAATGCATGAATATCGCTGACTTTTTAGCGATATTCATGCATTGCGGCCGTTTTTTATCGCATTTGCGATAAACCTTGATAATAGCAAGGTTTATCTTCGATAATTTCTGACGATGCTTAGCGGTAAAAAATTCGTTGCTAAGCATCGTTAGCGATAAATATCGCTTAACTTTGGTAATATGCACCAACGTCTGTTAACGTTCGATTCGAAGGAAATGAGGAAGTGTTGAAAAACATTGTCTGCGCCATCTTGCCTTTTTTGAAATGCCACACTTTTGTCGTGCACGGCAGCCATTTTAGATGCCTTGACCAGACCCACTCTCTGCACGCTGTCGATCCTTAGCATGGCTCCCCACCTTCGCAAGCATCTTCCCCAGGCACTGGTCACCCCCGCTCTCTGTGTTATGCATGGGCAATAAACCTCCCCCCATCTGCGCTGCTCTTCCTTGAGAATCACACTCTGTGCCCGCCCGACACCTCCCTTTCGCCCTATTCACTACCGCACCCTCTGACACTCCTCTTCCTCTGTGTCCGATTGTCCAGGCTATCAGCTAGCCCTGCAGATGTAGTTTATGGCCCCAGCTGTAAAGAATCACCCCTCTTCAAAGGAGTTATAGTAGATCAAGGCCCACACCCGATGAGATCCGTCACACCACACGTGTTCCTACTATCTGAAAACCATCCTGTATTGTGATTGGGGAGGGGACCGAGCCTGAAGCGGAAGATTCCAGGGATGACTCTTTGTACATCAAAGTTTTTACAATTATGTGTCATATTAAAAATATATAGCACTCCAACAAAGTAGTAGGATTATAAAACTTTAATAACTTATAAATATATACAACAAAACAAAAACAGTAAAAACATTTAAACAATGAAGAGACCGTGGCAATTTCTTTTGAATTATCCAAAACATTTATTGAAATTGACAGCACCAATAATGAAATATTCTCACAAGGAGGAGATGACTTGAATGATTTTTTTGATCAATCTCTTGATGGCGAATTTATCGAATGTTTGGAGACCATAGAGTTACAAGAATCATCATTGCAGACTTTTCATGAGGAAATTCCTGATGAGGACATGTTACTAGTTCTTTCAAATTATGAAAATTCAGAAGATGTTGCCTGGGTGCCGCACTGATTTGGGTATCCGGCGTGGGGCGTCCCGGGGGGTGGATTGTCAGTAGCGGTCTGTTGTGCGAATAGTTCCAAGGCAGCAGAATGCGCTGAAATCTGGATGTCACGAAGGTGATGTCTAGTAAGTTGCCGCCCAGCAAATAACGGCGTGGGGCACCGCGGGGGTGAGTGAGTCCAGTAGGCACCACAGCTATACTTATCGGCATTGCAGAATTACTGCTGGGGACAATGCCTGTGCTGTAGTGTTGAAGATGTTGTTGGTTTTCAATTTGAAAACAGTTCTGGTGTCAACTGCTATGCTAATGTAGTGGTTAATGTTTTGTTTTCTCTAGAAAATGTAAAAGAGGGGGAGGCAGTCCATAGTTCCGGTAAAAGGGCAAAGGAAAGGATCGGTGGTTTGAACTATCAGTCAAAAAGGGGAGGGGGTGCAACAATTTTTCCTACCGGGTCACACTGTGCTTTCACCGGAACTGAGGTCTGCAGGATTCTAGTCATTCAAACTGAGGCTGGTGGCAGCATGGGAGCGCCGACGTCCCGCGGCTACAGTTTCGTCACTCCACGGGCGATCATGGCAGTCATTCCCCATCGGGGGTGTCTGCGGGGGTCGGAGACTCCCGCGGCTCCTCTAGAATCTTCAAGGTCGTGGAGGACTACGGTGGTGGAGTCAACCAGTGACCGGGCCATTTCTTTATGCTGGGCCCGCTCTTGCCAGGTCGACCGCCATTTTGAGAGTTCGGTAGCTACTGGCGATCGCGGGGTCAAATGAGCGGACGGGCTCCACCCTGCCGGGCGAGACGTTGCAGCATCGCCACAGTGGAAGAACCCTTTTCCGGGCGCCTGGAGTGCTGAGGGTGCAGCTGGGAAGCCTTCACCTGGGGAGGCGGGAGAGGCCTGTTCGCATCGTCTCTCCCTCCCAGTGCACCCCACGGCGTCTCGCTTGACATTTGTTATGGCCGGACCAGGCGATGAGGATGAGGGGGGGGGTCGGAGGCATGTGCAAGACATCCCCCCCCAGTGTTGTCGCAGCCATTATAAAAGAAAGAAGAAATGTCCCGTCCGTCTTTGGGCCGCACCTCCGGTGGATGGCGGCCGGACGCCCTTTGCTCTGGCCCCATGAACGGGTTCCTTGGCTCATCGGCTGCAGCCGGATCCCGTCGGCCCCAGCCCCCGGCCGTTGGTGGCCGGACCGGGAGAGAGTGTGGAGGGACAACCTAAAACTCTCAAGGGCCACCGTGGCCGGACTGGGAGAGAGAGGGGAGGGTCGAGGACAGGGACATTCCCCCCCCCTGAAACTCTCCAGTGTTGTCAATCCCCCTGGCCGGGTCCCGCTGGCCTCGGCCTCTCCTCCGGCTACACCCTACGTGATGATCTCCTGGCCGAGGCGTGGCAGCAGGACCCGCCTTATATGTGTTGCTTCCGGCTGGGCGTAGCCGAAAACCTGTTGCCCTTTGGAAGTTTCTAGAATGGGGCGGATGTCTGCTGACTTCTATCTTTCCCAGTTTGCCGTTATTTGGCCGTGGCAGGCGGTGGGACAGACACGTTTTGGGGCAGTGAGGGGCGATGTTTTCAGGTTTCTTATTACGGGCTTACTTCTAACGTTTCTTGTTTCTAGGACAATAATAGGTTTTATCATTACGTATTGTTATCGTTTCTTTGTTTGTTATTTAATAAAAAGTTCATCAGTGGCCTACTGATTTTCGTTTTCCTATTCTTTTCTTTCCAGGTTGTTTCATGCTAAAGTTTCTGTTAACAGGATACAGTGATCACTTCGTTATTATTGCATATGTCCTTTTCACTAGGGGTGCTCTCTGGTCGGGCCAGATGACCTATCTCTAGTAAATGGTCTTGGTGAAATAGGTGCATCAATCAGTGGGGAGTAGATAGGCATGACAGATTACAACGGGGAGAAAGGTCCGCATTACGTACCCTTTCACTACTTGCAAAGATTTTCCTACGTTTATTTGCAAACAGGGAATACCTCCAAAAAGAACTAATTCCCAAACAGTCAATGTTCGGACAATCAATCAATCAATGAGGAATGAAATAGGTACGACGTGTTAAAGGCTTGCGTTACCTACCCTTCACTATCTGCAAAGGGAGAGAGAATATTCCTATTCTTCCTCGTTTGCAGGCAGAGAAGATCCTTAAGAGAACCAACTTCGAACAATTCAATGCTCGATTCAAACAATCAACAAGGGGTACTGTGAACAGAAATGAACACCGCTTATGTACATACACATTGCTATTTTCAACAGGTTGTTCCTAATGTTTCTATTTTAGCGAGGTCAAAAAGAGATCCCATTAGTGGCCTACTGATTTTGCTCGATTCCTTTTGTTTTTTTACACGATTTTTCGCTATCTGCAAAGACTAAACAGAGTATTGCGACTCTGTGCTTGTTTGTAAATAGAGAATGAACCAAAGAGAACAATCAATCAAATGGAGAGAGAAGCAGGCACGAGGGATTACAACGGGGGCAAAGGCCTGCGTTAACTACCCTTCACTATCTGCAAAGAGAGAGTACTCCTAATAGAAATGAGGGGTGGGGGGCAGCATTCAAAGCAGATCAGTGTGCATAAACACGAAAATGTTTTTACTTACCACGTACTTGACATTCGACAGTGTATGATATTTGCTATTAAAAAACCATTGAAATTCACTGAAAAAAACCATAGGTTATAGACCATATATAGTTAGGAATTAGCATTTACAAAACCTTGAAAATTCACTGAAAAAACCATAGGTTATAGACCATATATAGTTAGGAATTAGCATTTACAAAACCTTGAAAATTCACTGAAAAAACCATGGGTTATAGACCATATATAGTTAGGAATTAGCATTTACAAAACCTTGAAAATTCACTGAAAAAACCATAGGTTATAGACCATATATAGTTAGGAATTAGCATTTAAAAAACCTTATTTTACTCACACAAAACCATTGAAATTCCATATATAGTTAGTTGCACTAACTATATATCGCGCACCCGCAATCCACTGCTGATCATGTCACATATTACATCATTCATGACATGGTCAGTGACATCACTGATGACATCACTGATGACATCTCAAATGACATCACTGATGACATCAATGATGACATCTCATTTGACATCATTCTTGTGCTAATACGATAAACCTCTTCAGACTCTAATATAACCTTAGATACACTCAGTGTATACAGACACTCACACACTGTCACTCATCCATGGAGTTACTCACACACCTAGTCAGTCATGCAAATAAACAATCTCACCTCCATTTCTTCAACTATACAGTTATACACACCTTACTTATTCAAACATATACTAACACATATTTACTCTCTTATACAATCCCTGATACAAGTTCACAATGATCCATACAACCACTCACACATTCAGTGGCTCTCATGCACAGTTATGTATATATGCCAACTCTCACATGTACTGTGTTTTACATATGTACTTACTATGACATGTAGCATTGAGATATCCATTCACTCATCAATACACTCATGCACACAGTCAACTGCCCATGTAGCTGTTTCCACATGCACTCTTGAACTCATACACCTAGTGAATCAACTGCTCACACATCTATGCACAGAGTCACACACCTCCCAGCCACCCCTACACAAACTCAATCTCCCATACAAATATTTGGGCAACCAATCAATAACACATATAGCCTCTCGTATAGCTAATGATCAACACATGCAGCAGTTTACATCACAACAGACATTATGATGCACAAATTAAGACAGTTTAGTCACTAACCCATGCATTCAGTGAGACACATTTAATCACTCACTCATACAGTCAGTCACGCACCTACTAAATCCTTCATCCAGACACTTATACATCCACTCATTCTTCAATATGTAAGACATATTTTAACTTTACAGAAACATACAGTCACTGGATGTTGTCATCAGTGATGTCATCAGTGATGTCATTTGAGATGTCATCAGTGATGTCATCAGTGATGTCACTGACCATGTCATGAATGATGTAATATGTGACATGATCAGCAGTGGATTGCGGGTGCGCGATATATAGTTAGTGCAACTAACTATATATGGAATTTCAATGGTTTTGTGTGAGTAAAATAAGGTTTTTTAAATGCTAATTCCTAACTATATATGGTCTATAACCTATGGTTTTTTCAGTGAATATATAGATATATATATATCTATCTATATATATATATATATATATATATATATATATAGATAGATATATATATATATCCCCCCTCCCCAGACTTGCCCCCGCCAGAAAGGATTCCTGAGCTGCGGCGGTTAAAGCGGTATGGGGACTGGAGGAAGTGTAGCTGCACACATGTACTTTTGGACACACTGACTATGCAGAAATTGTTTTTCCCTTCCACTTTACTTCTGCGATACCTACCCATGCAGTGCTGTGGCATGCTGGACCTTGTAGGCGCCGAACATCAAGCGGACTACAAGAGGTGTATGCTATGTGAGGTCATCAAAGTGGGAGGAGCAGCGGTCTGTGAGTGAGAAGGCAGGACATTTCATCCTTACTCACACTCATTCATTTAAGCACATGCACCTGGCGCTGAAGAGGCAAAGAACGCCGAAATGCCTCCGCCATAGGATGAGATTGAACTCTCCGTTGTTTGTGCAGCACAATAAAGCGCTTCCAAATCTGTTCCTCAGCTGTGGCCTTACTCGTTCTTTGAAGGAGTGGAGTTGATTTATTAGCGCAGTTTCCAGTGATGCGCTTCTAAGGCTCCCGCTTTGTTAAGTGACTCTGTGAATACTGGAACACTGCTTGCAGTTTGGATTTTCTTCGGGGTACCGGAACCCACAGAGTCCACCACGCAGCAAAGAAAGAAGTACGACGGTGAGGATGACATGGTGCATCACGCCGGGCCAGTCGGATTTCCAGACTTGCCCCCGCCAGAAAGGATTCCTGAGCTGCGGCGGTTAAAGCGGTATGGGGACTGGAGGAAGCTTAGCTGCACACATGTACTTTTGGACACACAGACTATGCAGAAATTGTTTTTCCCTTCCACTTTACTTCTGCGATACCTACCCATGCAGTGCTGTGGCATGCTGGACCTTGTAGGCGCCGAACATCAAGCGGACTACAAGAGGTGTATGCTATGTGAGGTCATCAAAGTGGGAGGAGCAGCGGTCTTTGAGTGAGAAGGCAGGACATTTCATCCTTACTCACACTCATTCATTTAAGCACATGCACCTGGCGCTGAAGAGGCAAAGAACGCCGAAATGCATCCGCCATAGGACGAGATTGAACTCTCCGTTGTTTGTGCAGCATAATAAAGCGCTTCCAAATCCGTTCCTCAGCTGTGGCCTTACTCGTTCTTTGAAGGAGTGGAGTTGATTTATTAGCGCAGTTTCCAGTGATGCGCTTCTAAGGCTCCCGCTTTGTTAAGTGACTCTGTGAATACTGGAACAGTGCTTGCAGTTTGGATTTTCTCCGGGGTACCGGAACCCACAGAGTCCACCACGCAGCAAAGAAAGAAGTACGACGGTGAGGATGACATGGTGCATCACGCCGGGCCAGTCGGATTTCCAGTCTTGCCCCCGCCAGAAAGGATTCCTGAGCTGCGGCGGTTAAAGCGGTATGGGGACTGGAGGAAGCGTAGCTGCACACATGTACTTTTGGACACACAGACTATGCAGAAATTGTTTTTCCCTTCCACTTTACTTCTGCGAAACCTACCCATGCAGTGCCGTGGCATGCTGGACCTTGTAGGCGCCGAACATCAAGCGGACTACAAGAGGTGTATGCTATGTGAGGTCATCAAAGTGGGAGGTGCAGCGGTCTGTGAGTGAGAAGGCAGGACATTTCATCCTTACTCACACTCATTCATTTAAGCACATGCACCTGGCGCTGAAGAGGCAAAGAACGCCGAAATGCATCCGCCATAAGATGAGATTGAACTCTCCGTTGTTTGTGCAGCACAATAAAGCGCTTCCAAATCCGTTCCTCAGCTGTGGCCTTACTCGTTCTTTGAAGGAGTGGAGTAGATATATATATATATATATATATATATATATTACCTACTGGCGGTCGCCAGTAGGTAGTTATAGTTAGGATCGATTTCCATAGGGAAATCGCAACATTCTATTTGGAATAATTTTGGCGCCGGTTGAGGAATCAGCCTGAATTTTTCAGCAACTTTGCCTCGCGGCGCTCCGCTCCTTCCCTGAAAGTTTGGGGGGGATTTGTCAAGCAGGGGCCGAGATAAAAGGGGGGTCCCAAAACGTGTTTCCCCATGTTAATTTCCATAGGGCGGTCTGTCGCACTTTTAGCTCAAACGGCTGAATGGATTTTCACCAAACTTGGCAAAATTGTAGGGACTGGTAGCCCGATGTGCCTTTGCTATGTCTCAAGATATGTGGTCCAGAGGATTTTGAGTAATTTAGGTTCAAAAAAATGTATATATCTGTAAGCGTGCCCCGGTGCGCGTACCGGGGAGGGCTCCGGGCACGCCACGCGACCTGCGCACGGGAAGCTGATTGGCTCTCGGGTGTCTGTAAACATTCGAAACAGTTCACAGCGGCCGCCATCTTGTGTCTCGGTAGGATCGAGACACAAGAGGTGGTAAAAACAAAAGGGAAAATAATGAAAAGGGGGCAGGGAACACCCCCCTGACCCTCTAGGTTGGATGTGGGGACCATAAAAGGGCCCCTCGGGTAAAAAAAACAAAATCATTTTTTTCGATTTTCGCGGGGGGGGGAGCGCCCGGTACGCGCACCGGGGAGCGTACCGGGGAGCGAATAAAAAAAAAAAGAGATTGCCAGAGTGCTAAACATTTTAGCAATTTTTTATAAATGGGAGGTAGTTTGTTGTTTTATATTTATTTATTTTTTTTTGTATTTTTTGAACAATTGTATATTTTTTTGGCTTTTTTTGGGCGGAACAACGAAAAACAGGCATTAGAAAGGGCTTAACAGGAGCAAAAAAAAAAAAATTACTTCTTGGGGTGTTTTGAGCACTTGTGGTTTTCAAATGCTCTATTAATTAAAATGATACTCCTCTCCCCATAAGAAATTAGTGCACCACAATAAATGCACACTAGCTTCAGGTGCACAAAATTATTTTGAATAGTTGGGACCGTCTCCCTCACCTCTGGTCCGATAGAGTTTCCTGTGACGATATACTGGCCACAGGAGTTGGTGGGTTATCCTGGAGGTGACGCACCTCAGCAACGCTATAATTGATTGGATGCCACCTCTGCATGTGGCGGTGAATAGTATAGTTTCCAAAACTATACTTTTTGTCTGTGCCTCGGGACAGAACTGCATTGCAAATGAGGCATGTCACGTACCGGGCATTGACCTTTTTTTGCTCTTGAGGGTAAGAAAAAAATTGCCATATAAAATTGTCTATGTGGTGGGATTGCCGGGGCTCTTCACGCAAGAACTGCCTCGGCTCTACCTCCTCTTCCTCTTCTTCTTCCTCTTCCTCTGGGTTTGGAAGGAACTGTGCAGGTGGTCCTTCCTTCCTAGGTGGTTGTGGTGGTGGTGGGGGTCCACTAGCTGCAGCTACTACAGATGCCATGACTGAACAAGCAGAAACAGGTCTTCCTCTCACCAAGATGAAAGTCAGAGTGAGGAAAAAAGGTGGGGTTTTCATCATTTGGGAAAAAAAGTGTTCTGGACCAATGAAAAGTGTTATTTTCAAGTCACATGATCCAAGCTTTCATCATTTGGAAACCAAAACTGATCTGCACCAATGAAAAGTGTTATTTTCAGATCACATGACCCGATGCGCTTACGCTACGCGCCCCGGGGCGCGTCGCGTAAGCGCGTCATGATGTTGCGTGATCGTATGCGATCGCGTGATTCCGGGTGCGCTTACGCAGTGCGTCATATGACGCATTACGCGACTACGTGAAACGTCATGATGTTGTTTTCGTTCGCGGGAATAGTGCTCTCGGTACGCTCCCCGGTACGCGCCCCGGGAGCGCTCCGGGGTGCGTACCAGGGCAAACAAAAAAATATATATATATTTATACAATTTAAAATTCGTTATAAAAATTATTACTTTTCATACCTATAGAGATTTGCTATTAAAAAACCTATGAAATTCACTGAAAAAACCATAGGTTTCACCCCAGTTATAGTTAGGAATTAGCATTTAAAAAACCTATTAAATTCACTGAAAAAACCATAGGTTTTACACCAGTTATTGTTAGCTGGAAATTTTACTCGCATAAAACCATTGAAATTCCCACGTTATAGTTAGTTGGACTCACTATAACTTGCGCGTGCAATGCACTGCTGATGACGTCACATATTACATCACTCATGACATGGTCAGTGACATCACTCATGACATCACTGATGACACCATCATTGTGACAGAGTGACAGACCTCCTTTCACTGTAATGTAACCCTTGAAACACATATTCAAAAATAGAAACTAAAATTTTCAAACAAAATGGAGATACCCATACCAGTTACAACAACCAATTCAATAATTCCACCATCTATATATACATCCACTCATTCACCAACAGTTCTATATAGTCACTCATACATATACTCACTCATCATATGTAGTGATACACCTATACATCCTGTTACACACTGACAGGCATCCAAAATTTACTCACACACATACTCACACATGCAAATAACTATTGAACATCTATTCATTTGCATATATAGCTATACACACACTACCACTTTACTTCTAAGGAAACTTACACATACTTACTCTCTTAAACAATCACTTATAGAAACACATACTAATTTAAACAGGAACTCTTAGAATCCCTCACTCTCGCATATACTCACTTATATACATCAATATTCACATATACTAGATTAAAACATATGTAGTTACTGATAAAGACACTAGTGAGACAGTCATTCACTCACTAACACACACATATATACACTCATCCACCCATACAGTCCTGCACATATGCTGTCTTCAAAACACATACAAAGAGAGAGTCAGTCATTCATGCATCTATGTGCTAAGTAATACCCCCACCAAACCATACAAACACTCATACTAATACTAAGAAAAACATCTAATAACCCATATACATACACATGTAGCTACTCACCAACCCATGCAGCCACTTATACACAAAGTGAAACAATAACACATATATTTAAATATTTAAACATTACTCACTATTATTTATTTTTCAGAAAGACACACATTCACTGGATGGTGTCATCAGTGATGTCATGAGTGATGTCACTGACCATGTCATGAGTGATGTAATATGTGACGTCATCAGCAGTGCATTGCACGCGCAAGTTATAGTGAGTCCAACTAACTATAACGTGGGAATTTCAATGGTTTTATGCGAGTAAAATTTCCAGCTAACTATAACTGGTGTAAAACCTATGGTTTTTTCAGTGAATATATATATATATATATATATCACTCCCAACACGCCTTCACTTCAAATTTCTCACGAACAGACGAGCGTGGACCCGGTATTTTTAGTGCATTCTTTATTCAGCCAGTGCCGCCATAATGCGTTTCGGGAGATCCCTCCCTTGATCACATGACCCTATATATATATATATTCACTGAAAAAACCATAGGTTATAGACCATATATAGTTAGGAATTAGCATTTACAAAACCTTGAAAATTCACTGAAAAAACCATAGGTTATAGACCATATATAGTTAGGAATTAGCATTTAAAAAACCTTATTTTACTCACACAAAACCATTGAAATTCCATATATAGTTAGTTGCACTAACTATATATCGCGCACCCGCAATCCACTGCTGATCATGTCACATATTACATCATTCATGACATGGTCAGTGACATCACTGATGACATCACTGATGACATCTCAAATGACATCACTGATGACATCTCAAATGACATCACTGATGACATCACTGATGACATCTCAAATGACATCACTGATGACATCTCATTTGACATTACTGATCACATCACTGATGACATCATTCATGTGATAATACGATGAACCTCTTCAGACTCTAATATAACCTTAGATACACTCAGTGTAAACAGACACTCATAGACTGTCACTCATCCATGGAGTTACTCAGACACTTAGTCAGTCATGCAAAGAATCAATCACACCTCCATTTCCTCAACTATACAGTTATACACACCTTACTTATTCAAACATATACTAAAACATATTTACTCACTTATACAATCCTGGATATAAGTTCACAATGATCCATACAGCCACTCACACATTCACTGGCTCTTATGCACAGTTATTTATATATGTCAACTCTCACATGTACTGTGTTTTACATATGTACTTACTTTGACATGTAGCACTGAGATATCCATTCACTCACCAATACACTCATGCACACAGTCAACCGCCCATACAGCTGTTTCCACATGCACTTTTGAACCCATACATCTAGTCAATCAACTGCTCACACATCTATGCAGAGAGTCATACACCTCCCAGCCACCCAGACACACACTCAGTCTCCCATACAAATGCTTGGGCAACCAATCAATAACCCATACAGTTAATCATATAGCTAATGATCAACACATGCAGCAGTTTACAGAACAACAGACATAATGATGCACAAATTAAGACAGTTTAGTCACTAACCCATGCACTCAGTGAGACACATTTAATCAGTCACTCATACAGTCAGCCATGCCCCTACTAAATCCTTCATCAAGACACTTATACATCCACTCATTCTTCAATATGTAAGACATATTTTAACTTTACAGAATTATACAGTCACTGGATGTAGTCATCAGTGATGTCATCAGTGATGTCATTTGAGATGTCATCAGTGATGTCATCAGTGATGTCACTGACCATGTCATGAATGATGTAATATGTGACATGATCAGCAGTGGATTGCGGGTGCGCGATATATAGTTAGTGCAACTAACTATATATGGAATTTCAATGGTTTTGTGTGAGTAAAATAAGGTTTTTTAAATGCTAATTCCTAACTATATATGGTCTATAACCTATGGTTTTTTCAGTGAATATATATATATATATATAAATATATATATATATATATATATATATATATATATATATCCAAATATCGCAGAACCACAGTTGGATTGAGCCATACGGACACCAAATATCAGCAACAATTTCTTTATTGGCAGCTTGCTGGCAAACCATCAATCAGGTAGGTAAAACAAAATGCAGCCTTCATTCCAGCCAAACGCGTTTCAGGAGTTATATCCCTTCATCAGTGGCTTTTGTGAAGGGCTGACGGGAAGCAGTCTTTCGGCACTTGGATTAAAACATACTCCCGCCCCAATAGGCGTGGCACAACTGGCATTGTGGAAGCTGTAGTCTGCGCCGCTCCAACCACAGTGGGTGCTTTCACCAGAGCCCAAATGTCATAACTCTGCGGCAACCCTCCTGTAGAAGTCTTTGCCTTGCTGCCACCAAATCAGCTGTGAGCTGGCACCATCCTGCAAAGGTGTCCGTTCAGGGCCGTTCCGCGATCCGCAGTGCTCTGTAGCACCGCCACGGTACCGCTCTTGCAAGCGACAGGCTCATTCCACGTCCCGGGAAGGCCGTACCAAATACAAACATCGCAGACCAACAGTTGGATTGAGCCATACGGACACCAAATATCAGCAACAATTTCTTTATTGGCAGCTTGCTGGCAAACCATCAATCAGGTAGGTAAAACATTGATGAAGGGATATAACTCGTGAAACGCGTTTGGCTGGAATGATGGCTGCATTTTGTTTTACCTACCTGATTGATGGTTTGCCAGCAAGCTGCCAATAAAGAAATTGTTGCTGATATTTGGTGTCCGTATGGCTCAATCCAACTGTGGGTCTGCGATATATATATATATATATATATATATATATATATATATATATTCACTGAAAAAACCATAGGTTATAGACCATATATAGTTAGGAATTAGCATTTACAAAACCTTGAAAATTCACTGAAAAAACCATAGGTTATAGACCATATATAGTTAGGAATTAGCATTTACAAAACCTTGAAAATTCACTGAAAAAACCATAGGTTATAGACCATATATCGTTAGGAATTAGCATTTAAAAAACCTTATTTTACCCACACAAAACCATTGAAATTCCATATATAGTTAGTTGCACTAACTATATATCGCGCACCCGCAATCCACTGCTGATGATGTCACATATTACATCATTCATGACATGGTCAGTGACATCACTGATGACATCACTGATGACATCTCAAATGACATCACTGATGACATGACTGATAACAACATCCAGTGATTTTTTGTTTCTGTAAAGTTTAAATATGTCTTACATATTGAAGAATGAGTGGATGTGTAAGTGTCTGGACGAAGGATTTAGTAGGTGCATGACTGACTGTATGACTGAGTGATTAAATGTGTCTCACTGAGTGCATGGGTTAGTGACTAAACTGTCTTAATTTGTCCATCATTATGTCTGTTGTTCTGTAAACTGCTGCATGTGTTGATCAGTAGCTATATGAGTAACTATATGGGTTATTGATTGATTGCCCAAGTATTTGTATGGGAGACTGAGTGTGTGTGTGGCTGGCTGGGAGGTGTGTGACTCTGTGCAGATCAATGTGTACTTGTATCAATGATTGTATAAGAAGGTAAGTATGTGTTAGTATATGTTTGAAAATGTAAGGTGCTCTATGTTTAACTGTATAGACAAGAAAATGGAAGTGTCATTGATTCTTTACAGGACTGACTAGGTGTGTGAGTAACTCCATGGATGAGTGGCAGACTGTGAGTGTCTGTATAGGTGTATGAGTGCATATGATAGTGTTGTAAAGATGAGTGATTGTATGTATGAATGATTGTATGGGTGAATGAGTGAAGGTGTGTGTAGACGTAGGAATCAGTGAGTGCGTATGTAGTAACTAGTATTGGTGTGTCAATGGTTTCAAAAATTATACTCTGTATTTAACACTGGGTGAAACAGAGGTTATATTAAAATGTGAGGAGATGCATTGTATTGTCACATGAATGATATCATCAGTGATGTGGTCATTGATGTCAAATGAGATGTCATCAGTGATGTCATCAGTGATGTCACTGACCATGTCATGAATGATGTAATATGTGACATCATCAGCAGTGGATTGCGGGTGCGCGATATATAGTTAGTGCAACTAACTATATATGGAATTTCAATGGTTTTGTGTGGGTAAAATAAGGTTTTTTAAATGCTAATTCCTAACGATATATGGTCTATAACCTATGGTTTTTTCAGTGAATTTTCAAGGTTTTGTAAATGCTAATTCCTAACTATATATGGTTTATAACCTATGGTTTTTTCAGTGAATTTTCAAGGTTTTGTAAATGCTAATTCCTAACTATATATGGTCTATAACCTATGGTTTTTTCAGTGAATTTCAATGGTTTTTTAATAGCAAATATCATAAGCTGTCGAATGTCAAGTACGTGGTAAGTAAAAACATTTTCGTGTTTATGCACACTGATCTGCTTTGAATGCTGCCCCCCACCCCTCATTTCTATTAGGAGTACTCTCTCTTTGCAGATAGTGAAGGGTAGTTAACGCAGCCCTTTGCCCCCTTTGTAATCCGTCGTGCCTGCTTCTCTCTCCATTTGATTGATTGTTCTCTTTGGTTCATTCTCTATTTACAAACAAGCACAGAGTCGCAATACTCTGTTTAGTCTTTGCAGATAGCGAAAAATCGTGTAAAAAAACAAAAGGAATCGAGCAAAATCAGTAGGCCACTAATGGGATCTCTTTTTGACCTCGCTAAAATAGAAACATTAGGAACAACCTGTTGAAAATAGCAATGCGTATGTACATAAGCGGCGTTCATTTGTGTTCACAGTACCCCTTGTTGATTGTTTGAATCGAGCATTGAATTGTTCGAAGTTAATTCTCTTAAGGATCTTCTCTGCCTGCAAACGAGGAAGAATAGGAATATTCTCTCTCCCTTTGCAGATAGTGAAGGGTAGGTAACGCAAGCCTTTAACACGTCGTACCTATTTCATTCCTCATTGATTGATTGATTGTCCTAACATTGACTGTTTGGGAATTAGTTCTTTTTGGAGGTATTCCCTGTTTGCAAATAAACGTAGGAAAATCTTTGCAAGTAGTGAAAGGGTACGTAATGCGGACCTTTCTCCCCCGTTGTAATCTGTCATGCCTATCTACTCCCCACTGATTGATGCACCTGTTTCACCCGGACCATTTACTAGAGATACGTCATCTGGCCCGACCAGAGAGCACCCCTAGTGAAAAGGACATATGCAATAATAACGAAGTGATCACTGTATCCTGTTAACAGAAACTTTAGCATGAAACAACCTGGAAAGAAAAGAATAGGAAAACGAAAATCAGTAGGCCACTGATGAACATGAACTTTTATTAAACAACGAACAAAGAAACGATAACATAACGTAATGATAAAACCTATTAATGTCCTAGAAACAAGAAAACGTTAAAATATGCCAGTGGTGAGAGACCAGAAAAACAGTAAGAGAAACCAAATCACCCCTCGCTGTCCCACCGCCTGCCACGCCAAAAAAATCGATAGACTACGGAAAATGCAAGTCAGTAGAACATCTGCCCCCACTCTGGAAACTTCCAAGGTGGGGCAGGGTTCCGACTACGCCCAGCCGGGAGCAGCCCATATAAGGCAGGTCCTGCTGCCACGCCTCGGCCAAGAGATCCTAACGTAGGGTGTAGCCGGAGGAGAGGCCGAGGCCAGCGGGACCCGGCCAGGGGATTGCCTTTACAACGCTGAACAGTTGCAGGGGGGGGGAATGTCTCCTCGACCCTCCCCTCCCTCTCCCAGTCCGGCCGCGGTGGCCCTTGAGAGTTGCAGGTAGTCCCGCCACATGCTCTTCCGGTCCGGCCACCAACGGTCGGGGGGCCGAGGCCGACGGGATCCGGCTGCAGCCGATAAACCAAGAAACCCGTTCATGGGGCCAGAGCCAGGGGCGTCCGGCCGACATCTACCGGAAGCCCGGCCCGAAGACGGACGGGACACTTCTTCTTTCTTGAATAATGGCTGCGACAACACTGGGGGGGGATGTCTTGCACATGCCTCCGACCCCCCCCCCCTCGTCCTCATCGCCTGGTCCGGCCATAACAAATCTCAAGCGAGACGCCGTGGGGTGCACTGGGAGGGAGAGACGGTGCGAACAGGCCTCTCCCGCCTCCCCAGGTGGAGGCTTCCCAGCTGCACCCTCAGCGCTCCAGGCGCCCGGAAAAGGGTTCTTCCACTGTGGCCATGCTGCAACGTCTCGCCCGGCAGGGTGGAGCCCGTCCGCTCATGTGACCCCGCGATCGCCGGTAGCTGCTGAACTCTCAAAATGGCGGTTGACCTGGCAAGAGCGGGCCCAGCATAAAGAAATGGCCCGGTCACTGGTTGACTCCACCACCGTAGTCCTCCACGACCTTGAAGATTCTAGAGGAGCCGCGGGAGTCTCCGACCCCCGATGGGGAATGACTGCCATGATCGCCCGTGGAGTGACGAAACTGTATCCGCGGGACGTCGGCGCTCCCATGCTGGCGCCAGCCTCACTTTGAATTACTAGAATCCTGCAGACCTCACTTCCGGTGAAAGCACAGTGTGACCCGGTAGGAAAAATTATTGCACCCCCTCCCCTTTTTGACTGATAGTTCAAACCACCGATCCTTTCCTTTGCCCTTTTAACGGAACTTTGGACTGCCTCCCCCTCTTTTACATTTTCTAGAGAAAACAAAACATTAACCACTACATTAGCATAGCAGTTGACACCAGAACTGTTTTCAAATTGAAAACCAACAACATCTTCAACAGAATCCTTTTTGTTTCTGCTGTGACCCTGCTACAGCACAGGCATTGTCCCCAGCAGTAATTCTGCAATGCCGGTAAGAATAGCTGTGGTGCCTACTGGACTCACTCACCCCCGCGGCGCCCCACGCCGTTATTTGCTGGGCGGCAACTTACTAGACATCACCTTCGTGCCATCTAGATTTCAGCGCGTTCTGCTGCCTTGGAACTATTCGCACAACAGACCGCTACTGACAAGAATATTTCATTATTGGTGCTGTCAATTTCAATAAATCTATTGGATAATTCAAAAGAAATTGCCACGGTCTCTTCGTTGTTTAAATGTTTTTACTGTTTTTGTTTTGTTGTATATATTTATATGTTATTAAAGTTTTATATTCCTACTACTTTGTTGGAGTGCTATATATTTTTAATGTGACACATAATTGTAAAAACTTTGATGTACAAAGAGTCATTCCTGGAATCTTCCGCTTCAGGCTCGGTCCCCTCCCCAATCACAATACAGGATGGTTTTCAGATAGTAGGAACACGTGTGGTGTGACAGATCTCATCGGGTGTGGGCCTTGATCTACTATAACTCCTTTGAAGAGGGGTGATTCTTTACAGCTGGGGCCATAAACTACATCTGCAGGGCTAGCTGATAGCCTGGACAATCGGACACAGAGGAAGAGGAGTGTCAGAGGGTGCGGTAGTGAATAGAGCGAAAGGGAGGTGTCGGGCGGGCACAGAGTGTGATTCTCAGGGAAGAGCAGCGCAGATGGGGGGAGGTTTATTGCCCATGCATAAGACAGAGAGCGGTGGTGACCAGTGCCTGGGGAAGATGCTTGCGTGGGTGAGGAGCCATGCTACGAATCAACAGCGTGCAGAGAGTGGGTCTGGTCAAGACATCTAAAATGGCTGTCGTGCACGACAAAAGTGTGGCATTTCAAAAAAGGCAAGATGGCGCAGACAATGTTTTTCAACACTTCCTCATTTCCTTCGAATCGAACGTTAACAGACGTTGGGGCATATTACCAAAGTTAAGCGATATTTATCGCTAACGATGCTTACCAACGAATTTTTTACCACTAAGCATCGTCAGAAATTATCGAAGATAAACCTTGCTATTATCAAGGTTTATCGCAAATGCGATAATAAACGGCCGCAATGCATGAATATCGCTAAAAACTCAGCGATATTCATGCATTACCGAGCTAATGCTCTTAGCCATGTTATCCACCTCCCATTGGATAACATGGCTAATAACTGCTCAGGGCAGGTGTTACTTTTTGGAGATATTCGCGCTTAGCGCGAATATTCCAAAAGTTGGTAATAGGAGATAGATATCTTGCATGTTGTAATGCAAGTTATTGTGGTATATGGAACTCATACCATAATCTCTCAGGAAAGCAGAAACTGATCCTTTTGGGACCGCCTAAAAAGGCCTAGGGGGTGAGGAGTACTCTACTTTGCCCCCTTTTCACGTTCCGAACTATTTTATTTTACTCTCTTCTGTAATTACACAAAATAGCAGCGATAAGATGCATCGGAGACACACAGTGAGAGAAAGGAGGCCGGAGATGAAGAAGAGATGTCAAATACACATTGGAGATAATATAGTGGCAGAAGGGAAGTAAATATGATAAACTTACCATGTAACATAAAAATGTTGCACTCTATACTATAAGTCTCATTTTATACTACAATCACTTCGCTACAACCTCATAAATTAAAAATAAAAATGAATAATGTCTCAAACAATTTTTGATTTCTAAATATAAATTTATTCTTCAGAATTTTCTAAATTTGAAAGAACTAGTAACATGTCCTCATCAGCAATGTCCTCATGAAAAGTCTCCAATGATGATTCTTGTAACTCTATGGTCTCCAAACACTCGATAAATTCGCCATCAAGGGATTGATCAAAAAAATCATTCAAGTCATCTCCTCCTTGTGACAATATTTCATTATTGGTGCTGTCAATTTCAATCAATGTAGTGGAATCATTCAAGTCATCTCCTCGTGACAATATTTCATTATTGGTGCTCTCAATTTCAATCAATGTAGTGGAATCATTCAAGTCATCTCCTCCTTGTGACAATATTTCATTATTGGTGCTGTCCATTTCAATCAATCTAATGGAATCATACAAGTCATCTCCTCCTTGTGACAATATTTCATTATTGGTGCTCTCAATTTCAATCAATGTAGTGGAATCATTCAAGTCATCTCCTTGTGACAATATTTCATTCTTGGTGCTGTCCATTTCAATCAATCTAATGGAATCATACAAGTCATGTCCTCCTCGTGACAATATTTCATTATTGGTGCTCTCAATTTCAATCAATGTAGTGGACAATTCAAAAGAAATTGCCACGGTCTCTTCATTGTGAGCCATTTTATTTTGAAATTGCTTGCTGTAAATTGCAGAAAAAAATAATCACTTTCATTTATCGTTTTTAGTAATACATAATATACAACTAACTTTATCAAGTATTTAGTATAACAGAAGGACTGCAAATAAATAACAGAAAACATTTTTCAAATTATCTTCAAGTGTACAACATAGTTCCCCTTACAAATTAACAACTCACCTTTTTAAAAGTAGGAGAAGTGTTAGTACTGTGTAAATCAAACACCAGAAATTCACCACCAAAAATTCCTCACAAATGTACCTCAGACAGTAGTATCACAAAATGGCTGTGGTTTCCTCTCATTTGAAATATATACATAACCAATTAACTTTCATCACACACAAATACAAAACCAAAGTAACATTTTAATTGGTTCTAAATTTCAACACTTTCAAATGTGTTTTCCCCATGCAATTTTCCATAGGACATTTACATACGTCTACAGCCTGAATGGCTGAACGGAATTACACCAAACTTGGCAAAATGGTACATCAAACCTAAGAGGTCAGGAAGGATCTACTATGCCCCCTTATGGTCATTTCCCCCTTCGCTTTGGCCTCCTCTTGTCTCTCAATCCTACCGAGAGACAAGATGGCGGCCGCTACGGACTGTTTGGAATGTTGACAGACGCCGGAGAACCAATCAGCTTCGCAAAGCTCCGTAACGCAGAAAGTACGCGAAGCGGAGCGCTGTTACAGATATATATCTTTTTTTGAACGTTAATTTCTCAAAATCCACTGGAGCACATATATTGAGACCTAGCAAAGGCACATCGGGCTACCAGTCCCTAATATTTTGCCAAGTTTCGTGCAAATCCATTCAGCCGTTCGATTATTATTATTTTTTATTTTTTTGCCCCGCGGGGCCCTTTTAAAACCTCCACATCAAACCTAGGGGGTCAGCGAGGATCTACTATTCCCCCTTATGGTCATTTGCCCCTTCGCTTTGGCCTCCTCTTGTCTCTCGATCCTACCGAGAGACAAGATGGCGGCCGCTACGGACTGTTTGGAATGTTGACAGACGCCGGAGAACCAATCAGCTTCGCTTCACAAAGCTCCGTTGCGCGCAAAGTACGCGTCCTGGGACGCTGCCCGGTCCGCTGTTACAGATATATATCTTTTTTTAAACGTTAATTTCTCAAAATCCACTGGAGCACATATATTGAGACCTACAAAAGGCACATCGGGCTACCAGTCCCTACAATTTTGCCAAGTTTCGTGCAAATCCATTCAGCCGTTCGGGCTAAAAGTGAGGCCAACCGCCCTATGGAAAACTCAATGTTAAAAACATGTTTTGGGACCCCCCTTTTTTCTCGGCCCCCCCTTGACGAACCCCCCCAAATTTTCAAGGGCTGCTCAGAAACAAAATGTGCCATTTTCCTGAAAATTTCAGCCAATTCCTTCCACAAACGCCAAAGTTATTAGACATAGAATTTTCAAAAATCCCATAGAGAAAAAATCCTAACTATATATACCTACTGGCGACCGCCAGTAGGTAATATATATTAACTGAAAAAACCATAGGTCTTAGGGGTGTTATAGTTAGCTGGACAATTCACTCGTACAATACCATTGAAATTCCTCATTATAGTTAGTTGTACTAAGCATAACTCACGCGCCCGCATTCCACTGCTGATGATGTCACATATGACATCATGCATGACATGGTCAGTGGCATCACTGATGAAATCACTGAGGACATTTCAAATGACATCACTGTTGACATCATCCAGTGAATGTGGTGTGGTTTGCTATTTAAATATGTATTATATATACACCAATCTGCATTGAAGAATCAGTGGATATATAAATATCTGGATATGGAGGATTTAATAGCAGTGTGATTTACTGTTTACTTGACTAATTTCTAGTGTCTCACTAAATATATTGGATAGTGACTAAACTTTATGAATATCTGTATCACTTTGTCAGTTGTTGTGTAAACTGCTGCACCAGTTGGTTACTAGCTATGTGAAAGTCTGTATTCGTTATTGATTAGTTAACTGAGTATTTGTATGGGAGAGTGAATGTGTGTGGTTCGGTGGGGGTGTGTGACTGCCGAAAGATGTGGGAATAGTTGATTCAGTTGGTATATGAGGTTAAGACAACATGTTATAACAATTGTTTGGGTGAGTGAATATCTTTATGAGTGTGGTGATGAGCAACTACATCTGTCAATGGTACTTGTCCAACAAACTAGAAAAATAAAAGGCAGTGTATGTGACAGTTGTTTTATATAAAATGTATACATAAGACTCAGTGATTGTATGAGTGACTGTATTGATAACTGTATACTTGTAATAGTGATTTTATAACACAGTAAGTATGAGTTACTATCTATATGAATAAATTAAGTGGTGTTTGTATAAGTGTGTAGCTGAGTAAATGTAAGTATGATCAATTCTTTTCATAAGTGAGTAAGATGACTGCATAACGGAATAGGATGTGTGCTGGTGTGTAATGCCGATATAGGTGAATAAGTATATTTGATAGTTTTCTATTGATCATTGACAGTATGTAGGGGTGAATCTATAGGTAAGTGATTAGATGTGTGTGTAGATCTAGGAATCACTGAGTGGGTTTTTAGAAACTTGTATTGGTGTGTCACTGGACTCAAATATGGTACTCTGTATTTTACAGTGAATAATGAAAGGTTATACTAGTGTATGATGAGGTGTATCAGATTATCCTATGGATGATGTCATCAGTGATGTCATCAGTGATGTCATTTGAGATGTCATCAGTGATGTCATCAGTGATGTCACTGATCATGTCATGAATGATGTAATATGTGACATCATCAGCAGTGGATTGTGGGCGTGCGAGTTACAGTTAGCACAACTAACTATAACAGAGGAATTTCTATGGTTTTGTACGAGTGAAATGTCCAGCTAACTATAAAAGCCCTAAAAACTATGGTTTTTTCAGTGAATTTCTAAGGTTTTTTAAATGTTAATTCCTAACTATAACATACCTGAAACCTATGGTTTTTTCTGTGAATTTCAAAGGTTTTTTAAATGAGAATTTCTAACTATAACATACCTGAAACCTATGTTTTTTCAGTGAATTTCAAAGGTTTTTTAAATGCTAATTCTAATTATAATGTTCATTAGGCATATCTGGTTTTTTCTATCTTTTTTAATTATCATCCCAATCTCAACCTAGTAAAAACTGCAAATATCACCACTCTTCAATTGATTCCTTCCGCCAACAAAATTGCCACAAACCACTAAAAAAACAGGCGATAGCTCCACTTACCAGTAACAAATTAACATCAACATTTAACTGGTGTATGGAGGTACTACCTCAGAGGCAGAGCAAAACAGGACAATGGACCTTCCCAAAATACCATATCCTCTCAACCGCACAATAGCTGAATGTTCAGAGATGGGGCAACCAACTTTGTATAAGGGAGGGAATTCACACATCAACAATAATCTACAGAATCCCAAGTGTACCTGTGATATGCTATATACAACACACTATAGACACCAAAAACTTTTTTGTGTGTAGATATAGTATTGATACGTGTAGTGTACTGCACAGTGGACGCAACCATATTATCTCAGACACTGGGGAATATCTCGGTCATGCAGCTGTGTTGTCCCCCCCCTTGAAGCAGAAGCGGAGTGGGCTGGTCCTACGTACGCAACTCGAGCATACGAGTATAAATAATTAGGCTACACCTAGGGCGTGGTTCACTTGTGCAAAGACAAAAGACTCTGGCACAGCGAAGGTCCTCACCCTGCCATGTGGCTGCCACCATGACCACGTGCCTCCTTGATACAGGCCCATTCCAAACTCAGCGCCACAGCACCGCAGACTTATGCCTGTATCGACTACTGCCTTTGATCTACACTGCGGACAGCAGGGTTCACAACTTGAATCAGCTTTGGATCTACATTACGGACAACATTGAATCAAGCCTTGCTTTATTTAATGCAGAGACAATTGTAACATATGTCTTGAGATTTTGTTAAAGGATGTTACAAAAAGTATTCCTCGATGTCTGTGCTGATTACTGCCTTCGATCTACACTGCGGATAGCAGGTTCACAACTTGAATTCAGCTTTGAAAATACACTACGGACAACATTGAATCAAGCCTTGCTTTATTTAATGTAGAGACAATTGTACTATATGTCTTCAGATTTTGTTAAAGGATGTGACAAAAAGCATTCCTCGATGTCTGTGCTGAGTACTGCCTTCGATCTACACTGTGGACAGCAGAGTTGACAACTTGAATTCAGCTTTGCATCTACACTACGGACAGTAGGGAATTCAGCCTTGATTTATTTAATGCAGAGACAATTGTACTGTATGTCTTCAGATGTTGTTAAAATAAGTGACAAAAAGCATTCGTCCATATCTGTGCCGACTACTGCCTTCGATCTACACTGCGGACAGCAGGATTCGCAACTTGAATTCAGCTTCGGATCTATACTACGGACAGCATGAAATTCAGCCTTGCTTTATTTAAGGCAGAGACAATTGTACTCTATGTCCTCAGATTTTGTTAAAGGATGTGGCAAAAAACATTCCTCAATGTTTGTGTCAACTACTGCCTTCAATCTACATTGTGAGGGCTCACGATTCAGGTGGAATGGCGATGCACATGACGCATTCCCGTAAGCAAGAGACATTGTACCAGTGCGACCCGCCCGAACCACGACTCGTCACAGGGTACACACGCTGAGTTCTTCAGGTACTTCTAACTCACTACACCACAAGTCATCTTCACGTGGCCTTATAAGGGCAGAATTCACAAGGCAAAAAACATTGCTACCAGTGTGGCCTGCCTGCCTGGACCACGTATCATTGTAGGCTCCACAGAAACTTGCTTCAAGTGCCACTAACTCAGTGTTATCATCGCTGACTGCACATAAGCTAAATTACCAATACTGTGTACCTCTCCTCAACGCCACGTGGTGGTGGCCCCTTGCTATCCGCTGCCTCCTGCCTACACTGCGGTCATCAGAACTCACAATTAAATAAACTCTTCATTCATTATTTGCAGAGTGCAGTACCAAACACAGTATAATGTCACATAAACCTACACAATATCCCTTTAGTAGCCTTCCTTCAAAAACTTCTTTTATATCAGCTCTAGCTTTAGTTGAATAACAAAATTCAAGTGCAAAGGAACAGTGAATGGCAGTCTACACTGCGGACAACTCAGGTCACAATTTGAACTTTAATGTTCCTGAAACCTACATATTTTGACGACATATTCCATATATGTTTCGCCTTTTATTTGAATCATGATTACAGATGATGCAGTCCAGTAGGCAACAGACAATGCTTCCAGTGCAGCCTATTCGGACCACGCATCATCGCAGGGTGAGCACATGCTGAGCACCAGACGTACCACTAACTCAGTACACCATAAATAATCACCAAGTGGCCTTATTAAGGAAAAATTCAGTAGTAAAAAGACATTGTTACCAGTGCGGTCTGCCTGGACCATGCATCATCGCAGGCTCCACACAAACTGCCCCTACCTCAGTGCACCACAAAATATGAACCTTTTACGATAGAATCTTCTGTGTATTATTTCACATGTAGTGCTCCTACCTTTATACAGCAGAAATCATAAACCATTTATAATGGAATATTTGTGTATGATATGATGATTACTATTGTACTTGTTACCAACAGCAATGTAATAAAATGTAGTCGAGCGCATATGCCCGTACCCACTTCAACTATCTATCTGTGTCTGTGTATTCATTATGTTTGTAAAATGCTGCCCCTGGGCCCTTCCACATTATATTATGCTGTAAACAGCGTATGCAACCATCTTACCTCTGGCAGTAACAAAAACGCCCGTTATATGACTTTCTCTCGCTCATTCTACAAATACGAACATAGAAACTGGATCATTACAATACTGCAAGCAAAGTGTATTGTAAATGTATAAGTGTAAGCTATTGCTCGAGTTTTTTTTGTAGCATATTTATATAGCGCGAAGTTGACCCAAAACTATGTCAGCGATTTACATGAGCACCGTATTTACAGTACATTTTCAGGCACGTGTAGATTACATGATTTGTCTACAATAACAGGATGTGGACGCAACTCCGAAGCTCAAACACAGATTTCCAGCACCAAGTTCTACATTATACCCAAATGACCACATACGTATATATATTAGCTGCCCTTCATGTGCCACAAACTAGAACCTAAATCTTTCATAGCTCTGTATTACTACAGCTACAACACTCCACTAAATGTACAACAGACATTTATATTTGCAGAAATGTGTAATGTTCACCATCTTTTATGTTTGAAACTTTGGATAAATATAGGATCAGTGATTCCCCGTACCTTCCATGTTGCCCATGTTTTGAGACTTCACAGACATACTGACACATTTGCGTTTAAGACCCGGGTGACGGCAGCACTACAACACAAACACCCAAATCAGTTGATTTCTCATATAGTTCACGATGGAGACACGCCCATAGCTCCGGAGTCATTACATTGTAGTGATTTCTTAGTACCAGGTCTAGTTGACAGAATGGCACACACACACACTCCCTCATGGCTGGTATACACCCAAAACTATGTCAGCGATTTACATGAGCACCGTATTTACAGTACATTTTGAGTCACGCGTAGATTACGTGATTTGTCTACAATAACAGGATGTGGACGCAACTCCAAAGCTTGAACACAGATTTCCAGCACCAAGTTCTACAGTATACCCAAATGACCACATACGTATATTTCTTAGCTGCCCTTCATGTGCCACAAACTACAACCTAAAGCTTTCATAGCCCTTTATTACTACAGCTACAACACTCCACTAAATGTACAACAGACATTTATATTCGCAGAAATGCTTAATGTTCACCATCTTTTATGTGTGGAACTATGGATAAATGTAGGATCAGTGATTCCCCATACCTTCCATGTTGCCCATTTTGTGAGACTTCACAGACATACTGACACATTTGCGTTTAAGACCCGGGTGACGGCAGCACTACAACACAAACACCCGAATCAGTTGATTTCTCATATAGCTCACGCCAGAACCACGCCCATAGCTCCGGAGTCATTACATTGTAGTGATTTCTTAGTACCAGGTCTAGTTGACAGAATGGCACACACACAGACTCCCTCATGGCTGGTATACACCCACACCACACCCATCCAGCACAAGCATCACAACACATGTGACTCTACCAGTAAAAAAGACTGGGCGCACATGCTCTACACAATTTTAGAGTTGCTCCCATCGCAAGCACTGTGATGGCCCGACCTGGTGGTTTGGACGCCTCATGTAGGCCCGAACTACTGAACAGGGGGGCCCACTACCACGTGCGTGGCCTCTTTGGTCACTGAGTTAGTGGTACTGCAAGGACTGAACGTGTGAGGAACCTGCAATAATGATGGGTGCACGAGTATGTCCTTTGCCATAGCGATATTAAGACTCAGCAACAAATGTGAGACTTCTTGGTAGCAAAGTGGGACTACATTATGTAGAAGGTGCTCTGTCCACAAAAAGGTGAGCAGTGAGGCCTGGGTGCGCACCGGAGGGAGTAGATGCGATACAGCAGACTGGATAAAAAAAAGCAACGCAGCGATTTAGGCGTATGCAGTCCTACATACCCTATCTTATTGCATTTGTATTTTTTTTCCTATAGAAGGAAACTTTTTATAGTCGGTCAAATGTCCGTCGCTCCCACATGCGTAGGGATGTAGATGAGTATTTCTTTTTTTATACTATGTACACTGAAATTTATCATCTTATTTTGACAACCTTTCCTTTCTCAATTCGTTTCGCACTCGGGCCTCCGTTGCTGTGCGCAGTGAAGCTCGTGCCTTCGTTGGAGTGCACAACACTGCTCATGCAGCGCAAGACATTTTCTATATATAAAAAGGGGGATATGAACCTAACCTACGAATCGCACACGTTCGTGCGTGTCTGTTTCCTTCTGTGCTAAACCATTGGCCTTTGCGTGCGACTTATTATAAAAGACTGCACGCAATTGGCAAGAGACGGGCGCATTGCTCCGTCCATGGCCTATTGGTATCTATTACGCGATTGCTGCGCGTAATAGACTCTAATAGCACATGAGGTTTCAATTATTGTGCCCAGACACGGGCGTGTTGATTGAAACCACATGTATGACTGCGCACCACTTGTTTTCTATAACCGGATGGAAAACATTACTACTCTACTAATTGTTCATAAATCTAAGCCCATTAAACAAGTTGGAACCGTACAAATGGTTATATTTTTAATGTGGGAGGGAAGGTGTGTGAAAAGGCGATGTTATTCTATTCCACATTAAGATAGTGGCAATTACCAATCATAACATCTTTTTTTTACTATCTTTTAGATGTGGAGCTTCAGGGTGCACTATGTCCCGGCACGTGGTAGAAGACACACCGGTGACAGAAAGGTGAGTGCGAATATTCTTTTCACTCTCACTTCTTCTCTCCTTTGATGAAAAAATGACGCACAATCTTATCTTCCTTTTTATCTAACAGGGTGTGTTTCACAAGTTGGTGTCCACCCCCCAACACCTCCAAAGCTCAACGTTTGAGGAATCTGCGATGATGCGTGGCCATCGTAACGCGTAAGAAGGTTGCTTCGACACGTGGTGGACCCTCTTTGAAACACGCCGGTGGCACAAGGTGAGCAGAGAAGCTTGTTTTCGAAGCAACGAGAAGTCCCCTGTGGACGGGGAGAGTGGATACTGTGCTGCAACTTAAGTTCATAAGAATGTACAATCACCTCCGGGCAGTGGGAGTGCATAAGTTGCAACAGTCTGGGTGCACTGGAACGTACACTCACCTCCGGACACTGGGAGTGGATGGGGTGCAGCGGTCTGGGTACGCAGTAATTACAACTCACCGCTATGCAGAGGGAATGCATGGGGTATAGCACCCTGGGAGGAAAAGTGCGCACAGACACCTTCTTGCAGTGGGAGTTGATGTAATACAGTAGCCTGGGTGTTACGCAGAAATATACATGTGCAGTTGTATGTACTCTGCAATTACTAATTGTAAACTATCTTTCAGATCACTAAACTTGAGGGTCCACTATAACCCGGCACACAGTTGGATACGCACCGATGGCAAAAAGGTGAGCTGCAAAGATTTTCTCAAGTATCAACAGTACTTCTCCTGCTCCATCTATTACTTTCTCTCTCTCACACTTTCACTGTCTTTCTTTCTCTCTATTCTTCTCTCTCACATTGTTTCTCTTTCTCTTTTCAAGGTATGAACCCTGCTGTCCACACTGCAGAGAAATAAATCAAGGCTGAATTTAACAGTACAGATCCAAAGCAGAAATCAAGTTTTAATCTCTGCTAGATGCAGTGATTGCAAAAGGTAAGCAGGTGCATAAGGGCTCCAATTAAAAGTACTGCAAACAAACGATATTGTCCTGCATAATGACGTGATCTCTCACCTCATTCTGTCTCATCTCTGAATCATTTTAAAGACCTGCTGCACCATACTGTAGATCTGAGGCAGCGCGCACTTCCCAACAGACACCTCTTCAACGCGGACCTATGAGAGTGGCGGGATGCATTAGGCATACTGCACACGTGCGAATAAGCAATATAGCCAAGTGTTATGTTAACTTATGATCTTTGCCCTCATTCAGTCACAACTCTGTCTCATTTTAAATACCATCTATACCATAAGATAGGCCTAAGCCTACGAGCAGCGCTGCTCTACAGACTCCTGTTGAGGGTGATTCTGCGAGAGGGGTGGGGTACACTACCCTGAGTGTGCATGTTAAAAAAAGCGATCTTGCCTTCCGTAATGATGTAATCTCTCACCTCATTCAATCACATCGATGTAATTTTAAGGACCTTCTGGACCGAACTATAGACATCAGCCAGCAATAACCACTGCTCTACAGACATGTGACGTTAGCTTTTAGAACACTTTAGTTACTTCCTTACTGAGTGTAAATGCACACAGGCTCCCGCCACTGCATTACACGCGAACATTAAGCTTCTAGCAAACGCTCTATTCCTATGTATATTATCATTAACATAATATATTATAACTTAACCTTGTGGTTTTTCTTGTGCATTCCAACTCTTCTTTGAACTACGATTATCACTAACGATTAATCGTACTTCGAAAATGAAGGATGTACTCAACTCCTATTTTCTACCAAGTATAAAATAAACATTCATTTACCTGCAAATGTTTCCACCATTAAATTACTTCTCTCTTTACAGAGATTAATTATTTGGCTGAGAGGGGCTGAGCGGGAACTCGCACCTGCAATGATGCCCTGAGCATTCTCACACCTTCCATGGCAGTATCAAGACACCGTTCGATTGTGGAGACCTGCTCTTCCATACAAATGTATCCTGGAATCGGAGCTTGCAGCAACACGTCATGGGACACACCAGTGGTAGCAGGTGAGCTGTGAAGCCTCAGTGTGCAAGACCTACAATTGAGCACATTGCGGGGTAGGGACTGGGGTGCAGCACAGGTGCATACAAGTGATTTTCCAGTAAGTAATAATGGAGGAGCATATTTCAAACAACGGCGACCTCTGGCTTCATGCATTTAATTTTAAGGACTTCTTAAACCATACTCTATCTCGCAGATCCCTGTGTCCTAGACAAACGAATGACAAACAATAAACACCAAAGACTGAGTGCAATAAGCCAATGTTCTATCTCCTCCTGCCTCTCTACTTTTAACTCTCCCTCCCCTTCTCACTTCCACCAACTACCCTCCCTTCCATTTTCACTATGATCCTTTAATTCGAATTAGCTTTTTTTACCTCTTCAACATAGCACACATACTTATATTTCATTTTTGTTTTGCAGGTTACCTACGCTGCTACCACTGGAGTCCATCTCACATTTTGTTTATTATACTCTTATATTAAAGTTACGTTTCTATTTGTTTATTTCTGTTTTATTAAAAGTTAATAATAAAAAAATAACTGAGTGTATACATTGCAGTGCACCTACAAAAAAGAATATAAGTAACTCTTAGGCACATAAATCCTGAGTAATTAGGCAACTACAAGAGTTCTATGAGTGTATCACTTCATAACACCATAAGTACTGTCCGTGTGATTACAAAACAAATAAGTCACTGCCTACCACCACCGAGGCTTCAGAGACTGCTGAGGCGCACCCTGCATATTAAAATAAAGATCCTGAGTATGACAAATCCCGGACTTAAGTTGCCTCAAACTCCTCGAACAATTTGTAAATAATTCTCGGGAAGGTGGCCGTATCCTAGACTACAAAACGTCTCTGTACCCTTCCGCACCCAATTCACATGTGACTTTAACACAATACTTGGGAACGTATTTACAAGGAAGCCGTTAAAATTATACCCCTTAATTTGTAAAAGAATAACTGATGGGACTCAAAGTTTTACTAAGAAAGAATTATGTTTATAACTAGAAGTGTAATACCGGGGCTAACTCTTTACCAGGTCTTTACCAGAGGCTGTAGCTGCGACTAACGGTTCCTATGGAACATTTTTAAAATTCAAGCACACTTGCTGTTTGGATTAGCAACATTGTGTACTGAACTTGTGACCTGTGTGCTCAATTAAGTGTTCCATGAAATGTTACTATGGGAACAGGCAGTAAGCAGTTTAGGGGTAGAGTTCAAAGGTGTTGGCTGTACAGAAACCGTCATATTTCCCCTAAGTACTCTACATGACAGAGGAGAAAGCAGAGATGACAGAGCACTCTGTACATTAGGAGCAAAAGAAGTACACAACTCTTCGAATTAACCTCAAGAGAGGGCGCGAGCAATAACCTCATGTACAATTTGCCTACTCTGTACTCAACAATGCGAAATTCTTTATCGATCCCGATCACACACTGCTGCTTCATGTTTCACAGTGTGCACTACACTAAATACTTTGTTGCTACTTAAATGGAAGACGGGATTGTCGACATTCCAAAACTTAGGGGCATATTTACAAGGACGGCGTTAAAATTATCGCCTCTTTAGCGGCAGCAAACTCCAATAGAAGCCCAGGTTAGATGTGCAGGACATCTAACCTGGGCTTCTATTGGAATTCTATAACGCATATAAGCAAGCCCATTATCGGCAAAATCCAAACCACATTGCTTTTCTACACGGGGAGCTGCATGTCAGCAGCTCCCCATGTGGAAAAGCAATGCTAGCTCCCGCAGAATGCGGGGAGCCGGCAGGGACCGTGGGGGAATTGGGGATCCCCCCATGGTCCCCTACGAGGTGGCCAGGCCCCGGGGGATGGCTCCCCAGGGCCCCCGGGGCCAGAAGTAGCCAGGGAGGGGTGCCCCATGGCGCGTTTTAAGTTGGGGAATTAATTCCCCTTCAATCCTGAGGGCCCCTGGGGGCCAATTAGCTCATCAAGTACCTCCAAAAAGCACCAGAGGCCTGAGTTGCAGAGAGGTGGCCCATGCCATACCCCTTTTTACACCTCTCTGCAATGCAGCTCTGTGGCCCTTACTGGAGGTACCTGGTGGGCTAGTTGGACCCCAGGGATCCTCAGGATTAAATGGGACTTAATCCCCAAACTTAAAACGCATCACGGGGCACATTTGCACAGTGGTGTAGGGAGGAGGAGGGGCCTGACGTGACGTGTGCAAACACGCCCTGTGGCGCGTTTTAAGTTGGGAAATTAATTCCTTTCAATATTGAGGGCCCCTGGGGGCCAACTAGCCCATCAGGTACCTCCAAAAAGTACCAGAGGCCTGCGTTGCAGACAGGTGGTCCAGGCTACGCCCATTTTTATACCTCTCTGCAATGCAGCTCTGTGGCGCTTACTGGAGGTACCTGGTGGGCTAGTTGGACCCCAGGGACCCTCAGGATTGAAGAGAACTTAATCCCCCAACTTAAAACACGCCACAGGTACGCACTTCGACAGGGAGCCTTTTTAGCTCTTTGAGTGCAGGCGAGATGTGATCATATTTCTTTATTCTGGTGACCATTCTGGCTGCTGCATTCAGAGTTGATCTGAGTGGAGCTAGATGGGATTTGCAGCTCCTATGAGGGTTGCAATTCCGTAGTTCAATCTGGATAGTACCATGGATTGTGTAGCTTATTTAAGGTCATTAAGAGGGATGAAGGGTTTGATTTTGTTGAGAAGTTTCAGGTTGAGGAATGTACTTTTTGCTGTGTTTTTGATGTGTTTGTACATGTCTAGTTTGGGGACCAGAGTAATTTCCAATGATTTTGTGGAGTCAGCTAGGATGAGGTTATGATTTAGAGCCTCAATGGTTTTTATCCAGTGTGATTTGGGTGTTCTCCTCTTTGTTGGAGATGAGGCGGATTTCCGTCTTGTCCTGATTTAGTTTTAAGTGTTTGCATGAGAGCCAGTGCTGGATTTCTTGCAGAGTGACGTTCAATTTCTGGAGGTCTTCAATGGAGGAGGTTTCCAGGTAAATTTGGGTATCGTCTGCATAGAGGTGGAAGGGAATGTTGTTTTTTAGTATGGCGGTAAGGGGCTCCATATATATGTTGAAAAGTTGTGGGGAGAGTACTGATCCTTGGGGGACACCACTACATACAGGGAGTGGGACAGATGAGACGTTCTGGATTTTGATATTTTGGGTGAGGTTCTGTAGGAAAGAGGTGAACCACTGTAGGACCACCTCCTCATCCCCCACCTTTTCGTGAAGTGCTTTGATGAGTAGTTTGTGGTCAACCGTGTTGAAGGCAGCCGATAAATCCAATAATATGGGTAGACAGCATTGGCCTTTGTCCAGAGATTTGTGCATATTGTCTATTACATTTAATATCGCTGACTCCGTACTGCATCCTTTTCTGTAACCTGATTCATGGGGATCAAGAAGGTTGGTGCTGTCTAGGTGATGAGTGAGTTGGGTGAGAACATATTTTTCCAGAATTTTCGCTAGGAGAGGGAGGTTAGAGATGGGTCTGACATTGTTCAGATCGTTTGTGTCCGGGTTTTTTCAGTAGAGGAGTGGCTTGGCCAATTTTGAAACAGTCAGGCATGACTCCGGTGCTCAGCGAGCTATATATAATCTTAGTCCAGTGTGGAGCTAGGCATAGTTTGAGCTTTTTGGCTAGTTGGGCCGGTAGGGGATCCATGACGTGTGTTGAGGGTTTAGTATTAGAGATCATATTGATAACTTCTGCTTCGGAGATGGGGTTCAAGGATTTCCAAAGATTGGGGGGGAGTTTAGGTGTGAAATCTTCTGACTCAGCGGGCGATCTGCTGTTGAGGGGGCTTTTCATTACGACCAAGGAGAGTTCTATCTTGGAGATTTTGTTGTTGAAGAAATTAGCACAGGTCTTTGGAGGCTGTAACTTGTGTCGGAGGAGGTTTGGAGGTTTGTTGCTTGATGAGGCTGAATAGTTCCTCGGGTCTGTTCTTAGCTTTATCTAGGGCGTTGCAAAAGAACAACCTTTTTTCATTTTTTATGTGTTTGTTGTATTTCCCTCTTACTGCTTTGAGTCTAGCTCGTAGGACTGTGGACAGGTTGTTTTGCCACAGTCTTACCGCTGTTCTAAGTTCTCTTCTTTCTGAATTTAAGTCTGAATTGAACCATGATCTGGAAGGAATGTTCCTGACTCTTTTTAGTTTCAGGGGGGCTATTTGGTCCATAATGGAGGTCATGGTGGAGTTGTACTGAGAAGTGAGTTCAGTTGCTGATAGATCATCTGTGTGTAAGGGGAGGAGGGAGCTTACCCTTTCCTTAAGGTCAGTAAGAGGGATTTGGCTTAGATTTCTCACCCACCGCGGTGGGTCACGGGTGTGTCATGGATCTTTTGGTTTAGGTGGAACAAAATGATATGGTGATCTGACCAGTCCACAAGCAAGGTGTGGTCAATGGAGACTGTGTCAGCATGAGCAATAATGGCGTTGAGGATAGAACCTTTGTTGTGGGTTTCCTCTGTGCAGTGTTGGGTGAGATTGAGGTTGCTTATAAGATCATTGAGGGTTTTGATTAGCGTGATGATTTCATCTTTCCAGTTTAAGTTGAGGTCGCTTAGAAGTATGTTGTTTGGACCCTGGAGTGAGGAATGAGTTAATAGGTCGGAGAGGTGCTCTCTGAAGGCGGAGGTATTTCTTGTTGTCACTCATCTTTATGATGGTAGTCAGACATTCAAAAGAGTTATATTTGAGGGAGTCAGTTTCCGTTACAGAGATTCTGTTCTTGTGAATGATTGCTATACCCCCTCCTTGCTGTTTTTTTTGTCTTTGTGTAGGATAGCGAAGCCCGGGGGCACAAGCATGTCCATAATTGGGGGAGAGAACTTGTTTAGCCACGTTTCGGTGATGAACGTGATGTCAATGTCATGTGCGAGGATAGTCTCAGCCAATTCGGTTACATGTTTGGATGCCGACCTGCAGTTGATGAGCATGCATTTGGTGTTGGAATTCTCATTGTTGGGGTTCTTCATTAAGGGAGCTCTGGGGATATTAGTGAGGAGGGCTGGGGGACTTATGGGTCTGATGGGAGGGCAGACTCTTCCCATACCAGTGATCACCTGAATGTTGGATCCGGAGGAGACATTAGTGGTTGTGTCAATTGTGGAGGCAAGCTCTATCGCTTCTTTAGTAGACAAGGAGGCTCTTGTTCTTATGGGTATTTGAGCCTGATTTGGGAGGGGGGTTGTGTTCCAACTGAGCCGTTGGGTCTCACGAGGCCTCATGTGATTGGTGTTGTTATGTAGGGGAGTCGGAAGTGGATGATTGGTGGGTTTTCCAAGTGTGGTGAGGTTCCGTATTATTTCTGTGAGGCCCAGAATTACCGTTTCTAGCTGGCTCTCCAGCAGGTCCAGTCGCTGTTTCGTCTTTACGTGGGAAGGGGAAGAAGCGTCTCGGGCGGGTGTTGCCGTTCTTTTGTTTCTGGCTCTCTGAGACTGAGTCGAGTTGGGGGTCTCGGCAAATCTAGGCAGTTGGATATTGGGCAGCTTTGCGTGAGTGGTGTCCGTGAAAGGGGGTGTCAGGTGTGGGTGTGGGCTGGATTCTCTGCATTGACTCTTGGTGTTGGAGTTGCCCCAATTTCCTCTATTGAAAGTCCTGGATATTGGGAGTAGGTGGTCACGGAAGGGGTCCCGCTGCCATCTCTTGTGTGGCAGTGGAGGGAGAGGGATAGGCTTCAAGGGTAGGGCCCTGAGATTGCAGGTTGTTGGTTGAGAGTGTGTGATTAAGGGAAGTGGGGGTGGGTATTGTTCGAGGGGTTGGAGGGCTTGATCTATGTTGTGGTATTCATTACGAATGGGTGGGGAGAGAGAGTTGGGCACTGTTGGGGAGGGGTGAACCGAGTGGAGGATGAAGTTTGGCGGGAGGAGGCAAGGTTGCAAGACAGAGGTCTTGTGGGGCAATGGGTTGTGAAGGGGGAGGAGGGTGTTGGTCAGAATAGGCTTGGGAGGTCACGTCTATGTAGGGGCTCCCTTTTGATTGGGGGTGTGTCGGAGAGTTGCGTCCTCTCTGGGAGGGGTGAATGGAGTGTTGGGTGGTGTCTGGAGAGGGGAGGTTGTCTGGCATGGCGGGGGTCTTGTAAGTTTCCTGTGCAATCGCATGGTGGGGCCTTATATTCAGGAATGAGAGGGTGGAGAGTCGAGATCTATAAGAAAGTGGAGGGGCGTCGTGGAGTGAGGGGAAGAGGGAGTCAAAGGCTTCTAGGTTGTCATTGTTGGCTTGGATCAAGACTGTGCTGTTGGTGTATATGGTTATGGAGGTGTTACCGCTAAGTTTGGGGTGATCAGGGAGTGTGATCGTAAGTTTGCAGCTGTGGGTGGCGTTGGTTATTTTACGATATGCGCAGATGTGTCTTGAGGGTGTTGTTCCAATTATCGGGTCTCATGGTGTAGAAAATTAGGTCCATTTTTATCTGGCCTTTGGAAGAGCAATAGTTTGTGTCCGCAATTAGGGTTTCTGGGTGTTGTCTGATCAGCCGGTGTTTAAGGATTCTTTTTGCTTTAGGGGTGGAGTTGGCAGGGAAGTGATGGAGAAGGAGTTCCGGCCATGTGGTTTTAGTCTATTGGGGAGGGAGGGGCGGGACGGGGTGGTGGTTGCCATACTGTCTCAAACTGGTTGGACGGAGGGGGAGCGCTTGTGAGGAGATTAAGGTGCGATTCAGCACAGGGGTCTGTAGAGAGATGGTCTAGACTACCGAGGCAAAACCCGGCTAGGTTGTAAGCTATTGTTCCATGTGTTAAAGTGAAAAATATGTCTGTCCTCAGTGGGTTGGCTGTGGTGTTAGCTAATAGCCCGCGTGTAGGAGAGATCAGTGTGGTGAGTTGACCAGGGGCTTTTCAGGAGCAGTAGCCAAAGCATCGTCAGGAATGGAAGACACGTGAGGTGGGGGGCGGGGGGACCACACTGCTCCAACAGAGCCCTGTAGAAAGATAGTTACCCCGCACTAGCTGTTGGCAGGTCTTTTCCAGGTTGGTTTAGGAAGAATATTCACTTACTCACCTTTGCTGCAGGCAGAGAGATAGTAAATGTTGGCTAGTCCTACTACTCTGTTCACAGTCCGCAATCCACCCTTGAATGGATATGGTAAATGGTGGCTAGTCCTACTCCTCTGTTCACAGTCCACAATCCACCCTTAAATGGATCAGTGTTTTTCAATAGAAAATAGTAAATAGTGGCTAGTCAACATGTTTGTACATGTTTTTCACAAAAATAAATAGCGGCTAGTCCTGCTCCTCTGTTTGCAGTGAGTGATGGCCGGGCGTGTTTGTACATGTTTTTCACAAAAATAAATAGTGGCTAGTCCTACTCCTCTATTTGTAGTGAGTGATGGCAAGACATTGGTGCAGAGTTGGTGAGTAAGGGGCGAATGGCCACCATCTTGGGGACAAACCGGTTGTGTTTGTGAGACTGTGTATTCTGTGCCTCCAGAGCTTGATATACGTGCCACTGGGCTGTCACGTCATAGACCATGACAGCGGTCCCGAAATATTCAGCTGGAGAAGCAGGTTGGGGGAGCTAAGGGGACTCGTACCTCGGTGGGCATCAGTTTTGTTTTTATATTATTTTTTTTTAATTTTATTTATATATATTTTATATAGCAGGCAATGATATCCTATTGAAGGAAATTCAAGTTACTGTAACTACAATTAGAATTACTTTTCAGGATCAGTAGTGGGCTGAAAGATGCAGCACTGAGGTCTTTCCTGATACCAGGTGAGTAAATCGGAATTCATAGTTCGGCTGATTTTAGAGGAATTTTTTAAAGTACCAAAACTCCATACTTAGAAAAATTTCCAAGTGAAACCAGTCAATGTTAGCCTATGTAAGGAAATTCAAGTTACTGTAAGTATGGTTACAATTACTTTTCAGGATCAGTAGTGGGCTAAAAGATGCAGCACTGAGGTCTCTCCTGATAACAGGTGAGTAAATCGGAATTCGTAGTTCTGCTGATTTTAAAAAAAATGTTTAAACTTCCAAAACTCCACACTTAGAAGAATTTCCAAGTGAAACCAGTCAATGTTAGCCTATGTAAGGAAATTCAAGTTACTGTAAGTATGGTTACAATTACTTTTCAGGATCAGTAGTGGGCTGAAAGATGCAGCACTGAGGTCTCTCCTGATAACAGGTGAGTAAATCGGAATTCGTAGTTCTGCTGATTTTAAAAAAAATGTTTAAACTTCCAAAACTCCACACTTAGAAGAATTTCCAAGTGAAACCAGTCAATGTTAGCCAATGGAAGGAAATTCAAGTTACTGTAAGTATGGTTACAATTACTTTTCAGGATCAGTAGTGGGCTGAAAGATGCAGCACTGAGGTGTCTCCTGATAACAGTTGAATAAATCGGAATTCATAGTTCGGCTGATTTTAGAGGAATTTTTTAATATTCCAAAACTTCACACTTAGAAAAATGTCCAAGTGAAACCAGTCAATGTTAGCCCATGGAAGGAAATTCAAGTTACTGTAAGTATGGTTTGAATTACTTTTCAGGCTCAGTAGTGCGCTCAAAGATGCAGCACTGAGGTCTCTTGTGATAACAGGTGAGTAAATCGGAATTCGTAGTTCGGCTGATTTTACAGGAATATTTTGCTTAATAGTGAAGGAAGGGGGCCGAGCCTAAGGTAACATATGTGCAAACACGCCCTGTGGTGCGTTTTAGGTTAGGGATCCTGAGGTCCCCTGTGAGCCAACTAGCCCACCTAGTACCTCAGTATGCGCCAGGGAGATGCGTTGCAGACAGGTGTGCAGAAGGCACGCCCCCTTTTTACAACACTCTGCAACGCAGCTCCGTGGTGCTTACCAGAGGTACCTGTTGGACTAGTTGGCCCCTAGGGTACCTCTGGATTGAAGAAGAATTAACTCTAGCCCCGCCCCCTACCTTCACCACTGTGCAAACACGCCTCGTACCACGTTCTAAGTTGGGGGATTAAGTCCCCTTGTATACTGGGGTTCCATGGGGGCCATCTAGCCCACCAGGAACCTCCAGTATGTGCCAGGGGGCTGCGTTGCAGAGTGATGTAAAAAGGGGCGTGGCCTTATTACACCTCTCTGCAACGCAGCCCCCTGGCGCTTTTGCAGAGGGGGAACTAATTCCCCTGGCATACTGGGGGTCCCTGGGGGCCAACTAGCCCACCAGGAACCTCCAGTATGCGCCAGGGGGCTGCGTTGCAGAGAGATGTAATGAGGCCAAGCCCTTTTTTACACCTCTCTGCAATGCAGGCCCCTGTCACTTTTTCAGAGAGGGAACTAATTCCCCTTGCATACTGGGGGCCCTGGGGGTCAACTAGCCCACCAGGAACCTCCAGTATGCGCCAGGGGGCTGCGTTGCAGAGAGGTGTAATGAGGTCACGCACCTTTTTACACCTCTCTGCAACGCAGCCCCCTGGAGCTTTTTCAGAGGGGGAACTAATTCCCCTTGCATACTGGGGGTCCCTGGGGGCCAACTAGCCCACCAGCAACCTCCAGTATGCGCCAGGGGGCTCCGTTGCAGAGAGGTGTAAAAAGGGGCGTGGCCTCATTACACCTCTCTGCAAGGGAGCCCCCTGGCCCATACTGGAGGCTCCTGGTGGGCTAGTTGGCCCCCAGGGACCCCCAGTATGTGAGTGGAATTAGTTCCACCTCTGCAAACACGTCAGGGGGCAGAGAGGTGCAGGGAGGGGGCGTGAGTGATGTCATCATTGATGTCATTTGAGATGTGATCAGTGATGTCACTGACCATGTCATGAATGATGTAATATGTAACATCATCAGCAGTGGATTGAGGGCGCACGAGTTATAATGAGTACAACTAATTATAACGGGGGCATTTCAATGGTTTTGTATGAGTAAAATGTCCAGCTAACTATAACTATGGTTTATTCAGTGAATTTCTAAGGTTTTTTCATTGCTAATTCCTAACTATAACTGATGTAAAACCTATGGTTTTTTCAGTGAATTTCTAAGGTTTTTTAAATGCTAATTCCTAACTATAACGTGTGTCAAACCTATGTTTTTTCTGTGAATTTGTAAGGTTTTTTCAATGCTAATTCCTAACTATAACGTGTGTTAAACCTATGGTTTTTTCAGTGCATTTCCAAGGTTTTTTAAATGCTAATTTCTAACTATGACATGTGTGAAACCTATGTTTTTTTCAGTGAATTTCCACAGTTTTTAAAATGCTAATTTCTGTATCAATTTTTATATTTTTTATATATTTATTTTTCCACAAACTGCCTTTGTATATTGTAATAGATTGACTGTATCCAGTAATATGCAATGGCACAGCTAATTTTTATGATTTGGATAAAGTTGAACAGTATAGTCTACATCAAATTTGTTATTTAACTTTTTTTGCTGTTTTTTTCAACATGCGCGCAACGTGCATGCACCTCGCGATTCTTTTAAAAAAACAAATAAAGGGTTTTTTGCCCTTCCGGGTCCTTCAGGGACCCCCTGAGAAGGCCTAGGGGGTCAGAGAGTCTCTACCCTACCCCCTTTTCAAGTTCTCCACTTTTGTTTTTAAGTCACTTCTGCCTCGAGTGTGCGTGCAACGTGCACGCACCTCGTGGGTTTTTTAAAAATAAATTGGGTTTTTTGCCTTTCGGGGTCCTTCAGGGACCCCCTGCGAAGGCCTAGAGGGTCAGGGAGTCTCTACCCTGCCCCCTTTTCACGTTCTGCACTTTTATTTTTGACTCACTTCAGCCTCGAGGGTGCGTGCAACGTGCGCGCACCTCGCGATTTTCTAAAAAAAAAAAAAGTTTTTTGCCCTTCGGGGTCCTTCAGGGACCCCATGAGAAGGCCTAGGGGGTCAGGGAGTCTCTTCCCTGCCTCCTTTTCACGTTTTTAAAAGCTTTTACGAAAATTGGGTAAAAAGTCATTTATATGCGACGGTCGCGCAACGTGCGCGCTCCCGTGCGCACACCTGTGCGCGCACGTAAAGTCATGTGACTTGAAAACAACACTTTTGATTGGTTTATAGTAGTTTCTTTTCCAGAATCTTCAAAAACCCCACCCACTTCCCTCACTATCTCTTTCAGTGTCCTGAGAGAAGGATCTTTGCTGATTTGTTCCAGCTTTTCTTTGTATCAAAATGGCAGAACAGCAGCCACAGGATTCTTCTGACTCAGATGTGGACTTGGTGGAAGAACAGCCACGTACTAAGAAGATGAAGGAGTCCTTCATCTAGAAATTCTCCACCTATCCAGAGGGGCAGAAGAAAGTGAATGCACCGAAGGTAACCTGCACTATCTGTGGAAGTGTGCTATCGAGGGGAGACCCAAAGAAAAAATATTCCTTCAGCATCCACACCATGATGCGGCATGTGGAGAATGTGCATCCTCACAACTTTGCACGTGCTTCTATAAGAGCCCTTGCTGCCGAACTTCCAGCTGCTGTCCCTAGCACCTCATCATCAGCAACATCGCCATCGACATCAAGTTTAGATGTCCGGCCACTTTTGGCTAATGTACATATAAAATGCAACTTATGCTACGAGATCCTCTGCTATGAAGAGCAGAGTGGGATGAACTTAATCGAAATGAAGATTAGGCAGCACCAATGCTCCCGCAGATATATATATATTTTTTTTTAGCAGTTTTTCGTTTCCTGTTTATTTTTTTCTTACAAAAAAATAAATATATAAAACTGTTCAAAAAAGAAAAAAAAATTAAAACAAAAAGACAAAAAAAACTGTTCTTTTCAGAACTAACTTCACTTCTCCAAGAAGAGCTGTATTTCTTATATACTGTATCATACTTTTTTTGAATGAATTTGTAGTGTATAAATGAATGACTTGAAATGACTGAGTGAAGGGGAGGTAGGGACTGAGAGAATGAGTGAGGAAAGGGGAGTATGATGAGTGAGGAAAGGGGAGTCAAAGAGTGACTGAAACAAGAGGACTAAGGGTAGGGGATACAGGTAAGGGGAGTGGAAGAGTAAGGGAATGGCAGTAAGGAAAGGAGAGTGAGGGAGGGGGAGTGAGAAAAGGGGAGCAGGGCAAGGAGACAAGGAAGGGGAGTAAGAGACGGAGAGGGAGAAGTAGAGCAGGGTAAAGGGATTGAAAGTAACAGAACTGGAGTGATGGTGAGGAAAGGGGTATAAGGATGAGAAAAGTGGGGTAAGGGAAAGTGAGAGATGGGGAGTGAGGGAGAGAGAAGTGGAGTGAGGGGATGGAGGGAGTTAGGAAAGCAGAGTGAGAGAAGGGGAGTCAGGATTTCAATCAGGGAAGGAGAGTGAACGAAAGAGACCGGAAAAGAGAAGGGGTGTGAGATACAGACAGGAGGATGTGTATTGGTGGAAGGGGAGTGACGGTGTGTGAAGGGCAGTGACAGCTAGGGAAGGGGTATGAGGGTGAGTGAAGGAGAATGAGGGAGAAGAAATAAAATTAAAAAAGAAGGAAAGTGAGTGAGGGAGAATGGAGGAATGGTGGAAAGACAGAGGAAAGAAGATTAATGGTAAGGGAGAGAGAGGGAAAGAGTGACAGAGAGGGAGAGCAAGGGACTGAGAGGGAGTGAGGCAGTTGGAGTGAATGAGACAGAGGGAGAATGGGAGACAAACATAGAGGGAAAAAAGAGAGGGAGGGAGTGAACGAAGAGGAGTAACTGAGATAGAGTGAGGGAGTGACGAAAGAGGACTGAAGGAAAGGGAGTGAGGGAAGGGGAGTGAGGGAAAAATACTGAGGAAGAGTGAAAGGCAGTAACAGTGAGAGAAAGGGTTTGAGGGTGACGAAAGGGAAATGACAGAAAAGGAAGGAGATTGAAAGAGTGGAAAAGGGACTGAGAGATAAAGTAGGAGTGGAGGAAACAGAAAGGGGAAGAGAGGAAGGGTGAGTGAGAGAGAGAGAGGGAAAGAGTCGGAGAGAAAGAGAGGGAGAACGAGTGACTGACAGGGAGTGAAGCGGTTAGACTGAGTGAGACAGAGGGAGAGAGGGAGAGAGAAATGGAGTGAAGGCGAGTGAGGGACAAAAGGAATGGGAGTTAGCAAAAGGGAATGAGGAAAGGGGATAAAGGGAAAGGTATTGACGGATGGAGTGAGTGAAAGAGAGTGAGGGGGAGTGAGGGAATGGGAGCAGGATAAAGGGAATGGGACTGATGCACAGAGAGGAGAACATGAAGTGGGGGAAGAGGACTCAGATTGTGTGAAGGGCAGTGACAGTGAGAGAAGGGATATAAGGGTGAGGGAAGGGGAGTGATGGAAAAAGAAGCATATTAAGAGAAAGGAAAAAGAAGTAAGTGAGAGAGAAGGATTTATTGAAAGAGAGAGGAAAGAAAAGGAAGAGTGGTGGAGAGAGAGAGAGACAGTGAACGAGACAAACAGAGGGAGAGTGAGGAAGTGTGAAGGAGTAAATCAGTTATAGTGACTGAGACAGAGGAAGAGACTTAGAGACAGATGGAGGAAAGGGGAGTGAGGGAGAGAATAAAGGAAGGGGAGTGAGTGAAAGGGAGTGAGAGAAGTGGAGTGAGTGAAGGTGAGTGAGGGATGATGTGAAGAAAAGAGAGTAAGGGGGAGTGAGAAGAGACTGAGGGATAGAGCAAGACAAAGGTAGTGATGGAGGAAGATAGGAAAGAGAAGTGAGGGACAGAGAGGAGAAAGAGGTAGTTGGATAACATGAGTGAGGGTGAAGAAAGAGTACTGATAGTGAGAGAAGGACTGTAAAGGTGAATGAAGTGGAGTAATGAGAATGAGGAAAGGTGAGTAAGATGAGTAAAGGAAGGGTAGTAAGAGAGAGATTAAAGAATGGGAAAGAGGGGAGAGAGAAAAGAGTGAGGGATAAAGCAAAAGAAGGGTAGTGATGGAGGAAGAAAGAAAAGAGAAGTGAGGGTCACAGAGAGGAAGGAGGGAGCAGGAGAAAGGTAAGTGAGGGTAAGGGAAAGGGTACTGATGGTGAGAGAAGGAGTGTAAAGGTGAATTAAGGGGAGTAAAGAGAGTGAGGGAAGGAAAGTAACATGAGCAAAGGAAGTGGAGTAAGAAAAAAAGTGAAGAAAGTGAAAAAGACTAAGAGATGTAAGAGAGTGATGAGAAAGTATTTTTTGTTTCTCATACTCACCTTATAAGTAATGAAAAGTTAATAATCTATTTTTAATAAATATAGTATCTGTGGAAGAGAAGAAAAAATTGAGTTATAATATATATTTCACAATACAAAATAATATGTACAATATGTTTTGTATTTTATTTTGCTGTTCTCAGAATAAATTGAATTTCACTGAAAACAGTGAGTTCAATAGTACTCATCATATAACAGAGGGCAAAAAAAAAATCAATAAGATTGTCTTTAAAAAACCCATTCAACATTTTCATTAAGAATGTAACAATTAGAAAAAACATATCTTAAATGTCTTTTTCGAACAGCAATTTTTTACGTAAGTAAGGGATAATACCAACATTCACAAAGTAACAAAACATTATTACTTCTTTCCTATACACTCTAAATAAAGTAATGTACAAACATTTACCCGAAATAGTCATTTTTTGTTTCCCATATCATTCCTCATGGCCAAATAGTATGTGTGAAATCCTTAGTTTGGTAGTTACTTAATAGTACTCTTAAGCGCCCGTTTCCCAACCTTCCGATTCAAAAGCACCAAATCTTTTGAACCATCTAACAATGGTTATACCTCCACCCGATGCTATTTATCATGTACATAGAACTTTAAACAACTAGCATGCTATCAGAACCTCAACATCATCTGGTATGCCGATCACACTCTGCTCATCCTTTATCTTACCAAGGAGCTGTATACCATTAAAATAAACCTCTACAAGGGAATGAAAAATGTCAGCAACATCTCCAACAACTGCAACAAATCTAAAACACCTCTGCCTCACTGATGATCAACATCTCCTTTGATAGCCACATCACCCACTATCTGATACACTTACACTACCTCTACCTCAACTACAAGAATTTTTTTAACCTCATCACCCTCACTCTAAAAGATCTTTTTAACACCAGACAACCCTAAAATGTGGGTTGTAAAAACACTAAGTAAGAATTCGGTAAGTCATAAGGCAAACATTGTTTAAAAATCAATTGAGTATCATTACAATGAGTCCAGCCTTTCGTACATTTTAAATAAGCTGTGTAATGTCCTGATGTTGTAGAAGGACCATCATGGAAAATAATTGCTACAGTTACAAAAGTTTTTCCTGATATTGATAGCCGCAACACTTTTTATTAAAGTTGTCAGTTTTCTTCCATCAGGTCTGCATCGTTGCAGCATTAAAATTACATATTGTCCATATCTTTGTATAAATAATGTTGATAACATTTGAGAGTTACATTGGGTACAGACCATGTTTTGATTTGCTTCTCTATCTAGATTATTAAAAGACACTGATTTGCAGTCTGGTAAAGTCAAATATATAAATCTTTCAGTGTCTATTTCAGTACTACTTGAAAACGAACAATTGTCACAGTCATGATGCCATTTATAAGAAAGGCCAAAAAGATTTTCAATTTCTATACCTTCATCTTGCAATACAACAAGCATATACATTAGAATTCCTGACAATCTTGCTAAATATTCTGTGAAAATTGATTTAAACCAGACCATATGTCTAAAACATTTCGAATATGAAACACTTTCTATTTTAGTTTTATCACTACTACATTTCTCAAACACAGAATTCAACAAACAACAAAATCTTTTGTCACGAATTTCAACAATTTGTTGTGGTAAAGTTTCAAGAAAAAAAACAACATTAACCACTACATTAGCATAGCAGTTGACACCAGAACTGTATTCAAAGTGAAAACCAACAACCTCTTCAATAGAATCCTTTTTCTTTTTGCTTACTATCACTGGTTCACCTAGTTTTTTTCTTTTCTCTGTAACTTCGCTACAATTTTTCTCACATCTTCTTTTTCAACTTACCACACGCTTTTCAAAGACTGGATATTGATGTAAATTGGGAGCATGTTCTCTTCTTAACCTATTATACTCTCTTACACAATTTACATCTGCACTAAGCTTTGTGTCATCAAAATCAATCAGGTATAATCCAGATAAAGTTCTGGCTCGAGATAAAGCAACATATGCCATACCCTCTTTAAACACAGTATTTCCAATGTTCACCAAAGCACTATCTACACTTAAACCTTGAGATTTATGAATAGTTACTGCATATGCCAAACAAACAGGAAACTGTTTTCGGAGGACATATAAATCTTTTACAAGCAAAAATCGAGCTGAACAACGACTCAATTGTTGTACTTCTTCAATTTCATCAAATTTGATTTTCAAAAATTCAATGTCATCTCTATTTGGGTAATTCACAAAATCAACAACATTACCCATTGCTCCATTTACTAAACCTCTTTCCACATGTAAATTACGTCGTAAAATTATCCGACAATTTATACATGCATATAGATTCTTTTCTAAACTAGCAGTTTTAGATATTGATTTTTCTAAAGAATCCAATTTTGACTTAATCTTTTCTGACAAAATAATAGTAGCTCCTTCATGCTCTATTCTATCAATAGCTTCCAGTTTTATAATTTCTTGATTTTCTAACTTTAGCAATTTATTATTGAATATTGAACATTCTTGCAGAGTTGGCATCAAGCATATCACTGATTTCTTTTCTGCAATTTTTCTATATATATTCTCTGGGAGAATATTTTCGTATGGAAACAAATTTGTAAGTAATCGTGCCTGTAAAGCTTCTTTGCCGTGTTCACTCACTTTTCCAATTCTTATATCTTCAAGAATACTTTTATAATCAGCGTCCTTTGCCTGTCTTATATTTGTAATGAGTTCTGAATATTCGAAATATGACCAAATATACCAGGCACTTTCTGGTGTCTTCATGTGTAACTGTTTTAAATACTGGCTGTCCTTTCACAGGAGTTAGTTGTAGTAGATCTCCAAAAACTATGATGTGTTTGCCTTCAATAACACATCATACTCTGTTTTAAGGATTTATTGCATTCTTAACTGCACAAAGGCAAGCATTAAATTTGATACCATGCTTCCCTCATCAATAATGAGAAGTTTCATTTTTTTCATAACTCTAGAAACTTCACAACAAGCTTCTCCAGATAGCTTGTGGTATTCTAATTTATTTTCATGCTCTACTGGCAGCATCAATAAACGATGTAAAGTAATCCCTTTAATGTTATGTGCTGCCAACCCAGTTGGAGCAGTAACAACACAAGAGAGTGACAACTCAGTTCTTTTCTGTAGATAAGTTGCAATTGCTTTAATTAGAAAACTTTTTCCAGTTCCTGCTTCTCCACTCACGTACAGTCGGACAGGTTGAAATGACGTACATGTGCACTCTTTTTTCTCGTGATATAAACCATGCTCAATCTGTTCTGTCACTTGATCGTATATTTGTTTTTGCTCAACATTTAGTTGTTTTTCCAATTCTTCTAAGTTTATTATATCCTCTTGAGCTTGTTGCATTGCTGTTTCCACCTCATCCATGGCAGTTGCTGCTTCATTTTGAATAATTGGTTCTCCTAGTGGATCCTGACTCAACGAAGGAGAACTTTGACTGTCTTGAGAACTGCCTCTAGCAATCTCTGCTGCAATTGCAGCTTCTTCCTGTATTTCGTCGTTCAACATTTTCAGATATTTAGTAAAAGCAGGACATTCTATAGTATTTTTAGTTGCGTTGAATGAATCTTCATAACTGTCAAAATCTCCAAGTAGTTCCAGTTCTGTTCGCCATGGCTTAAAGAGTTGCAAAAGAGCTAAATAGTAAAATTCCCTTTTATCAGCAGTTTCGCAACTCAGTTTTCGGTGATTAATCAAATGTCCTTGTCTTTGTTTCACTAAACATCCTTCAGATCCAATCACAGCATATACTCCTTTATTGATATCTTCTGTAATATTCATCTTAAAAGTATAGCTCTGCAGTACTTCTTAGAGACAAACGTTCTCGAGATGATTACTTCTATTTGGATAGTATGTATCCAACATATTTGTCTTCAAAATATCCATAACGTCTGGTTCTCTCTCTGCTAAATACTCAATTTCATGTACAGATTTCAAAACTCGGTTTCGTGTTCTTCCAAGACCTAAACTCACCCAAATGATTGTTCTAGTTGCATGCTGCGTAAAGGTTGTTTCCCGTGTAGTGGTGTTCAGGCAGTGTAGGGGCTCAAGGTGGGACTAAGAATGAAGAAATGAGAATTCACTGAAATGATTTCTACATGCTAAAGAGAGAGTTGGTATGCAATTTCTACAGCACACCCAGGATTGTTTTTTACACAGCATGGAGACTATTTTGGAATTCAGAGGCCTGGTGCACATGCTGCTTTGGATTTTCTACCACCAAATGTCCTAAGGCCTGACACACTCCATGACTACACGTTTTGCCATATTTTAAAACACATAAACTAAGCAAATTATTCTGCCACATTTTTCTGAAATGAATTCTCACTCACACTGTGATCTTAGACACATGAAAGTATGCCTTGCAATTCTGTAAAAAGATTACTACAGTGAAAGAGAGTCTTGCTGGGAGTGCTGTTTCAGATTTTAGGATAGTGCAGTGGTGTTGAATGACGTTACAACGCATACTTTTACAACGCACACCTTTACAACGCTTTTTTTACAACGCAACATCCATTACAACTCATTTCATTACAACGCATACCATTACAACGAATTTTTAAAAACTACCTTTACAATGCATTCCATTACAACGCATACTACCTTTACAACGCATACCATTACAACGCATAACATTACATTGCATGTATCATAATTATTGCATAGTGTAGGGGTAAAAATTACTATTCTAACTCCAGGGGTGCAACAGTAGAGTAAGTGTGGGATAGTGTAAGGGTAAACATTACTATTCTAACTCCAGGGGGTGCAACAGTAGGATAAATGTTGGATGGTAATGGTATGCGTTGTAATGGTATGCGTTGTAATGACTGCATTGTAATGACATTCATTGTAATGGTATGTGTTGCAGTATCATGCGTTGTAATGGCATGCTATGTAATGGATGTTGCGTTGTAAACGTTTTGTTGTAATGGTAGTGCGTTGTAAAAAATGCGTTGTAAAGGTTGTTTCCCATGCAGTACTGTTCAGGCAGTGTAGGGCTCAAGGTGGGACTAAAAATGAAGAAATGAGAATTCACTGAAATAATTTCTACATGCTACTGAAAAAGTTGGTATGCGATTTCTACAGCACACCCAGGAACTTTATTACACAGCATGGAGACTATTTGGGAATTCAGAGTCCTGGCACTCATGCTGCTTTGGACTATATAGCACTAACTGTCCTAAGGAATAACTCACTCCATGACTACATCTTTTAGCCTATTTTAAAACACATCAACAAAGCAAATTATTCTGCAACATTTTTCTGAAATGAATTCTCACTTACACTGTGATCTTAGACACATGACAGTATGCCTTGCAATTCCGTAAAATGATTAACTACAGTGAAAGAGAGTCATGCTGGGAGTGCTATTTCACATTTTATGACAGTGCAGTGGGGTTGTATTACGTTACAACGCATACTTGTATACTTTTACAACGCACACCTTTACAACGCATTTTTTACAACGAAATATCCATTACAACGCATTCCATTACAATGCATACTACCTATACAAAGCATAACATTACAATGCATAACATTACATTGCATGTATGGTAAGTATTGCATAGTGTGGGGGTAAAAATTACTATTCTAACTCCAAGGGGTGCAACAGTAGGGTAAGTGTTGGATGGTAATGGTATGCGTTATAATGGTATGTGTTGTAATGACTGCGTTGTAATGACATGCATTGTAATGGTATGCTTTGTAGTGTCATTCTTTATAAAGGTTGCGTTGTAATTTCATGCTATATAATGGATGTTGCGTTGTAAAAGTTTTGTTGTAATGGTGGTGCGTTGTAAAAGTTGCGTTGTAAAGGTTGTTTCCCGTGCAGTGGTGTTCAGGCAGTATAGGGGCTCAAGGTCGGACTGAGAATGTAGAAATGAGAAATCACTGAAATAATTTCTACATGCTACTGAAAAAGTTGGTATGCAATTTCTAAAGCACACCCAGGATCTTTATTACACAGCATGGAGACTATTTAGGAATTCAGAGGCCTGACACACATGCTGCTTTGGACTTTATAGCACTAACTGTCCTAAGGAATGACTAACTCCATGACTACATCTTTTGCCATATTTTAAAACACAACAGCAAAGCAAATTATTCTGCCATATTTTTCTGAAATGAATTCTCACTCACACTGTAATCTTAGACACATGACAGTATGCCTTGCAATTCCATAAAATGATTACTACAGTGAAAGAGAGTCTTGCTGGGAGTTCTGTTTCACATTTTAGGACAGTGCAGTGGGGTTGTATGAGGTTACAGCGCATACTTTTATACTTTTACAATGCACACCTTTACAACGCATTTTTTACAACGCAACATCCATTACAACGCATTCCATTACAATGCATGCTACCTTTACAACGCATACCATTACAACACATAACATTACATTGCATGTATGGTAAGTATTGCATAGTGTGGGGGTAAAAATTACTATTCTAACTCCAGGGGGTGCAACAGTAGGGTAAGTGTTGGATAGTGTAAAGGTAAAAAGTACTATTCTAACTCCAGGGGGTGCAACAGTAGGGTAAGTGTTGGATGGTAATGGTATGCGTTATAATGGTATGAGTTGTAATGACTGCGTTGTAATGACATGCATTGTAATGGTATGCGTTGTAGTGTCGTGTGTTGTAATGGTTGCGTTGTAATGGCATGCTATGTAATGGATGTTGCGTTGTTAAAGTTTCGTTGTAATGGTAGTGCATTGTAAAAGTTGCGTTGTAAAGGTTGTTTCCCGTGCAGTGGTGTACAGGCAATGCAGGGGCTCAAGGTGGGACTAAGAATGTAGAAATGAGAATTCACTGAAATAGTTTCTACATGCTACTGAAAAAGTTGGTATGCAATTTCTACAGCACATCCAGGATCTTTATTACACAGCATGGAGACTATTTGGGAATTCAGAGGCCTGACACACATGCTGCTTTGGACTTTATAGCACTAACTGTCATAAAGAATGACTCACTCCAAGACTACATCTTTTGCCACATTTTAAAACACATGAACTAAGCAAATTATTCTGCCACATTTTTCTGAAATGAATTCTCACTCACACTGTGATCTTAGACACATGACAGTATGCCTTGCAATTCAGCAAAATGATTACTACAGTGAAAAAAAGTCTAGCTAGGAGTGCTGTTTCACATTTTAGGACAGTGCAGAGATGTACAGGCAATGCAGAGGCTCAAAGTGGAACTAAGAATGTAGAAATGAGAATTCACTGAAATAATTTCTACATGCTACTGAAAAAGTTGGAATGCAATTTCTACAGCACACCCAGGATCTTTATTACACAGCATGGAGACTATTTGGGAATTCAGAGGCCTGACACACATGCTGCTATGGACTATATAGCACTAACTGTCCTAAGGAATAACTCACTCCATGACTACATCTTTTACCATATTTTAAAACACATCAACAAAGCAAATTATTCTGCCACATTTTTCTGAAATGAATTCTCACTCACACTGTCATCTTAGACACATAACAGTATGCCTTGCAATTCCGTAAAATTATTACTACAGTGAAAGAGAGTCATGCTGGGAGTGCTATTTCACATTTTAGGACAGTGCAGTGGGGTTGTATGACGTTACAATGCATACTTTTACAACGCACACCTTTACAACGCATTTTTTACAACACAACATCCATTACAACTCATTTCATTACAACGCATACCATTACAACAAATTTAAAAAAAATACCTTTACAATGCATACCATTACATTGCATAACATTACATTGCATGTATGGTAAGTTTTTCATAGTGTAGGGGTAAAAATTACTATTCTAACTCCAGGGGGTGCAACAGTAGGGTAAGTGTTGGATAGTGTAAGGGTAAAAATTACTATTCTGACTCTAGGGGGTGCAACAGTAGGGTAAGTGTTGGATGGTACTGGTATGCGTTGTAATGGTATGCGTTGTAATGACTGCATTGTAATGACATGCATTGTAGTGGTATGCGTTGTAGTGTCATTCGTTGTAAAGGTTGCGTTGTAATGGCATGCTATATAATGGATGTTGCGTTGTAAAAGTTTTGTTGTAGTGGTAGTGCGTTGTAAAGGTTGCGTTGTAAAGGTTGTTTCCCGTGCAGTGGTGTTCAGGCAGTATAGGGGCTCAAGGTCGTACTGAGAATGTAGAAATGAGAAATCACTGAAATAATTTCTACGTGCTACTGAAAAAGTTGGTATGCAATTTCTACAGCACACCCAGGATTTTTATTACACAGCATGGAGACTATTTGGGAAGTCAGAGGCCTGACACACATGCTGCTTTGGACTTTTATAGCACTAACTGTCATAAGGAATGACTCACTCCAAGACTACATCTTTTGCCACATTTTAAAACACATAAACTACGCAAATTATTCTGCCACATTTTTCTGAAATGAATTCTCACTCACACTGTGATCTTAGACACATGACAGTATGCCTTGCAATTCAGCAAAATGATTACTACAGTGAAAAAAAGTCTAGCTAGGAGTGCTGTTTCACATTTTAGAACAGTGCAGTGGTGTACAGGCAATGCAGAGGCTCAAGGTGGGACTAAGAATTTAGAAATGAGAATTCACTGAAATAATTTCTACATGCTACTGAAAAAGTTGGTATGCAATTTCTACAGCACACCCAGGATCTTTATTACACAGCATGGAGACTATTTGGGAATTCAGAGGCCTGAAACACATGCTGCTTTGGACTTTATAGCACTAACTGTCATAAGGAATTACTAACTCCAAGACTACATATTTTGCCATATTTTAAAACACATCAACTAAGCAAATTATTCTGCCACATTTTTCTGAAATAAACTCTCACTCACACTGTGATCTTAGACACATGACAGTATGCCTTGCAATTCCGTAAAATGATTACTACAGTGAAAGAGAGTCATGCTGGGAGTGCTATTTCACATTTTAGGACAGTGCAGTGGGGTTGTATGACGTTACAATGCATACTTTTACAACGCACACCTTTACAACGCATTTATTACAACGCAACATCCAATACAACTCATTTCATTACAACGCACACCATTACAAAGAATTTTTAAAAAATACCTTTACAACGCATTCCATTACAACACATACTACCTTTACAACGCATACCATTACAACGCATAACATTACATTGCATGTATGGTAAGTATTGCATAGTGTAGGGGTAAAAATTACTATTCTAACTCCAGGGGATGCAACAGTAGGGTAAGTGTTGGATAGTGTAAGGGTAAAAATTACTATTCTGACTCCAGGGGGTGATACAGTAGGGTAAGTGTTGAATGGTAATGGTATGCGTTGTAATGACTGCATTGTAATGACGTGCATTGTAATGACATGCATTGTAATGGTATGCGTTGTAGTGTCATTCGTTGTAAAGGTTGCGTTGTAATGGCATGCTATATAATGGATGTTGCGTTGTAAAAGTTTTGTTGTAATGGTAGTGCGTTGTAAAAGTTGCGTTGTAAAGGTTGTTTCCCGTGCAGTTGTGTTCAGGCAGTGTAGGGGCTCAAGGTCGGACTGAGAATGTAGAAATGAGAAATCACTGAAATAATTTCTACGTGCTACTGAAAAAGTTGGAATGTAATTTTCTACAGCACACCCAGGATCTTTATTACACAGCATGGAGACTATTTGGGAATTCAGAGGCCTGACACACATGCTGCTTTGGACTTTATAGCACTAACTGTACTGTCATAAGGAATGACTCACTCCAAGACTACATCTTTTGCCATATTTTAAAACACATCAACTAAGCAAAATATTCTGCCACATTTTTCTGAAATGAACTCTCACTCAGACTGTGATCTTAGACACATGACAGTATGCCTTGCAATTCAGCAAAATGATTACTACAGTGAAAGAGAGTCATGCTGGGAGTGCTATTTCACATTTGAGGACAGTGCAATGGGGTTGTATGACGTTACAATGCATACTTTTACAACGCACACCTTTACAACGCATTTTTTTACAACGCAACATCCATTACAACTCATTTCATTACAACGTATACCATTACAACAAATTTAAAAAATATACCTTTACAACGCATTCCATTACAACGCATACTACCTTTACAACGCATACCATTACAATGCATAACATTACATTGCATGTATGGTAAGTATTGCATAGTGTAGGGGTAAAAATTACTATTCTAAATCCAGGGGGTGCAACCGTAGGGTAAGTGTTGGATGGTAAAGGTATGCGTTGTAATGATATGCGTTGTAATGACTGCATTGTAATGACATGCATTGTAATGGTATGTGTTGTAGTGTCATTCGTTGTAAAGGTTGCGTTGTAATGGCATGCTATATAATGGATGCTGCGTTGTAAAAGTTTAGTTGTAATGGTAGTGCGTTGTAAAAGTTGCATTGTAAAGGTTGTTTCCCGTGCAGTGGTGTTCAGGCAGTATAGGGGCTCAAGGTTGGACTGAGAATGTAGAAATGAGGATTCACTGAAATAATTTCTACATGCTACTGAAAAAGTTGGTATGCAATTTCTACAGCACACCCAGGATCTTTATTACACAGCATTTAGACTATTTGGGAATTCAGAGGCCTGACACACATGCTGCTTTGGACTTTATATCACTAACTGTCATAAGGAATGACTCACTCCAAGACTACATCTTTTGCCATATTTTAAAACACATCAACTAAGCAAATTATTCTGCCACATTTTTCTGAAATGAACTCTCACTCACACTGTGATCTTAGACACATGACAGTATGCCTTGCAATTCAGCAAAATGATTACTACAGTTAAAAAAAAGTCTAGCTAGAAGTGTTGTTTCACATTTATGGACAGTGCAGTGGTGTACAGGCAATGCAAGGGCTCAAGGTGGGACTAAGAATGTAGAATTGAGAATTCACTGAAATAATTTCTACATGCTACTGAAAAAGGTGGTATGCAATTTCTACAGCACACCCAGGATCTTTATTACACAGCATGGAGACTATTTGGGAATTCAGATGCCTGACACACATGCTGCTTTGGACTTTATAGCACTGTCATAAGGAATGACTCACTCCAAGACCACATCCTTTGCCATATTTTAAAACACAGCAACTAAGCAAATTATTTTATCATTTTTAACAACAGCACTGTACTGCAAAAAAATATCTCCTCAAACACATCAACATACCAAATGCTCCTTTCACAATATTTTTCCCAAAGCAGACACATTCAAAATTAGATTCTGTTCAAATAAACTCCTGCTTCCACATTAGAATACATTTTTCAATTTAACTTAAACTGCACAACATAGATCCCCTTACAAATTAACAACTCACCTATAAAAATGCTTTTGTAGTTTTAGAACAGTGTCAATCACACAGCAGATTTTCTTAAGCAGAATCTCTGAATAGTGCACCAGTCACAGCAAGCACAAAATGGCATGGCTTCCCTCTCATTTTACACTCTAATCTTGAAGATAACCAATCAAATATCTTCCCACACAAATTCGAAACCAAACTAACATTTTCATTGGTTCTACATTGAAACACTTTCAATCTCACATAAAATTCAACCTTCCCCCACTGCTCTCTCTGCCTGTTAACATGGTAACATTCCATAGACACCTAACTGAATACACAGGTGAAAAGTTAATCTGCAAAACAAACCAGCAAGGGTGTTTGACTTTTCAAAACAGCAGCGAATCCTGTGCAATTTTCCTTTCAATCACTTTCTCTCAACCATTAGCATTTCTCTTTAAATAAAACAGTAGCATGCACCCTAGTTTTCAATGTTGAATTTACAGAAACCACCAATCATTTATTCTTTTTCAAGTGCACTGAATCTCATCCACATTTTTTTCTAAACTACTACTTTTCAAACTGCCATTTCATTTCCAGAGTACAACCAGATCTCCCTTCAAGATGCTTAGAGTGTGGATTGTAGGACACAGCTATATTTTCTAGAGTGAAAGGTATGCAGCAAATAGATGCTTTCTCAACCTTGACTTACCATATGTGGATATTATGTGGATTGGCCAGAGAGGATGGAGATGTCACCAATTGATGTCATTGGTAAAATCCTTTTTGCATCTCCCAAACCCTGACCTCATAAGTGTGCACTGTGGTGGCAATGACCTAGGCACTTTGACTGGGGTAGGTCTGGAAATGCTTTTAAAGGACACCTTTGGGCAATTGATGTCACTTTTTCCACAAACTGCCTTTATATATTTTAATATATGCCAAAGGCAAAAATGGAACTGGTCCAACCAATATTGTCCACAGTTTGAGAAAGCAAGGAAACATGTGAATAAGTCTGTTTCTGCTTTACTCAGAGACTATGGTATGGGTTCTATATACCACAACAACTTGCGTTACAACATGCAAGGCATTTATAAAGGAGACGGCGTACATTTCACAGAGGAGGGAAACAGAATCTTCCTCTTGAATTTTAGACTCTGCATCGGTACTTACTTGTAGGTACAAAAAACACTTAATGAACACAATGGCTCTTTTTAGAGCCAACCAACATCTAAACACTCAAACTTGTTATTTAACTGTATGTTTTTTTTGACGTGCGCGCAACGTGCGCGCACCTCGCTTATTTTTGCCTTGAGGGTGCGTGCAACGTGCGCGCACCTCACGATTTAAAAAAAAAAAACGTTTTGGGGGACCTTCAGGGTCCTTCTGGGACCCCCTGAGAAGGCCTAGAGGGTCAGGGAGTCTCTACCCTGCCCCCTTATCATATTCTCCACTTTTGATTTTGACTCTCTTCTACCTCGAGGGTGCGTGCAACGTGCGCACACCTCGCAATTTTTTTTGTAAAAAAAATGTTTTTTTAGGCCTTCGGAGTCCTTCAGGGACCCCCTGAGAAGACCTAGGGGGTCAGGGAGTCTCTACCCTGCCCCCTTTTCACGTTCTCCACTTTTGTTTTTCACTCACTTTTGCCTCGGGGTGCGTGCAACATGCGCGCACCCTGCGATTTGTTAAAAAAAAATTTGGGGGGGGCCTTCGGCGTCCTTCAAGGACCCCCTGAGAAGGCCTAGGGGGTCAGGGAGTCTCTACCCTGCCCCCTTTTAACGTTTTCCAGTTTTGTTTTCTGCTCTCTTCTGTCTCGGACACAAAATGGTGGCCAACATTTCCTAATTTCGACCGATTGGAATGGTTGTTTTTTTTTAAACGTTTATTTTTAACTTTTTTCGGTACAAAAGATATGGGCATTCAGCAAGGCATTTCATCATTACTACATGTATTAGCAGATTCTATACAAAGGGTTGGCTATTGGAAGGAGTATCATATACAGTTACAGTCAGGATGTAGGAGATTATCTACTCATTAATTGAGACATTTTCCGTAGTTATTACCAACTTACATTGATCAAAGCATTCGGCTAGCAATAGTATAAAGCATTTAGTACAGCATGATGAGATGACATTTACCCTTCACATTTCAAAATGACATTTATATCCGACATCCTATTCAAACTAGTGCTGTACTATCTTCGTCCTCGTGTCTCTCTAGCGTTCCCTCATCATCTTGATCCCCTCCTTCCTCCCTATCCGCCTCTAGTTGTAGCGTGTATGCCATGAGCGGCCCCCAGATATCTTTCGGTCTAGCTGTAATGGGTTGCAGTTCCGAATAAATTGCGTGTTGATCGTGACAATGCAACATGTCCTGGAGCCACTCCTTAAATTTCGGGGCTCTCCCCCTTCCCCATCTACATGCCAATCTTCATTTAGCCAATAGCAGGGCTGTATCAATAAATTTTCTGTGTGGTCTGGGTATGTGGGGAGTGTGTCCTAGTAGAAATAGTAGTGGATCTCTGGACATCTTAACAGGCAACATCTGTTCCAAGGCCTTGTGTATCTGCTCCCAATAAGCTGCAACCTGTGGGCATAGCCACGCGAGGTGGAAAAAATCGGCCCCTATCTGCCCGCATCTTTCACATTTATCAGATTCTGTCAGGCGAAACCGAAACTTCCTGGCAGGAGTATAGTAAACGCGTTGGAGAAATTTATAATGGATGATTTTAAATCTGCAACTAGACGTGATGCGACCTGTCAGTGTACAACAGTATTCCCATGTATCATCGGATATGTCCACCCCCAGGTCTTGTGCCCAATAACTGCGTGCCCCTCCACCATCTGCCAAGGAGTGTGTCCGTATACTGCTATACAGGCCAGAGACCATGTGTGCGCCCTCTGAGCTATTAAGCAGTGTGAGCAACGGAGGTACAACCTCAGGTTCGTTTGGGTAGTCTCGTAACAGCTTTCTCATCCCTTCCCGAAGCCGTATATGATAGAATACCTCCAAGGGAGTAGGGTCATTATCACCGAAAAACTGTTCTTTAGTACAGAGTTCACCATTGTGGAATAGGTCCCCCCATGTGGTCTTTTGTACCTTTTTGCACATGTTCTAGAAGCCTGTCTCCTGTAACACTGCCAACTGTGGGTGATAAGCCAGGGGCATGGGCGGTGCATACAATAATGGGAGTCGAAGCTGCTGAGTATCCTATCCCACGCATCCACTGTGCAAGAGACTGTGTTCGGGTGCATGTCTAGCACCGTGGTCGGCCCATGAACTACCCCAGTCAGGGGAAGCGGATGCGCAATCCAGTCCTCTACTGCTAGTTGTGGCATAAAGGGAGTTGGACGCAGCCAGTGATACAGGAACTGCGCCTGGGCACTGAGGTAGTATACCTCAAAGTCAGGAATATCAAGCCCGCCCTTTGCATATGGCTGCGCCATCACACTCCATCTTAGTCTAGGTTGCCGCCCTCCCCAAACTAGTCTGATAAGCTCTGTTCTCAGCGTTTTGAAAAAAAAACCTTCCCGGATAGTAGGGGATGCTTAAAAATAAATAGAGAAACCGTGGGAGGACCACCATTTTGACCAGGGAGATGCGCCCCGCCATAGACAATGGTAATGCAATCCAGCGTGTCATGGTGTCCTGTAATTTCGTAACGGCCGTGCCATAGTTTATTCGAAGCGTCTCTTCCCGATCTTTTGATACCCGCACCCCCAGATATTTCAAGTCCTCATCATACCACTCAATCGGGTAATCCAGCGAGAACCTGCTCACAGCAGGCGTTAGTGGCAAGAATTGGGATTTGCACCAGTTTATATTGACTCCCGATATCCTGCCGAACACCAGGAACTCGTGCAACAACACATTCAAATGAGTCTGTGGGTCCTTGACATAAAGTGTGACGTCATCTGTGAATAGTGACACCGATATCTGCCTTTGTATGCATTGGAAGGCACTTTCTTTATGTATCTGTCGTAGCCTGCAAGCCAAAGGCTCTATTGCAAAGGCAAAGGCAAATAAGAGAGGGGACAGGGGGCATCCTTGTCTGGTGCCTCTCGTGAGCGATATCCCGGGTGACAGGTGGCCATTGATAAATACCCTTGCTGTGGGATCAGTGTACAGCAATTTCACCCATGCTCGAAATACCGGGGGGAATCCCATTCTCTGCAACACCGTAAACAGATAGCCCCACTCCACAGAATCGAAAGCTTTAGAAGCGTCCAGGAATACCGCGGCTAGCGGGATCTCCGGTGCTACTGTATTGATAAGGGAGAACAGAGTTCTGAGGTTATGGCTCGTAGCCCTCGTGGGGACAAAGCCCAATTGGTGCGGAAGCACTATCCGGGTCATGAGCAGTGATAGCCGATTGGCCAGCACCTTAGCCAGTATTTTTGCGTCGCAATTGATAAGTGATAGTGGTCGGAAGGAATCACACACCGAAGGCTCCTTACCAGGCTTCAGGAGGGAGGTTATAACCATTTCACACATAGAACGAGGCAGATGTCCTACCTCCAGGGAATCTTCAAAAACTTCGCGTAACACCGGTGCCATAATATCGATGTAACACTTATAAAATTCCATCAGGAGTCCATCCAACCCCGGCGCTTTTCCATTTTTTAGGGACATGATAGCCTCTCTTATTTCATCGACCTCCAGAGGGGCACCCAGGAATTGTCTGTCCACATTGCTTAGCCAGCAGAGGGCCACCTCTCACAGAAAAGGATCAAAGTCTATGTCACCCTGAGCCTGAGTGGTGTACAGCTCCGTATAGTGCCTGGCAAAGGCCTCCACTATCTGAGCATTGCCTCTCAGCGCATCACCATGATTATCAACTATCTCTAGCACTGTGTTAGTACCTCTAACATTGCGCACCATGGTGGCCAGTGTCTTTCCGGGCCTTTCTCCCTCTCCATATCGTCTGGCATTCCAATATTTAGTACGAAAGCACGTTTCACGCTCCGCCTCAGCTTCATATTCTGTCATCTTACTCCTAAATGATGTCTGCACTCCCCGACTGTCGCCTCTCTGCATGCTGTATTCCAACTCTCTCAGTTCGGCCTCCAGTCTATTGATCAGCCGTTGGATGTCACGTAAAATCCCTGACCCCTTTGAAATACACCATCCACGTACCGTAACCTTAAAGGCCTCCCATATGGTTTCCACGCTTTCAACAGACCCCTGGTTTCGCGGGAAAAAGTCAGTAATATCGTCAGGCAATTCCTCCCTAAATACTAGGTCCAGTAGCGCCGTGGGCTGTAACCTCCAAGGCGGTCTGGGGCGGTCTAGGCCAGGAATCTTTAGCGTAATCAACACGGGGCAGTGGTCAGAATGCGTGCGTGCCAGGTGCTTCGCGCTGGATATTGTGCCCGCCAGATGGTGTGTCAGTAGACAATAGTCCAGACGCGCCCATGTCCCCGTGCGTGAGGTGAAGTGTGTGCCCTCCAGCGTCCCTGGATGGAAGTGTCTCCAACCGTCCACCAGCATGCCGTCTATCATTATGCCCTGCAGCACCTCTCTCGATTTAGGGTGATATTGTGCTAGTCCATCCGCCACATTAAAATCACCCCCCATATAACATGCGCGGACCCTATGTGTAGTATTTTACCCCAGAGTAGAACAAAGAACTCAGGTGTATCTACATTGGGAGCATAACAATTTACTATTGTGACTGAGGATTCTCCCAACCTGCCCCAAACTATTACGTATCTACCCTCTACATCAGTTATCTTACCCTGCAAGAGGAAGGGAATATTCCATTTAATCAGTATAGCAACTCCCCGGGAGTAAGAGGAGTATGATGAGAAGTATCTGCATCCTGCCCATTGGCTCGCAAATGACGGAGTGGTGTGTGGTGGAGTGTGTGTTTCCTGCAACATTGCCAATTGTGCACCATGTCTATCAAGGTAAGCCAAAACCTGTCTACATTTTCTAGGGTTGTTAAGACCCCGAACATTCCATGACAGTATTGTCAACAGTTTATTCGTATTCTCTCCTACCAGCACAATTTGTCCCTGATATTTTCAAGGGCATCTCTTTTGGGGATCCTCCCCCCATTCCAAGCCTTCCCCACCATCTCAAGTAACACCTGCATCATGCCCTGACCATAAGGGTAATCTAAACCCCCCCTTCCAGTCATTCCAAGAAATACCCCCCTCCCACTGAAGCATCCCCAACTTGCCAGTTTGTGTTTCCCTCCCCCGCACCCCAATGTCCACCCCAGCCCCAACAACTGTGACAGAAAAAAATTGCCCCATGGGGGAACACCCTCTGGGGGAAAAACCAAAGTGCATCGCGACCACTCTCCCCCCCCCCCCCGCGCCTTTGAACCTTTACCACCTCTCGGCGCCATTCAAGGAGGGAGAGCGGTTCCCGGTATACATTACCACTGGGACTACTGCACGCATGTTGTTAACTACGCCTTGTGTCCTCTCGAAACATGAGCCATCACCAGTGAGTGTCTCTGGCATGAATATCAATCCGTACTGCGAATGTCACTCCACCCTATCAGGTTAGTCCTCATCATCCCGGACAGTCCATCAGTGGAAGTCAGTCTTCGTTGTCCATGCCTTGGTTCTGGTCTCGCTGCGCTGCCTCTTGAGCCGAGCCGCCCCTGTTTCCCCGACGTCTTGACCGTAGAAAGTCCTCGACCTGTTGAGGGTTCATAAAAAAATGTTGCTTGGCCTGGTGCGTTACTCGGAGTCTGGCAGGATATAGCAGTGCGTAGTCAATTTGTGCCTCACGCAGCTTTTTCTTTACCCCGATGAACTTGCGCCGCTGTTCTTGCACTATGGGGGGTGAAGTCCGGAAAAATGGAGAATGAGACCCCATTATATGTCAGCTCTTGCTGGGTCCGCGCAGCCCTCAACGCCGTATCCCGATCACGATAATTCAGCAATCGCGCTATTATAGGCCTGGGGGGGGGCTCCGGGCTGTGGTCTGGGGCCCAGGGACCTGTGCACTCTCTCAACTATAAATTGCTTGGAGAACTTGTCGCCACCGATAGAGGCGAGTAACAGTTTCTCAATAAAGTCTTCCATACGCCCAGTGTCCGTGGATTCGGGAACACCCGTGACGCGGATGTTCTTGCTTTGTCCCCGGGCTTCTAAATCCTCATTCTTAGCGGCGATATCTTGCAGGAGTTTGTCCACCCTCACCAGCTGTGTGGAGTGGCCGGCCGTCAAGTCATCCGTTTCTAATATTCTCCTCTCCGCCTCTTTGAGTCTGTCATCGTGCTGGTCTACCTTATAGACTAGGGCATCTAGTCTAGAGGACATTCGATCCACCTTGTCCGCTATGGTGGCAAATCCTTGCCTCATCTCCAGTAGGATTTGGCGCATGTCCATCTCAGATGTATCGTCGCTTCCTTCTTGTGCATCTAGGCTCTCCCGGGCCCCCTTGCCAGCCGGTGGTTTAGGCCCCTTCTTTGCCGCCTCGAAGGTAAGCTTAGGCTGCCGCGTATCCGGCTTCCCCATTTTCACACCGTGGTAGGGTATTGCCCGGACGGACGGCACCGACCTGTCCGGCTGTCTCTGGCAGTGCGTAGTTCACGGCAATAGTGATCTCCCTTACCGTGAGTCTTAGAGATTCTTCTGCGTGCCCCCGGGTCGTTATGACACAGTTCTCGCTGGCAGTACTTACAGCCTATGTGGCCCGTCCGGTACTGAGCTTCTCGCCGTCCTCAGCTCATCCACGCCCGTCACCTCTGAGCGTCGATATCTGTCCCCCTGCAGCTGCCAAGTATCCCTAGCCGGTGCTTCACCACCAAGCCTTAACTCCCTCCAGCCCGATTTTTATGCGGAGCCTGCCGTTGTGGTAGTACATGTAGGGGAGTACTCGTGGTCACCGCCGCTGTAGCAGCTCCTAGGCCTCACGCTAGCCTATCCGGCCTGTGCAGGGCAGGGATGTGCACACTATCAGGCCCCGCTGCAGCTCGTCTCACGGGGCAGGGATCACTGTGGGGTCCGCATCCTCCTCAGGGCAGATGTAAGCAGTTGCACAGCCCAAGGGTCCCAGCACACAGGCGTTCGCCCCAACAACACCTCTCCCTGCGAGGAGGAGACTCAGCTGTCAATAGTGCGCCGTTCCAGCTAAGCTCTAGCTTTCCGATGTCACCGGGCAGTATGAGTCCGCCGCTGCAGCGTATTGCACTCTTCTTTGTCTCCCTGGCTCAGTGGTATGAGGGGGCGTACCTTATGTTCCCGTTGTACCGTGCCCGCGGGCTCGCCGAGGGTCCTACGCGCCCCCAGCTCCTTCCGGCGTTCGTCTCTCCGTGGCAGCTTCCCCGTCTTTCCAGGGCCTACCAACCTCATGGCGAGCCGCGGACTTTCCTACGTGTGGTGACCGCTCGGCGCCGTCTCGTGAGCCCCAGTCCCACAGCCGATCAGAACTTCAGGGCCTCTTCCCATCGGCATACGCCGTCCGATCGAGCTGAATCTTTCAGCAAGTGTAGTCCCTAGGGTCAGCAAGCCGCTCGCCGCTCGGCAGGACAATTTCGTCCCAGTTATCGAGGATTAATGCAGGATTGTTCAAACCGGGGAGTAGGAGCCTCACCACTTGGCGGCCATTCCACTCGCGCGCCCTCTAGCGCCCCCCGACCGGTTGGAATGTTGACAGACGTCTAAAAGCAAATCAGAATTCCGGTGCGCGCTTATAGATATATATATTTTTTTCTTTTGAATTTCTCAGGAACTACTGGATCGATTTACACCATTTGAGCAAAAGCGTGATCTGCGATTCATTTTGCCAAATTTCTTGTAATTCTGTTCAGCCGTTCGGGCTGTAGCCGTGTCTAATCGTCCTATGGAAGATAACATGGGGAAAACACGTTTTGGGACCCCCCTTTTTTCTCAGCCCCCACTTGACGAATCCCCCCAAAGCTTTCAGGGAAGGAGCGGAGCGGAGCGAAGCGGAGCGGGCCATCTTCTTTGAGAAATTCGCGAAGATTCATCAACCAGCGCCAAAGTTATTCCCAATAGAATGTTGCAGATTTCCTTTGGAAACTAGGTCCTAACTATAACTACCTAGCCAGTAGGTAATATATATAGATATATATATATATATATATATATGTATATATATATTCACTGAAAAAACATAGGTTTTAGGGGTGTTATAGTTAGCTGGACATTTCACTCGTACAAAACCATTGAGATTCCTCCGTTATAGTTAGTTGTACTAACTATAACTCGCGCGCCCGCAGTCCACTGCTGATGATGTCACATATTACATCATTTATGACATCACTGATGACATCTCAAATTACATCACTGATGACATCATCTACGTGACAATCTGATACATCTTATCATACACTAGTATAACTTTTCAACACTTTATAAATATGAAGTACCATATTTGAAACCATTCACACACCAATACAAGTTTCTAAAAACCAACTCAGTGATTTCTACATCTACACACACACATCTAAACACTTACCTATAGATTCACTCATACATGCTAACAAAGATCAATAGAACACTATTAAATATACTAATAAACCTACATCAACATTATACACCAGCACACATCCTATTCACTTATGCAGTCATCCTACTCACTTATGCGAACAATTGATCATTCTTATATTTACTAAGCTACACACTTACACAAACACCACTTTATTCATGTAGATAGTAACTCATACTTAGTGTGTTAAAAAATCACTATTACAAGTATACAGTTATCCATACGTCACTCATACAATCATTGAGTCTTATGTATACCTATTTATATACAACAACTGTCACATACACTGCCTTTTGTATTTCTAGTTTGTTGGACATGTATCATTGAGAAATATATTTACTCATCACCACACCCATAAAGAGATTCACTCACCCAAACAACTGTATCCATAGACAGTCTTAAACTCATATACCTACTAAATCTACTATTTACACATCTTTGGACAGTCACACACCTCCTACCCAACCACACACACATTCATTCACTATCCCATACAAATACTCACTTAACTAATTATTAACTAATATAGACTTTCACATAGCTAGTACACACTGATGGAAGGTGTATCACTGTCTAAAGATGGATTGCGCGCGCACGAGTTATAGTTAGTTCAATTAACTATAATGGAGGAATTTCAATGGTTTTGTACAAGTGAAAAGTCCAGCTAACTATAACACCCCCAAAACTGTGGTTTTTTCAGTGAATTTCTAAGTTTTTTTAAATGTTAATCCCTAACTATAACAGGCCTGAAACCTAGGGTTTTTCAGTGAATTTCAAAGGTTTTTTAAATGCTAATTCCTAACTATAACATGTCTGAAACCTATGGTTTTTTCAGTGAATTTCAAACGTTTTGTAAATGACAATTTTTAACTATATTAATTGTTATATTTATTTTTTTTATACTGATTTACTACATTTTTTTAAACTATTTATTTTTAGATCTTTTTTAAAAAACATTACATTACATATTTTTAATGTAAATTGAAAAAAAAGTTTTTAAAAATATTGAAATTCTATATATTTTTATTTTATTTTATATTTCTTAAAATGTATTTATAATATTTTTCTTTTTTATTTGGTTTTTTTTAAATGTCGGGAGTCGCGCACCCAAAGTGCACATTCCTCGATTACTGAGCGGAACCCAGCCGCCATTTTAGAATTGTTGTGTAGGATCCGCGTAGGGTATACGATGGGTGCGTATTTCCCTACGCGGTTGCTATGCAACTCGTACGCTAATCCTGGCGCATACACGACATATACGTATTACTTTACGCGACGCTCGCACGTTTCTGCGTGACGTCATCTACATTTAGACATTCAGGACACGGTTGGTGCGCGACTCCCGCAAAATTTTTTAATGTCTAAAAAGATATATATATATATGTATTTAATATAAATATTAAGGCAAGACAATATCTGAGCTAACCAAAAATATAATATTCTTTTGGTTTTAATAAACTTATATTACTTTTAAATGCAATATCGCGCAGTCGCGCTGGGTGCATGCTGCATGTGCGCACCCTACGCGGATACCATTTGACCACAAAAAAAGAGATCTGATTCTTTCATAACACCTCCTATTCTAACTATTGAAGGACCCCACACATTTCAATCACTCTTCTTAGACCTTCCTTGGGAGAAGACCTGAACTGAGAAGAACTTCATTTTTTTTATTGGAGACCTGAATTTCCTTTCTGCAGACAAAAATGGCTACACCACTGCCACTCGCTGGTGAAACTCTGGATGACGTGCTGCCTATTCGGATTCTCAAATTTTTTCTAATCAGCCTTACATATTCGGAGGAAGCCTTCCTCGCCCTGGTAACACTGTAAACATCGAGGGGCCACTTATCTGGCTTGGCCCACCTTGATTTGAATGGAATTTATTTGCACAGGACTCCGGTTCGTTCAGTAACCCGTGGGCTTCTTCAATTGTCCTTTCTTTATACTGACGTCTTTGCTTTGGGAATCCTTTTTTAGGCCTCTTTCTGGACTTCTGGTGGGCTTCAGCTAACCTTAAACTCAGGCGGGCCCCTTCTACTCCTTGAGACTGTATTCATTCATTTCCAGTCACAAGAAACAGCCCTACGATACCCTGGTTTCGTCTTTTCAAAAGATTTAATATTGTTGTAACAATTGAAGTAATCCAATTATCCCAGTCAAGTGTATATATGATATTGTTTTTCCTTGCTCCCTGATGAAGGAACTGCGGATTATTGTCTTTCCGAAACGCGCATCGGCGCTTTCTTTTGCCCGTTTAATTTTTGTCTTTTTTCTTTTGCTTGTAACTCTGTTTGTCATGATTGTTTTGTTCCTTTATTATGATGCATGGTATTGTGGTTGCTTGAGAGGATGCCTTTGAGTATTAGTATGAGTGAGGGCTGTGTGATGTTGATTTAATTTAATTGCACATATTTGTATATATATCTTGTATGAAATTGTTGCTTTCTATGGACCATTAAGAATAAAAATCATATGTTTTTCTAAAGAAACGTGTTTGTGTGGGACTATGATGCTATATATAAAGTAATGGATGTTTCACCTATAGATTGATAATGTTCTAGGAGAGGTTGATAGTTCTTCCCTGCCCTCCTCTCCTTGCATTGCCTCATTCAGGGACCCTCTTTTGTTTTTTGAATTACACCACTGCCAGAGTCATCAGATTCTGACCATTCAGATGTAGAGGGATTTCTACCACATTCTCCCCGTTCAGTAAAATACACATCCATTGTGTGGAAATTTCTCACTTTTTCCGGAGGGACGAAAAAAAGTTAGTGCCACCAAGGTGACATGTAAGATTTGCAAGGCTGTGTTATCCAGAGGAGATCCTAATAAGAAATACTCCTGTGGCACTGCAAGCATGCGGAAGCACCTAATAATAATAATAATAATCCACATTTGTAAAGCGCACAATCACCCGTAAGGGTCTCTAGGCGCTGGGGGCCGTCGGGAAGATTAAGCAAGCTATTGCCCAGAGTCACATGGTGCTGGGCTAATCTGCTGCCGAAGCCGGGGATCGAACCGTGATCCCCAGATTCCGGAGTCAGTCGCCCTGGCCGCGGCGCCACACCTCTTCCACACCAACAATCCCTGCATCCAGTAAATTACGCTAACGAAGAATGCAGAAGACTCCGCCAAAATGCACCTCCACCACCTCCACCACCGGCAACTGCAAGTACCTCTGGGGCATTACCTTCAACCTCCCATCCGGATATACGTCCACATTTTGGAAAAGTAAAAATGCACTGAGTGCAGTGTAATCGGTTAATCTGCTATGGGGAGCAATCTGTAGACCTAATTTGTAGGGCAATCGCTAACCATCGTTGCTAGATTTTTATTTATTTTTTCACCCAAAAATTCATGGTTATGTTCGTCCCATTGGCTTTTTGCTCCTGATAAAAAAAAAAGAATGTTTTAAAAATTGTTGAAAAAATCAAAAAATAATTACAAAACTACAACAAGAAAAAAAAAGTTCTTTTCAGAACTAACTACTGAGGTTAAAAAAAAGAGTTACATTTGTATGCAAGTCTGTAGAAGTTTAGATGAATGTATGTGTATTGCATAATTGAATGAAACAATGCATTTGTGGTGTATGGTGAATGTATAAGTGCAGAACTATAGGGAAGTGCTGCAGCATGACACTGTAAGCTCTTTAGCTACAGGGTACTGTGGTACTTTTGAAGCACAGGGATGCAACATATTTCCATAAATATGTTGCACGTCTATGCTTCCCTCTGCACTGCTGCTTAAAGTGCAGCCATGTGGTGACACAGGCACCCTTGCACCATGCTGTGCATGGTAGCATATATAAAAGAGAAAAAATGAGGAGAAATGAAAATAATTCTCCTTGTTGTGCCTTTCTACATCAATTGGAGGATGGGGCAGCATTCCCACACGTCTCCAGATTTATCATTTCTGATACATCTGGTGATGTGCCTTGTTCTATGACTGTTCTGTGCAAACATGCACAGCAACACCTATAGAATGCCCTTTCAACGCAAAGTGGTGTGTATGATGAGGTTGTATTTACATGTAAAGGTATACAGAGTGCCTTTTCCTCTCCTTGTAAATATGAAAGAGTGTTTTGCGCTATCACTATGTTACAAAAAGTGACATATTGTTGGCACAGGATGCTTTCTACACATATCTGGTGGGTTAGTTGGCCCCAGTGACACTCAGCATTTTAATACTTATTTAAACTTAAGTAATAGAAATAAAAAATGCTACACATTTTTCCGTTGTCTTTTATAATTTACATTTGTGAAAATTTGATATTTTAGAATTAGGATCTGTGAAAGAGAAGAAAAAATACAGTTATAATATATAATATTATATTTTTTACAATACAGCATAATTTTAACATTTTACAAATTATTTGCTTTGCCTTTTTTGCTGTTCTCAGAATATATTGAATTTCACTAGAAACAGTGAGTTCAATCATACTCATCACATAGCAGCAGGCAAAAAAAATAATCAATTAGATTGTTGAAAAAAAAACAAGACTCCATCCTCAATAACATACCATATAATGCAAATCACACATATATAAAATGCTTACTCCTAAGAAAATGTTCTAACTTAAATGTATATACATTGTAAATGTTGTTGTTTAACCGCTTCCGTGCGGCGCCGTAGCCGCGCCCTGTGCTGGACATTCCAGAACAGGGCGCGGTCGTGACGGAACCGTTCCGTCATCAGCACAGCTCAGCCGTGACTGATGACGGAACGGTTCCGTCACCAGCATCGAAGGGGTTAAAAATATAAGCTCAGAGAATGTGCAAGAAAAAGTCCTTAATTCAAATATATACTTTTCCTCTAGGCCAAATAGTATTCTTGAAATCCTTTATTTTGAAATGTGTCCAATAGTAATCATATTAATACATATTAATAAATTCCTTAGAGGCTGAATTATGTTTCTAAAAGTTTGGCTTTAAAAATATTAGGTAGGAATTTGGTAATTCGCTTGGCAAACGTTGTTTTGAAACCACCGGAGCATCATTACTATATGTCCAGCCTTTGTCACATTTTAGATATGCAGTGTAATGTCCAGATGTTGTGGAAGGACCATCATGGAAAATCATTGCTACTGCTACAAAAGTCCTTCCTGATATTGATAGTTGACTTGCTACAAAATGTTTTATTAAAGTGTCCAATTTTCTTCCATCACCTGTACAACATTGCATCATTAAAATTATATATTGTCCATATCTTTGTATATATAATGTTGATAACATTTCTGATTTGCATTGGCTACACTCCATGCTTTGATTTGCTGCTTTAACTTGTTTATTGAAAGACACTGATTTACAGTCATATAATGTCAAATATATAAATCTTTCAGTGTCTATGTTAGTGCTACATGTAGACATACAATTTTCACAATGATGTTCCCATTTATTACAAAGGTCAAAAAGATTTTCAATTTCTATGCCTTCATTTTCCAATATGGTAAGCATATACATTAGAAATTCCTGAGCACCTAGTGTGTAAATTGTGTAGAACAGAACATACATTCAAAAGATTACAAATACCACAAATGCTTTGTATTTTACTTTTATCAGTTCTCAATTTTTCAGAAACACAATGCAACAAGGAACAAAATCTTTTTTCCCGATTCTCCATAATTTTCTGTTGCAAACCTTCTAGAAAAAAAACAACATTGACCACTACATTAGCATAGAAGTTGACACCTGAACTATTTTTAAACTGATAACCAACAATCTCTTCACCAGTGTCCTTTTTCTTTTTACTTGCAATGACAACATTATCTTGGTTTGTTTTCCTTCTCTATACCTTCACTACAGATATTCTCATACCTTCTTTTTTGACCTACTACATGCTTTTCAAATACAGGATATTGACCTAAATTGGGAGCATACGCTCTTCTTAACCTATTATACTCTTTTACACAGTTTCCATCTGCAGTAACCTTTGTGTCATCAAAATCAATCAAAAACAAACCAGATAAAGTTATGACTCATGAAAAAGCAACATTTGCCATACCCTCTATAAACACGGTACTTCCAATGTTCACAAAAGCACTGTCTACACTTAAACCTTGAGATATATGAATAGTCACTGCATATGCCAGAGAAACTGGAAACTGTTTTCTACGGATATATAAATCTTTAACAAGCAAAAAACAAACTGAACAACAACCAATTTGTTTCACTTCTTCAATCTGATCAAATTAAATTTTTTTAATTCAATACCATCTTTATTCGGATAATTAACAAAATCCACAACTTTGCCCATTGCTCCATTAACTAAACCTTTTTCTACATCCAAATTATGCCTTAAAATTACCCGACAGTTTCTATATGCATATAGATTCTTTTCTAAACTAGCAGTTTTAGATGTCGATTTTTCTAAAGAATCCAATTTTGTTTTCAACTTTTCAGTCAAAATAATAGTGATTCCTTCATGCTCTATTTTATCAATGGCTTCCATTTGTAGTATTTCTTCATTTTCCAGCTTCAAAAGTTGTTTGTTGAATATAGAACACTCACGCAGTGTTGGCATTAAGCAGATTACAGTTTTGTTTTCTGCAATTTACATATATATTTTCTCAAGAACTATATTTTTATTTAGAAACAAATTAGAAAGTGACCGACTCTGCAAAGCTTGTTTGCCATGTTCGGTCAGTACTCCAATTCTTATATCGTGAAGAATAGTTCCATAATCAACATCATTTGCCTGTTGCATATTTGTAACCCAAAGACTTTCTGGTGTCTTCATACGCAAGTATTTTAAATACTGGTTGTACTTTTATGGGAGTAAGTTGCAGTAGATTTCCAAAAACTATGACATGTTTTCCTCCAAATAACACCTCGTACTCTGTTTTAAGAATTTGCTGCATTCTTAAATGCACAAAAGCCAGCATTAAAGTTGAGACCATGCTTACCAAATCAATAATCAGAAGTTTCATTTTCTTCAGCACTCTTGAAACTTCACAACAAGCTTCTCCAGATAGCTTGTGATATTCCAATTTGTTTTCATGCTCCACAGGTAGCATCAGTAAATGATGTAATGTAATTCCTTTAATGCTGTGTGCAGCCAACCCAGCTGGAGCAGTTATAACACATGACAAATGTGACTCAGTTGCTTTCTGTAGATAAATGGTGATTACTTTAATTAAGAATTTTTTTCCTGTTCCAGCTTGTCCGCTCACATACATTCGGATAGGTTGAAATGATGTGCATGTGCATTCTTTCTTTTCATGAAGAAATTCATGGTCAATCTGTTGCTTCACTTGCTGACATATTTCTTTCTGTTCAACATTTAGTTGTTCTTCCAAATTTGCTAAGTCTATTAGCATTGCTGTTTCCACCTCATTCATGGCGATTGCTCCTTCATTTTCAACAATTGGTTGTCCTAGTGGATCTTGACTCAGCGGAGCAGAACTTTGACTGTCTTGAGAACTGTCTCTAGCAATCTCAGCTGCAATAGTAGCTTCTTGATCAATTTCATTGTTCAACATTTTCACATAATTTGCAAAAACACTGCATTGTATGGTATCTTTACAAGCATTGAAGGAATCTTCACGGCTCTGAAATTCTCCAAGTAATTCCAGTTCTGAATGCCACGGTTTGAACACTTACAAAAGGGCTAAATAGTATAATTCCCTTTTATCAGCAGTTTCACTACTCAGCTTCCTGTGATTAATCAAATTTCCTTTAGTTTCTTTCACCAAACATCCTTCGGAACCAAATAACTCCATATGTTACATCATTGATGTTCTCTGTAGTATTCCGTTTAAAAGTGTAGTTTCGCAGCACTTCATAGAGACACATGTTCTCAAGATGATGACTTCTGTTTGGGTAATATGTGTCCAACATATTCGTTTTTAAAATATCTGTACTTTCTGGATCTTTTTCTGCTAAATATTCAATTTCTTGAATAGATTTAAGTACTCGATTTCACATTGTAGCAAGACCTAGACTCACCCAAATGATTCTTCTAGATTTGGAGTATAGACTTGCAGATGATAACCGATTCTAAGCATTCGTATGCTCCGATTTCTCGATGGGATAACATCTTCAAACTGAAACTGTATAATTTCTTACTTGGACTCTTCTCGTGAGAAATCTCTTCCCACATTTCTTTCAATCCGTCTTTTCTGATTTGTAATGTAGGATGTTACATATCAAGCAACAGCAATGCAATTGTCCACAACATACTGAATATCCGTGTTAGCATTCCACATGGACAGAATAACCGGATTGTAATCATTTATGCATTTTGATTATTCGCATCTTCTCAAATTGTAAGTATTTTTTGGAGACTTTCTTGTGATGGTATGTCGCATAGCTGACATAAAACTGTTAAATCTTCCTTTGAATATTACAGGATGTGGAAATGCAAAACAACATTTGGTATAGAACTTATCCTCAGACTTGTACTTTCGTCAACAGTATTTTCCACATTGATGGCTTTGGAATCGTAGGGCTTGTTATCTTAAATTGTTTTCTTCTGTGCTTTTGGGTATAGCACATGTAGCATAGTCTTCAATAGAAGACAAAACAGTATCAATCGAATCTGTTCCGAATTTGGTGGCATCCTTGATCCATAACACCATATGTATATGAGGAGCACCTCTTGCTTGATACTCTTTTCTCCAAAACAAATCCACAACTTCTCCAAGAGGAGGATTTTTTTATTGCAGATAAAAGACATCAAAGCTTCAAATCTATGATTGAAATACCTGCATACATTAACAGGATCCAAAGAGCACAATTCTCCTGGTGTCTTGTATTCAATATTTTTTATATTGGAATTTGCCTCTCGAAGAAATTCAAGTAAATCATCCCAAGCGTACTCAGCACAGCTTAGGGTAAGGAACCATGTAGGAGTTCCTAAGTTCCTTAGCATACATTTAAGTTCTCCATCACGATGGTACCAATATTCATTAGTCCCACACTGACATGCCATCAGAATATTTAGCTGAGATTCTAAATGATCATCTCTCTGGTGCACTTTATCCATGAAATCCTTTGCAGAAATATTTTGCAGATGTACTCCTGTTTTCAATATGTGATTGACTGCATATGAAAGTCCAGACAAGTCACTCTCAAACAAAAGATGAAATATATATGGAATACATTGTCGAAATCTTGGATCTTCTGCATACAATCTTGTTGTCTGATATTCAGATGCAGGAATCTGCACAGGTCGTTCATCATATCGTCCTCCTTTTCCTGTTGGGAACAACTGCGGGAAACAACGAGCTTCCAAGCCTTCTTCCCATTCACTCATGGGACTTTCCTTTTCTTTTTTCATTTGGATTAAGTCAATAGTATTCCCCATCACTTCTTTCGAATGAAGTGGATATACACTGTAATTTTCATAGATTTGTTCATTTCTTGACATGTCCACTTATTCAATTTGTCCACTTGATGTTTCAGTATCTTCTGCTAAAAATATTTCTTCTCCTCCCATATAAACATTTTTAGAGTACTCATTGTTTTTTATCAAATACAAAGTTGCCTTTTGTACTTTTCTAACATCCACTAACTCCTGCCAGATTTACTTACTTTTAGTAGGCACGCCATTAACTAAAATGACTAGTGGTTCATTTTCTACACACTCTTCACCAATAGTTTCTACATTTTTCTTTAAATCCAGAGGTGAATACACAACTCTTCCTTATCTTCCTCTCAGTAAATCTGAAGGAGGCAATTTACCTGTTTTAGGCTCCATACGAACAATAGCCTAAAACAGGTGTACACATTGAATGAGAATAGACTCATAGGTATTTAAATCTATCAGTTCCGGAGAAATAGCAACTAACTCTAGATTATTATGGATAGCTCTAGCGGGCATTGTATTCTCATCTAATTTGTTATAACAATATTTACAAATACGCTGATCAGAACCCAAATCAAAATACAAGAATAATTTGGCCTTTCACCTGAAATCACCTTAAACTTTGTAATTTGTTCTTCAAAATGTATTGTATTGTATGTTGCACATTCTCTTCAACATTTTCTTCTAATAATGTCTCAGTTTCTGCACTCTCTTGTTCAGGACCAAAGTAACAAAACTCAATTTAATCACAAACCTTCTTCACATCTGATACTGACCCACGCAAAAGAGCACTATTCAACTCATTTAATTTTAGTGCTGGACTTTTTGCATAATACAATCTTCTGACTAACTTCCGCATTTAAGAATGATGTACTGCTAACATCCTGAAATGATGAAAAACACTTTGACATACTTTCCCAGAAAGACAAGCCAGAGAATGACCTTGCAAACCAGTATTTCTTCTCACTCTGCAAGGGTCCAGTCCTTGCAACATCTTAATCTTTTGTTTAACACTATTTTTTTTACTGTATTCTTGTACGAAATTGCATACAACATCAATAGATTCTTGTTGTACACTACAAATACTACTGCAATCCCAAGTGTACACTGGGGCTTTAGGACGTCTGCCTAGAACTTCACAAGGTATCACTTCTTCTGCATTTCTGGGAACCATCTCTCTTTCTCAATTGGACAACCATGTCTAACCTCATAGGTCGACAATCATTGGTCTGAAAATAACTCTCTTCATTAAAGAAAGGATCAGAACTTGAACTGTGTTTCCATTCACCAAAAAGAAATCACAAAATTGAGTTCTGTTAATTACTCTTTTCCTCTTACTTTTGGCCTTCATTAAATGAATTGGTTTATCTAGTGATCGAATTCTGTTTAAAACTAAAATGAATAGTTTCCTTTTTACTTCAAAAGCATTTTCAACAATGGATTCAATATGCTTCTTCTTTTTGTAAAATAGTGCTCTTTTTCTATATTTCTTCATATTTTTCAGCAAATTATGTAGTACTCTATTATAAAAAAACGTTTGTGTATTTCTTTATACTGATTTTGTCTTCTTTACCATACGTCGTATCTTTTGACTGTACATCGGCTTTTTACCTTTCCTGTTATTTTGATGATTTTTTCTGCTTGAAGCATTGTCAGTAGTTTCAACATTCTGTACATAGTTTTTGGGCCTAGAAAGTTTCTTAATGAATTCCTTGGTTGTCTTACCGGAAGACCTCTGCTTTTTAGCCACATGTTGTTAGTCATCCAATACTTGTTGTTGAGTTTTCTTCAAGTAACTTTCCTTTAGCTCTCTTTTTCTCTTCCTTGATTTTTCAGACATGATAACTTTATTTTAATGATGATAAACAATATCTGTAAAAAATAAACATAAATAAATGTATATTAATAAATTTATAACTAATACTTTTCTATTACTATACCAACACATTCTATATACAAATCATTTAACCACTTTATTTTCTCATCACTAATTGAAATTGTAACTCAAGGTGTATACATAACTGTATAGGAATGCAAGGAGAGTAACAGGGTGTTTCCTGCAGTGTATATATACTGACTGAGGAATTGTAGACCAGAAACACAAATGTGTGGTTAGAGCACTACATACATAGTGCATAGGAGTTTGAAGCAGTCCATGACCTAAAACCTGGATCACTGCATGTGTACATGCATACTGACTGAATGATTACAGTACTGTAAGGAAAAAACTGGGTGAATTTATAATTAGTTTTATTTTAGTGAATAGATTATAGTACATGTAATTGAAAGGGTCACTATGGGATTGCAAGAGCAGTGACAGGGTGTTTGCTGTAGTGTATGGATACTAATTGGGGAATCGAAGGCCTCAAACACAAGTGAAAAGATGGTTAGACCACTACATGCATAGTGCATAGGAGTTTAAAGCAGTCTATGTCTTAAGGCCTGGCTCGCTGCATAAGTACATGGACACTGACTGAATGATTAGACTACTACAAGGAGAGACACTGGGTGAACTTTAATTGGTTGAGTTTTTCTTCAGTGAATGGATTACTATATGTAGCTGAAAAAGTCACTATGGGATTGCAAGAGCAGTCACAGGGTGTTTGCTGGAGTGTATGGATACTGACTGGGGAGTTGTAGGCCTCAAACACAAGTGAAAAGGTGGTTAGACCACTACATGCATAGTGCATAGGAGTTTAAAACAGTCCATGTCCTAAGGCCTGGCTCGCTGCATGAGTACATGGACACTGACTGAATAATTAGACTACTACAAGGAGAGACACTGGGTGAACTTATAATTGGGTGAGTTTTTCTTCAGTGAATGGATTACTATATGTAGCTGAAGTGTCACTATGGAATTCAAGAGCAGTGACAGGCTGTTTGCTGGAGTGTATGGATACTGACTGGGGAATTGTAGGCCTGAAACACAAGTGAAAAGGTGGTTAGACCACTACATGCATAGTGCATAGGAGTTTAAAGCAGAGCATATCCTAAGGCCTGGCTCACGGCACGAGTACATAGAAAGTGACTGAATGATTAGAGTACTACCAGGAGATACACAGGGTGAATTTATAATTGGTTGACTTTTACTTTAGTGAATGGATTAGTACATGATAATGAAAGAGTCACAATGGGATTGCAAGAGCAGTCACAGGGTGTTTGCTGAACTGCATGGATACTGACTGGGGAATTGTAGGCCTGAAACACAAGTGAAAAGGTGGTTAGACCACTACATGCATAGTGCATAGGAGTTTAAAGCAGTCCATGGCCTAAGGCCTGGCTTGCTGCGTGAGTACATGGATAATGACTGAATAATTAGACTATTATAAGGAGAGACACTGGGTGAACTTATAATTGTCTGAGTTTTTCCTCAGTGAATGGAAAACTATATGTAGCTGAAAGGGTCACTATGGGATTCTAGTGCAGTGACAGGGTTTTTGATGGAGTGTATGGATACTGACTGGGGAATTGTAGGCCTGAAACACATGTGAAAAGGTATTTAGACCACTACATGCATAGTGCATAGGAGTTTAAAGCAGCCCATGTCCTAAGGCCTGACTCGCTGCATGAGTACATAGATACTGACTGAATGATTAGAGTACTACAAGGAAATACACTGGGTGAATTTATAATCGGTTGAGTTTTACTTTGCTGATTGGATTAGTACATGGTAATGAAAGAGTCACTATGGGATTGCAAGAGCAGTCACAGGGTGTTTGCTGAACTGCATGGATACTGACTGGGGAATTGTAGGCCTGAAACACAAGTGAAAAGGTGGTTAGACCACTACATGCATAGTGCATAGAACTTTAAAGCAGTCCATGTCCTAAGGCCTTCCTCGCTGCATGAGTACATAGATACTGACTAAATGATTAGAGTACTACAAGGAGATACACAGTGTGAATTTATAATTGATTGAGTTTTAATTTAGCAAATGGATTAGTACATGGTACTGAAAGAGTCACTATGGGATTTCAAGAGCAGTCACAGGGTGTTTGCTGGAGTGTATGGACACTGACTGGGGAATTCTAGGCCTGAAACACAAGTGAAAAGATGTTCAGACCACTAAAAGCATAGTGCTTAGGAGTTTAAAACAGTCCATGTCCTAAGGCCTGGCTCGCTGCCTGAGTACATAGATACTGACTGAATGATTAGAGTACTACAAGGAGATACACTGGGCAAAATATTAATTGGTTGAGTTTTACTTTAGTGAATGGGTTAGTACATAGTACTGAAAGAGTCACTATGGGATTGCAAGAGCAGTCATAGGGTGTTTGCTGGAGTGTATGGATACTGACTGGGAATTGTAGGCCTGAAACACAAGTGAAAAGGTGGTTAGACCACTACATGCATAGTGCATAGGAGTTTAAATCAGTCCATGTCCTAAGGCCTGGCTTGCTGCATAAGTACATGGAAACTGACTGAATGATTAGACTACTTCAAGGAGATACACTGGGTGAACTTATAATTGTTTGAGTTTTTCTTCAGTGAATGGCTTACCATATGTAGCTGAAAGAGTCACTATGGTATTGCAAGAGAAGTGACAGGGTGTTTGCTGGAGTGTATGGATACTGACTGGGGAATTGTAGGCCTGAAACAGAAGTGCAAAGGTGCTTAAACCACTACATGCATAGTGCAAAGGAGTTTAAAGCAGTCCATGTCCTAAGGCCTAGCTCGCTGCATGAGTACATAGATACTGACTGAATGACTGTAGTACTACCAGGACATACACTAGGTGAATATATAATTGGTTAACCTTTAATTTAGTGAATGGATTAATACATGGTAATGAAAGAGTCACTGTGGGATTGCAAGAGCAGTCACAGGGTGTTTGCTGAACTGCATGGACACTGACTGGGGAATTGTAGGCCTGAAACACAAGTGAAAAGGTGGTTAGACCACTACATGCATAGTGCATAGGAGTTTAAAGCAGTCCATGTCCTAAGGCCTGGCTTGCTGCGTGAGTACATGGATAATGACTGAATAATTAGACTATTATAAGGAGAGACATTGGGTGAACTTATAATTGTCTGAGTTTTTCCTCAGTGAATGGAAAACTAAATGTAGCTGAAAGGGTCACTATGGGATTCTAGTGCAGTGACAGGGTTTTTGATGGAGTGTATGGATACTGACTGGGGAATTGTAGGCCTGAAACACATGTGAAATGGTATTTAGACCACTACATGCATAGTGCATAGGAGTTTAAAGCAGCCCATGTCCTAAGGCCTGACTCGCTGCATGAGTACATAGATACTGACTGAATGATTAGAGTACTACAAGGAAATACACTGGGTGAATTTATAATTGGTTGAGTTTTACTTTGCTGATTGGATTAGTACATGGTAATGAAAGAGTCACTATGGGATTGCAAGAGCAGTCACAGGGTGTTTGCTGAACTGCATGGATACTGACTGGGGAATTGTAGGCCTGAAACACAAGTGAAAAGGTGGTTAGACCACTACATGCATAGTGCATAGAACTTTAAAGCAGTCCATGTCCTAAGGCCTTCCTCGCTGCATGAGTACATAGATACTGACTAAATGATTAGAGTACTACAAGGAGATACACAGTGTGAATTTATAATTGATTGAGTTTTAATTTAGCAAATGGATTAGTACATGGTACTGAAAGAGTCACTATGGGATTGCAAGAGCAGTCACAGGGTGTTTTCTGGAGTGTATGGACACTGACTGGGGAATTCTAGGCCTGAAACACAAGTGAAAAGATGGTCAGACCACTAAATGCATAGTGCATAGGAGTTTAAAACAGTCCATGTCCTAAGGCCTGGCTCGCTGCCTGAGTACATAGATACTGACTGAATGATTAGAGTACTACAAGGAGATACACTGGGCAAAATATTAATTGGTTGAGTTTTACTTTAGTGAATGGGTTAGTACATAGTACTGAAAGAGTCACTATGGGATTGCAAGAGCAGTCATAGGGTGTTTGCTGGAGTGTATGGATAATGACTGGGAATTGTAGGCCTGAAACACAAGTGAAAAGGTGGTTAGACCACTACATGCATAGTGCATAGGAGTTTAAATCAGTCCATGTCCTAAGGCCTGGCTTGCTGCATAAGTACATGGAAACTGACTGAATGATTAGACTACTTCAAGGAGATACACTGGGTGAACTTATAATTGTTTGAGTTTTTCTTCAGTGAATGGCTTACCATATGTAGCTGAAAGAGTCACTATGGTATTGCAAGAGAAGTGACAGGGTGTTTGCTGGAGTGTATGGATACTGACTGGGGAATTGTAGGCCTGAAACAGAAGTGCAAAGGTGCTTAAACCACTACATGCATAGTGCAAAGGAGTTTAAAGCAGTCCATGTCCTAAGGCCTAGCTCGCTGCATGAGTACATAGATACTGACTGAATGACTGTAGTACTACCAGGACATACACTAGGTGAATATATAATTGGTTGACTTTTAATTTAGTGAATGGATTAATACATGGTAATGAAAGAGTCACTATGGGATTGCAAGAGCAGTCACAGGGTGTTTGCTGAACTGCATGGACACTGACTGGGGAATTGTAGGCCTGAAACACAAGTGAAAAGGTGGTTAGACCACTACATGCATAGTGCATAGGAGTTTAAAGCAGTCCATGTCCTAAGGCCTGGCTTGCTGCGTGAGTACATGGATAATGACTGAATAATTAGACTATTATAAGGAGAGACACTGGGTGAACTTATAATTGTCTGAGTTTTTCCTCAGTGAATGGAAAACTATATGTAGCTGAAAGGGTCACTAAGGGATTCTAGTGCAGTGACAGGGTTTTTGATGGAGTGTATGGATACTGACTGGGGAATTGTAGGCCTGAAACACATGTGAAAAGGTATTTAGACCACTAAATGCATAGTGCTTAGGAGTTTAAAGCAGCCCATGTCCTAAGGCCTGACTCGCTGCATGAGTACACAGATACTGACTGAATGATTAGAGTACTACGAGGACGTACACTGGGTGAATTTATAATTGGTTGAGTTTTACTTTGCTGGTTGGATTAGTACATGGTAATGAAAGAGTCACTATGGGATTGCAAGAGCAGTCACAGGGTGTTTGCTGAACTGCATGGATACTGACTGGGGAATTGTAGGCCTGAAACACAAGTGAAAAGGTAGTTAGACCACTACATGCATAGTGCATAGAACTTTAAAGCAGTCCATGTCCTAAGGCCTTCCTCGCTGCATGAGTACATAGATACTGACTAAATGATTAGAGTACTACAAGGAGATACACAGTGTGAATTTATAATTGATTGAGTTTTAATTTAGCAAATGGATTAGTACATGGTACTGAAAGAGTCACTATGGGATTGCAAGAGCAGTCACAGGGTGTTTTCTGGAGTGTATGGACACTGACTGGGGAATTCTAGGCCTGAAACACAAGTGAAAAGATGGTCAGACCACTAAATGCATAGTGCATAGGAGTTTAAAACAGTCCATGTCCTAAGGCCTGGCTCGCTGCCTGAGTACATAGATACTGACTGAATGATTAGAGTACTACAAGGAGATACACTGGGCAAATTATTAATTGGTTGAGTTTTACTTTAGTGAATGGGTTAGTACATAGTACTGAAAGAGTCACTATGGGATTGCAAGAGCAGTCATAGGGTGTTTGCTGGAGTGTATGGATACTGACTGGGGAATTGTAGGCCTGAAACACAAGTGAAAAGGTGGTTAGACCACTACATGCATAGTGCATAGGAGTTTAAATCAGTCCATGTCCTAAGGCCTGGCTTGCTGCATAAGTACATGGAAACTGACTGAATGATTAGACTACTTCAAGGAGATACACTGGGTGAACTTATAATTGTTTGAGTTTTTCTTCAGTGAATGGCTTACCATATGTAGCTGAAAGAGTCACTATGGTATTGCAAGAGAAGTGACAGGGTGTTTGCTGGAGTGTATGGATACTGACTGGGGAATTGTAGGCCTGAAACAGAAGTGCAAAGGTGCTTAAACCACTACATGCATAGTGCAAAGGAGTTTAAAGCAGTCCATGTCCTAAGGCCTAGCTCGCTGCATGAGTACATAGATACTGACTGAATGACTGTAGTACTACCAGGACATACACTAGGTGAATATATAATTGGTTGACTTTTAATTTAGTGAATGGATTAATACATGGTAATGAAAGAGTCACTATGGGATTGCAAGAGCAGTCACAGGGTGTTTGCTGAACTGCATGGACACTGACTGGGGAATTGTAGGCCTGAAACACAAGTGAAAAGGTGGTTAGACCACTACATGCATAGTGCATAGGAGTTTAAAGCAGTCCATGTCCTAAGGCCTGGCTTGCTGCGTGAGTACATGGATAATGACTGAATAATTAGACTATTATAAGGAGAGACACTGGGTGAACTTATAATTGTCTGAGTTTTTCCTCAGTGAATGGAAAACTATATGTAGCTGAAAGGGTCACTATGGGATTCTAGTGCAGTGACAGGGTTTTTGATGGAGTGTATGGATACTGACTGGGGAATTGTAGGCCTGAAACACATGTGAAAAGGTATTTAGACCACTACATGCATAGTGCATAGGAGTTTAAAGCAGCCCATGTCCTAAGGCCTGACTCGCTGCATGAGTACATAGATACTGACTGAATGATTAGAGTACTACAAGGAAATACACTGGGTGAATTTATAATTGGTTGAGTTTTACTTTGCTGATTGGATTAGTACATGGTAATGAAAGAGTCACTATGGGATTGCAAGAGCAGTCACAGGGTGTTTGCTGGAGTGTATGGATACTGACTGGGGAATTGTAGGCCTGAAACAGAAGTGAAAAGGTGGTTAGACCACTACATGCATAGTGCATAGGAGTTTAGAGCAGTCCATGTCCTAAGGCCTTTCTCGCTGCATGAGTACATAGATACTGACTAAATGATTAGAGTACTACAAGGAGATACACAGTGTGAATTTATAATTGATTGAGTTTTAATTTAGCAAATGGATTAGTACATGGTACTGAAAGAGTCACTATGGGATTTCAAGAGCAGTCACAGGGTGTTTGCTGGAGTGTATGGACACTGACTGGGGAATTCTAGGCCTGAAACACAAGTGAAAAGAGGGTCAGACCACTAAATGCATAGTGCATAGGAGTTTAAAACAGTCCATGTCCTAAGGCCTGGCTCGCTGCCTGAGTACATAGATACTGACTGAATGATTAGAGTACTACAAGGAGATACACTGGGCAAATTATTAATTGGTTGAGTTTTACTTTAGTGAATGGGTTAGTACATAGTACTGAAAGAGTCACTATGGGATTGCAAGAGCAGTCATAGGGTGTTTGCTGAAGTGTATGGATACTGACTGGGAATTGTAGGCCTGAAACACAAGTGAAAAGGTGGTTAGACCACTACATGCATAGTGCATAGGAGTTTAAATCAGTCCATGTCCTAAGGCCTGGCTTGCTGCATAAGTACATGGAAACTGACTGAATGATTAGACTACTTCAAGGAGATACACTGGGTGAACTTATAATTGTTTGAGTTTTTCTTCAGTGAATGGCTTACCATATGTAGCTGAAAGAGTCACTATGGTATTGCAAGAGAAGTGACAGGGTGTTTGCTGGAGTGTATGGATACTGACTGGGGAATTGTAGGCCTGAAACAGAAGTGCAAAGGTGCTTAAACCACTACATGCATAGTGCAAAGGAGTTTAAAGCAGTCCATGTCCTAAGGCCTAGCTCGCTGCATGAGTACATAGATACTGACTGAATGACTGTAGTACTACCAGGACATACACTAGGTGAATATATAATTGGTTGACCTTTAATTTAGTGAATGGATTAATACATGGTAATGAAAGAGTCACTATGGGATTGCAAGAGCAGTCACAGGGTGTTTGCTGAACTGCATGGACACTGACTGGGGAATTGTAGGCCTGAAACACAAGTGAAAAGGTGGTTAGACCACTACATGCATAGTGCATAGGAGTTTAAAGCAGTCCATGTCCTAAGGCCTGGCTTGCTGTGTGAGTACATGGATAATGACTGAATAATTAGACTATTATAAGGAGAGACACTGGGTGAACTTATAATTGTCTGAGTTTTTCCTCAGTGAATGGAAAACTATATGTAGCTGAAAGGGTCACTATGGGATTCTAGTGCAGTGACAGGGTTTTTGATGGAGTGTATGGATACTGACTGGGGAATTGTAGGCCTGAAACACAAGTGAAAAGGTATTTAGACCACTACATGCATAGTGCATAGGAGTTTAAAGCAGCCCATGTCCTAAGGCCTGACTCGCTGCATGAGTACACAGATACTGACTGAATGATTAGAGTACTACAAGGAAATACACTGGGTGAATTTATAATTGGTTGAGTTTTACTTTGCTGATTGGATTAGTACATGGTAATGAAAGAGTCACTATGGGATTGCAAGAGCAGTCACAGGGTGTTTGCTGAACTGCATGGATACTGACTGAGGAATTGTAGGCCTGAAACAGAAGTGAAAAGGTGGTTAGACCACTACATGCATAGTGCATAGGAGTTTAGAGCAGTCCATGTCCTAAGGCCTTTCTCGCTGCATGAGTACATAGATACTGACTAAATGATTAGAGTACTACAAGGAGATACACAGTGTGAATTTATAATTGATTGAGTTTTAATTTAGCAAATGGATTAGTACATGGTACTGAAAGAGTCACTATGGGATTTCAAGAGCAGTCACAGGGTGTTTGCTGGAGTGTATGGACACTGACTGGGGAATTCTAGGCCTGAAACACAAGTGAAAAGAGGGTCAGACCACTAAATGCATAGTGCATAGGAGTTTAAAACAGTCCATGTCCTAAGGCCTGGCTCGCTGCCTGAGTACATAGATACTGACTGAATGATTAGAGTACTACAAGGAGATACACTGGGCAAATTATTAATTGGTTGAGTTTTACTTTAGTGAATGGGTTAGTACATAGTACTGAAAGAGTCACTATGGGATTGCAAGAGCAGTCATAGGGTGTTTGCTGGAGTGTATGGATACTGACTGGGAATTGTAGGCCTGAAACACAAGTGAAAAGGTGGTTAGACCACTACATGCATAGTGCATAGGAGTTTAACTCAGTCCATGTCCTAAGGCCTGGCTTGCTGCATAAGTACATGGAAACTGACTGAATGATTAGACTACTTCAAGGAGATACACTGGGTGAACTTATAATTGTTTGAGTTTTTCTTCAGTGAATGGCTTACCATATGTAGCTGAAAGAGTCACTATGGTATTGCAAGAGAAGTGACAGGGTGTTTGCTGGAGTGTATGGATACTGACTGGGGAATTGTAGGCCTGAAACAGAAGTGCAAAGGTGCTTAAACCACTACATGCATAGTGCAAAGGAGTTTAAAGCAGTCCATGTCCTAAGGCCTAGCTCGCTGCATGAGTACATAGATACTGACTGAATGACTGTAGTACTACCAGGACATACACTAGGTGAATATATAATTGGTTGACCTTTAATTTAGTGAATGGATTAATACATGGTAATGAAAGAGTCACTATGGGATTGCAAGAGCAGTCACAGGGTGTTTGCTGAACTGCATGGACACTGACTGGGGAATTGTAGGCCTGAAACACAAGTGAAAAGGTGGTTAGACCACTAAATGCATAGTGCATAGGAGTTTAAAGCAGTCCATGTCCTAAGGCCTGGCTTGCTGCGTGAGTACATGGATAATGACTGAATAATTAGACTATTATAAGGAGAGACACTGGGTGAACTTATAATTTTCTGAGTTTTTCCTCAGTGAATGGAAAACTATATGTAGCTGAAAGGGTCACTATGGGATTCTAGTGCAGTCACAGGGTGTTTGCTGAACTGCATGGATACTGACTGGGGAATTGTAGGCCTGAAACACAAGTGAAAAGGTGGTTAGACCACTACATGCATAGTGCATAGAACTTTAAAGCAGTCCATGTCCTAAGGCCTTCCTCGCTGCATGAGTACATAGATACTGACTAAATGATTAGAGTACTACAAGGAGATACACAGTGTGAATTTATAATTGATTGAGTTTTAATTTAGCAAATGGATTAGTACATGGTACTGAAAGAGTCACTATGGGATTTCAAGAGCAGTCACAGGGTGTTTGCTGGAGTGTATGGACACTGACTGGGGAATTCTAGGCCTGAAACACAAGTGAAAAGATGTTCAGACCACTAAATGCATAGTGCTTAGGAGTTTAAAACAGTCCATGTCCTAAGGCCTGGCTCGCTGCCTGAGTACATAGATACTGACTGAATGATTAGAGTACTACAAGGAGATACACTGGGCAAAATATTAATTGGTTGAGTTTTACTTTAGTGAATGGGTTAGTACATAGTACTGAAAGAGTCACTATGGGATTGCAAGAGCAGTCATAGGGTGTTTGCTGGAGTGTATGGATACTGACTGGGAATTGTAGGCCTGAAACACAAGTGAAAAGGTGGTTAGACCACTACATGCATAGTGCATAGGAGTTTAAATCAGTCCATGTCCTAAGGCCTGGCTTGCTGCATAAGTACATGGAAACTGACTGAATGATTAGACTACTTCAAGGAGATACACTGGGTGAACTTATAATTGTTTGAGTTTTTCTTCAGTGAATGGCTTACCATATGTAGCTGAAAGAGTCACTATGGTATTGCAAGAGAAGTGACAGGGTGTTTGCTGGAGTGTATGGATACTGACTGGGGAATTGTAGGCCTGAAACAGAAGTGCAAAGGTGCTTAAACCACTACATGCATAGTGCAAAGGAGTTTAAAGCAGTCCATGTCCTAAGGCCTAGCTCGCTGCATGAGTACATAGATACTGACTGAATGACTGTAGTACTACCAGGACATACACTAGGTGAATATATAATTGGTTAATATATCAGCAACAAGAGAGGGAGGGTATGAGTAGACACTCCTGGACCCCGGGCTAATTCATACACAAACAACAAAGGAGTGACTAGGCACAAGCATTTGAAAAACAATAACCACGGTTCTCTTAACGTGTGGTGAAGGTTAAGTAAATGAATAAATAAACCCCCATGAAAAGTGCTCTGTCTTTATCTAAGATAAAATGGTGCTGCCAGTTCCGTTAGTATACCAACTGGTATGCCTCTCACCCTCTGGAGCTAATAATCTACAGTGGTGAAGCTCTATTCATTTAGAAGGACCCTCACTCACCACTAGTTGGTGACATGCTTCATCATCGGGTCCCCGCTAGGGTGACCGAGTATCACCCTAGCGTGCTACAACGCCTGACTACAGCGGAGCAGGATGTGGTGAGTGGAACAGTGCCCAAATCAAAAAGTGACTAAACGTGTGGTGTCAGTGCAAATTAAAAAATGCAGAGGTTGTAACCAGATCAAAAATTTTTAATGATGGCCAACCCGCATTGATTAAAAATAGTGAGTGGACTAGACAAGGTTCTGAGTTACGGAACCCCAGTCCTAAAAATCGGTCGACATGTTTCTGCTGTTTTATTGCATTTTGCTCAGCTTTCTTCAGGACCTAATAAATAGTCCTCCGGTGGTGTGCGCGCACTAAGGCGTACCCTCCCGGGAGGCTCTAAATGTGAACATTAATAACATTTAAAAAACTGTGTGAAAAAATTAATAATCACACAACAGTTAACCATGTCATCTCATGCCATTTGCAGAAACAATCATAGCAACCTATGGGAGAAAAAGAGACAAAGACAAAGACAAACAATGACACATAATTAGATCTCAATTGTGGTCCAATATCTCAGAATAAGCTGCATTATCTCAGAATAAGCTGCATTAATGGCGCTGACTGGGTGTGTCATACTGGAAACAGAGCCCATCCAAAGGTGACGGTGCAGTGTAATATCATTTCTATGAATAGGTGCCTCAAAATTCTAGATCAGCACCCAACATGCCCGACCAATTCTGCCGGTAAAATGCGGGGCAAATCGCATGTATATCCTGCTTTCAAATCAAGTCAGACTTGCCTCATACATATGGCTCATTCGTCCCATAGTATTATTCATAGTCGAGTGAAGGTTTAAACGATCCGTTTTTAACGTCGTGTGTACAATATAAAACTCAGGGGCTTTGAACCTCTCCATAACGGAAAAGCAGCGAAAATGCTATATTTCTTAACTACTCACAAAAAGCGGGACATTAAGATGCCCCTTCGGTGAGGGTGGCGCGGGTGTACTTCACGCGGTGGCTTTCTGCAATGGGAGAGAGGTATGTATCAATTTCCCCACTGTCGAGAATAATAATAGTACGGAAAACCAGGGGCCCCGGGTGATTGTTTAACAGGTCGGGTGTCACTTACTTCTGCACTCGCGGCTCCCCGCCCGTGACCTGCTTTCCTGTCCAACCCTCCCGGAAGCGGTAGTTTCACCGGGAAACGAGCTGTGTTTATTAAACGCCCTGGGCGGAACAGAGTACACCACGTGGGACGCTGGTAGTCACGTGGTGTCGTCTGCAGAAGAATTCTTAAAGGGATACAGCGCAAAAAGGGAGTTCCTACTGCCATGCTTCGCGAGTTCGATCCCCCGCATGACTTCAGTAACCACATTGCCCTGTAAGTGATATCAATATTCTCAAGTCAGCAGTTAATCAATTTTCATTATTCCAAAAAAGGTCATATGGAATATATAAAGGGTGATACTTATTATATCAAGGAAGCAGAGTATTAAGATGCTAAATACACAACCTGCTTCTTCATACAAGTGGAGCTATTAGTAATAATTTTGGTACTGCCAGTGCCTCCCTTAGTCGAACGCTCAACATGCTCCCTACATAGGTTTTTTGCTCAGGGATACTAAAAAAGGCGAGTTTCTCAGCTGTTAAATGACATAAGGAAACAGAAGAGGACATGACAAACCACGGACATAGTGTAATACTCTATCTTCGCAGGACACTGCCCCATGGGATATCATCGTTAAGACCAACCCTATTTGTCCCAAGGCGATACACCCACCGTTGTTCACGTTCAAAAAGTGACGCCTCAGACCCATATTCTTGATGTTCTAGAATGGTCCACTGTAAATCATTGGGGGTATGTCCCGCCTGTAGAAAGTGTACGGTGAGTTTTGTGGTCATCTTTTTACACCGTATATTACTTCTGTGTTCACAGATTCTGATTCTTGTGCGCCGTGTTGTCATTCCCACGTATTGGAGGCCACAACTGCACGTGATGAGATATACCACGTTAGTGGTGTTACAATTCGTATGACCACGCTGCTCCCAACGGGTGCCATCTGTCAAGTCTAGATATTTGGTATTGGAGGTCAGGTGGCACACGTTGCAATTGCCACAAGAAAAATGGCCTTTAACCGGTGGAAGGCCCCATGCGTTGAGAACGCTTGGTGTAGGAACAGTTGTCCTTTCAGTTCTGGGTCTTGTGTGGACCAGCGAGTCCTTCAGGCTAGTTGCTCTCTTGTAGGACAATAAAGGTTTCTTCCAATCTGTTTTATTACTGGTTATGATCCTCCAGTTCTTCATGATACTTTTACTCACTGCGTTGGACAGTGAATTAAAAGTAGTGACGCAGGTTAAAGGAATTTCCTCCTTCTCTTTGGGGGGATTTTCATCCAACAGAATGTCCCTCTGCTGGTTCCGCGCCCTCTTGTGACTCTTGTCGATTATCCTCTGCGGATATCCTCTTTTTTGCAGTTTGATAGACAAAGCATTGGCTTGTGACTTGAAATCAGTGAGGTTACTGCAGTTGCGACGTATCCTTAGATACTGCCCATACGGGAGGTTTTCCCGTAGGGCTCTCGGATGGTAGCTGGTAAAGTGCAATAAATTATTTTTTGCAGTAGGCTTATAAAATGTCGTTGTCTCAAGCCGATTCTCCTTTCTCCTGATCTGGACATCCAAAAAGGTCAACTCATCTCTGGAATATTCATGGGTGAATCTCAAATGATCGTCAAGTCTATTCAGCCATGTGAAAAAATCCAACAGAACCGCTTCTTCGCCTTGCCAAATCACGAAAATATCGTCTATGTAGCGCTGCCACATAAGTATGTTATTACAGAACGGGTTCAGGGCACTCAGAATATGCTTAGCCTCAAAATCGAAGACATAGAGGCCCGCCACCGACGGGGCAAAGGTACTGCCCATCGATGTCCCCGTAGCTTGTAAATAAATCTTGCCATCATGTTCAAAGAAATTACGTTTCAGGGCAAGGGTGGCGCATTCCGTTACAAATATCTTTGATGTAGCATACTCCCAAGGTGTTCTCTCGAGGGCTTCCTTCACCACCTTGATGGTCTCATCCTGCGGGATGCAGGTGTACAGACTCTCAATGTCCATTGAGACAAGAAAGCATTGATCATCTGGTAGGGTAATGGATCTCAGTAAAGACAGGAAACTTTTCGTGTCCTTCAGATAGGTACACGTGGACTGGATGATGGGTCGCAAGAAAAAATCACAATATTTTGAAAGGGGTTCGAGCAGTGATCCTAGACCTGATACTATCGGTCTTCCAGGTGGGGGTAACTTCCGTTTATGAATTTTGGGTAAGATGTAAAAATAGGGTACCCGGCCTTCTGAAGTTGTTAGGAAGTCTGCCTCTTTTTTAGTGATGTAACCATCCCTTTCCGCTGTTGACACCAACTCACAAATCTCATCTCGTAGATCATCCGTCGGGTCCACCATTAGGGGGACGTAGTTGGTGGCGTTGTTCAACAGGCGTAAACATTCCGCATCATAGTCTTCTTTGTTAAGAATTACAATGCCACCCCCCTTGTCTGCTCCTTTGATAACGATGTTGTCGTTTTTCTTAAGAGTTTGGATTGCCTTAAACTCATCTGCAGTCAGGTTTTTGTAAGGTGTTGGTTCCTGCATCTGTTCCACTTCCTTAAATACTGCCTGCTCAAAGGCCAGAATCTCGGGAGCGATAGTGTGTGGGGGGGGTACAAAATTAGATTTCAACCTGAAATCAGTGTCACTTTTTACTCCGGTTGTTTGATCTGTGCCACCCGACTCAAAAAAGTTTTTCAGTCGCAATTTCCTAAAGAACTGACTAAGCTCACAGTGGAGTTTGAACCGATCGAGTCGGGGTGTAGGAATGAACCCTAACCCTTTTTCCAGAACGGTACTTTCTGCCCTTGAGAGTTCATGAGATGAAAGATTCACCACTAAACTTTCGCGTTGCTGGGGCCCGGTCTCTGGTCTGCCGGAGTCGTCTTGGACTGGTCTCCTGTGCTCTCTGGTTGTCCCCAGTGCACTTGATTGTTTCCCTTTTGCCTCCACCGGTTGCCCCGCCTGCCTCTGTCCTGAAAAGGAGGCTGATAGCCTTGTTGGTTCATTGGAGGATATGGCATGAAATGTGGATTCCAACCCATCATTGGTGGGAAAGGTTGGAAAGGATTGTGGTTGTAGGGGCCCATCCCCTGTTGGTTGTATGGTGCATTCCAAATGGGGGGGTGCGAGTCTGTTGTAAATTGTTGATAACCCCGACCCCTCCCTCTATTCCTGCCCCTTCCTCTTCCCCTTTTCCCAGTGCTGTCTGAACTCGACCCACTGTTGTTGGAATCTGCCGAGGAATCTGAGTTGTATCCAGCATTAGTTGAAGGGACAAAGTCAGGTGTAGAATAGGGATAGGCTTTAGCATAGGACCATCTCTTCAGATCCTTTTGTAACTTTTGGGATTTGGACTGGGCTAAGTTCTCTCTGAACTCATTTTGTTCTTTGTTCAACTCGTCCAGTCTTTTTTTATACCCAGTGATAGTCACTTTGAAATGGGCCTCTGTAGTCTGTATCTCAACCATAAGTGCTTCCGAAAGTCTGAGTGCTGTTTTTATAATTAGAATGCCCCAATCCCTTGTGCAATGCCAGGCAATCTGAGCCCATTCTTTCCGGAAGGCAGCATCTTCCAGGAATATTCTCGGGGCATTAGTTACTAGTAGTCCTTTAGGAGCGGAATTGTTCGTTAGGTATTCTTTAATCATGGTACCGTGCAGTATTGCTCTTATTCTGCTACGTTTTAGTTCCCCTAGTTTTTCCCAGTCCCCTGTCTGTGAGATGGCATGTGCTAACAGAGGGTCTGAAAAGAGAGAGTCATCTCCCAATATAGCATCCACTTCTTCCTTTGAGAAAGACAGGCCCTGATCCTCCATCATGGGAGGCGGATTTTCAACTCGACTATAATTCAAATAAACAAAACAAATAAACTCATTACTCTCGCAGCTGCACGCTGCTCTAAATTCAATATATCAGCAACAAGAGAGGGAGGGTATGAGTAGACACTCCTGGACCCCGGGCTAATTCATACACAAACAACAAAGGAGTGACTAGGCACAAGCATTTGAAAAACAATAACCACGGTTCTCTTAACGTGTGGTGAAGGTTAAGTAAATGAATAAATAAACCCCCATGAAAAGTGCTCTGTCTTTATCTAAGATAAAATGGTGCTGCCAGTTCCGTTAGTATACCAACTGGTATGCCTCTCACCCTCTGGAGCTAATAATCTACAGTGGTGAAGCTCTATTCATTTAGAAGGACCCTCACTCACCACTAGTTGGTGACATGCTTCATCATCGGGTCCCCGCTAGGGTGACCGAGTATCACCCTAGCGTGCTACAACGCCTGACTACAGCGGAGCAGGATGTGGTGAGTGGAACAGTGCCCAAATCAAAAAGTGACTAAACGTGTGGTGTCAGTGCAAATTAAAAAATGCAGAGGTTGTAACCAGATCAAAAATTTTTAATGATGGCCAACCCGCATTGATTAAAAATAGTGAGTGGACTAGACAAGGTTCTGAGTTACGGAACCCCAGTCCTAAAAATCGGTCGACATGTTTCTGCTGTTTTATTGCATTTTGCTCAGCTTTCTTCAGGACCTAATAAATAGTCCTCCGGTGGTGTGCGCGCACTAAGGCGTACCCTCCCGGGAGGCTCTAAATGTGAAAATTAATAAAATTTAAAAAACTGTGTGAAAAAATTAATAATCACACAACAGTTAACCATGTCATCTCATGCCATTTGCAGAAACAATCATAGCAACCTATGGGAGAAAAAGGGACAAAGACAAAGACAAACAATGACACATAATTAGATCTCAATTGTGGTCCAATATCTCAGAATAAGCTGCATTATCTCAGAATAAGCTGCATTAATGGCGCTGACTGGGTGTGTCATACTGGAAACAGAGCCCATCCAAAGGTGACGGTGCAGTGTAATATCATTTCTATGAATAGGTGCCTCAAAATTCTAGATCAGCACCCAACATGCCCGACCAATTCTGCCGGTAAAATGCGGGGCAAATCGCATGTATATCCTGCTTTCAAATCAAGTCAGACTTGCCTCATACATATGGCTCATTCGTCCCATAGTATTATTCATAGTCGAGTGAAGGTTTAAACGATCCGTTTTTAACGTCGTGTGTACAATATAAAACTCAGGGGCTTTGAACCTCTCCATAACGGAAAAGCAGCGAAAATGCTATATTTCTTAACTACTCACAAAAAGCGGGACATTAAGATGCCCCTTCGGTGAGGGTGGCGCGGGTGTACTTCACGCGGTGGCTTTCTGCAATGGGAGAGAGGTATGTATCAATTTCCCCACTGTCGAGAATAATAATAGTACGGAAAACCAGGGGCCCCGGGTGATTGTTTAACAGGTCGGGTGTCACTTACTTCTGCACTCGCGGCTCCCCGCCCGTGACCTGCTTTCCTGTCCAACCCTCCCGGAAGCGGTAGTTTCACCGGGAAACGAGCTGTGTTTATTAAACGCCCTGGGCGGAACAGAGTACACCACGTGGGACGCTGGTAGTCACGTGGTGTCGTCTGGGCAGCTTTCTTCAGGACCTAATAAATAGTCCTCCGGTGGTGTGCGCGCACTAAGGCGTACCCTCCCGGGAGGCTCTAAATGTGAAAATTAATAAAATTTAAAAAACTGTGTGAAAAAATTAATAATCACACAACAGTTAACCATGTCATCTCATGCCATTTGCAGAAACAATCATAGCAACCTATGGGAGAAAAAGGGACAAAGACAAAGACAAACAATGACACATAATTAGATCTCAATTGTGGTCCAATATCTCAGAATAAGCTGCATTATCTCAGAATAAGCTGCATTAATGGCGCTGACTGGGTGTGTCATACTGGAAACAGAGCCCATCCAAAGGTGACGGTGCAGTGTAATATCATTTCTATGAATAGGTGCCTCAAAATTCTAGATCAGCACCCAACATGCCCGACCAATTCTGCCGGTAAAATGCGGGGCAAATCGCATGTATATACTGCTTTCAAATCAAGTCAGACTTGCCTCATACATATGGCTCATTCGTCCCATAGTATTATTCATAGTCGAGTGAAGGTTTAAACGATCCGTTTTTAACGTCGTGTGTACAATATAAAACTCAGGGGCTTTGAACCTCTCCATAACGGAAAAGCAGCGAAAATGCTATATTTCTTAACTACTCACAAAAAGCGGGACATTAAGATGCCCCTTCGGTGAGGGTGGCGCGGGTGTACTTCACGCGGTGGCTTTCTGCAATGGGAGAGAGGTATGTATCAATTTCCCCACTGTCGAGAATAATAATAGTACGGAAAATATCCCATGGGGCAGTGTCCTGCGAAGATAGAGTATTACACTATGTCCGTGGTTTGTCATGTCCTGTTCTGTTTCCTTATGTCATTTAACAGCTGAGAAACTCGCCTTTTTTAGTATCCCTGAGCAAAAAACCTATGTAGGGAGCATGTTGAGCGTTCGACTAAGGGAGGCACTGGCAGTACCAAAATTATTACTAATAGCTCCACTTGTATGAAGAAGCAGGTTGTGTATTTAGCATCTTAATACTCTGCTTCCTTGATATAATAAGTATCACCCTTTATATATTCCATATGACCTTTTTTGGAATAATGAAAATTGATTAACTGCTGACTTGAGAATATTGATATCACTTACAGGGCAATGTGGTTACTGAAGTCATGCGGGGGATCGAACTCGCGAAGCATGGCAGTAGGAACTCCCTTTTTGCGCTGTATCCCTTTAAGAATTCTTCTGCAGACGACACCACGTGACTACCAGCGTCCCACGTGGTGTACTCTGTTCCGCCCAGGGCGTTTAATAAACACAGCTCGTTTCCCGGTGAAACTACCGCTTCCGGGAGGGTTGGACAGGAAAGCAGGTCACGGGCGGGGAGCCGCGAGTGCAGAAGTAAGTGACACCCGACCTGTTAAACAATCACCCGGGGCCCCTGGTTTTCCGTACTATTATTATTCTCGACAGTGGGGAAATTGATACATACCTCTCTCCCATTGCAGAAAGCCACCGCGTGAAGTACACCCGCGCCACCCTCACCGAAGGGGCATCTTAATGTCCCGCTTTTTGTGAGTAGTTAAGAAATATAGCATTTTCGCTGCTTTTCCGTTATGGAGAGGTTCAAAGCCCCTGAGTTTTATATTGTACACACGACGTTAAAAACGGATCGTTTAAACCTTCACTCGACTATGAATAATACTATGGGACGAATGAGCCATATGTATGAGGCAAGTCTGACTTGATTTGAAAGCAGGATATACATGCGATTTGCCCCGCATTTTACCGGCAGAATTGGTCGGGCATGTTGGGTGCTGATCTAGAATTTTGAGGCACCTATTCATAGAAATGATATTACACTGCACCGTCACCTTTGGATGGGCTCTGTTTCCAGTATGACACACCCAGTCAGCGCCATTAATGCAGCTTATTCTGAGATAATGCAGCTTATTCTGAGATATTGGACCACAATTGAGATCTAATTATGTGTCATTGTTTGTCTTTGTCTTTGTCCCTTTTTCTCCCATAGGTTGCTATGATTGTTTCTGCAAATGGCATGAGATGACATGGTTAACTGTTGTGTGATTATTAATTTTTTCACACAGTTTTTTAAATTTTATTAATTTTCACATTTAGAGCCTCCCGGGAGGGTACGCCTTAGTGCGCGCACACCACCGGAGGACTATTTATTAGGTCCTGAAGAAAGCTGAGCAAAATGCAATAAAACAGCAGAAACATGTCGACCGATTTTTAGGACTGGGGTTCCGTAACTCAGAACCTTGTCTAGTCCACTCACTATTTTTAATCAATGCGGGTTGGCCATCATTAAAAAATTTTGATCTGGTTACAACCTCTGCATTTTTTAATTTGCACTGACACCACACGTTTAGTCACTTTTTGATTTGGGCACTGTTCCACTCACCACATCCTGCTCCGCTGTAGTCAGGCGTTGTAGCACGCTAGGGTGATACTCGGTCACCCTAGCGGGGACCCGATGATGAAGCATGTCACCAACTAGTGGTGAGTGAGGGTCCTTCTAAATGAATAGAGCTTCACCACTGTAGATTATTAGCTCCAGAGGGTGAGAGGCATACCAGTTGGTATACTAACGGAACTGGCAGCACCATTTTATCTTAGATAAAGACAGAGCACTTTTCATGGGGGTTTATTTATTCATTTACTTAACCTTCACCACACGTTAAGAGAACCGTGGTTATTGTTTTTCAAATGCTTGTGCCTAGTCACTCCTTTGTTGTTTGTGTATATAATTGGTTAACCTTTAATTTAGTGAATGGATTAATACATGGTAATGAAAGAGTCACTGTGGGATTGCAAGAGCAGTCACAGGGTGTTTGCTGAACTGCATGGACACTGACTGGGGAATTGTAGGCCTGAAACACAAGTGAAAAGGTGGTTAGACCACTACATGCATAGTGCATAGGAGTTTAAAGCAGTCCATGTCCTAAGGCCTGGCTTGCTGCGTGAGTACATGGATAATGACTGAATAATTAGACTATTATAAGGAGAGACACTGGGTGAACTTATAATTGTCTGAGTTTTTCCTCAGTGAATGGAAAACTATATGTAGCTGAAAGGGTCACTATGGGATTCTAGTGCAGTGACAGGGTTTTTGATGGAGTGTATGGATACTGACTGGGGAATTGTAGGCCTGAAACACAAGTGAAAAGGTATTTAGACCACTACATGCATAGTGCATAGGAGTTTAAAGCAGCCCATGTCCTAAGGCCTGACTCGCTGCATGAGTACATGGATACTGACTGAATGATTAGAGTACTACAAGGAAATACACTGGGTGAATTTATAATTGGTTGAGTTTTATTTTGCTGATTGGATTAGTACATGGTAATGAAAGAGTCACTATGGGATTGCAAGAGCAGTCACAGGGTGTTTGCTGAACTGCATGGATACTGACTGGGGAATTGTAGGCCTGAAACACAAGTGAAAAGGTGGTTAGACCACTACATGCATAGTGCATAGAACTTTAAAGCAGTCCATGTCCTAAGGCCTTCCTCGCTGCATGAGTACATAGATACTGACTAAATGATTAAAGTACTACAAGGAGATACACAGTGTGAATTTATAATTGATTGAGTTTTAATTTAGCAAATGGATTAGTACATGGTACTGAAAGAGTCACTATGGGATTGCAAGAGCAGTCACAGGGTGTTTGCTGGAGTGTATGGACACTGACTGGGGAATTCTAGGCCTGAAACACAAGTGAAAAGATGGTCAGACCACTAAATGCATAGTGCATAGGAGTTTAAAACAGTCCATGTCCTTAGGCCTGGCTCGCTGCCTGAGTACATAGATACTGACTGAATGATTAGAGTACTACAAGGAGATACACTGGGCAAATTATTAATTGGTTGAGTTTTACTTTAGTGAATGGGTTAGTACATAGTACTGAAAGAGTCACTATGGGATTGCAAGAGCAGTCATAGGGTGTTTGCTGGAGTGTATGGATACTGACTGGGGAATTGTAGGCCTGAAACACAAGTGAAAAGGTGGTTAGACCACTACATGCATAGTGCATAGGAGTTTAAATCAGTCCTTGTCCTAAGGCCTGGCTTGCTGCATAAGTACATGGAAACTGACTGAATGATTAGACTACTTCAAGGAGATACACTGGGTGAACTTATAATTGTTTGAGTTTTTCTTCAGTGAATGGCTTACCATATGTAGCTGAAAGAGTCACTATGGTATTGCAAGAGAAGTGACAGGGTGTTTGCTGGAGTGTATGGATACTGACTGGGGAATTGTAGGCCTGAAACAGAAGTGCAAAGGTGCTTAAACCACTACATGCATAGTGCAAAGGAGTTTAAAGCAGTCCATGTCCTAAGGCCTAGCTCGCTGCATGAGTACATAGATACTGACTGAATGACTGTAGTACTACCAGGACATACACTAGGTGAATATATAATTGGTTGACTTTTAATTTAGTGAATGGATTAATACATGGTAATGAAAGAGTCACTATGGGATTGCAAGAGCAGTCACAGGGTGTTTGCTGAACTGCATGGACACTGACTGGGGAATTGTAGGCCTGAAACACAAGTGAAAAGGTGGTTAGACCACTACATGCATAGTGCATAGAAGTTTAAAGCAGTCCATGTCCTAAGGCCTGGCTTGCTGCGTGAGTACATGGATAATGACTGAATAATTAGACTATTATAAGGAGAGACACTGGGTGAACTTATAATTGTCTGAGTTTTTCCTCAGTGAATGGAAAACTATATGTAGCTGAAAGGGTCACTATGGGATTCTAGTGCAGTGACAGGGTTTTTGATGGAGTGTATGGATACTGACTGGGGAATTGTAGGCCTGAAACACATGTGAAAAGGTATTTAGACCACTACATGCATAGTGCATAGGAGTTTAAAGCAGCCCATGTCCTAAGGCCTGACTCGCTGCATGAGTACATAGATACTGACTGAATGATTAGAGTACTACAAGGAAATACACTGGGTGAATTTATAATTGGTTGAGTTTTACTTTGCTGGTTGGATTAGTACATGGTAATGAAAGAGTCACTATGGGATTGCAAGAGCAGTCACAGGGTGTTTGCTGAACTGCATGGATACTGACTGGGGAATTGTAGGCCTGAAACACAAGTGAAAAGGTGGTTAGACCACTAAATGCATAGTGCATAGAACTTTAAAGCAGTCCATGTCCTAAGGCCTTCCTCGCTGCATGAGTACATAGATACTGACTAAATGATTAGAGTACTACAAGGAGATACACAGTGTGAATTTATAATTGATTGAGTTTTAATTTAGCAAATGGATTAGTACATGGTACTGAAAGAGTCACTATGGGATTTCAAGAGCAGTCACAGGTTGTTTGCTGGAGTGTATGGACACTGACTGGGGAATTCTAGGCCTGAAACACAAGTGAAAAGATGGTCAGACCACTAAATGCATAGTGCATAGGAGTTTAAAACAGTCCATGTCCTAAGGCCTGGCTCGCTGCCTGAGTACATAGATACTGACTGAATGATTAGAGTACTACAAGGAAATACACTGGGTGAATTTATAATCGGTTGAGTTTTACTTTGCTGATTGGATTAGTACATGGTAATGAAAGAGTCACTATGGGATTTCAAGAGCAGTCACAGGGTGTTTGCTGAAATGCATGGACACTGACTGGGGAATTGTAGGCCTGAAACACAAGTGAAAAGGTGGTTAGACCACTACATGCATAGTGCATAGAACTTTAAAGCAGTCCATGTCCTAAGGCCTTCCTCGCTGCATGAGTACATAGATACTGACTAAATGATTAAAGTACTACAAGGAGATACACAGTGTGATTTTATAATTGATTGAGTTTTAATTTAGCAAATGGATTAGTACATGGTACTGAAAGAGTCACTATGGGATTGCAAGAGCAGTCACAGGGTGTTTTCTGGAGTGTATGGACACTGACTGGGGAATTCTAGGCCTGAAACACAAGTGAAAAGATGGTCAGACCACTAAATGCATAGTGCATAGGAGTTTAAAACAGTCCATGTCCTAAGGCCTGGCTCGCTGCCTGAGTACATAGATACTGACTGAATGATTAGAGTACTACAAGGAGATACACTGGGCAAAATATTAATTGGTTGAGTTTTACTTTAGTGAATGGGTTAGTACATAGTACTGAAAGAGTCACTATGGGATTGCAAGAGCAGTCATAGGGTGTTTGCTGGAGTGTATGGATACTGACTGGGAATTGTAGGCCTGAAACACAAGTGAAAAGGTGGTTAGACCACTACATGCATAGTGCATAGGAGTTTAAATCAGTCCATGTCCTAAGGCCTGGCTTGCTGCATAAGTACATGGAAACTGACTGAATGATTAGACTACTTCAAGGAGATACACTGGGTGAACTTATAATTGTTTGAGTTTTTCTTCAGTGAATGGCTTACCATATGTAGCTGAAAGAGTCACTATGGTATTGCAAGAGAAGTGACAGGGTGTTTGCTGGAGTGTATGGATACTGACTGGGGAATTGTAGGCCTGAAACAGAAGTGCAAAGGTGCTTAAACCACTACATGCATAGTGCAAAGGAGTTTAAAGCAGTCCATGTCCTAAGGCCTAGCTCGCTGCATGAGTACATAGATACTGACTGAATGACTGTAGTACTACCAGGACATACACTAGGTGAATATATAATTAGTTAACCTTTAATTTAGTGAATGGATTAATACATGGTAATGAAAGAGTCACTGTGGGATTGTAAGAGCAGTCACAGGGTGTTTGCTGAACTGCATGGACACTGACTGGGGAATTGTAGGCCTGAAACACAAGTGAAAAGGTGGTTAGACCACTACATGCATAGTGCATAGGAGTTTAAAGCAGTCCATGTCCTAAGGCCTGGCTTGCTGCGTGAGTACATGGATAATGACTGAATAATTAGACTATTATAAGGAGAGACACTGGGTGAACTTATAATTGTCTGAGTTTTTCCTCAGTGAATGGAAAACTATATGTAGCTGAAAGGGTCACTATGGGATTCTAGTGCAGTGACAGGGTTTTTGATGGAGTGTATGGATACTGACTGGGGAATTGTAGGCCTGAAACACAAGTGAAAAGGTATTTAGACCACTACATGCATAGTGCATAGGAGTTTAAAGCAGCCCATGTCCTAAGGCCTGACTCGCTGCATGAGTACATGGATACTGACTGAATGATTAGAGTACTACAAGGAAATACACTGGGTGAATTTATAATTGGTTGAGTTTTATTTTGCTGATTGGATTAGTACATGGTAATGAAAGAGTCACTATGGGATTGCAAGAGCAGTCACAGGGTGTTTGCTGAACTGCATGGATACTGACTGGGGAATTGTAGGCCTGAAACACAAGTGAAAAGGTGGTTAGACCACTACATGCATAGTGCATAGAACTTTAAAGCAGTCCATGTCCTAAGGCCTTCCTCGCTGCATGAGTACATAGATACTGACTAAATGATTAAAGTACTACAAGGAGATACACAGTGTGAATTTATAATTGATTGAGTTTTAATTTAGCAAATGGATTAGTACATGGTACTGAAAGAGTCACTATGGGATTGCAAGAGCAGTCACAGGGTGTTTGCTGGAGTGTATGGACACTGACTGGGGAATTCTAGGCCTGAAACACAAGTGAAAAGATGGTCAGACCACTAAATGCATAGTGCATAGGAGTTTAAAACAGTCCATGTCCTTAGGCCTGGCTCGCTGCCTGAGTACATAGATACTGACTGAATGATTAGAGTACTACAAGGAGATACACTGGGCAAATTATTAATTGGTTGAGTTTTACTTTAGTGAATGGGTTAGTACATAGTACTGAAAGAGTCACTATGGGATTGCAAGAGCAGTCATAGGGTGTTTGCTGGAGTGTATGGATACTGACTGGGGAATTGTAGGCCTGAAACACAAGTGAAAAGGTGGTTAGACCACTACATGCATAGTGCATAGGAGTTTAAATCAGTCCTTGTCCTAAGGCCTGGCTTGCTGCATAAGTACATGGAAACTGACTGAATGATTAGACTACTTCAAGGAGATACACTGGGTGAACTTATAATTGTTTGAGTTTTTCTTCAGTGAATGGCTTACCATATGTAGCTGAAAGAGTCACTATGGTATTGCAAGAGAAGTGACAGGGTGTTTGCTGGAGTGTATGGATACTGACTGGGGAATTGTAGGCCTGAAACAGAAGTGCAAAGGTGCTTAAACCACTACATGCATAGTGCAAAGGAGTTTAAAGCAGTCCATGTCCTAAGGCCTAGCTCGCTGCATGAGTACATAAATACTGACTGAATGACTGTAGTACTACCAGGACATACACTAGGTGAATATATAATTGGTTGACTTTTAATTTAGTGAATGGATTAATACATGGTAATGAAAGAGTCACTATGGGATTGCAAGAGCAGTCACAGGGTGTTTGCTGAACTGCATGGACACTGACTGGGGAATTGTAGGCCTGAAACACAAGTGAAAAGGTGGTTAGACCACTACATGCATAGTGCATAGAAGTTTAAAGCAGTCCATGTCCTAAGGCCTGGCTTGCTGCGTGAGTACATGGATAATGACTGAATAATTAGACTATTATAAGGAGAGACACTGGGTGAACTTATAATTGTCTGAGTTTTTCCTCAGTGAATGGAAAACTATATGTAGCTGAAAGGGTCACTATGGGATTCTAGTGCAGTGACAGGGTTTTTGATGGAGTGTATGGATACTGACTGGGGAATTGTAGGCCTGAAACACATGTGAAAAGGTATTTAGACCACTACATGCATAGTGCATAGGAGTTTAAAGCAGCCCATGTCCTAAGGCCTGACTCGCTGCATGAGTACATAGATACTGACTGAATGATTAGAGTACTACAAGGAAATACACTGGGTGAATTTATAATTGGTTGAGTTTTACTTTGCTGGTTGGATTAGTACATGGTAATGAAAGAGTCACTATGGGATTGCAAGAGCAGTCACAGGGTGTTTGCTGAACTGCATGGATACTGACTGGGGAATTGTAGGCCTGAAACACAAGTGAAAAGGTGGTTAGACCACTACATGCATAGTGCATAGGAGTTTAAAGCAGTCCATGTCCTAAGGCCTTTCTCGCTGCATGAGTACATAGATACTGACTAAATGATTAGAGTACTACAAGGAGATACACAGTGTGAATTTATAATTGATTGAGTTTTAATTTAGCAAATTGATTAGTACATGGTACTGAAAGAGTCACTATGGGATTTCAAGAGCAGTCACAGGGTGTTTGCTGGAGTGTATGGACACTGACTGGGGAATTCTAGGCCTGAAACACAAGTGAAAAGAGGGTCAGACCACTAAATGCATAGTGCATAGGAGTTTAAAACAGTCCATGTCCTAAGGCCTGGCTCGCTGCCTGAGTACATAGATACTGACTGAATGATTAGAGTACTACAAGGAGATACACTGGGCAAATTATTAATTGGTTGAGTTTTACTTTAGTGAATGGGTTAGTACATAGTACTGAAAGAGTCACTATGGGATTGCAAGAGCAGTCATAGGGTGTTTGCTGGAGTGTATGGATACTGACTGGGAATTGTAGGCCTGAAACACAAGTGAAAAGGTGGTTAGACCACTACATGCATAGTGCATAGGAGTTTAAATCAGTCCATGTCCCAAGGCCTGGCTTGCTGCATAAGTACATGGAAACTGACTGAATGATTAGACTACTTCAAGGAGATACACTGGGTGAACTTATAATTGTTTGAGTTTTTCTTCAGTGAATGGCTTACCATATGTAGCTGAAAGAGTCACTATGGTATTGCAAGAGAAGTGACAGGGTGTTTGCTGGAGTGTATGGATACTGACTGGGGAATTGTAGGCCTGAAACAGAAGTGCAAAGGTGCTTAAACCACTACATGCATAGTGCAAAGGAGTTTAAAGCAGTCCATGTCCTAAGGCCTAGCTCGCTACATGAGTACATAGATACTGACTGAATGACTGTAGTACTACCAGGACATACACTAGGTGAATATATAATTGGTTGACTTTTAATTTAGTGAATGGATTAATACATGGTAATGAAAGAGTCACTATGGGATTGCAAGAGCAGTCACAGGGTGTTTGCTGAACTGCATGGACACTGACTGGGGAATTGTAGGCCTGAAACACAAGTGAAAAGGTGGTTAGACCACTACATGCATAGTGCATAGAAGTTTAAAGCAGTCCATGTCCTAAGGCCTGGCTTGCTGCGTGAGTACATGGATAATGACTGAATAATTAGACTATTATAAGGAGAGACACTGGGTGAACTTATAATTGTCTGAGTTTTTCCTCAGTGAATGGAAAACTATATGTAGCTGAAAGGGTCACTATGGGATTCTAGTGCAGTGACAGGGTTTTTGATGGAGTGTATGGATACTGACTGGGGAATTGTAGGCCTGAAACACATGTGAAAAGGTATTTAGACCACTACATGCATAGTGCATAGGAGTTTAAAGCAGCCCATGTCCTAAGGCCTGACTCGCTGCATGAGTACATAGATACTGACTGAATGATTAGAGTACTACAAGGAAATACACTGGGTGAATTTATAATTGGTTGAGTTTTACTTTGCTGGTTGGATTAGTACATGGTAATGAAAGAGTCACTATGGGATTGCAAGAGCAGTCACAGGGTGTTTGCTGAACTGCATGGATACTGACTGGGGAATTGTAGGCCTGAAACACAAGTGAAAAGGTGGTTAGACCACTAAATGCATAGTGCATAGAACTTTAAAGCAGTCCATGTCCTAAGGCCTTCCTCGCTGCATGAGTACATAGATACTGACTAAATGATTAGAGTACTACAAGGAGATACACAGTGTGAATTTATAATTGATTGAGTTTTAATTTAGCAAATGGATTAGTACATGGTACTGAAAGAGTCACTATGGGATTTCAAGAGCAGTCACAGGTTGTTTGCTGGAGTGTATGGACACTGACAGGGGAATTCTAGGCCTGAAACACAAGTGAAAAGATGGTCAGACCACTAAATGCATAGTGCATAGGAGTTTAAAACAGTCCATGTCCTAAGGCCTGGCTCGCTGCCTGAGTACATAGATACTGACTGAATGATTAGAGTACTACAAGGAAATACACTGGGTGAATTTATAATCGGTTGAGTTTTACTTTGCTGATTGGATTAGTACATGGTAATGAAAGAGTCACTATGGGATTTCAAGAGCAGTCACAGGGTTTTTGCTGAAATGCATGGACACTGACTGGGGAATTGTAGGCCTGAAACACAAGTGAAAAGGTGGTTAGACCACTACATGCATAGTGCATAGAACTTTAAAGCAGTCCATGTCCTAAGGCCTTCCTCGCTGCATGAGTACATAGATACTGACTAAATGATTAAAGTACTACAAGGAGATACACAGTGTGAATTTATAATTGATTGAGTTTTAATTTAGCAAATGGATTAGTACATGGTACTGAAAGAGTCACTATGGGATTGCAAGAGCAGTCACAGGGTGTTTTCTGGAGTGTATGGACACTGACTGGGGAATTCTAGGCCTGAAACACAAGTGAAAAGATGGTCAGACCACTAAATGCATAGTGCATAGGAGTTTAAAACAGTCCATGTCCTAAGGCCTGGCTCGCTGCCTGAGTACATAGATACTGACTGAATGATTAGAGTACTACAAGGAGATACACTGGGCAAAATATTAATTGGTTGAGTTTTACTTTAGTGAATGGGTTAGTACATAGTACTGAAAGAGTCACTATGGGATTGCAAGAGCAGTCATAGGGTGTTTGCTGGAGTGTATGGATACTGACTGGGAATTGTAGGCCTGAAACACAAGTGAAAAGGTGGTTAGACCACTACATGCATAGTGCATAGGAGTTTAAATCAGTCCATGTCCTAAGGCCTGGCTTGCTGCATAAGTACATGGAAACTGACTGAATGATTAGACTACTTCAAGGAGATACACTGGGTGAACTTATAATTGTTTGAGTTTTTCTTCAGTGAATGGCTTACCATATGTAGCTGAAAGAGTCACTATGGTATTGCAAGAGAAGTGACAGGGTGTTTGCTGGAGTGTATGGATACTGACTGGGGAATTGTAGGCCTGAAACAGAAGTGCAAAGGTGCTTAAACCACTACATGCATAGTGCAAAGGAGTTTAAAGCAGTCCATGTCCTAAGGCCTAGCTCGCTGCATGAGTACATAGATACTGACTGAATGACTGTAGTACTACCAGGACATACACTAGGTGAATATATAATTGGTTAACCTTTAATTTAGTGAATGGATTAATACATGGTAATGAAAGAGTCACTGTGGGATTGCAAGAGCAGTCACAGGGTGTTTGCTGAACTGCATGGACACTGACTGGGGAATTGTAGGCCTGAAACACAAGTGAAAAGGTGGTTAGACCACTACATGCATAGTGCATAGGAGTTTAAAGCAGTCCATGTCCTAAGGCCTGGCTTGCTGCGTGAGTACATGGATAATGACTGAATAATTAGACTATTATAAGGAGAGACACTGGGTGAACTTATAATTGTCTGAGTTTTTCCTCAGTGAATGGAAAACTATATGTAGCTGAAAGGGTCACTATGGGATTCTAGTGCAGTGACAGGGTTTTTGATGGAGTGTATGGATACTGACTGGGGAATTGTAGGCCTGAAACACAAGTGAAAAGGTATTTAGACCACTACATGCATAGTGCATAGGAGTTTAAAGCAGCCCATGTCCTAAGGCCTGACTCGCTGCATGAGTACATGGATACTGACTGAATGATTAGAGTACTACAAGGAAATACACTGGGTGAATTTATAATTGGTTGAGTTTTATTTTGCTGATTGGATTAGTACATGGTAATGAAAGAGTCACTATGGGATTGCAAGAGCAGTCACAGGGTGTTTGCTGAACTGCATGGATACTGACTGGGGAATTGTAGGCCTGAAACACAAGTGAAAAGGTGGTTAGACCACTACATGCATAGTGCATAGAACTTTAAAGCAGTCCATGTCCTAAGGCCTTCCTCGCTGCATGAGTACATAGATACTGACTAAATGATTAAAGTACTACAAGGAGATACACAGTGTGAATTTATAATTGATTGAGTTTTAATTTAGCAAATGGATTAGTACATGGTACTGAAAGAGTCACTATGGGATTGCAAGAGCAGTCACAGGGTGTTTGCTGGAGTGTATGGACACTGACTGGGGAATTCTAGGCCTGAAACACAAGTGAAAAGATGGTCAGACCACTAAATGCATAGTGCATAGGAGTTTAAAACAGTCCATGTCCTTAGGCCTGGCTCGCTGCCTGAGTACATAGATACTGACTGAATGATTAGAGTACTACAAGGAGATACACTGGGCAAATTATTAATTGGTTGAGTTTTACTTTAGTGAATGGGTTAGTACATAGTACTGAAAGAGTCACTATGGGATTGCAAGAGCAGTCATAGGGTGTTTGCTGGAGTGTATGGATACTGACTGGGGAATTGTAGGCCTGAAACACAAGTGAAAAGGTGGTTAGACCACTACATGCATAGTGCATAGGAGTTTAAATCAGTCCTTGTCCTAAGGCCTGGCTTGCTGCATAAGTACATGGAAACTGACTGAATGATTAGACTACTTCAAGGAGATACACTGGGTGAACTTATAATTGTTTGAGTTTTTCTTCAGTGAATGGCTTACCATATGTAGCTGAAAGAGTCACTATGGTATTGCAAGAGAAGTGACAGGGTGTTTGCTGGAGTGTATGGATACTGACTGGGGAATTGTAGGCCTGAAACAGAAGTGCAAAGGTGCTTAAACCACTACATGCATAGTGCAAAGGAGTTTAAAGCAGTCCATGTCCTAAGGCCTAGCTCGCTGCATGAGTACATAGATACTGACTGAATGACTGTAGTACTACCAGGACATACACTAGGTGAATATATAATTGGTTGACTTTTAATTTAGTGAATGGATTAATACATGGTAATGAAAGAGTCACTATGGGATTGCAAGAGCAGTCACAGGGTGTTTGCTGAACTGCATGGACACTGACTGGGGAATTGTAGGCCTGAAACACAAGTGAAAAGGTGGTTAGACCACTACATGCATAGTGCATAGAAGTTTAAAGCAGTCCATGTCCTAAGGCCTGGCTTGCTGCGTGAGTACATGGATAATGACTGAATAATTAGACTATTATAAGGAGAGACACTGGGTGAACTTATAATTGTCTGAGTTTTTCCTCAGTGAATGGAAAACTATATGTAGCTGAAAGGGTCACTATGGGATTCTAGTGCAGTGACAGGGTTTTTGATGGAGTGTATGGATACTGACTGGGGAATTGTAGGCCTGAAACACATGTGAAAAGGTATTTAGACCACTACATGCATAGTGCATAGGAGTTTAAAGCAGCCCATGTCCTAAGGCCTGACTCGCTGCATGAGTACATAGATACTGACTGAATGATTAGAGTACTACAAGGAAATACACTGGGTGAATTTATAATTGGTTGAGTTTTACTTTGCTGGTTGGATTAGTACATGGTAATGAAAGAGTCACTATGGGATTGCAAGAGCAGTCACAGGGTGTTTGCTGAACTGCATGGATACTGACTGGGGAATTGTAGGCCTGAAACACAAGTGAAAAGGTGGTTAGACCACTACATGCATAGTGCATAGGAGTTTAAAGCAGTCCATGTCCTAAGGCCTTTCTCGCTGCATGAGTACATAGATACTGACTAAATGATTAGAGTACTACAAGGAGATACACAGTGTGAATTTATAATTGATTGAGTTTTAATTTAGCAAATGGATTAGTACATGGTACTGAAAGAGTCACTATGGGATTTCAAGAGCAGTCACAGGGTGTTTGCTGGAGTGTATGGACACTGACTGGGGAATTCTAGGCCTGAAACACAAGTGAAAAGAGGGTCAGACCACTAAATGCATAGTGCATAGGAGTTTAAAACAGTCCATGTCCTAAGGCCTGGCTCGCTGCCTGAGTACATAGATACTGACTGAATGATTAGAGTACTACAAGGAGATACACTGGGCAAATTATTAATTGGTTGAGTTTTACTTTAGTGAATGGGTTAGTACATAGTACTGAAAGAGTCACTATGGGATTGCAAGAGCAGTCATAGGGTGTTTGCTGGAGTGTATGGATACTGACTGGGAATTGTAGGCCTGAAACACAAGTGAAAAGGTGGTTAGACCACTACATGCATAGTGCATAGGAGTTTAAATCAGTCCATGTCCTAAGGCCTGGCTCGCTGCCTGAGTACATAGATACTGACTGAATGATTAGAGTACTACAAGGAGATACACTGGGCAAATTATTAATTGGTTGAGTTTTACTTTAGTGAATGGGTTAGTACATAGTACTGAAAGAGTCACTATGGGATTGCAAGAGCAGTCATAGGGTGTTTGCTGGAGTGTATGGATACTGACTGGGGAATTGTAGGCCTGAAACACAAGTGAAAAGGTGGTTAGACCACTACATGCATAGTGCATAGGAGTTTAAAGCAGTCCATGTCCTAAGGCCTGGCTTGCTGCGTGAGTACATGGATAATGACTGAATAATTAGACTATTATAAGGAGAGACACTGGGTGAACTTATAATTGTCTGAGTTTTTCCTTAGTGAATGGAAAACTATATGTAGCTGAAAGGGTCACTATGGGATTCTAGTGCAGTGACAGGGTTTTTGATGGAGTGTATGGATACTGACTGGGGAATTGTAGGCCTGAAACACATGTGAAAAGGTATTTAGACCACTAAATGCATAGTGCATAGGAGTTTAAAGCAGCCCATGTCCTAAGGCCTGACTCGCTGCATGAGTACACAGATACTGACTGAATGATTAGAGTACTACGAGGACGTACACTGGGTGAATTTATAATTGGTTGAGTTTTACTTTGCTGATTGGATTAGTACATGGTAATGAAAGAGTCACTATGGGATTGCAAGAGCAGTCACAGGGTGTTTGCAGAACTGCATGGATACTGACTGGGGAATTGTAGGCCTGAAACACAAGTGAAAAGATGGTCAGACCACTAAATGCATAGTGCATAGGAGTTTAAAACAGTCCATGTCCTAAGGCCTGGCTCGCTGCCTGAGTACATAGATACTGACTGAATGTTTAGAGTACTACAAGGAGATACACTGGGCAAATTATTAATTGGTTGAGTTTTACTTTAGTGAATGGGTTAGTACATAGTACTGAAAGAGTCACTATGGGATTGCAAGAGCAGTCATAGGGTGTTTGCTGGAGTGTATGGATACTGACTGGGGAATTGTAGGCCTGAAACACAAGTGAAAAGGTGGTTAGACCACTACATGCATAGTGCATAGGAGTTTAAATCAGTCCATGTCCTAAGGCCTGGCTTGCTGCATAAGTACATGGAAACTGACTGAATGATTAGACTACTTCAAGGAGATACACTGGGTGAACTTATAATTGTTTGAGTTTTTCTTCAGTGAATGGCTTACCATATGTAGCTGAAAGAGTCACTATGGTATTGCAAGAGAAGTGACAGGGTGTTTGCTGGAGTGTATGGATACTGACTGGGGAATTGTAGGCCTGAAACAGAAGTGCAAAGGTGCTTAAACCACTACATGCATAGTGCAAAGGAGTTTAAAGCAGTCCATGTCCTAAGGCCTAGCTCTCTGCATGAGTACATAGATACTGACTGAATGACTGTAGTACTACCAGGACATACACTAGGTGAATATATAATTGGTTGACTTTTAATTTAGTGAATGGATTAATACATGGTAATGAAAGAGTCACTATGGGATTGCAAGAGCAGTCACAGGGTGTTTGCTGAACTGCATGGACACTGACTGGGGAATTGTAGGCCTGAAACACAAGTGAAAAGGTGGTTAGACCACTACATGCATAGTGCATAGGAGTTTAAAGCAGTCCATGTCCTAAGGCCTGGCTTGCTGCGTGAGTACATGGATAATGACTGAATAATTAGACTATTATAAGGAGAGACACTGGGTGAACTTATAATTGTCTGAGTTTTTCCTCAGTGAATGGAAAACTATATGTAGCTGAAAGGGTCACTATGGGATTCTACTGCAGTGACAGGGTTTTTGATGGAGTGTATGGATACTGACTGGGGAATTGTAGGCCTGAAACACATGTGAAAAGGTATTTAGACCACTACATGCATAGTGCATAGGAGTTTAAAGCAGCCCATGTCCTAAGGCCTGACTCGCTGCATGAGTACATGGATACTGACTGATTGATTAGAGTACTACAAGGAAATACACTGGGTGAATTTATAATTGGTTGAGTTTTACTTTGCTGATTGGATTAGTACATGGTAATGAAAGAGTCACTATGGGATTGCAAGAGCAGTCACAGGGTGTTTGCTGAACTGCATGGATACTGACTGGGGAATTGTAGGCCTGAAACACAAGTGAAAAGGTGGTTAGACCACTACATGCATAGTGCATAGGAGTTTAAAGCAGTCCATGTCCTAAGGCCTTTCTCGCTGCATGAGTACATAGATACTGACTAAATGATTAGAGTACTACAAGGAGATACACAGTGTGAATTTATAATTGATTGAGTTTTAATTTAGCAAATGGATTAGTACATGGTACTGAAAGAGTCACTATGGGATTTCAAGAGCAGTCACAGGGTGTTTGCTGGAGTGTATGGACACTGACTGGGGAATTCTAGGCCTGAAACACAAGTGAAAAGAGGGTCAGACCACTAAATGCATAGTGCATAGGAGTTTAAAACAGTCCATGTCCTAAGGCCTGGCTCGCTGCCTGAGTACATAGATACTGACTGAATGATTAGAGTACTACAAGGAGATACACTGGGCAAATTATTAATTGGTTGAGTTTTACTTTAGTGAATGGGTTAGTACATAGTACTGAAAGAGTCACTATGGGATTGCAAGAGCAGTCATAGGGTGTTTGCTGGAGTGTATGGATACTGACTGGGAATTGTAGGCCTGAAACACAAGTGAAAAGGTGGTTAGACCACTACATGCATAGTGCATAGGAGTTTAAATCAGTCCATGTCCTAAGGCCTGGCTTGCTGCATAAGTACATGGAAACTGACTGAATGATTAGACTACTTCAAGGAGATACACTGGGTGAACTTATAATTGTTTGAGTTTTTCTTCAGTGAATGGCTTACCATATGTAGCTGAAAGAGTCACTATGGTATTGCAAGAGAAGTGACAGGGTGTTTGCTGGAGTGTATGGATACTGACTGGGGAATTGTAGGCCTGAAACAGAAGTGCAAAGGTGCTTAAACCACTACATGCATAGTGCAAAGGAGTTTAAAGCAGTCCATGTCCTAAGGCCTAGCTCGCTGCATGAGTACATAGATACTGACTGAATGACTGTAGTACTACCAGGACATACACTAGGTGAATATATAATTGGTTAACCTTTAATTTAGTGAATGGATTAATACATGGTAATGAAAGAGTCACTGTGGGATTGCAAGAGCAGTCACAGGGTGTTTGCTGAACTGCATGGACACTGACTGGGGAATTGTAGGCCTGAAACACAAGTGAAAAGGTGGTTAGACCACTACATGCATAGTGCATAGGAGTTTAAAGCAGTCCATGTCCTAAGGCCTTGCTTGCTGCGTGAGTACATGGATAATGACTGAATAATTAGACTATTATAAGGAGAGACACTGGGTGAACTTATAATTGTCTGAGTTTTTCCTTAGTGAATGGAAAACTATATGTAGCTGAAAGGGTCACTATGGGATTCTAGTGCAGTGACAGGGTTTTTGATGGAGTGTATGGATACTGACTGGGGAATTGTAGGCCTGAAACACAAGTGAAAAGGTATTTAGACCACTACATGCATAGTGCATAGGAGTTTAAAGCAGCCCATGACCTAAGGCCTGACTCGCTGCATGAGTACATGGATACTGACTGAATGATTAGAGTACTACAAGGAAATACACTGGGTGAATTTATAATTGGTTGAGTTTTATTTTGCTGATTGGATTAGTACATGGTAATGAAAGAGTCACTATGGGATTGCAAGAGCAGTCACAGGGTGTTTGCTGAACTGCATGGATACTGACTGGGGAATTGTAGGCCTGAAACACAAGTGAAAAGGTGGTTAGACCACTACATGCATAGTGCATAGAACTTTAAAGCAGTCCATGTCCTAAGGCCTTCCTCGCTGCATGAGTACATAGATACTGACTAAATGATTAAAGTACTACAAGGAGATACACAGTGTGAATTTATAATTGATTGAGTTTTAATTTAGCAAATGGATTAGTACATGGTACTGAAAGAGTCACTATGGGATTGCAAGAGCAGTCACAGGGTGTTTGCTGGAGTGTATGGACACTGACTGGGGAATTCTAGGCCTGAAACACAAGTGAAAAGATGGTCAGACCACTAAATGCATAGTGCATAGGAGTTTAAAACAGTCCATGTCCTAAGGCCTGGCTCGCTGCCTGAGTACATAGATACTGACTGAATGATTAGAGTACTACAAGGAGATACACTGGGCAAATTATTAATTGGTTGAGTTTTACTTTAGTGAATGGGTTAGTACATAGTACTGAAAGAGTCACTATGGGATTGCAAGAGCAGTCATAGGGTGTTTGCTGGAGTGTATGGATACTGACTGGGGAATTGTAGGCCTGAAACACAAGTGAAAAGGTGGTTAGACCACTACATGCATAGTGCATAGGAGTTTAAATCAGTCCTTGTCCTAAGGCCTGGCTTGCTGCATAAGTACATGGAAACTGACTGAATGATTAGACTACTTCAAGGAGATACACTGGGTGAACTTATAATTGTTTGAGTTTTTCTTCAGTGAATGGCTTACCATATGTAGCTGAAAGAGTCACTATGGTATTGCAAGAGAAGTGACAGGGTGTTTGCTGGAGTGTATGGATACTGACTGGGGAATTGTAGGCCTGAAACAGAAGTGCAAAGGTGCTTAAACCACTACATGCATAGTGCAAAGGAGTTTAAAGCAGTCCATGTCCTAAGGCCTAGCTCGCTGCATGAGTACATAGATACTGACTGAATGACTGTAGTACTACCAGGACATACACTAGGTGAATATATAATTGGTTGACTTTTAATTTAGTGAATGGATTAATACATGGTAATGAAAGAGTCACTATGGGATTGCAAGAGCAGTCACAGGGTGTTTGCTGAACTGCATGGACACTGACTGGGGAATTGTAGGCCTGAAACACAAGTGAAAAGGTGGTTAGACCACTACATGCATAGTGCATAGAAGTTTAAAGCAGTCCATGTCCTAAGGCCTGGCTTGCTGCGTGAGTACATGGATAATGACTGAATAATTAGACTATTATAAGGAGAGACACTGGGTGAACTTATAATTGTCTGAGTTTTTCCTCAGTGAATGGAAAACTATATGTAGCTGAAAGGGTCACTATGGGATTCTAGTGCAGTGACAGGGTTTTTGATGGAGTGTATGGATACTGACTGGGGAATTGTAGGCCTGAAACACATGTGAAAAGGTATTTAGACCACTACATGCATAGTGCATAGGAGTTTAAAGCAGCCCATGTCCTAAGGCCTGACTCGCTGCATGAGTACATAGATACTGACTGAATGATTAGAGTACTACAAGGAAATACACTGGGTGAATTTATAATTGGTTGAGTTTTACTTTGCTGATTGGATTAGTACATGGTAATGAAAGAGTCACTATGGGATTGCAAGAGCAGTCACAGGGTGTTTGCTGAACTGCATGGATACTGACTGGGGAATTGTAGGCCTGAAACACAAGTGAAAAGGTGGTTAGACCACTACATGCATAGTGCATAGGAGTTTAAAGCAGTCCATGTCCTAAGGCCTTTCTCGCTGCATGAGTACATAGATACTGACTAAATGATTAGAGTACTACAAGGAGATACACAGTGTGAATTTATAATTGATTGAGTTTTAATTTAGCAAATGGATTAGTACATGGTACTGAAAGAGTCACTATGGGATTTCAAGAGCAGTCACAGGGTGTTTGCTGGAGTGTATGGACACTGACTGGGGAATTCTAGGCCTGAAACACAAGTGAAAAGAGGGTCAGACCACTAAATGCATAGTGCATAGGAGTTTAAAACAGTCCATGTCCTAAGGCCTGGCTCGCTGCCTGAGTACATAGATACTGACTGAATGATTAGAGTACTACAAGGAGATACACTGGGCAAATTATTAATTGGTTGAGTTTTACTTTAGTGAATGGGTTAGTACATAGTACTGAAAGAGTCACTATGGGATTGCAAGAGCAGTCATAGGGTGTTTGCTGGAGTGTATGGATACTGACTGGGAATTGTAGGCCTGAAACACAAGTGAAAAGGTGGTTAGACCACTACATGCATAGTGCATAGGAGTTTAAATCAGTCCATGTCCTAAGGCCTGGCTTGCTGCATAAGTACATGGAAACTGACTGAATGATTAGACTACTTCAAGGAGATACACTGGGTGAACTTATAATTGTTTGAGTTTTTCTTCAGTGAATGGCTTACCATATGTAGCTGAAAGAGTCACTATGGTATTGCAAGAGAAGTGACAGGGTGTTTGCTGGAGTGTATGGATACTGACTGGGGAATTGTAGGCCTGAAACAGAAGTGCAAAGGTGCTTAAACCACTACATGCATAGTGCAAAGGAGTTTAAAGCAGTCCATGTCCTAAGGCCTAGCTCGCTGCATGAGTACATAGATACTGACTGAATGACTGTAGTACTACCAGGACATACACTAGGTGAATATATAATTGGTTGACCTTTAATTTAGTGAATGGATTAATACATGGTAATGAAAGAGTCACTATGGGATTGCAAGAGCAGTCACAGGGTGTTTGCTGAACTGCATGGACACTGACTGGGGAATTGTAGGCCTGAAACACAAGTGAAAAGGTGGTTAGACCACTACATGCATAGTGCATAGGAGTTTAAAGCAGTCCATGTCCTAAGGCCTGGCTTGCTGCGTGAGTACATGGATAATGACTGAATAATTAGACTATTATAAGGAGAGACACTGGGTGAACTTATAATTTTCTGAGTTTTTCCTCAGTGAATGGAAAACTATATGTATCTGAAAGGGTCACTATGGGATTCTAGTGCAGTCACAGGGTGTTTGCTGAACTGCATGGATACTGACTGGGGAATTGTAGGCCTGAAACACAAGTGAAAAGGTGGTTAGACCACTACATGCATAGTGCATAGAACTTTAAAGCAGTCCATGTCCTAAGGCCTTCCTCGCTGCATGAGTACATAGATACTGACTAAATTATTAGAGTACTACAAGGAGATACACAGTGTGAATTTATAATTGATTGAGTTTTAATTCAGCAAATGGATTAGTACATGGTACTGAAAGAGTCACTATGGGATTTCAAGAGCAGTCACAGGGTGTTTACTGGAGTGTATGGACACTGACTGGGGAATTCTAGGCCTGAAACACAAGTGAAAAGATGGTCAGACCACTAAATGCATAGTGCATAGGAGTTTAAAACAGTCCATGTCCTAAGGCCTGGCTCGCTGCCTGAGTACATAGATACTGACTGAATGATTAGAGTACTACAAGGAGATACACTGGGCAAATTATTAATTGGTTGAGTTTTACTTTAGTGAATGGGTTAGTACATAGTACTGAAAGAGTCACTATGGGATTGCAAGAGCAGTCATAGGGTGTTTGCTGGAGTGTATGGATACTGACTGGGAATTGTAGGCCTGAAACACAAGTGAAAAGGTGGTTAGACCACTACATGCATAGTGCATAGGAGTTTAAATCAGTCCATGTCCTAAGGCCTGGCTCGCTGCCTGAGTACATAGATACTGACTGAATGATTAGAGTACTACAAGGAGATACACTGGGCAAATTATTAATTGGTTGAGTTTTACTTTAGTGAATGGGTTAGTACATAGTACTGAAAGAGTCACTATGGGATTGCAAGAGCAGTCATAGGGTGTTTGCTGGAGTGTATGGATACTGACTGGGGAATTGTAGGCCTGAAACACAAGTGAAAAGGTGGTTAGACCACTACATGCATAGTGCATAGGAGTTTAAAGCAGTCCATGTCCTAAGGCCTGGCTTGCTGCGTGAGTACATGGATAATGACTGAATAATTAGACTATTATAAGGAGAGACACTGGGTGAACTTATAATTGTCTGAGTTTTTCCTTAGTGAATGGAAAACTATATGTAGCTGAAAGGGTCACTATGGGATTCTAGTGCAGTGACAGGGTTTTTGATGGAGTGTATGGATACTGACTGGGGAATTGTAGGCCTGAAACACATGTGAAAAGGTATTTAGACCACTAAATGCATAGTGCATAGGAGTTTAAAGCAGCCCATGTCCTAAGGCCTGACTCGCTGCATGAGTACACAGATACTGACTGAATGATTAGAGTACTACGAGGACGTACACTGGGTGAATTTATAATTGGTTGAGTTTTACTTTGCTGATTGGATTAGTACATGGTAATGAAAGAGTCACTATGGGATTGCAAGAGCAGTCACAGGGTGTTTGCAGAACTGCATGGATACTGACTGGGGAATTGTAGGCCTGAAACACAAGTGAAAAGATGGTCAGACCACTAAATGCATAGTGCATAGGAGTTTAAAACAGTCCATGTCCTAAGGCCTGGCTCGCTGCTTGAGTACATAGATACTGACTGAATGTTTAGAGTACTACAAGGAGATACACTGGGCAAATTATTAATTGGTTGAGTTTTACTTTAGTGAATGGGTTAGTACATAGTACTGAAAGAGTCACTATGGGATTGCAAGAGCAGTCATAGGGTGTTTGCTGGAGTGTATGGATACTGACTGGGGAATTGTAGGCCTGAAACACAAGTGAAAAGGTGGTTAGACCACTACATGCATAGTGCATAGGAGTTTAAATCAGTCCATGTCCTAAGGCCTGGCTTGCTGCATAAGTACATGGAAACTGACTGAATGATTAGACTACTTCAAGGAGATACACTGGGTGAACTTATAATTGTTTGAGTTTTTCTTCAGTGAATGGCTTACCATATGTAGCTGAAAGAGTCACTATGGTATTGCAAGAGAAGTGACAGGGTGTTTGCTGGAGTGTATGGATACTGACTGGGGAATTGTAGGCCTGAAACAGAAGTGCAAAGGTGCTTAAACCACTACATGCATAGTGCAAAGGAGTTTAAAGCAGTCCATGTCCTAAGGCCTAGCTCGCTGCATGAGTACATAGATACTGACTGAATGACTGTAGTACTACCAGGACATACACTAGGTGAATATATAATTGGTTGACTTTTAATTTAGTGAATGGATTAATACATGGTAATGAAAGAGTCACTATGGGATTGCAAGAGCAGTCACAGGGTGTTTGCTGAACTGCATGGACACTGACTGGGGAATTGTAGGCCTGAAACACAAGTGAAAAGGTGGTTAGACCACTACATGCATAGTGCATAGGAGTTTAAAGCAGTCCATGTCCTAAGGCCTGGCTTGCTGCGTGAGTACATGGATAATGACTGAATAATTAGACTATTATAAGGAGAGACACTGGGTGAACTTATAATTGTCTGAGTTTTTCCTCAGTGAATGGAAAACTATATGTAGCTGAAAGGGTCACTATGGGATTCTACTGCAGTGACAGGGTTTTTGATGGAGTGTATGGATACTGACTGGGGAATTGTAGGCCTGAAACACATGTGAAAAGGTATTTAGACCACTACATGCATAGTGCATAGGAGTTTAAAGCAGCCCATGTCCTAAGGCCTGACTCGCTGCATGAGTACATGGATACTGACTGATTGATTAGAGTACTACAAGGAAATACACTGGGTGAATTTATAATTGGTTGAGTTTTACTTTGCTGATTGGATTAGTACATGGTAATGAAAGAGTCACTATGGGATTGCAAGAGCAGTCACAGGGTGTTTGCTGAACTGCATGGATACTGACTGGGGAATTGTAGGCCTGAAACACAAGTGAAAAGGTGGTTAGACCACTACATGCATAGTGCATAGGAGTTTAAAGCAGTCCATGTCCTAAGGCCTTTCTCGCTGCATGAGTACATAGATACTGACTAAATGATTAGAGTACTACAAGGAGATACACAGTGTGAATTTATAATTGATTGAGTTTTAATTTAGCAAATGGATTAGTACATGGTACTGAAAGAGTCACTATGGGATTTCAAGAGCAGTCACAGGGTGTTTGCTGGAGTGTATGGACACTGACTGGGGAATTCTAGGCCTGAAACACAAGTGAAAAGAGGGTCAGACCACTAAATGCATAGTGCATAGGAGTTTAAAACAGTCCATGTCCTAAGGCCTGGCTCGCTGCCTGAGTACATAGATACTGACTGAATGATTAGAGTACTACAAGGAGATACACTGGGCAAATTATTAATTGGTTGAGTTTTACTTTAGTGAATGGGTTAGTACATAGTACTGAAAGAGTCACTATGGGATTGCAAGAGCAGTCATAGGGTGTTTGCTGGAGTGTATGGATACTGACTGGGAATTGTAGGCCTGAAACACAAGTGAAAAGGTGGTTAGACCACTACATGCATAGTGCATAGGAGTTTAAATCAGTCCATGTCCTAAGGCCTGGCTTGCTGCATAAGTACATGGAAACTGACTGAATGATTAGACTACTTCAAGGAGATACACTGGGTGAACTTATAATTGTTTGAGTTTTTCTTCAGTGAATGGCTTACCATATGTAGCTGAAAGAGTCACTATGGTATTGCAAGAGAAGTGACAGGGTGTTTGCTGGAGTGTATGGATACTGACTGGGGAATTGTAGGCCTGAAACAGAAGTGCAAAGGTGCTTAAACCACTACATGCATAGTGCAAAGGAGTTTAAAGCAGTCCATGTCCTAAGGCCTAGCTCGCTGCATGAGTACATAGATACTGACTGAATGACTGTAGTACTACCAGGACATACACTAGGTGAATATATAATTGGTTGACCTTTAATTTAGTGAATGGATTAATACATGGTAATGAAAGAGTCACTATGGGATTGCAAGAGCAGTCACAGGGTGTTTGCTGAACTGCATGGACACTGACTGGGGAATTGTAGGCCTGAAACACAAGTGAAAAGGTGGTTAGACCACTACATGCATAGTGCATAGGAGTTTAAAGCAGTCCATGTCCTAAGGCCTGGCTTGCTGCGTGAGTACATGGATAATGACTGAATAATTAGACTATTATAAGGAGAGACACTGGGTGAACTTATAATTTTCTGAGTTTTTCCTCAGTGAATGGAAAACTATATGTATCTGAAAGGGTCACTATGGGATTCTAGTGCAGTCACAGGGTGTTTGCTGAACTGCATGGATACTGACTGGGGAATTGTAGGCCTGAAACACAAGTGAAAAGGTGGTTAGACCACTACATGCATAGTGCATAGAACTTTAAAGCAGTCCATGTCCTAAGGCCTTCCTCGCTGCATGAGTACATAGATACTGACTAAATTATTAGAGTACTACAAGGAGATACACAGTGTGAATTTATAATTGATTGAGTTTTAATTCAGCAAATGGATTAGTACATGGTACTGAAAGAGTCACTATGGGATTTCAAGAGCAGTCACAGGGTGTTTACTGGAGTGTATGGACACTGACTGGGGAATTCTAGGCCTGAAACACAAGTGAAAAGATGGTCAGACCACTAAATGCATAGTGCATAGGAGTTTAAAACAGTCCATGTCCTAAGGCCTGGCTCGCTGCCTGAGTACATAGATACTGACTGAATGATTAGAGTACTACAAGGAGATACACTGGGCAAATTATTAATTGGTTGAGTTTTACTTTAGTGAATGGGTTAGTACATAGTACTGAAAGAGTCACTATGGGATTGTAAGAGCAGTCATAGGGTGTTTGCAGCAGTGTATGGATACTGACTGGGAATTGTAGGCCTGAAACACAAGCGAAAAGGTGGTTAGACCACTACATGCATAGTGCATAGGAGTTTAAATCAGTCCATGTCCTAAGGCCTGGCTTGCTGCATAAGTACATGGAAACTGACTGAATGATTAGACTACTTCAAGGAGATACACTGGGTGAACTTATAATTGTTTGAGTTTTTCTTCAGTGAATGGCTTACCATATGTAGCTGAAAGAGTCACTATGGTATTGCAAGAGAAGTGACAGGGTGTTTGCTGGAGTGTATGGATACTGACTGGGGAATTGTAGGCCTGAAACAGAAGTGCAAAGGTGCTTAAACCACTACATGCATAGTGCAAAGGAGTTTAAAGCAGTCCATGTCCTAAGGCCTAGCTCGCTGCATGAGTACATAGATACTGACTGAATGACTGTAGTACTACCAGGACATACACTAGGTGAATATATAATTGGTTGACTTTTAATTTAGTGAATGGATTAATACATGGTAATGAAAGAGTCACTATGGGATTGCAAGAGCAGTCACAGGGTGTTTGCTGGAGTGTATGGATACTGACTGGGGAATTGTAGGCCTGAAACACAAGTGAAAAGGTGGTTAGACCACTACATGCATAGTGCATAGGAGTTTAAATCAGTCCATGTCCTAAGGCCTGGCTTGCTGCATAAGTACATGGAAACTGACTGAATGATTAGACTACTTCAAGGAGATACACTGGGTGAACGTATAATTGTTTGAGTTTTTCTTCAGTGAATGGCTTAGCATATGTAGCTGAAAGAGTCACTATGGTATTGCAAGAGAAGTGACAGGGTGTTTGCTGGAGTGTATGGATACTGACTGGGGAATTGTAGGCCTGAAACAGAAGTGCAAAGGTGCTTAAACCACTACATGCATAGTGCAAAGGAGTTTAAAGCAGTCCATGTCCTAAGGCCTAGCTCGCTGCATGAGTACATAGATACTGACTGAATGACTGTAGTACTACCAGGACATACACTAGGTGAATATATAATTGGTTGACTTTTAATTTAGTGAATGGATTAATACATGGTAATGAAAGAGTCACTATGGGATTGCAAGAGCAGTCACAGGGTGTTTGCTGAACTGCATGGACACTGACTGGGGAATTGTAGGCCTGAAACACAAGTGAAAAGGTGGTTAGACCACTACATGCATAGTGCATAGGAGTTTAAAGCAGTCCATGTCCTAAGGCCTGGCTTGCTGCGTGAGTACATGGATAATGACTGAATAATTAGACTATTATAAGGAGAGACACTGGGTGAACTTATAATTGTCTGAGTTTTTCCTCAGTGAATGGAAAACTATATGTAGCTGAAAGGGTCACTATGGGATTCTAGTGCAGTGACAGGGTTTTTGATGGAGTGTATGGATACTGACTGGGGAATTGTAGGCCTGAAACACATGTGAAAAGGTATTTAGACCACTACATGCATAGTGCATAGGAGTTTAAAGCAGCCCATGTCCTAAGGCCTGACTCGCTGCATGAGTACATGGATACTGACTGAATGATTAGAGTACTACAAGGAAATACACTGGGTGAATTTATAATTGGTTGAGTTTTACTTTGCTGATTGGATTAGTACATGGTAATGAAAGAGTCACTATGGGATTGCAAGAGCAGTCACAGGGTGTTTGCTGAACTGCATGGATACTGACTGGGGAATTGTAGGCCTGAAACACAAGTGAAAAGGTGGTTAGACCACTACATGCATAGTGCATAGGAGTTTAAAGCAGTCCATGTCCTAAGGCCTTTCTCGCTGCATGAGTACATAGATACTGACTAAATGATTAGAGTACTACAAGGAGATACACAGTGTGAATTTATAATTGATTGAGTTTTAATTTAGCAAATGGATTAGTACATGGTACTGAAAGAGTCACTATGGGATTTCAAGAGCAGTCACAGGGTGTTTGCTGGAGTGTATGGACACTGACTGGGGAATTCTAGGCCTGAAACACAAGTGAAAAGAGGGTCAGACCACTAAATGCATAGTGCATAGGAGTTTAAAACAGTCCATGTCCTAAGGCCTGGCTCGCTGCCTGAGTACATAGATACTGACTGAATGATTAGAGTACTACAAGGAGATACACTGGGCAAATTATTAATTGGTTGAGTTTTACTTTAGTGAATGGGTTAGTACATAGTACTGAAAGAGTCACTATGGGATTGCAAGAGCAGTCATAGGGTGTTTGCTGGAGTGTATGGATACTGACTGGGAATTGTAGGCCTGAAACACAAGTGAAAAGGTGGTTAGACCACTACATGCATAGTGCATAGGAGTTTAAATCAGTCCATGTCCTAAGGCCTGGCTTGCTGCATAAGTACATGGAAACTGACTGAATGATTAGACTACTTCAAGGAGATACACTGGGTGAACTTATAATTGTTTGAGTTTTTCTTCAGTGAATGGCTTACCATATGTAGCTGAAAGAGTCACTATGGTATTGCAAGAGAAGTGACAGGGTGTTTGCTGGAGTGTATGGATACTGACTGGGGAATTGTAGGCCTGAAACAGAAGTGCAAAGGTGCTTAAACCACTACATGCATAGTGCAAAGGAGTTTAAAGCAGTCCATGTCCTAAGGCCTAGCTCGCTGCATGAGTACATAGATACTGACTGAATGACTGTAGTACTACCAGGACATACACTAGGTGAATATATAATTGGTTAACCTTTAATTTAGTGAATGGATTAATACATGGTAATGAAAGAGTCACTGTGGGATTGCAAGAGCAGTCACAGGGTGTTTGCTGAACTGCATGGACACTGACTGGGGAATTGTAGGCCTGAAACACAAGTGAAAAGGTGGTTAGACCACTACATGCATAGTGCATAGGAGTTTAAAGCAGTCCATGTCCTAAGGCCTGGCTTGCTGCGTGAGTACATGGATAATGACTGAATAATTAGACTATTATAAGGAGAGACACTGGGTGAACTTATAATTGTCTGAGTTTTTCCTTAGTGAATGGAAAACTATATGTAGCTGAAAGGGTCACTATGGGATTCTAGTGCAGTGACAGGGTTTTTGATGGAGTGTATGGATACTGACTGGGGAATTGTAGGCCTGAAACACAAGTGAAAAGGTATTTAGACCACTACATGCATAGTGCATAGGAGTTTAAAGCAGCCCATGACCTAAGGCCTGACTCGCTGCATGAGTACATGGATACTGACTGAATGATTAGAGTACTACAAGGAAATACACTGGGTGAATTTATAATTGGTTGAGTTTTATTTTGCTGATTGGATTAGTACATGGTAATGAAAGAGTCACTATGGGATTGCAAGAGCAGTCACAGGGTGTTTGCTGAACTGCATGGATACTGACTGGGGAATTGTAGGCCTGAAACACAAGTGAAAAGGTGGTTAGACCACTACATGCATAGTGCATAGAACTTTAAAGCAGTCCATGTCCTAAGGCCTTCCTCGCTGCATGAGTACATAGATACTGACTAAATGATTAAAGTACTACAAGGAGATACACAGTGTGAATTTATAATTGATTGAGTTTTAATTTAGCAAATGGATTAGTACATGGTACTGAAAGAGTCACTATGGGATTGCAAGAGCAGTCACAGGGTGTTTGCTGGAGTGTATGGACACTGACTGGGGAATTCTAGGCCTGAAACACAAGTGAAAAGATGGTCAGACCACTAAATGCATAGTGCATAGGAGTTTAAAACAGTCCATGTCCTAAGGCCTGGCTCGCTGCCTGAGTACATAGATACTGACTGAATGATTAGAGTACTACAAGGAGATACACTGGGCAAATTATTAATTGGTTGAGTTTTACTTTAGTGAATGGGTTAGTACATAGTACTGAAAGAGTCACTATGGGATTGCAAGAGCAGTCATAGGGTGTTTGCTGGAGTGTATGGATACTGACTGGGGAATTGTAGGCCTGAAACACAAGTGAAAAGGTGGTTAGACCACTACATGCATAGTGCATAGGAGTTTAAATCAGTCCTTGTCCTAAGGCCTGGCTTGCTGCATAAGTACATGGAAACTGACTGAATGATTAGACTACTTCAAGGAGATACACTGGGTGAACTTATAATTGTTTGAGTTTTTCTTCAGTGAATGGCTTACCATATGTAGCTGAAAGAGTCACTATGGTATTGCAAGAGAAGTGACAGGTTGTTTGCTGGAGTGTATGGACACTGACTGGGGAATTCTAGGCCTGAAACACAAGTGAAAAGGTGGTTAGACCACTACATGCATAGTGCATAGGAGTTTAAATCAGTCCATGTCCTAAGGCCTGGCTTGCTGCATAAGTACATGGAAACTGACTGAATGATTAGACTACTTCAAGGAGATACACTGGGTGAACTTATAATTGTTTGAGTTTTTCTTCAGTGAATGGCTTACCATATGTAGCTGAAAGAGTCACTATGGTATTGCAAGAGAAGTGACAGGGTGTTTGCTGGAGTGTATGGATACTGACTGGGGAATTGTAGGCCTGAAACACAAGTGAAAAGGTAGTTAGACCACTACATGCATAGTGCATAGAACTTTAAAGCAGTCCATGTCCTAAAGCCTTCCTCGCTGCATGAGTACATAGATACTGACTAAATGATTAGAGTACTACAAGGAGATACACAGTGTGAATTTATAATTGATTGAGTTTTAATTTAGCAAATGGATTAGTACATGGTACTGAAAGAGTCACTATGGGATTGCAAGAGCAGTCACAGGGTGTTTTCTGGAGTGTATGGACACTGACTGGGGAATTCTAGGCCTGAAACACAAGTGAAAAGATGGTCAGACCCCTAAATGCATAGTGCATAGGAGTTTAAAACAGTCCATGTCCTAAGGCCTGGCTCGCTGCCTGAGTACATAGATACTGACTGAATGATTAGAGTACTACAAGGAGATACACTGGGCAAATTATTAATTGGTTGAGTTTTACTTTAGTGAATGGGTTAGTACATAGTACTGAAAGAGTCACTATGGGATTGCAAGAGCAGTCGTAGGGTGTTTGCTGGAGTGTATGGATACTGACTGGGGAATTGTAGGCCTGAAACACAAGTGAAAAGGTGGTTAGACCACTACATGCATAGTGCATAGGAGTTTAAATCAGTCCATGTCCTAAGGCCTGGCTTGCTGCATAAGTACATGGAAACTGACTGAATGATTAGACTACTTCAAGGAGATACACTGGGTGAACTTATAATTGTTTGAGTTTTTCTTCAGTGAATGGCTTACCATATGTAGCTGAAAGAGTCACTATGGTATTGCAAGAGAAGTGACAGGGTGTTTGCTGGAGTGTATGGATACTGACTGGGGAATTGTAGGCCTGAAACACAAGTGAAAAGGTAGTTAGACCACTACATGCATAGTGCATAGAACTTTAAAGCAGTCCATGTCCTAAAGCCTTCCTCGCTGCATGAGTACATAGATACTGACTAAATGATTAGAGTACTACAAGGAGATACACAGTGTGAATTTATAATTGATTGAGTTTTAATTTAGCAAATGGATTAGTACATGGTACTGAAAGAGTCACTATGGGATTGCAAGAGCAGTCACAGGGTGTTTTCTGGAGTGTATGGACACTGACTGGGGAATTCTAGGCCTGAAACACAAGTGAAAAGATGGTCAGACCCCTAAATGCATAGTGCATAGGAGTTTAAAACAGTCCATGTCCTAAGGCCTGGCTCGCTGCCTGAGTACATAGATACTGACTGAATGATTAGAGTACTACAAGGAGATACACTGGGCAAATTATTAATTGGTTGAGTTTTACTTTAGTGAATGGGTTAGTACATAGTACTGAAAGAGTCACTATGGGATTGCAAGAGCAGTCGTAGGGTGTTTGCTGGAGTGTATGGATACTGACTGGGGAATTGTAGGCCTGAAACACAAGTGAAAAGGTGGTTAGACCACTACATGCATAGTGCATAGGAGTTTAAATCAGTCCATGTCCTAAGGCCTGGCTTGCTGCATAAGTACATGGAAACTGACTGAATGATTAGACTACTTCAAGGAGATACACTGGGTGAACTTATAATTGTTTGAGTTTTTCTTCAGTGAATGGCTTACCATATGTAGCTGAAAGAGTCACTATGGTATTGCAAGAGAAGTGACAGGGTGTTTGCTGGAGTGTATGGATACTGACTGGGGAATTGTAGGCCTGAAACAGAAGTGCAAAGGTGCTTAAACCACTACATGCATAGTGCAAAGGAGTTTAAAGCAGTCCATGTCCTAAGGCCTAGCTCGCTGCATGAGTATATAGATACTGACTGAATGACTGTTGTACTACCAGGACATACACTAGGTGAATATATAATTGGTTGACTTTTAATTTAGTGAATGGATTAATACATGGTAATGAAAGAGTCACTATGGGATTGCAAGAGCAGTCACAGGGTGTTTGCTGAACTGCATGGACACTGACTGGGGAATTGTAGGCCTGAAACACAAGTGAAAAGGTGGTTAGACCACTACATGCATAGTGCATAGGAGTTTAAAGCAGTCCATGTCCTAAGGCCTGGCTTGCTGCGTGAGTACATGGATAATGACTGAATAATTAGACTATTATAAGGAGAGACACTGGGTGAACTTATAATTGTCTGAGTTTTTCCTCAGTGAATGGAAAACTATATGTAGCTGAAAGGGTCACTATGGGATTCTAGTGCAGTGACAGGGTTTTTGATGGAGTGTATGGATACTGACTGGGGAATTGTAGGCCTGAAACACATGTGAAAAGGTATTTAGACCACTACATGCATAGTGCATAGGAGTTTAAAGCAGCCCATGTCCTAAGGCCTGACTCGCTGCATGAGTACATAGATACTGACTGAATGATTAGAGTACAACAAGGAAATACACTGGGTGAATTTATAATTGGTTGAGTTTTACTTTGCTGGTTGGATTAGTACATGGTAATGAAAGAGTCACTATGGGATTGCAAGAGCAGTCACAGGGTGTTTGCTGAACTGCATGGATACTGACTGGGGAATTGTAGGCCTGAAACACAAGTGAAAAGGTGGTTAGACCACTACATGCATAGTGCATAGGAGTTTAAAGCAGTCCATGTCCTAAGCCCTTTCTCGCTGCATGAGTACATAGATACTGACTAAATGATTAGAGTACTACAAGGAGATACACAGTGTGAATTTATAATTGATTGAGTTTAAATTTAGCAAATGGATTAGTACATGGTACTGAAAGAGTCACTATGGGATTTCAAGAGCAGTCACAGGGTGTTTGCTGGAGTGTATGGACACTGACTGGGGAATTCTAGGCCTGAAACACAAGTGAAAAGAGGGTCAGACCACTAAATGCATAGTGCATAGGAGTTTAAAACAGTCCATGTCCTAAGGCCTGGCTCGCTGCCTGAGTACATAGATACTGACTGAATGATTAGAGTACTACAAGGAGATACACTGGGCAAATTATTAATTGGTTGAGTTTTACTTTAGTGAATGGGTTAGTACATAGTACTGAAAGAGTCACTATGGGATTGCAAGAGCAGTCATAGGGTGTTTGCTGGAGTGTATGGATACTGACTGGGAATTGTAGGCCTGAAACACAAGTGAAAAGGTGGTTAGACCACTACATGCATAGTGCATAGGAGTTTAAATCAGTCCATGTCCTAAGGCCTGGCTTGCTGCATAAGTACATGGAAACTGACTGAATGATTAGACTACTTCAAGGAGATACACTGGGTGAACTTATAATTGTTTGAGTTTTTCTTCAGTGAATGGCTTACCATATGTAGCTGAAAGAGTCACTATGGTATTGCAAGAGAAGTGACAGGGTGTTTGCTGGAGTGTATGGATACTGACTGGGGAATTGTAGGCCTGAAACAGAAGTGCAAAGGTGCTTAAACCACTACATGCATAGTGCAAAGGAGTTTAAAGCAGTCCATGTCCTAAGGCCTAGCTCGCTGCATGAGTACATAGATACTGACTGAATGACTGTAGTACTACCAGGACATACACTAGGTGAATATATAATTGGTTGACCTTTAATTTAGTGAATGGATTAATACATGGTAATGAAAGAGTCACTATGGGATTGCAAGAGCAGTCACAGGGTGTTTGCTGAACTGCATGGACACTGACTGGGGAATTGTAGGCCTGAAACACAAGTGAAAAGGTGGTTAGACCACTACATGCATAGTGCATAGGAGTTTAAAGCAGTCCATGTCCTAAGGCCTGGCTTGCTGCGTGAGTACATGGATAATGACTGAATAATTAGACTATTATAAGGAGAGACACTGGGTGAACTTATAATTTTCTGAGTTTTTCCTCAGTGAATGGAAAACTATATGTATCTGAAAGGGTCACTATGGGATTCTAGTGCAGTCACAGGGTGTTTGCTGAACTGCATGGATACTGACTGGGGAATTGTAGGCCTGAAACACAAGTGAAAAGGTGGTTAGACCACTACATGCATAGTACATAGAACTTTAAAGCAGTCCATGTCCTAAGGCCTTCCTCGCTGCATGAGTACATAGATACTGACTAAATTATTAGAGTACTACAAGGAGATACACAGTGTGAATTTATAATTGATTGAGTTTTAATTCAGCAAATGGATTAGTACATGGTACTGAAAGAGTCACTATGGGATTTCAAGAGCAGTCACAGGGTGTTTACTGGAGTGTATGGACACTGACTGGGGAATTCTAGGCCTGAAACACAAGTGAAAAGATGGTCAGACCACTAAATGCATAGTGCATAGGAGTTTAAAACAGTCCATGTCCTAAGGCCTGGCTCGCTGCCTGAGTACATAGATACTGACTGAATGATTAGAGTACTACAAGGAGATACACTGGGCAAATTATTAATTGGTTGAGTTTTACTTTAGTGAATGGGTTAGTACATAGTACTGAAAGAGTCACTATGGGATTGTAAGAGCAGTCATAGGGTGTTTGCAGCAGTGTATGGATACTGACTGGGAATTGTAGGCCTGAAACACAAGCGAAAAGGTGGTTAGACCACTACATGCATAGTGCATAGGAGTTTAAATCAGTCCATGTCCTAAGGCCTGGCTTGCTGCATAAGTACATGGAAACTGACTGAATGATTAGACTACTTCAAGGAGATACACTGGGTGAACTTATAATTGTTTGAGTTTTTCTTCAGTGAATGGCTTACCATATGTAGCTGAAAGAGTCACTATGGTATTGCAAGAGAAGTGACAGGGTGTTTGCTGGAGTGTATGGATACTGACTGGGGAATTGTAGGCCTGAAACAGAAGTGCAAAGGTGCTTAAACCACTACATGCATAGTGCAAAGGAGTTTAAAGCAGTCCATGTCCTAAGGCCTAGCTCGCTGCATGAGTACATAGATACTGACTGAATGACTGTAGTACTACCAGGACATACACTAGGTGAATATATAATTGGTTGACTTTTAATTTAGTGAATGGATTAATACATGGTAATGAAAGAGTCACTATGGGATTGCAAGAGCAGTCACAGGGTGTTTGCTGAACTGCATGGACACTGACTGGGGAATTGTAGGCCTGAAACACAAGTGAAAAGGTGGTTAGACCACTACATGCATAGTGCATAGGAGTTTAAAGCAGTCCATGTCCTAAGGCCTGGCTTGCTGCGTGAGTACATGGATAATGACTGAATAATTAGACTATTATAAGGAGAGACACTGGGTGAACTTATAATTGTCTGAGTTTTTCCTCAGTGAATGGAAAACTATATGTAGCTGAAAGGGTCACTATGGGATTCTAGTGCAGTGACAGGGTTTTTGATGGAGTGTATGGATACTGACTGGGGAATTGTAGGCCTGAAACACAAGTGAAAAGGTATTTAGACCACTACATGCATAGTGCATAGGAGTTTAAAGCAGCCCATGTCCTAAGGCCTGACTCGCTGCATGAGTACATAGATACTGACTAAATAATTAAAGTACTACAAGGAGATACACAGTGTGAATTTATAATTGATTGAGTTTTAATTTAGCAAATGGATTAGTACATGGTACTGAAAGAGTCACTATGGGATTTCAAGAGCAGTCACAGGGTGTTTGCTGGAGTGTATGGATACTGACTGGGGAATTCTAGGCCTGAAACAGAAGTGCAAAGGTGCTTAAACCACTACATGCATAGTGCAAAGGAGTTTAAAGCAGTCCATGTCCTAAGGCCTAGTTCGCTGCATGAGTACATAGATACTGACTGAATGACTGTAGTACTACCAGGACATACACTAGGTGAATATATAATTGGTTGACCTTTAATTTAGTGAATGGATTAATACATGGTAATGAAAGAGTCACTATGGGATTGCAAGAGCAGTCACAGGGTGTTTGCTGAACTGCATGGACACTGACTGGGGAATTGTAGGCCTGAAACACAAGTGAAAAGGTGGTTAGACCACTACATGCATAGTGCATAGGAGTTTAAAGCAGTCCATGTCCTAAGGCCTGGCTTGCTGCGTGAGTACATGGATAATGACTGAATAATTAGACTACTACAAGGAGAGACACTGGGTGAACTTATAATTGGTTGAGTTTTTCTTCAGTGAATTGAATACTATATGTAGCTGAAAGGGTCACTATGGGATTCAAGTGCAGTGACAGGGTTTTTGCTGGAGTGTATGTGTGAGAAGTTGGCCTGGTATATGATGCTCACTAGGTCTATTGATCACCTTGTACCATGCCAAGCAACCCTTATGGTGCAGGTTGTAAAGTCAACCTTATAGACAAGCTATCCTAGGGGTAGCATGGACTAAGCAGTCTTAGGCTAAACTCTGTAAAGGCATGTGAAGCAAGCTGTTTTACCATACACAATCCCTTGAATACCAAATGAAAGGACACCACACAGATATATATTGAAAATATATATAGATTTATTTCTACAAATAACCCTGATACACTTTATGAGCACAGAAGCAAATGCGTTAAAACAAAACACAGTTTAAATACACAAAAGTTGCACAATTATGGATGAGCCCTAGGGGCCACCTAAACCATATACTAAAATAGTGGTATAAGAACCACTATGGGGAAAGTGAAGAGGCCTAGGGCCTGGGGAATCGCTGGAGCTGTTCGGGACTAGCATTGAAGAAGTCGGGAAAGGCCCGCGGGACTCGGGTGCAGTGCGGAAAGTGCCCGCTTTACCAATGCAATGTCAATGGTGCGTAAAAGTTACAAAGTTAGTTATTAAGGAACCTTCCGAGTGACCTAGAAGGATGAAACTTTAGACACAGACACTAGAGGTGTATACCAGTGTGGGAACACCGGCGTTGCTGAATTACCTCACCCACAGGAAGCGGGTGCACAGGGTCGAAGTAGTGTCGGGTTTCATCACGCAGGTCGATGGTGCTTGGAGCTGAAGATGCTGCAGGCGGCTCGAGGTGAAGAGTTCCGGTGGATCCAAGGGTGGATCTGAAGAGGTGAAGACCTGAAAGCAGAGGGGACAATGTTCAAAGTCACTAGCCAGTGACTACCGTGGAACCAGACTGGAACCAGGCGATGTTGGGTGCAAACAGGCATTGAGGTGTAGCTTCTCTCTGCAGCCACGTGGACACGAGGGGTCAAGGACGTCCAGGAGTCAATCACGAGCTGTCCCACGCAGGCTTCTCGCTGTTGGCGTTGTCGGCAACTTGATTGGAGCAAACAGGCCTTGGCTAATGCAAGCCACGCAGGATTTGAAAAAGGCTTGTTACTCGGACCAGCAAGGTCAGAGCAGGTGCTCCCTTTTACAGGAGCGAGGGCAAGTCTGGAGCAACCAGACCCGCAATGTAAGTTGAAAGTTTTGTCGCCAAGATGGCCGCTAGCCACGTGGCAAGTGGACAGGATGGTGCGTCGAGTGGCACAGTGCAAAAGGGCCCCACGCATTTCGTGGAGATGCTGGGGGGTTGATCTTCGGTGCGAGGGCTGCTCGAGGTTGGGGCTTCTCAAACGCCAAAGCACAGCATCGAGGGTTCCTCAGGTGCTGCGCAGTCAGCTTCTCGGGGGTCTTTCAAGAGGTCCGGTCCCACGTCTCTCGGTGCCTCCATGGATCCCTTCTTTGCAGGGACTGTGGATCAAGCTGTGAGAAGTGTGGGAGTCTGGGTCTTGTCAGGCTCTGGGCTCGGGCTCCGGCGGGAGGCGGCGGCAAAGCAGACGTCGAGTTGCTGGTTGGTGCCTGTGTTCACAGGGTGGTCACTCCTTGGCCACAAGGGAGATTCTCTTCTGTCTTCTGTGCAGCAGAATGTTGAAGTCCAGTCTTCTTCTGTTTTTCAAGTTGATTCAGGATGATCTGAAGTCTCAGGAGACAGCTCCCACTCTTATTCGAATCTGGGGGGCCGGATCACCTACTAGGTCCCTCCTCTGGGTGGAACCAGGAAGGGGGGTGGTTACACCCCCTTTCCTTTGTCCAGTTTTGTGCCAGGACTGGGGCTGGAAAGCCCCAGCACCGGTTTGAACTGGCCTATGCACAGGGACACCTTGTGTGCCCCAGGCATGTCTGATTCTATTCAGCCCTGTCCTACCCAATACACAAAATCCTGTCTGGGGTGGTGCTAGCACCTCCCCAGGCAGGAAACCCTTTGTCCAAGCTGCCCTCGCTGGAAGGACTCCCAGCAGCAGGAGGTCAGACTTGTGTCTGTGGTGGCAGCATCCATTTTGTGATGCTGAGGCTCTGTTTAACTTTAACCGGGGTTCAGGCTAGGTACATGTCGTGTCCCTCTAGAAGGGTGGAATGCTACCCCCGTCGCCAGAACTGGCGAGGGGGTAGTATTCCAATTCGTATGACACCTTACTCGACATGTTTTGATAAAGCCAAACCCAAAATAGCATTTAACCGCGAGGTTCATAATGCACTTAAGAGTATATGGTATGGCAGTATCATGAAACAGCTAAAGGACATGGTTCCGAAAGCTGCAGACAGGCTCAGCTCATGCCAGAGCACCATCTCACATATTTCCAAGCACTCTGCCTCCAGGATTGATGAGGCCTTCCATAGGAGTGACTGATAGGAACATATGTGTCCATTTTAGGTTAGGTATAGGCATACTACACCTAAGTAAGGGGTGGTTACACCGACTTACCCCAGCTGAGTGATCAGCCAGTTGTGTCAAAATATGGAGGCCAGGCCAGGGGTGGCATAATACATGCTGCAGCCTCTGGTAGGCCTTGGAAGCACCTATGCCCTGGGTACCTGGGTACACTGTTACAGGGGCCAATAAGGTGAACCATTTCCAATGTCGTTATGCACCTAAAGTACATGGGTAACAATTGAGAGAGAGAACAGCAGGCTGTGGGTCTGATTAGCAGGCCCACAGCCACATTAAGTCATAAACCAGTGAAGCAAAAAGCAAAAATTTGGGGTGACCATAGGATAGCAGACCCTACTCTCCTACACAACCCCCCCCAAACGCAGGGACATTAGACTAACCTTGACCAGTTGTGTCTTCATGTTCTAAGTGGAAGTACCTGGAGAGACCATCTGCATTACCATGGTCAGTCCCTGGGCGGTGCTCCACTGTAAAGCCCATCCCCTGTAGGGAAATGGACCACCTGAGCAGTTTGGGGTTTTCACCCTTCATCTGATTAAGCCATAAGAGGGGCTGATGGTCGGTCTGAATCTTGAAGTGAGTGCCAAACAAGTATGGTCTCAACTTCTTCAGGGCCCACACCACAGCAAAGGCCTCCCTCTCAATGGCTGACCAACGTTTCTCTCTGGGGGTCAGCCTTCTGCTAATAAAAGCAATGGGCTGGTCTTGACCATCTACATTAAGTTGTGAAAGCACAGCTCCCACTCCCAACTCAGAAGCATCTGTTTGGACAATAAACTCTCTTGAGTAGTCAGGACTCTTCAGGATAGGTGCAGAGCACATGGCCTTCTTCAGGTCATCAAATGCCTTTTGACAGTATTCTGTCCACTGAACCTTTTTGGGCGGAGGCGCTAGGTGGCGCCAAACCAAGATGGCCGCACCGGAGTGAGGCTCCCGCCAGACCCGGCACTAATCAATATCCTACATCATCCTGATCGGTAATACTGAACTGATACCCTCCCCACTGGCTCCGTTGTGGTGTCCTGCACACAACGGTGTAAAACTCGCTCGATTTGCGCAGCAGCCTCCCTTGGGAGACGCCGTCGATTCGAGAGCGGGAGGAGGTGACGAGGCGACGGAAGCTGCCAGCCGGACCTGCAGACTTGGACAGACCGGGGATCTGCGGCCTCTCCGACAGCGCCGGTGAACATTGGCCCGAGGGCTGGGCCCTGGTCCCCCCTCTCCTTCCCCCCGGTGACCGACCTAGAGAAACACTGCGGTCGTGATCCCGGTGAGAGACATTGGCGGAGTGCACGACCAACGGCTTTCCTTTCGGCCGGAGGCGGCGCTGTCCATTACTGGCGCCTGGGAGGAGTGCTGTGGAGCTGCGGAGCATTAAGAAGGTGAGGAGGTGTGAGCGGACGCGCTGCGGGCTGCTTTCTTCACGGAGAGATGACCGGACCTGAGGGGAGTGTTGCGGTGCAGCGGAGCGTATGGTCAGTGAGGGGGTGAGAGCGGACACACTCCGTGCTGCATTTACTCCCGGTGGGCGGACCGGCCTTGGGAGTTCCATATCTGCACCCTGCTGGAACGTCGCGTCACCCCTATCGAGGCTGCGGAGCCTGCACCGGCTTGGCCGGCACTGTAGAGAAGACTCGCCCACCACACTGAGCCCCGCGTCCCCCATACACGCGCTCCGACGATTGGACAGTGTGAGGCCTTGCACCTGCGGCCGGCAAGCCCCAGGCCTGGTGCCACTCTGCGGGGCCGCGGAGGCGCGAAAATTCCTGGCCTAGCCGGAGCCACAGCAGGCCACCGTGGCGCCGCCAGCTGGGTGCAGGCCTTGAGCCCCTGAGGTGACAGAGGCCATTATACTACGCTGAACTGGTTCCTTGCCCGGGGAGCGACGGGCCCCCTCTCTCAGGAGGTCCAGTGACCACTGACCGCACAATCCTCGCGTGGAGGTGGAAACAGAAGCGCCTTCTGACCCTGAGCTAGGTGATTTCCACTGGAAGGCGAAAATAGAAGGAGGAGGGGCTTCACAGCGCGCTTGTCACCCCTATACCAGGCCCCGGCGGACTGTTGCTAACGCGGGGTGTCTGCTTGCACCTACCATATACCCATCTCCTCTAACCGGGATACTGGCGACCTCCTCACTGGCGGCGGCCCGGACTCCGAGACGCGACATGGGACGCAATGATGCCAGGCAATCCAAGATACCGTTTGAGTCTAAAAAACCTGCCAAAGGGACGCCGGATGCGGAGGGGAGCCCCGCCGCGCAGACCCCCCAGGACGACGATTGGAAGACGCTCCTGCTTGGCATGAAGCAGAGCCTATCGACCATTGATGCCAAGATTGACACCATTAACACCCGTATGGATAGTGTCATGACGAGACTGGAACAGCATGACACCCGCATCAAAGAAACCGAAGACAGGATCTCTGCACTGGAAGACGGGGCGACGACGACCACCAAGCAAGTCTCGCAAATGGATAAACTGCTCAAGGTAATTGCGGATAAGAATGAGGATTTAGAAGCGAGGTCCAGGCGCAATAACATCCGCGTCCTTGGCCTTGCGGAAACAACAAACACTGGAAAACTGGAAATCTTCATGGAAAAGCTGGTGGTGGAACTGTTCGGGAAAGATTCCTTCTCCCCACATCTAATAGTGGAACGGGCACACAGATCACTGGCTGCGCCTCCTCCTCTTGGGCTGCCCCCGCGCCCTATCATCGCCCGCTTCCTGAACTACAGGGACAGAGATGCAGTTCTTCGTCGCGCAAGAGAGCTGGGCACAGTCACCTATGGCAACGCAACGCTGTCCTTCTTTCCTGATTTCACCCCCTCAGTACAAGAAGCAAGACGCAAATTCGCCGCCGTGAAAAAGAAACTACAAACCCACGAAATCCCATATGCCATGCTTTATCCTGCAAAGTTAAAGATCACGCACCGTGGCACTCACCACTTCTTTACCAACCCACAACAGGTGGAAGATTTTCTAAAGCAGCAAAGGAAGGAGAGACTCCGGGAGGAGAGGGAGGAGCGACGGTCCAGGTCACAATCTCCGTTATCCCAACAAGACTAATCGAGACAGTCCTGTATTCATCGTGATACCACTGCCGGTAACAGCCCTCCTCTGGACTAGATGCAACACTTTCTGGTGAGGTAACACTTCGGATTTTATCTCTCACCGATCAACAACATTGACAAGTGCCGGCTCACCCACCTCCGTCCCACGGCCGAAGTCTGGGCCTTGTCCCGGATGCCAGTGGGTGCAAGTAAGGAGGTGGAGGGCAGGTCTGGCGCCCCTTAGACTACGCCTCCAATGGGCGATCCCCATGACACCTTTCCCCCTTCTGGGGTCAGGGTTACTGTAGTTCTGATATTGATTTTGGTTCTTTTTGGGATGTGGGAGGGAGGGTGGGTTCTGAATGCCCGGCAAGTTGGGGAAGCCGGAGTGGGAGGGCGGAACGCATGCACTGCCTCAACGATTATCAGTACACTTGATACTCTAGTAGGAGGCGGACATTTCAGTGTTGCGGGGTGGATGTTGATCCGGTCAGTTGGGGTTGCCGGAGGGAGGACGGGAGCGGGAGGTCGTCTAGTTCCTTACACTGTTTTTGGTCTATTGGAGTTGTGTCCCGGGGGAGGGAGGCCCCAGGGTGGTGGGCTGGGTAATGTCCTAATTTGTCATTCTGCTGATACTTGTTTGATGCTTGTTGCTACACCTACTTGTTCAGTTTATTTGTCATTGCGGGGATGGGAGACGTAACTGATTCGCCACCTGGGCTCCAGCTCCAGGTGTTGTCATGGAATGTGCGAGGGCTTAATAACCCTAGAAAAAAAAGACAGATTTTGGGGTACCTGGACAGACATGGAGTGGCTATAGCTCTTCTGCAGGAGACTCATCTACTGCCAAATGGGTCCCCTCCTTTCGCATCCAAATGGGCCTCGTGCAAGGTCTTTTCATCTTACTCCAGTTATGCTAGAGGGGTCACGATCCTCGTGCGTAGAGGGGTGGGTTTTACCCCAGCGGGCACGGACATGGACAGTGAGGGGAGATACTGCATGGTCTGGGGGAAATTGTACTCTCACACAGTGCTTATTGCATGCTACTATGGCCCGAACACGGATGACCCGTCTGCACTGCTCACGTTGTGGGGCAAAATTCAAACTCTGGGCATAGCTCATGTAATACTTGGGGGGGACTTCAATACAGCCGTACAGCCTGTTCTTGACAGATCGCACCCGCAAACGACACATTACACAAACACCCAATGCTCCCTACTGGGCATTCTGGAAGATCACCATTTAGTTGACGCCTGGAGACATTCGCACCCTACCATGCGCCAAGGTACTCACTATTCAGCAGTTCACTCTACCTGGGCTCGCATAGACTACATCTTCCTTACGGCAGGCCTCACACCCTGGGTAGTTAACACCATGCACCTGGCTCGTACTTTTTTGGACCACTCACCTGTCCTCCTTACTCTGCGCGTCCCCCATGAAGTCTCCCCTTATTTAAGCTGGCGCCTCAACCCTGCGCATCTTGCAGATTCAGCCTTTAAGTCAGAACTGGAGCTGGACATACAAGACTTCTTTGACCGTAATATTAACTCTGTTGGCAGCCTTACTACTGTTTGGGAGGCTTTCAAAGTCACCGTTAGGGGCTGGTGTATTTCCAAGGGAGGAGGAGTACTCAAATCCCTGCGGGGAGAGCTACGCAAGTTAGAGTCCGAGATACGCACACTTGAGAGGGATGTCGCTCACGGCACGATGGAATATGAGAAACGTGCTCAGCTCAGGGAGAAGATCAATGAGTATTCGGAAGCGGCGGATAAAGAAAGTCAATTCCGAGGTAAACCCTACATGGCGCGCATATATGGCGAAGGAGACAGACCGGGAAGGGCCCTGGCCACGGCTGTCAAACCCCCTAGACATTGCAATTACGTAACCTCTCTATGCGATGACCAGCAGGTGCCTCATAGGGACCTACCGGGACAGCTCCGTGTACTCATGAACCACTACAAGGCGCTGTACTCCTCACAAAGGCGAATGCCACTGGAGCTTCATACATACCTTGATGACACGGCTATTGCATGGTTGGGCCCGACGCAACAGAAATTCTTACACCTCGAGCTTGAGCTAGATGAAATAAAGGACGCCATTATGTCCATGAAATCTGGCAAATCTCCAGGATCGGATGGGTTGCCGATAGATTTCTATAAAACCTACATCCACCTGCTTGCCCCCATCCTGAAGCAGGTGTATTACTCAGCTCTCGAGGAAGGAACACTGCCCGACAGCATGAGAGAGGCACTGATAGCGTCACTGCTTAAGCCGGGTAAACCTCCGGAGCTCTGTGACTCCTACCGACCCCTGTCACTTTTAAATACTGACGTTAAAATCCTAGCTAAAGTCCTCGCGACGCGCCTGAATCTTCTTATGGAGAGGCTGGTCCTCCCGGATCAGGCGGGGTTTGTCCCGAATCGTGCGACTTCGCACAATCTTCGTACCCTGCAGGCGGTCATGCAAGATATCGATCCCAACTGTGAAACAGCTGCAATATTTTTAGATGCTACCAAAGCATTCAATTCCCTGGAATGGGACTACCTCTTGGAGTTACTGGAACGGATGGGTACTCCATACAGCTTTTTGGATTGGATCAAACTTTTGTACACCAAACCACGGGCTTCGGTACTCCTAAATGGGTCCCGCTCCGCACCCTTCGAGATACATAGAGGAACCCGACAGGGTTGCCCATTTTCTCCAGTCTTATTTGCGATAGCAATCGAACCCCTGGCAGCCAAACTCCGCCAACATCATAACCATAGGTCCCTGATTTACCTGGAACGTCAGCTGCTCATCTCCTTATACGCGGATGATATGACTTTATACGTCCATAAACCGCGAGATAATCTCAATCCTCTACTGCGCGAGGTTACCAAATTTGGAGCGATAGCTGGGGTACAAATCAACTGGTCCAAATCAGCCTTGTTCCCCCTCACTGACAACACTCCCCAGTTCCCTCTTGACTACCCGCTAGTATGGGCAAAAGACGAGATAAAGTACTTGGGAGTCATCGTGACCAGGAACCGTGAAGCTCTGATCAGGGCAAACTACGGTACGGTCCTGGACAAATTAACGGACAGCATAACGTAATGGATTCATCTTCCGTTGTCCATGGCGGGGCGCGTATCCATGATCAAAATGGTCATTCTCCCTAAGCTGCTGTACCTTTTCACCAATATTCCCTATAGTCCAGGCCCACATTTCTTTAAGGCGCTGGAGTCCCAGCTCTCCCGACTTATATGGAGGGGGAAACAGGCTCGGCTAAAACTGGCGACGCTCATGTTACCTTACCATCAAGGCGGGTTTGATGTGCCGAACTTCCGATTGTACTATGACTGCGCACAGGGCCACTTTGCTTCCTACTGGCTTCACATCCCCGCCCTTCATGGCGCACCTTGCTGTGGAAGACGGATATATTAGACCAGAAAAACCGTCGGGGTACCTTTACAAGGAGGTTAGTGTAACGGATCGGGACCCATCCACGGTAGATTGTACAGTACGAGCCTGGCGTAGAATTGCGGAACGTATGGGGGTGACCCTTATGTATTCCCCAAGAATGATTCTGGCAAATGACCCTAGAGTGAGTATTGCCCGAGAGGAAATAGGCCGTAAACTGCTCTCCAAACTGGCCCTTTACAAATGGGGAGATTTATACGTGAATGGCCAGTTTCGTACAAAGGCTCAATTTTTCGGGGAACAAACGCCTTCTATTATGGACACATTCCTATACACGCGGCTCCGACAGAATATCAAATCTGTAACACTGGAGTTCCCGGACGAGCCGGAGACCTTTGCGCCCCTGCATGCACTGCTTCAACAGGACACCCCGAAACACGTTGTTTCCATGCTCTACAACCACACGTATGCGTCCTCCGCTCCCCCAGAACTGCGTGCCAGACGTGACTGGGCCGCGGACCTGGATCCTCCCCTTTCAGACGAACAATGGGAGGACAGCTGCTCCCATACAGTATCGGTGACGGGAAATGCTCGCCTTAGACTGATCCACTATAAATTCCTACACCGCCTCTATTACACTCCTGCCAAGCTATGCCGCTTTGGTCTTCGAGAGGATGATCGTTGCGCCAGATGCAGACGCGCAGGAGCTGACTTTATGCACTTAGCGTGGTCATGCCCAGCAGTCGCATTGTACTGGACGCAGGTGACGGAGGCCATGTCCACAATGATAGGGATAGAATTAGAAGCCTGTCCCAAGGTTGCATTATTGGGGCTCCCCACTGCAGCAAATAACAGATTCCGGAAGTTCACCGCAATGGGCTTCCTACTTGCAAAACGCCATGTGGCGTGCAGATGGGGCCGGGGCCGTGCCCCCAAATTCAAATTATGGCTGGCAACAATGTCAACCTGGCAAGACCAGCTACACAATTATGCCGACTTGCTGCCACATAAATCGCGACCCAAGGACCTATGGGGCCCGCTCTCCGCCTATCTGCTCCGCGCCCAATCTACTGCTGAAGCTGGTACTGTAGACCAGGAGGAAGAGGGGCAGGTTGAGCAACCCTGTGGACTGCACGGCACCTCCTCTCAGTCGTGAGGACGAGACACGGCATGCCTGCCACCCGCCCGCTGGAGGGCACCTAGCTGGGATTTATTGCCTGCAATGCTCCTCAACGCGCGAGTCCTAGAGCCACCGTGGGGGGAGTATGGGGTAGCCCTCAGAACATTCCTGGTGCGCACGAGAGACGGAGCTATGACCCACTAACGGCGTTGTTTGGCCCAGCTGATCTCCTCCCCCCCCTCGCCCTCCTTCCTCTTCCCCCCCCTCCCTTCCCCCCCCCTCCTACCCTCCCTTGCGCATTGCACATGTCTTGGCATTTCAGAGGGGAACGCCGTCCCCATACCAGGAGACAGGCATAGACTATACACAAAGCCCCCCCCCCCCACGCCCCCCTCCCCCAGTGGGAAGCGCATGCCCGACCGTACACCTAGGTATGCAACCACACACACACTCAATCTACTGCCCAGAGTCACACCATGCCGGACTTGGAATCCGGAGACCCTGACTACCACTCACCCCCACCGGGGAACTCACATGGGAATTGGACTGACCTCCTTGGTTCTGTTACGAGTTGTTGTTAATGTTTAGAGTGCGACAAACAGTAAAAATTAGACCTCAAGAAAGTGCGAACTGCTATTAACGGATAGTCTGCTTGCGGTAATACGCTTCATTCTACAGCTTTATATAACAGTTATCGCGGCCGGCCCAAATGGGTTGTAGGCGACATGCTGTGTACGTAATTGGCACTGTGCCCAAGGTCGGGGAATATGCTCGATCTATGTACTATCGCTGCCGGCCTGACACATTGGGTTGCAGGCACAAAGCTGTGGTTTACCTCTGTAACAACAATAAAGGTCTTCAAAAATAAAAAAAATTAAAAAATTAAAAAAAAAACCTTTTTGGGCATTTTCTTGGATGTCAGATCATTAAGAGGAGTCACAATGGACCCATAGTTCTTAACAAACTTCCTGTAGTACCCAGTCAGGCCCAAGAAAGCTCTGACCTGAGTCTGGGTAGTTGGAGGAGTCCAGTCCTTTATGGTCTGAATCTTACTCTCCAGTGGTTGAACTTGGACTCCACCCACAAGGTGGCCCAAGTACACAACCTTACTCTGCCCTATCTGGCACTTGGTTGCCGTCATAGTGAGGCCTACCTTTTGCAGGGCCTCTAGCACTTCCTTCTGGTGGACCAGGTGATCCTCCCAGGTGGAGCTAAAGACAGCAATATCGTCCAGATATGCTGCACAAAAGTCATCCAACCCAGTAAGGACTTGATTCACCAACCTTTGGAAGGTGGCAGGTGCAATTTTCAAACCAAAGGGCATCACCACAAACTGGTAATGCCCACTGGGGGTAGAAAATGCTGTCTTGGCCTTAGACTCCTCAGCTAACCTGATTTGCCAGTAGCCAGCTGTCAAGTCAAATGTGCTCAAATACTTGGCAGAAGCCAATTTGTCTATGAGCTCATCTGCCCTTGGAATTGGGTGTGCATCTGTCCTGGTGACAGCATTGAGTCCTCTGTAATCCACACAGAACCTCATCTCTCTCTTTCCATCTTTGGTGTGAGGTTTGGGGACCATAACCACTGGGATAGCCCAGGGGCTCTCTGAAGGCTCAATGACACCTAACTCCAGCATCTTTTGCACCTCAGCCTTGATACAGTTTCTGACATGGTCAGGCTGCCTGTAAATGTTGTTCTTTACAGGAAGACTATCACCAGTGTCCATCACATGGGTACACCAGTTAGTCTGACTGGGTGTCAGGGAGAACATATGTCGATATGACTGCAAAACCTGTCTACAGTCATGTTGCTGATGTTCAGTGAGGCTGCCATCTAAGGCCACACCATCAACTGAGCCATCCTCAGGATTCTGAGTTAGCAGGTCTGGGAGAGGGTCACTCTCTTCCTCCTGCCCCTCATCTGTAGCCATGAGCAAGCCCATGTCTCTCCTGTCAACATATGCTTTCAGCCTGTTAACATGGAGCACCCTGTGGGGGCTCCTGGGAGTTCCAAGGTCCACCAAGTAGGTAACCTCTCCCTTTTTCTCAAGGATTGTATGGGGTCCAGACCATTTGTCTTGGAGTGCTGCTGGGGCCACTGGCTCCAACACCCATACCTTCTGTCCAGGCTGGTACTCAGTCAGGACAGCCTTTTGGTCATGCGAGGCTTTCTGTAATTCCTGGCTAGCCTCAAGGTTTTTGGATGCCTTCTCCATATACTCAGCCATCCTGGAGCGGAGACCAAGTACATAGTCCACTATGTCTTGCTTGGGTTTTTTGAGAGGTAACTCCCATCCTTCCCTCACCAGACATAGGGGTCCTCTTACAGGGTGCCCAAACAACAATTCAAAGGGGCTGAAGCCAACACCTTTTTGTGGGACCTCTCTGTAAGCAAACAGAAGGCAGGGCAGAAGGATATCCCATCTTCGCCTGAGCTTCTCGGGTAATCCTTTGATCATGCCCTTTAGGGTCTTGTTGAATCTCTCAACGAGCCCATTGCATTGTGGATGATAGGGAGTGGTGAACTTATAGTTGACACCACATTCCTTCCACATAGCTGTCAAGTATCCTGACATGAAGTTTGCACCTCTATCAGATACTACCTCCTTAGGAAACCCCACTCTGGAGAAAACTCCAAGTAAGGCCCTGGCCACAACAGGAGCTGTTGTGGTCCTAAGTGGAATTGCCTCTGGGTACCTGGTGGCATGGTCCACCACCACCAGTATGAATCTATGCCCAGATGCTGTAGGGGGATCCATTGGTCCAACAATGTCAATCCCAACCCTTTCAAAGGACACCCCCACCACAGGTAATGGTATTAGGGGGGCCTTTGTGGTACCACCTGCTTTGCCACTTGCTTGGCAGGTTACACAGGAGCGACAAAACTCCTTTGTATCTTCTGACATGTGAGGCCAGTGAAAGTGACAGACAAGTCTGTCCCATGTTTTGTTCTGGCCTAGGTGTCCTGCTAAGGGAATATCGTGTGCCAAGGTAAGAAGGAAGCCCCTAAACTGCAGAGGTATGACCAACCTCCTGGTTGCACCAGGCTTGGGGTCTCTACCCTCTGAATAAAGGAGCCCATCATCCCAATAAACCTTATGGGTACCTTGAGCATTCCCAGCAGCCTGCTGTCTGAGGGGTTCACGAGAAGGACAGGATAACTGAGCCTGCCCCAAGTCTGCCCTAGAAGGTCCCCCTGTCCCCAGAAACTCAACCTGATCAGGTTCAAGCTCTATAGGGACAGTTCCTTCAGGGGTCTCAGAATCATCTTCCTGTGAAGGCTGATCCTCACTTGTAGGCATTTGGGAAGGCACAGCCTTTACCCTCCTGTTCCTTGTCTTGGAAGGTACTTGGTCCATTGTTCCAGGATCCAAGACCTGAGGTTCAGAGAGGCACTTTTTGGCCTGTGACCTGGTCACAGCAAGGACATGTGATGATATCCCTAACATCTCTGCATGAGTCCTGTACTCAACTTCTGACCATGGAGAGCTCTCCAGGTCATTGCCCAACAAACATTCTACTGGGAGATCAGCACTAACCACAACTCTTTTTAGGCCAGTTACCCCTCCCCAGGAAAAGTTAACAATTGCCACACTATGTGTAGTAGTGACATTGCTGGCATTGGTCACCAGGTAATTATCACCTGGTATGTATTGTCCAGGGTCCACAAAGCTAGGCGTCACCATAGTGACACTGGCACATGTGTCCCTGTATGCTTGAGCCACTTTTTCATTAATTAAAGGTGTCTGTCTGTACTTGCCCAAATTATTGGGACTGACAGTAGGGGAAAAATCCATCTCCCCATCACAAATCAGAACAGCCTGTGTGGGGATTCTGACTAGGTCAGCATCTCCATCAGTTCCCAAGGTGATACCCACTACCCCTTAGTCTGTGGACCAACACTGCCAACTGTACTAGTGAGTGCAGGTGCCTTAGGGGCTGCAGTGTTGGGGGCTCCACCCTTTTTACAATCACTTGTCCAGTGAGTGGTGTTTTTGCAAAAGCTACACCAGGGTTTTCTTTGACCTTCTTTCTTCTTCTTCTTGGAAGTTTGGGACCCACCCTCAGTATTAGTTTGGGGCCCTGTTGAAGACTTCTGGTCTTTAGCTTTCTGCTCTCCACCCTTCTGGTCTGTTTTCTTTTGGTCACCACCCTGGTTCTGGTTCTGGTTCTTTTGCTTAACTCTGGTTCTAACCCATTTGTCTGCCCTCTTTCCCAATTCTTGGGGAGAGGTTAGATCTGAGTCAACCAAATGTTGATGCAACTGCTGGTTCTGACAGTTATTTAAAATCTGTTCTCTCATAAGCAAATTGTACAATCCTTCATAGTCTGTAACCTTACTTCCCAGCAACCAACCCTCCAGAGCCTTAGTGGCACATTCAACAAATTCAGACCAGTCCTGAGTCTGTGTCTTCTGGGTGTCTCTGAACATTAACCTGTACTGTTCAGTGGTTAAGCCTAACCCATCAATCAGAGCACTCTTCAGGACCAGGTAGTTTCTAGAATCCCCATCACTAACTGTGAGGAGTCTGTCTCGGCCTCTACCTTCAAAGGAGAGCCACAAGATTGCTGCCCACTGCTCCTGAGGGACCTGCTGTACTTTGCAAGCTCTCTCAAGTGCAGTCATCCATTTGTGGATATCATCCCCAACTTTGTAGGGGGGCACAATCTTACTCAGGTTTCTATTGTCATAGGACCTGTCTTTATCCTTAGGGATAGTGCTGCCACCAGTGGATTCTAATCCACTCTCTCTAGGCTGCCTTGCTCTAGCAAGTTTCTCTTTGGCCAGGGCAACCTCTAACTCTTGCCTCTGGATCCTAAGTTCAGCCTCTCTCATTTTGGCCTCATGTTCCCTTCTCTGAGGGCTAGTCAACTCCCTTCTGGAGTTGCCATGAGAACCTCTAGAAACATGGGAAGTATTGGACTCACCTGAGTGATTCCTTCTCCTCCTATGCTCCTGGTTAAGTCCATTTGGGGGTCTGAATGGGTTGGACCCACTTTCAGTCCCAAATAAGCTTAGGTTAGCCTGGTTAAGCCTGCTGACTAACACCTGGCTATTTCTACCATCATCAGAATCACTTTCTTCCTCCTCCTCCTCCTCTTCCTCTTCCTCAGGCTGAGTATTCCCAGTGGTCTGGTCTTCCTCATCTATCTGGATGACAGGGGCAGGGGCATCAGGGTTATCATCTTCAGTGGGAGAGCCTCCCTCTCCAGTCCCTGAGGGGCCTGGTTTGGGGGTCTTTAGATCTTCAGACTGGTCTAACAGCTCTCTGAGGTGTCCTGCTGTAGGAGTAGGACCTGTTTTGATTCCTCTCATGGAACACAGTTGCCTCAGTTCCTTAAATGGAAAGATAGCAAATTTGGATGGTGCCCTTGGAGGGTCACTCTCAACAGAGATGGATCCAGTGGATCCCTCTGCTCCAGACATTGCTCTAGTGTGGTGGATGTGTTGCAATCTACCTACACTTGTGTTTTCCTACAAAACCTATCTAGTAGTTGTAGTCAGGGTGTGCTACTCCCTATCCTCTACAACAACTAAGTTCAGTAGAACTTAAGTATATCTAGTCTGGTTTTAGTGTACCTATCAGGTACCTGTATGATCTTTCAAATGATACTTTCAAAGATTGTAATGGTAAAACAACAGCAAGCTCAAATCCCAATCCGCTGCTCACCAATGTGAGAAGTTGGCCTGGTATATGATGCTCACTAGTTCTAGTGATCACCTTGTACCATGCCAAGCAACCCTTATGGTGCAGGTTGTAAAGTCAACCTTATAGACAAGCTATCCTAGGGGTAGCATGGACTAAGCAGTCTTAGGCTAAACTCTGTAAAGGCATGTGAAGCAAGCTGTTTTACCATACACAATCCCTTAAATACCAAATGAAAGGACACCACACAGATATATATTGAAAATATATATAGATTTATTTCTACAAATAACCCTGATACTCTTTATGAGCACAGAAGCAAATGCGTTAAAACAAAACACAGTTTAAATACACAAAAGTTGCATAATTATGGATGAGCCCTAGGGGCCACCTAAACCATATACTAAAATAGTGGTATAAGAACCACTATGGGGAAAGTGAAGAGGCCTAGGGCCTGGGGAATCGCTGGAGCTGTTCGGGACTAGCAGTGAAGAAGTCGGGAAAGGCCCGCGGGACTCGGGTGCAGTGCGGAAAGTGCCCGCTTTACCAATGCAATGTCAATGGTGCGTAAAAGTTACAAAGTTAGTTATTAAGGAACCTTCCGAGTGACCTAGAAGGATGAAACTTTAGACACAGACACTAGAGGTGTATACCAGTGTGGGAACACCGGCGTTGCTGAGTTACCTCACCCACAGGAAGCGGGTGCACAGGGTCGAAGTAGTGTCGGGTTTCGTCACGCAGGTCGATGGTGCTTGGAGCTGAAGATGCTGCAGGCGGCTCGAGGTGAAGAGTTCCGGTGGATCCAAGGGTGGATCTGAAGAGGTGAAGACCTGAAAGCAGAGGGGACAATGTTCAAAGTCACTAGCCAGTGACTACCGTGGAACCAGACTGGAACCAGGCGATGTTGGGTGCAAACAGGCGTTGAGGTGTAGCTTCTCTCTGCAGCCACGTAGACACGAGGGGTTGAGGACGTCCAGGAGTCGATCACGAGCTGTCCCACGCAGGCTTCTCGCTGTTGGTGGTGTTGGCAACTTGATTGGAGCAAACAGGCCTTGGCTAAATCAAGCCACGCAGGAATCAAAAAAGGCTTGTTACTCGGACCAGCAAGGTCAGAGCAGGTGCTCCCTTTTACAGGAGCGAGGGCAATTCTAGAGCAACCAGACCCGCAGTGTAAGTTGAAAGTTTCGTCACCAAGATGGCCGCTAGCCACATGGCAAGTGGACGGGATGGCGCGTCAAGTGGCACGGTGCAAAAGGGCCCCACGCAGATCATGGAGATGCTGGGGGGCTGATCTTCGGTGCAAGGGTTGCTCGAGGTTGGGGCTTCTCAAACCCCAAAGCACAGCATCGAGGGTGCCTCAGGTGCTGTGCAGTCAGCTTCTCGGGGGTCTTTTAAGAGGTCCGGTCCCATGTCTCTCGGTGCCTCCATGGGTCCCTTCTTTGCAGGGACTGTGGATCGGGCTGTGAGAAGTCTGGGAGTCTGGGTCTTGTCAGGCTCTGGGCTCGGGCTCCGGCGGGAGGCGGCGGCAAAGCAGACGTTGAGTTGCTGGTTGGTGCCTGTGTTCACAGGGTGGTCACTCCTTGGCCACAAGGGAGATTCTCTTCCGTCTTCTGTGCAGCAGAATGTCGAAGTCCAGTCTTCTTCTGTTTTTCAAGTTGATTCAGGATGATCTGAAGTCTCAGGACACAGCTCCCACTCTTATTCGAATCTGGGGGGCCGGATCACCTACTAGGTCCCTCCTCTGGGTGGAACCAGGAAGGGGGGTGGTTACACCCCCTTTCCTTTGTCCAGTTTCGCACCAGGACTGGGACTGGAAAGCCCAAGCACCGGTTTGAACTGCCCTATGCACAGGGACACCTTGTGTGCCCCAGGCATGTCTGATTCTATTCAGCCCTGTCCTACCCAATACACAAAATCCTGTCTGGGGTGGTGCTAGCACCTCCCCAGGCAGGAACCCCTTTGTCCAAGCTGCCCTCGCTGGAAGGACTCCCAGTAGCAGGAGGTCAGACTTGTGTCTGTGGTGGCAGCATCCATTTTGTGATGCTGAGGCTCTGTTTAACTTTAACCGGGTTCAGGCTAGGTACATGTCGTGTCCCTCTAGAAGGGTGGAATGCTACCCCCGTCGCCAGAACTGGCGAGGGGGTAGTATTCCAATTTGTATGACACCTTACTCGACATGTTTTGATAAAGCCAAACCCAAGATAGCATTTAACCGCGAGGTTCATAATGCACTTAAGACTATATGGTATGGCAGTATCATGAAACAGCTAAAGGACATGGTTCCGAAAGCTGCAGACAGGCTCAGCTCATGCCAGAGCACCATCTCACATATTTCCAAGCACTCTGCCTCCAGGATTGATGAGGCCTTCCATAGGAGTGACTGATAGGAACATATGTGTCCATTTTAGGTTAGGTATAGGTATACTACACCTAAGTAAGGGGTGGTTACACCGACTTACCCCAGCTGAGTGATCAGCCAGTTATGTAAAAATATGGAGGCCAGGCCAGGGGTGGCATAATACATGCTGCAGCCTCTGGTAGGCCTTGGAAGCACCTATGCCCTGGGTACCTGGGTACACTGTTACAGGGGCCAATAAGGTGAACCATTTCCAATGTCGTTATGCACCTAAAGTACATGGGTAACAATTGAGAGAGAGAACAGCAGGCTGTGGGTCTGATTAGCAGGCCCACAGCCACATTAAGTCATAAACCAGTGAAGCAAAAAGCAACAATTTGGGGTGACCATAGGATAGCAGACCCTACTCTCCTACAGTATGGATACTGACTGGGGAATTGTAGGCCTGAAACACAAGTGAAAAGGTATTTAGATAACTACATGCATACTGCATAGGAGTTTAAAGCAGTCCATGTCCTAAGGCCTGGCTCGCAGCATGAATACATAGATACTGACTGAATGATTAGAGTACTACAAGGAAATACACTGGGTGAATTTATAATTGGTTGAGTTTTACTTTGCTCAATGGATTAGTACATGGTAATGAAAGAGTCACAATGGGATTGCAAGAGCAGTCACAAGGGGTTTGCTGGAGTGTATGGATACTGGCTGGGGAATTGTAGGCCTGAAACACAAGTGAAAAGGTGGTTAGACCACTATATGCATAGTGCATAGGAGTTTAAAGCAGTCCATGTCATAAGGGCTGACTCACTGCATGAGTACATGGATACTGACTGAATAATTAGAGTACTACAAAGACACATAAAGTTACCAAATGCTTCTCTCACAATGGTTCACAAATGCACACAGACTCACAGTGTGATTCTAGACAACCAACACTATTCTCTAGTGTAGAAAAGTTAAGTTCACTGGACACATTCCACATATTTCATTACTGCTCTTTATAGTAGACACCTGACACATGATCAAATACATAAGCAATGGCTGCTTTCAAATTCTACCAAAACTTATCAACAGGATACATGTTTAACCAGTTATGTATCTGCAAACACCTGAAGTACCCAAATGCATCTCTAAAAACAGTCCCAAAAGTATACAGACTCACAGTGTGATTCTAGACAACCAACACTATCCCTTGGAATTTATCAAAACACATTTACTGATCTTGAAAAAGTAAGATGGCAGCACATATTCCACATATTTCAATACTGCATTTTAGAGTCAAAGCCTAACTCATTTTGCAAATACATAAGCAATGACTACTTTCTAATTCAACCAAAACTTGACAACAAAATAGATTTTTAAGCAGTTGTGTCTCTGCAAGCACATAAAACACCCAAATGCTTCTTCCACAATGTCTCACAAATGCACACAAATTCACAGTGTGATTCTAGACAGATAACAGTATCCCTTGGACTTTAACAAAAAAAATGTACTAGTGTGGAACAGGTGGGAAAACTGCACACATTCCACATATTTTAGAACTGCACTTTACTATGGAAGCCTGACTCATTTTGCAAATACATAAGCAATGACTGGTTTCTAATTCTACCAAAACTTGAGAACAGGATAGGTTTTTAAGCAGTTTTATGTCTTCTAGACAAGCAACACTATCCCTTGGACATTACCAAAAATCATTTACTATTCTGGAAGAGGTAAGATGACTGCACATATTCCACATATTTTAGAACTGTAGTTTAGTGTGGAAGCTTGATTCATTTTGCAAATACATGAGCAATGTCTGGTTTCTAATTCTACCAAAACGTGAGAACAGCATACATTTTTAAGCAGTTATGGGACTACAGACACATGAAGTATCCAAATGCTCCTGTCACAATGGTTCCCAAATGCACACAGACTCACAGTGTGATTCTAGACAAGCAACACTATCCCTTGGACTTTACCAAAAATCATTTACTAATCTGGAAGAGGTAAGATGACTGCACACATTCCACATATTTTAGAATTGTAGTTTAGTGTGGAATCTTGACTCATTTTGCAAATACATAAGCAATGACTGGTTTCTAATTCTACCAAAACTTGAGAACAGCATACGTTTTTAAACAGTTATGTATCTGCAAGCACACAAAGTATCCAAATGCTTCTATCACAATAGTTCCCAAATGCACACAGACTCATAGTGTGGTTCTAGACAAGCAAGAGTACTCCCCGGACTTAACCAGGAAAAACACATTCATCCTATTAAAAACAAAGACACCACATACAACGCCTCACAAATTAATAACTCACCTTTCAAATTGATTTGTAGATTAAGAAGTATGTCAGTCACACACCAGAATTTCTTATTCAGAATCTCTGGACTGCACTGCTCTTATCAAAACTAAAAAATGGCAAAGTTTCCCTCTCATTCTGCTCATATATACATGTAAATATAAAATCACATTGCTTCCCACATTAATTTAAAAGCTAACACACATTTCTATTGGTTACACATTTCAACCCTTTCCAATTGACATATGTTTGAAACCTACCCCCAATCTGCCTACTGCCTGTTACCATAGTAATAGTTCATGGAACACTCAACTGAGCACACAGGTCACAAGTTTACAACACAATGGTGCTAATCCAAACAGCAAGTGTGCTTGACTTTTCAAAATATCAGCTTATCTTATATAATGTTCATTTCAAACACTTTTTCTTAACCAATAAGAAACATGCTTTTAAAAAACAGAAACATGCAGCCTACTTTTCAGACTAGAATGTTGTCAAAAAGCCAATCATTTCTTTTTGTTTTCAAAACTGCATCTTATCCACCATTTTAGAAAAATCTTACTTCTCAAACTGCCGTTTCACATACAGACACCTTCTGAGTGCATCCAGACCTCCTTTCAAGATGCTTAGAGTGTGGATTGTGGGACACTGCTATATTTTCTGGAGCCAAAGGTATGCAGAAAACAAAGGCATTGACAGAGACCTAGCTTTGCCAAATGTAGACATTAAATGGATTGGACAGAGAGGGTTAAAGTGGTACCAATTGATGCCATTGGTTAAATCCTTTTTGCATCTCCAACACCCTGACCTCATAATTGTACACTGTGGTGGCAATGACCTGGGCACTTTGTGGTAGGTCTGGAAATGCTTATGAAGGACACCTTTGGAGAATTTATGTAACTTTTCCCCCAAACTGTCTTTGTCTACTCCAACATATGCCAAAGGCAGAAATGGAACTGGTCCAATCAATTTTGTCCACAGATTGAGAAAGCTAGGAAACATGTCAATAAATCTGTTTCTGCTTTTCTCCGAGATTATAGGATGGGGTCCATTTACCACAACAATCTGCGTTTCAATATGGATGGTATCTATAGGAGAGATGGTGTACATTTTACAGATGAGGGTAACAGAGTCTTCCTCTTGAACTTTAGACTCTGTATAGGTACTTACTTATTGGTAACAAAATCTCTCAATAAACACAACAGCTGTTTTTAGATCCACCCAAGATCTAAACACACAAGCTTAATGTATCTGAAAAATATTACTTTTTTTTGCTTTTAGTCGAGCACCCGACGTGTTAGAATCATGCACCCAACGTGACAAGATCGGGCACCCAACGCTATGGAGTTGCACACCCTACAAGTTAGGAATCGTGCACCCAGCACGTGCACACCAGGGGGCCACACAGAATGCCGTGCTGGGTGCGCGATTCCTAAATTTACTGTAAAAAATAATAGCACCTATCACTAATTTCAATTCTCCCCGGGTACTCCATCCCCCGGGTCTCCTATATAACTTTGGGGACCATGGGGGGAGCCCCAATGCCCCCACGGTCCCAGCCAGCTCCCCGGTTCCTTCTGGAGCCGGCATTGCTTTTCCACATGGGGAGCTGCTAACATGCAGCTCCCCGTGTGGAAAAACAATATGCTTTGGATTTTGAAAGAGAGAGTAGGATTCCCTGCTCTCTCTTTCATAATCCAAACAAAGTTTGCTACAGAAGGTCGGGAGCCGCAAGGCTCCAGCCCAGCCATAGCAAACAGCAGTGTCCCAGAGGTGGGTACCCCGAGACACTGCAGGAACTGGCCCTGGGGGGTGGCGGTCCCCAGGGCCATCACAGGGCTCCAGGAGAGGGGCCATGTGGCCCCACTCCCACAAAACACAAAACCACAGGGGTGGTGGTTCCCCGGGGATGGGGTGGTCATTGAGCTCCCTCACCCATGTATTTTGCTGGGGAGACCTTTGAGCCCCCCTATCATTTATTTTGTAGCCCCGGGGGGTGGTGGTCCCCGGGTCTGGGGAGCCCCTCTGGGCCCGCCATAAAATGTAAAACTTTTGCCCCCGAGATTTGGACCCCCAGGGGCTAATTACTAACCTGCGCTTTGTTTTAATTTTTTTTTTTTTACAGCAGGATCCGCGCACCCTGCGCACATTTAGCCGTTTACCCTGTCCCTTTATATGTTTTGCACACTTGTTCCACTCACTTCTGCAGCCTCGCTTCTACTGAGGCACAAAATGGCTGCCGACACTTCCTGGTTTCGAATGTTGACAACCACTTGACAGCCAATTAGCATTCAGCGCGTGATCGGCATGGTGCTCTTAGGGTGCGCTCAGGTGGTGCGCATCCTGCGAAGCCATAGATACATATATGTACTTTTAATTGTGATTTTCTCAGGAACTACTGAACTGATTTATACCATTTAAGCAAATGGCATGAGTCTGAACTAAGGACTACCACTTTGCCAAATTTGGTGTAATTCCGTTCAGCCGTTCGGGCTGTAGCCGTGATGAACGGTTCCTATGGAAAAAGGTATGGAAAAACATGTTTTATGACCCCCCCATTTTTCTCTGCCCCCACTTCATGAATCACCCCAAAACTTTCAGGATAGAAGTAGACCAGAGAGACCCACCAGTTTTGAAAATTTCGCGAAGATTCGTCAACCGGCGCCAAAGTTATTCCAAATAGAATGTTGCGGATTTCCTATGGATAATAGGACCTAACTATAACTACCTACTGGCAACCGCTAGTAGGTAATATATATGAATCACCTAGCTTGAGTAGTGTAGTTCCAATAGTACCCTGTCATGCAGGACCTAGGCTGTTTACAGATAATATATACCCTGGGTCTGGTGGCAGACTGACTCTGTACTCCCCCCTGTATATGTTAGCCTAGAGGTGAAAGGTTTAGTCCATAATAGGCCGCAGTCCTTGTAAGGCGTGATGTATTGCCGGCGCCGGCAATGCTGCTTCTTCTGCCTGTACCCGCCTAGTATATTCTAGAGATGAGCTCACTCGACTCGATCATCGCTCTAATTTGAGCGGTCGATCTGATTCCACTGCCAGTCGCTCGGAGACGTTGTCCTGCGGCCTGCTTAATGTTAGATCTCTTAGCAAGCATCATGTGGAAATTGCACTCCTCATCGAACTACATGAGCTTGATGTGCTATTCCTGACGTAGACCTGGACCAGAGCTGACAGTGTGGTGGAACTGGGCCTAGCCTGTCCCCCGGGTTATAAAATTAGGCATAACCCCCATGTAGGGAATCGAGGTTGGAGATTAAGGAAGTCCCGGGTTTTGAACTGATGGGCTTTTCCTTAAAAGGTCAAGGAGGAGTCTTGCACTCAGGGCTGTTGTGTTACAGACCTCCTGGCAATGCTTTGTCAGCCTTACCTGAGCTGGTTGATCTCATTTATGATCTCTCCAATACTCATGCTAGGCTACTAGTTCTGGGGGACTTCAACTTGTGGCCTAATGGGCCCTCAGATTCAGCTTATAGAGACCTGTGCCAGGCCTGCTGCAATATACACCTACAGCAGCTGGTGCTCTCCCAGACTCATTTAAAGGGTCATGTTCTAGATTTAGTTTTTGCGGATGATAATCAGGTTATGATTAGGGACATAATTCCCCAATGTTGGACGGACCATGCTCTTATTCTTTTCACCCTACTCCTTCCTGCTGACACTTTGAGGAGTGGCAACACGAGAGCTACTACCAAACTTAGTAGGCAATGGTCCAGGCTTTTGAAACATTCTAGCCTACCAATCCTGCTATCAGGGGGATTTACCTTGGGAGGAAATGTGGAGGAGAGCTATGCGAACCTCTGCCAACAAATCACAGATTCTTTGGATAAAGTGGCCCCCTTGCGGAAGGCAAGGGACAGGTCCAAACCTGCCATGCCTTGGTATTCCAAAGACCTCCTCCAGATGAAACTACGGTGTAAGCAGGCGGAAAGAGCCTGGAGGAAACAGTATCTTCAGCCTGACAAAGTCTTCTTCAAACAGGCACTTCTGGAATACAAAGCGCAAATCAAGTGCGCCAAAGCCAAGTTTCTTGAGGAGACGTTGAAGCAGGCAATGAATAAGTCTCAGACCCTGTTTAAAATCGTTAAGAACCTCTCTCATCCTGCCTGTGCCACTGATAACATCCCGGTCTCTCAGTCCTTATGTGACTCCTTGGCAATGGCCTTTGAGGACAAGATTGCCACTATTTTGAGCAGCCTTTGTGATCCAGCTACTCCTCGCTCTCAGCCTCTGTCTGACTCGGCACCTTTATCTATCTCTGGGGCCTACGAGGAAGCCGGGAGGCAGGTACGGCTGGATAGTTTTCCTCCCCCTTCCTATGAGGATTTCTGCCTCTTGGCTAAAGGCGTGTCCTCGGGATCTCACATGGACCCGTTGCCTCACAGACTTTGGAAGGAGTTCCATGAGGAACTCTTTCCCCCTCTCTATGCTATCTGCTGCCAGTCCCTTAGCACCGCCACGGTTCCCGAATGCTGGAAATTGGCTGTGGTCTCCCCTCTTCTGAAGAAGGCAACGTTGGACCCTACATGTTTGGCAAATTATCGGCCAATTTTGCTGCTTCCCTTTCCCATTAAGATCCTGGAGAAATTGGTTACCAAACATCTGTCCAGCTTCCTGGAAACCAATATCTGTCTGACGTGGCCCAATTTGGCTTCAGGCCAGCTCATGGCACTGAGTCTGCATTAGTGGTCGTCCTGGATGATCTTCGCTTGCGAGTCGACTCTGGTCGGGCAGCCTTTTTAGTGCTGCTCGATATGTCGGCCGCGTTTGATATGGTCAGTCACGCTATCCTCGTTAGTAGACTGGAGGAAATCGAGGTGGCCGACCTGGCTAGGGACTGGCTGGTTTCCTATCTTTATGATAGACACCAGGTAGTGGCCTTGCCGCCTTATAGATCTGGCATTAAAAAAGTGGGGCAAGGGGTGCCTCAGGGGTTGGCTATTAGCCCTATTTTATTTAATCTTTATCTCCGCCCTCTGGTCAGGCTGATCAAATCCTTTGGTATTTCGGTCATCATTTATGCTGATGACACGCAGCTTATTTTTTCCTTTGAGGGTAGTGATGCCGTGTCTCAGGAGACTTTCCATCACTGCATGACAGCCACTGCGGACTGGCTGCGTCGAAACTTTCTTCAGTTTAACAGCTCTAAAACTGAGGTGCTGCATTGTTCCATGGATTGTACCCCTCATCCCCTGCCGGCGGACTTTTGGCCCACTTCCTCCCAGCGTACAGTTGCGCGGCAGAGTCCGCCCGCAACCTGGGTGTTATGTTTGGACCAAATTTACAGCTGGACGCGTTTGTAAATAAAACAGTCGCCACATGCAAGATGCTGCTTCGCACGCTGCGCAAGATCCTTCCCATGCTTCCGGTCCAAACCAGACCAGAGGTAGTGCGCAGTATCATTTTAAGCAGGCTTGATTACTGCAACGCACTACTTCTGGGCGCTCCTGGCACCTTGATTGCTAAGCTGCAGCGAATACAGAACATGGCAGCCAAGTTGGCCCTTTCTTGGTTACGCTCTGCCTCCTCCTCTTTAGCGCTAATAGATCTCCACTGGTTGCCTATCCACCAGCGCATATGTTTTAAAGCTTCTTGCATAGTTTTCAGGGCCCTTCATGGTCAGGGGCCTGTCCCGCTGCAAGAGTTTTTTTCTTGGTACATGCCAGCCAGACCTCTGCGATCTTCGTCGGCATGTTTGGCGGCAGTCCTTAGAATTCAGAGGATTCGGATGGGAGGCCGTTCCTTTGGATTTACTGCGGCCAAACTTTGGAACTCCTTACCTTTGCTCTTAAGGAGCGCTGGGGAACTTACCTCCTTTAAAAAAGGATTGAAATCCCACCTTTTTCCTAGTGCAGTTTAACATCGTGACAGTGTAACATCGTGTATGGTCTAGAAGAGTCAAAGCGCCAGGATACCCTTTGGGTGACAGTCAGCGCTATAAAAATATGCAATACATACATACATACATACATTTATAAGGCATTTTGTCCTTATTTGGAGTTATGTCCTTATAAGGTTTGTTCATATGAAATAACGGGAGCTAAGTAGGGAAAGTGTTCCCTGGACCTATATTAGGGTACCGATATGACATTTAACACCTGTTCTTACATGAGCTGCAATGAGCTAATTAATACGAATGAGGTGGTTTTGTGTGTTCCATGTAGAGGTAACACGAAGTCCCTATATCATTCCATCCCCCATTTACCATTCCATTCTCCTTTCCCTTTCGTGTGATTAGTTGAATGGTCCTGTACCTGTCCATCCTCTTCTTTGGTGGAGAAGTTGACTGAGAGAACATTGTGAATGTGCAAATGTGTGACTGCTCCTTGACTGGCAAATGCTATGCTGTGCATGGACAGTCATGTGAAAGCCATGCTCTTGTACTGGAGAATCATAGCTGACGTCCACCTTTCTGCCCTGATTTTGACAGACTTATCCCAAGTTCCCTGCAGTTTTCCATGGACATGTTCCACAAGCTTTAACCTGACCAAATGTATCCATGAGAAACCCTGAGTGCAGTAGTGTTACTTTGGTTGCAATACCCGTTAAATCAGAAATTTTGTTTTTGTGCAAAATCAAATGTACAACAAAACCTGCAATGAAGGTGTCTGTGGTGTCACAATGAAGCCACTATGTGATGTTCAGGCCTTGCTGATATGAAATTTGAGCTCTAATTTATAATGAGTTCTACTTTGTAAATGACATTCTATATTTGGAATGAGAATTCTAATTAGGAAATAAAAAAATTCCATTAAAATGCAGTTAGGAACCACACTGCGAATTTTGATAGTCAGAACTATGTTTGGAATGCAAATTCTACCCTTGGAATGCCGCTTGTGCAAAACATAAAATGCTTTTTCAGGTTCAAGCAGCAGGTGTGTATGATGTCTAAGGTTCATTTTGTGAGTAGTAATGAGCAGATTCTAAGGCTACAGTTTTGTTGGGCACCTTGTCTCCCCTGGGTACCCATACTACATTCTATTGACTGAATGGGTGCAATGCTCTTGAAGCTGTGTAGAGTCACACAAGGAGTCTATGGCAAGCCAGACCAGCAGAAAGGCATTCACACAGATGAAGACTCAGAGTCCAGTCATAAGGCCACTGTCAGGCTCTGCTAGTCAGTGCAGACGAAAGATGCAGGGAGTCATCTAATTCGTAGATCCCACCCTGCCATTTGAATACCTGAATCACACCTGTGAAATGGGCAAAGCAGTAAGAAGGAAACAGAATGAAAAGCTGTGCACTCCTGTGCAGTGCACTATGCCTATCTCACCAGCGCCTTTACAGATTCTGTTACGATGAGTTTGAAGGACATTTTTTTTGGGCAACGACATTGAAAGATGACTATTGTTAATTATTGACCACTGTGGCTACAATATCTGTAGAATAATCAAGACAAAGAGATATTTTAAAACAAATCTTCTAACAGCTTCTGTCTGTCTAGGCATCGTCAAAATAAAAGTCTGTACGCAAATAAGAGAACACAGGAAACCTTAATAATTAGTTCATTGTGACTGACTTCCTTCCCTCAATCTTTTGGTTCTGTGATGTCATGTTACAGACGGGCTTACACCTATCAACATAATGTAACACTGGTCTCTCCATGCAGCCTTGAGTGCTATCAGCGTTTCAGTCAATCCCATGTGTCATCGAGAACATGGCGGCCGAGTGAACACGTCGGATGCGGCTCTGTGAAGTGTTCAGCCGCCCGCTATGCGTAAGCACTTTAAATGATCTATGTCTACCTAATCCTAATGTATCAGACTCAATTCTAAAAGCTAAAAATGTAACGTTCCCACCTAAGACGCCGCCTCATTAATGAGCCTCCCCAGCGGCTCCCGACTCCTGCCTGCCTGCCTGTTTCTGCCGACCCACGCTGCACCGCGGTCGCCCTGGAGCTCAGGAAGAGCCGCAGGGCAGCAGCGAGAGGCAGTGAACGGAGGCAGTGGGAGTACCGGGAGATTCAGGCGCTGCAATCTGGGGAAGCCAGCTGAGGAGCCTGTCGGTGGAAGAGCTTCAGGAGTACCTAGCAAAGAGAGGTAGGGGGGATAAAGTGGAGGTAAGCCTGGACAAAGATTTGGGAGGGCAAACAGTAGATAAGCCCCAAGGGGGAAGCGAGGGGTTACTAGGGGGAGGTGAAAGTAAAAATAAAAATAAAAGCAATCAAGAGCAGTCTCCCGTTAGCACTCTAGCTTTTGAAGAATCAGTGCAAGAACCAGCGCAGAAGATACAAAATCTCCCCCCCCCCCTAGGGAGAGAATAAGGCTGGAAGTTTAAAAAAAGGGGTAGAAAAAAGAAAAAGAAAGCAGTGCTACTAGACCCCAAGCTTAAAGATACTCCCTCTCTATGCTCATTCTTCAAGGTGCATCCGTCTATTCTTAGTCTAAAACGGCCCCCTTTAACTAAAGAAGAAGGCTATTAAAACAACGGGGGAGTGCCATTGAGGACGCAGTAGATTCCAGATTCCCCAATATGGAGAGTGGGGATCAGGATAATGAGCTTAATGAGCCTAATGGGCTTAGTCGGCTTAACGGAGGTACAAAGGGTCGTACTCGAGACTCCCAGGGCATACAGGATGAGGTTGAGGTGGAGAATGGTGGATATGGGGGAAACATTGTGGATAATACAGAAGCACCAAACCTATCAGATACAATCACAACCGCCCCCGGAGTTAGGGACCCAGTTGGTCCAATTGCTCCATCTCTGGAGACAGGGGTGGGTTCTCCTGGGTAAGAAGGGTGGGGGAGGGGGGACGAGGGGGCAAAGGGTAGGGAGCATTTGGAAAAAATAAAAAAAATCCTCAAGATCTTCAGTTTTAGTGAGAGTAAAGAATATATGGCTATTCGGATCTTAACCTGGAATGTCAATGGTCTACGAGTAAACCGGCGAAGAGATAAATTAATCCAATACTTAAAAGACTTCCTGGCACACATCTTAGTTTTGCAGGAGACTCATCTGTTAAAAAAGGAATGTGTAGACCTTTTTGAAAAACAAACTTGGGTAGAATAAGTTTTCTGTTCCATCCTAAGTTGTGATATAAGAGGAGTAGCAGTAATAGTGAAAAAACATGCGAAAATATGGACAACAGAAAATAGAGTAGATAAAGGGGGAAGATGGATTATAGCAAAAATCAAGGTAAATGACAGGCCATTGACACTTTTGGATACTACGGCCCAAATTACGACGATTGCGAGCCCCTAACAAATCTTTTTGCTAACCTTTTGGATTTCCCCGATCCTATAATTATGGGAGGGGACGTTAATGTCGTGCTTAACCCTAAATTAGATAAATCTAGTAAATCTAGAACTACTCCAAACCCCTAAATCTCATAATCTATTAAAAGAGATGATGGCCCAACATACATTGTGCAACCTTTGGAGAGAAAGAGCAGGTACCACTCAGGGCATGTCTTTTCATAATAAGAAATATGGGAGCAGGTCTAGAATCGACTATTTTCTGATAGATTGGTGTTTTAGAGAACATGTTCTGAATATAGAATATAAGGCAGCTCATCTATCAGACCATTTAGCAGTTCTGCTAACATTGAAAGATAGCAGTAACGGCACAGAGAGAAGGTGGACACTAGACCGCACGATTCTAACCAATAGCGAATTAATGGAAAATCTTAAACAAGAGGTCATACAATTTATCGAGATCAATAGAGATACAGCCTTGAAAGGAATAGTGTGGGATACTTTAAAGGCTTCTGTAAGGGGAAAGATTACATCAATAACCTGTTATAGAAACAGAGTATATAAAAAAGAAATATCACAACTAGAGGAAGAGTTGAAGAGAATAGATAAGGAAATTAAAAGTACAGACTTAGAATAGAAAAAAATAGTTAGAAAAAGAGCAGGTACTAATGAAGAGCCAACTATCAGAGACCCTCCTGTAGTAGGAGGCCTCAGCAAGGCCTACCAGTGCTAGGGGTTCTCCCTTCACTGCACAGAGTCCTCAGACCAATAGGAAGAAGTTGGCACAGAAACTGGAATAGAAAAGACAGAGTTTATGAAACCTCATGAGGTGGAACTACATTCACACAGCACCCTTCGGTAATGTATGAAGTAGCACACTGAATGGAAGGAGTGTGGTCCTTTTATACCCACACAGGGGCTCAAAAGAAGGCGGTACAAGTACAAATGCTGGTTTTAGATACATATAAGGTCATACAGAAAATGCAGGGTCGACAAAGTAGGAGGAGCTAACAGCGGCTAGTTTCTAGTAAACACATCCTGACAGATGTAGATTGACAACAGCTGCAAGCTCAACTGAGAATGTGCGAAGGTGGAAGATGCTAAATATATCTAGTCTCTGAGCAGATTTCAAGAGCAGTTAACAGAGAGGTAGGACAGAACACATGGCGAGCACATGGTAGTACATGACATACAAAATGGCTGACAGAAATACAAAATGGATTCCACTAAGTGGTCATGATAATCTCTAAATACAGGATGGCTTCTGCTAACGCTGAACTCGTCACTACTAAATTACAACACTCCAAGCACGGATCAAAAAAAGGTGGGATGCTAGTAAACAAGCACCTTTTGAATACGGGGAGGGAGCTGGCAAACTCCTTGCCTGGAAAGCTAGGACAGAGCGAACAAAGAATAGAATTAAAGAAGTCAGAGAAGCTCAATCTGGCAATCTTTTGAGTAGTGAAGCGGAGATCAATGAGCCCTTTAAGGAATTCTTTGGTGATCTATATAAGGAGGGAAAAGATGACTTAGTAAATGAAGAGATAGATGGCCAGCTCTCGGAATGCTCAAAGCCTATAGATGCCAATCAAAAAAATAGTCTCAATCAAGAAATTATACAGGAGGAATTTGTTAATGCCATCCTAACCAGCAAAAAGGGTAAAGTGGCCGGTTCAGACGGTATACCAACGGACCTATATAAAATCTTAGTAGAGGCAGTGTCTCCCGTGTTGACAGTTGTGATGTATGAGATATTAGGCCAGGGTAAAAGTCTACCAAAGTCATGGAGTGAGGCTACAGTCTCCCTTATTTTAAAACCGGAAAAAGATGTAACAATATGTGAGTCGTATAGAATAATCTCTCTTTTAAACTCTGATTACAAAATTTTCACAAAAATCTTAGCAAATAGATTTTCAAAAATTGCAAGTAGTGTAATCCATGAAGATCAGAGAGGTTTTGTAAGGGAAAGATACCTACACAAACTCACGTATGAGCTTATAGGCGCAATCGATTTTGCAACATCCTTCAATATACCTTTAGCTATAATCACATTAGATGCATCTAAAGCATTTGATAAGGTGAGATGGTCTTAGCTATTCGCAGTACTAGAGAGATACAATTTGGGAGATGATTTTTGCAGAGTAATTAGGTTAATCTATGAAGAACCGGAAGCAAGGGTCCTAGTAAATGAAAGATTATCCACGCCCTTTAAAACATTTTAGAGGTACAAGACAGGGCTGCCCTCTCTCCCCCCTATTGTTTAATTTTGATATGGAGCCCTTTGCTTTTAAAATTAGACGTACAATTGATATTCCACAATTTCAGCAGGGAGACTTACCAGCAATTTTAAGTATAGCAACAAAATATGGAGAAATGTCGGGGTACTCAGTGAATGAAAGCAAGACAGAAGTGATGGTATGGAACCATGCAGGAAATAATTCCTTATTGAAAAAAGAGATAAGATATCTAAGTATCAGGCTATCTCAAGATATCAATTCAATTGCAGAGCATAATTTAAAAAGAGTGGTTACAAAAGCTGCTAAACTAATGAAGAGTTGGACACATCTTCCATTACCCTTCTCAGGTAGAGTTAGTTTAGTTAAGATGTCTATTCTACCAAAATTCACCTTTTTATTTGATTCCATTCCTCTCCATTTTGAAAAAACAACCATACAAAAAATACAACAAGATATAAATTATTTTATCTGGGGTAATAAAGGGGTTAGAATCTCTTGGAAAAAACTGACATCCAATACTATGCTTGGGATTTCCAATTAAAGAATTCTAGAATGCTTATAAAAATTCCATGATAGGTCGAATGTATACAGCCATGCTAAAGGAGGGCCAGATAGGTTCAGAAGGTTTTCTTTTTAAGGTTGGTGATCCCAATGTTTATTAAAAAGTTACGTTGAAAGTGCTACTATCAATGGCAAGAATATTGTATCAGATTAGACACCTTATGAAATTGGATTATTACTCATATTTTGACCCCATCTGTGAATCACCAGGTACCCCAGAATGTCTCAAGAACAAAATGGCAACACCAATCAAACTTGCTGATATTAAAATCTGGGGCAACTTAACTTTAGAAGGTAAGTTATTATCTTGGCATTACTTAAATGGGATAATGGCGGGAACTCTCTCTAAATTTAAATACCAGCAATTGAAAAGCTGGGAGCAAAGCAAAAAATCGCCATTAAGAATGGGAAATTCCCTAGAAGACCAACTGGTAACTAAATAACCAGGAAAAAAGGAAGTAGCATTATGGTACTGGCATCTACAGGATATTATGGACAGAGAATTCACCTTAGACAAAGATCTGTGGGGTGATCACTTGCAGCAAGAGAAGCTGCAAACCACCTGGCAAGTATGTATGCGCACACTTTACCAAATAGTAAAACCTGCATTTTTATGAAGTAACCACCTGTTTTCACTCCACAGGGTGTATATATCACCAGAGAAGTTATCAAAGATGAGGAAAGGAAATCAATCCAGCTGTGCTAAATGCGGGCTTAAAGATGCCTCGGATATACATATGCTTTATCAATGTCCCGTGATTGGTGATTTCTGGAGTAGAGTGGAAATGACAATATCAGGCATTTTGTGTCGGCATATAAAGGTAAGCCTACACAAGCAGTATTAGAGATATGTTGTTTTATGTAATACTCTTAGCCAGGAGAGATATGCCGAAAGTCAGGGCGTGTTTGCACACGTCACCTCAGGCCCAATCTCCTCCCTTCACCACTGTGTAAAAGCACCCTGTGGCCGTTTTAAGTTGGGAGATTAAGTCCCATTGAATCCTGAGGGTCCCTAGGGTCCAACTAACCCACTATGTACCTCTAGTAAGTGCCACAGAGCTGCGTTGCAGAGAGGTGAAAAAAGGGGCATGGCCTAGACCACCTCTCTGCAATGCAGCGCATGCCGCTTACTGGAAGCACCTGGTGAGCTAGTTGGCCCCCAGGAGTCCTCAGGATTGAAGGGGTAATTATTTCCCCAACTTAAAACGTGCCACAGGGCGTGTATGCACACGTCACCTCAAGCCCCGTCCCCTCCCTTCACCACTGTGTAAACACGCCCTGTGGCCATTTTAAGTTGGGATATTAAGTCCATTTGAATCCTGAGGGTGCCTAGGGTCTAACTAGCCCACTAGGTACCTCCAGTAAGAAGCACAGACCTGCATTGCAGAGAGGTGTAAAAAGTGGCACAGCCAGGACCACTGGTGGCCTAGTTAGCCTCCAGGGGCCCTCAGGATGGAAAAGGAATTATTTCCCCAACTTAATACACGCCACAGGGCGTGTTTGCACGTGTCCCCTCAGGCCCCGTCCGCTCCCTTCCCCACTGTGTAAACACGCTCTGTGGCCTTTTTAAGTTGGAAGATTAAGTCCCCTTGAATCCTGAGGGTCCCTAGGGTCAAATTAGCCCACTAAGTACCTCCAGTAAGCGCCATTGCAGAGAGGTGTAAAAAAGGGGCACCGCCTGCACCACCTCTGTGCAATGTAGCGCAGTGGCGCTTACTGGAAGCACGTGGTGGGCTAGTTAGTCCCCAGGGTCTCTCAGGATTGAAGGGTAATTATTTCCCCAACTTAAAACGTGCCTCAGGGCATGTTTTCACATGTCACCTCAGGCCCCATCCCCTCCCTTCACCACTGTGTAAACGCGCCCTGTGGCCGTTTTAAGCTGGGAGATTAAGCCCCCTTGAATCCTGAGGGTCTCTAGCAGGAAACTAGCCCACTAGGTACCTCCAGTAAGCGCCACAGAGCTGTGTTGCAGAGAGGTGTTAAAAGGGGGAATGGCCTCCGAACACCTCTCTACCATGCAGCTCCCTGGTGCATACTGGAGGTACCTGGTGGGCTAGTTGGCCCTCAGGGACCCTCAGTATTCAGGAGGAATTAATTCCCCAATGTACAACTCGCCAGGGGGCGTGTTTGCACAGTGGTGAAGGAAGGGGGCGGGGCCTGAGATGACATGTCTGCAAACACGCCCTGTGGTGCGTTTTAAGTTGGGGAATTAATTCCTCTTCAATCTTGTGGTTCCCTGGTGGCCAACTAGCCCACCAGGTACCTCCAGTATGCGCCAGAGAGGTGTGTTGCAGAGAGATGTTCAGAGGCCACGCCCCTTTTTACAACACTCTGCAAGACAGCTCCGTGGCGCTTACTGGAGGTACCTGTTGGGCTAGTTGGCCCCCAGGGACCCACAGGATTGAAGATCAATTAATTTCCCAACTTAAAACGCGCCACAGGGTGTGTTTGCACACATGTCAACTCAGGCCCCCGCCCCTTCCCTTCATCACTGTGCAAATGCGCCCTGTGGCACGTTTTAAGTTGGGGGATTAACTCCCCTTGAATCCTGAGGGTCCCTTGGGTGCAACTAGCCCACTAGGTACCTTCAGTAAGCGCCACAGAGCTGCGTTGCAGACACTTGTAAAAAGGGGCATGGCCTCAGAACACCTCTCTGCAACGCAGCTCCCTGGCGCATACTGGAGGTTCCTGGTGGGCTAGTTGGCCCCCAGGGACCTCCAGTATTCAAGGGGAATTAGTTCCCCAACTGCAAACACAACAAGGGGCACGTTTGCAGAGTACTGAAAAGAGGGGGTGTGACCTCCGGCGAGATGCCGGTCTTTTATTTTTGTATTTTTTAAGAAGGGGGCTGTGTGGCCCCCCTTTTTTCCTAATATTATTAGCCCTGGGGACCCCATCCCCCAGGTCCTGGCCCTTATTTTTTTATTATAAAAATTTGGAAGGGGGCCACTTGGCCCCCTTCCCAGGCCATAATCGGCCCCGGGGCTTGGCCATTTTCTTTTTTTTCTGTATTTGGAGGGGGGCTGCCTTGCCCCCCAGGCCATTTATGGCCCCGGGGACCCCATCCCCCGAGGCCAGCCTTTTTTTTTTCTTTTTTTGAGGAGGGAGCCATGTGGCCTCCCTCCCGAGCCACTAATAGCCCCACGGACCCCATTCCCCAGGGCTGGCCCTCCCCATTGGGGACCGTGGGGGGGTTCCCAATCACTCCACGGTCACGCCAGCTCCCCCCCTCCTGCGGGAGCCAGCATTGCTTTTCCACATGGAGAGCTGCTAAGATGCAGCTCCCCGTGTGGAAAAGCAATCGTCTTTGGCTTATCGAAAAGAGAGCAGGTTTCCTGAAAAATAGGAGATTGTAGACAGGAGACAGATCAAATGAAGCCCATTTGGGCTTAACATATTGGACGTTTCCTGGCTGAATTGGGTCTGTTGGCATGTATGGTTGTACTACCACTGCCTCTTCCTTCTGCCCACAATGGTCTATTATATTGCCACAGCCTCTCTTACCAGTCCTGTATTGTTAGTTTGTTGCCCCTGCCCCCTTTCCACTGCCATCCATAGTCTGTTGTGCTGCCACTGCCCTTCCTGCCTGCCCAGTGTGGTCAAATTGTTGCCTCAGCACCCTCCAACCTGCCTTCAATTTTCAGAGTCCGTACCCCTGGCCTCTGCCTCTCAATAGTATCTTAATGAACAACTAGATTGCTAACATTCTATATTTATTACAAAAGTGTGGAACGCCTGACGTCATCTTTATGTAATCAAAACTGTAATACCTAGAGCATTTGCTTTAGAAATCACATATATGAGAAGGTCGTATTTGCATAACAATTATGGTTAGTACTCTAAAAAACTAAAATGAGGACATATTTTCTGATTTTTCAAATAGCAACAAAGCACTTTTAGATTATTTGTTATCTTTATGTTTTTGATCCAGTTGACCACTTGATTAAATTGTGCACTTAGGGGAGAGGATGTGGTGTTACTTCCAGAACTGCAGAGTTTGCAACTGGGGAACCAGGTTGGATTTTCTGCTTCAGCTCGACATTCTGTGATTCTGGTCAAATCAGTTAATTTCCCCATGTCTACAACCAAAATGAGTTTGTTCTTGTGTGATGTAACCAATGCTCATGTAAATCACTCCAATACCTGACAAGTCTGCACTATATAAAACTGCAAAAACATAAAAAATAAAAAGTGTTTTGCACTCTTCTGTCATTGGGCTACATGTGGGCTACATCTGGGTGATATTTGTGCTACATTTGGGCTCTTTTGTCTCTGGTGGCCATCTTGGGAGATTTATTTGTTATGAAGTTTCCTAATTTCCTCATTTACTACAGTCTCCTCAGCAGGAAATACTTTCAGTTTTTCACTTTTATTCCATCAAGAAAATATTCAGATATGTCACACATTTGCCATAAATTCTAAATGTTAGCACTAGTTGCTCATTAGATCACTGTAGTAAAGCTACTGCTCACCACGGAAGTCTGCTGCTGGTATTAAAAGTGCATGTTTCAGTCTGCATGTCAGAATTTTTTTATGAAATAGAAGAGGATTTGAGAAGTCACTCAAAATGTGCCCTAATTTTTCTTTCTTCAGCACTAAGCATAATTTCTATGGCAAAATGAACCCCCTCATTGTGTTGCTCCTTTTTTAATTAAATGTTTTAAGTGTTACCAGTTTATTCCAATCAAGATGGCTTCAGGTGTGCCATACATTTGTCATAAGTAAGACTGTTAGTGCTGTAGTTGTTCTTTAGAACACTTTGGGACATTCTGTCATTGAGCTATATGTGGGCTACATCTGGATGATATTTGTGCTACATTTGGGCTCTTTTGTCTCTGGTGGCCATCTTGGGAGACTTATTTATTATGAAGTTTCCTAATTTCCTCATTTACTGCAGTCTCCTCAGTAGGAAATACTTATCACACATTTGCCATACATTCTGAATGTTAGCACTCTAGTTGCTCATTAGATCACTGTAGTGAAGCTACTGCTCACCAGGGAAGTCTGCTGCTGGTATTCAAAATTCATGTTTCAGTCTGCATGTCAGATTTTTTTTACTGAACTAGAAGAGCATTTGAGAAGTCAAAATGTGCATTATTTTTCTTTCTGCAGCACTCATCATAATTTCTATGGCAAAATGAACCCCTCTTTTTGCTCCTTTGCAAATTAAATGTTTTAAGTGTTACCACTTTATTCCAATCAAGATGGCTTCAGGTGTGCCATAATTTTGTCATAATAAGACTGTTAGCGCTCTAGTTGTTCTTTAGAACACTTTGAGACATTCTGTAATTGGTCTATACTTGGGATGCATCTGGGTGATATGTGTGCTACATTTGGGCTCTTTGTCTCTTATGGCCATCTTGGGAGACTTCTTTGTTATGAAGTTTCCTAATTTCCTCATTTACTGCAGTCTCTTCAGTAGGAAATACTTTCAGTTTTTTACTTTGATTCCATAAAGAAGGTATTCAGATGTGTCACACATTTGCCAACAATTTAGAAAGTTAGCACTCTAGTTGCTTATTAGATCACTGTAGTAAAGCTACTGCTCACCAGGGAAGTCTGCTGCTGGTATTGAAAGTGCATGTTTCAGTCTGCATGTCAGAATGTTTTAATGAAATAGAAGAGGATTTGAGAAGTCACTCAAAATGTGCCCTAATTTTTCTTTCTGCAGCACTAATCATACTTTCTATGGCAAAATGAACCCCCTCATTTTGTTCCTTTTTAAATTAAATGTGTAAGAGTTACCACTTTATTCCAATCAAGATGGCTTCAGGTGTGTCATACTTTTGTCATAAGTAGCACTGTTAGAGCTCTAGTTGTTCTTTAGAACACTCTGGAAATCTGCAGTAGAACACAAAGGAATCAACTGACAGTCTCTGCCCTTGTTGGATGTACATATTTGACTGAGAATGGCAGACTTCATTCTCACATGACTGAGAAAGATAATGTGAATTTACAGATAATATGCTCTCAGTTTAGCTTATAGATCACCTTCCAAACCTCTGTGGGAAAAGCATGAGAAAATATTTTTTTCTCAAACATGATTCATGATATCCCAGCAGAAGGCTTTTTCACAGGGTAAAATCACCTTAGAATACACCACAATTCCTAAAATGAGTATGGTACCATCAACACATGATTTATAATGTAACTCAAGTCTTAAAACCTTCTATTAACTGTAATACTTTTTAATGAGGTGCTATCATGTACATAGGTAATAAGATGGCTGCCAACACTTCTTGGATGAAGTGCTGAATGCCAATCATATCTCACGATGAGATGTGTGGGTAGGCTCCACCCAGATATATATATATTTTGTTTTCATTATTATTGAAAAAACTACTGAATGGATTTACACCATTTAAAAACAAGTTTGCTTTCTGAACCAAGCACTACCTTTCTGCCAAATTTGGTGTCATTCCGTTCAGCAGTTCCGGCTGTAGCCGTGTCCAAAGTTTCCTATGGAAAATACCATGGAGAAAACATGTTTTTGGACCCTCCTTTTTTCTTGGGCCCCGCTTGCAGAATCACCCTGAACGTTACAGGATAGGAGCAGACTGGAGCGCTCCAGGAGTTTTGAAAATTTCGCAAAGATTCATCATCCGGCGCCAAAGTTATTGGGAATAAAATGTTGCGATTTTCCTATGGTAACTAGGTCCTAACTATAATTACCTACTGGTACATACGTATAGATAGATAGATAGATAGATAGATAGATAGATAGATAGATAGATAGATAGATAGATAGATAGATAGATAGATAGATAGATAGATAGATAGATAGATAGATAGATAGATAGATAGATAGATAGATAGATCGATAGATAGATAGATAGATAGATAGATAGATAGATAGATAGATAGATAGATAGATAGATAGATAGATAGATATCTCGCGCTGCCAAAGCACAAGGAGAGTCGCACACAGGATTTCTAAGTTGCAGGAAGGTATTTATTGACTTGACGCATTTCAACAGCACAGTCTTTGTCAAGAAGTCATACAAAGGCCTAGAGGTGGCCATGTCTTTTTAAAGCATTTCCTGTATATACAATGGACATAGAAGACATTTACATTTCGTGATTGCATGTCCTGTGGGGTCTGTAAGAAGAAAGACTCGCAGAAACTTTATCAATATATTCTTGATCATTTTGGTAAACAATTTAAAAAGCATGTCATGGTAGTGACAATTGGAAATAATAATTATTAAATAACCGAAACAAAATCTGCATCAAAATTGCTTGTTTTTTTCTAATAATTCATGGAAAGCCCTATAGAAAGCGCAAAGTTGTTGTAGCCCAGTGGCAGATAATCCACAATAGTGTCTACGCTTAGTGGCTTAGAAAGGGGGGGTGCGCGTTTGCAGCAGTGCTCGATAGCCCTTTGTGTCAGGTGCTAGGCGAGGTGGTGTGAGACGGGCGAGTGCCCGATGGAATGTATCCCATTACAGATCACAGGTTGTCCAGAGGATGCAAGACATAGGGTTAGGTCCCCTCACTGTCTTTTAAGGAGGTTAAAAAGTATAAACATCGGAATTGCAGGGATGTGGAAAGTTAATAAAGGGGGAAAAAAGAAAATTATAGGGTTAGAAAAAAATAATAATAATTAAAATTAGAGGCCGCCATAAGGGTAGTGAATGTGCACCATTCCCACTAAGTGAGAAAGGCAATAATGTAGTCTGCTGGTGGCACGTGGGCAATACCAAACATTACAAGGATTCAAGAGATTCAAAGGGCATCCAATGTGTTACATATATCAAGGTGTTTTTCAAAAAATATCAAACAAAATGGTATCTAGACAGCAGCAGGAGGAAGTATCTTCTGAAGAAGAATCCTTGCAGGAGGCACCACGTCCACAGAGGCCGGAATCTGTTGTGTGCAAATTCTTCACTTTTCCACCTGGAGAGAAGAAAGTAAATGCGAGAAAGGTGGCGTACAAAATTTGTGACCTTGTCCTGTCAAGAGGCAGTGAAAAAAAATACTCTTGTGGCACTGCTTCTATGTACAAGCATCTCCGGACCACACATCCTCTCAATCTTGCTCAGGAGGAAATGAGGCGACCTGCTTTGAACCCCTCAGGAACCCCTGCAATGGACATTAGGCCAGAATTCGCATTTCTCGAGCAACACTGCGTGAAGTGTAAGAAACATATGCTTTGGTGAGCAGTCGGTGGATGCAGTTTGTGCTGCGCAACGCAACCATCGTTGTTAATTCAAAAAGTTTCCCGTTTTATTCGTTCTTTTTTGGAAAAAAACACCCCAAAAAATTCAAAATTGTTCAAAAGAAAAAAAATACAAAAGAAAAAAGAAGTAAAAAAAAGTTCTTATCAGAACTACCTCATCTGGTTAAAGAAAGAACTATAATTGCTAGGTAATGTGTGAAAGTTTGGTTGAATATATGTATACAGCATGATTGACTGAAAAAATGCATTAGTAGTGTATGGTGAATTTATAGGTGAAGATTTATGAGGAACTACTGGAGCGTAACACTGCAAGCTCTTTAGCTGCACTGCACTGTGGCACTTCCAAAGCACAGGGATGTGACATATGTACATGAATATGTTGCAACTCTGTGCTTCCCTCTGCACTGCTGCACAAACTGCAGCTATGTGGTGAGACAGGCACCCTTGCACCATGGTGCAAGGATGTCTGTGTCGTGCGGAGATTGTTTTTGTGCAGGAAGGGACACCTTGATGCACAAAAACAATCAGTAAAGGATTTTTCCTCTTTCAATGTATGCTGTGGAATGCAGCATGCATTGAAAGAGGAAAAAATGAGGAGAAATGAAAACTCTCCTCGTTGCGCCTTGCTACGCCAACTCTAGGATGGAGCAGCATTCACACACATCTCCAGATTTACGATTTCTCATAAATCTGGAGAAATGTCTTGTTCTATGAGTGTTGCGTGGGAACACACACAGCAACGCCTATGGAACGCCCCTTCAATGCAAAGTTCTGTGTATGAAGGGGTCGTATTTACAAGTAGAGGAAAAACCACGCAGCGTGGTTTTTCCTCTCCTTGTAAATATGAAGGAGTGCCTGGCGCCATCACTATGTTACAAAAAGTGAGGTACTTGAGGCGCAGGGTGCTTGTAAATCTGCCCCATAAGTGCTTAGGTATTGGCGGACTGATGCAATAAGAACATAGTGCTGGATGGGTGATTGAAGAATTGCATGAGACTGACAGGAGGTATCCTACGCTGCATGTGTACTACTTCAGTATTTAATGGAGTGAACCAATAGTATGTATCTGCTCAGAGATTAGTAGGGATTATGCACAGAATATTTTATGTGTACTTGTGTTGGTGCCTAGGTCATTTTATAAGAATACCACAAGTAACTGGAATGATGACAGTGCTGCAAACAGAGTGAACACTTAATTTATAAGTGCTAACGTATTGGTGGAGTGATAGGATAAGTAGATAGTGGTAGATAAGTGATTAAAGAAGTGCATGGGACAGACTGGACGATTCCTACACTGCATTAGTACTAACTGGGTGTTTAGAAGAGTGTATCAATAGTATGTAGCTAGTTAGGGGTCTGCTTGGATAGTGTACAAAATATTATAGCGGTACTTGTGTTAGTGGCTAGGCCATTCCATAAGTTCATGACTAGTAACTAGAATAATTACAGTATTACAAACAGAGTGTATAGTGAATTTATAAGTGCTTAGGTATTGGTGGAGTAATAGGATAAGTAGATAGTGCTGGATGGGTGATTGGAGAAATGCATGGTACAGACAGGAGGATTCCTACACTGCATAGGTACTAACTGGGTATTTAGAAGAGCGTACTAATAGTATATAGCTGGTTAGAGGTCTGCATGCATAGTGTACAAAATATTGTACCTGAACTTGTGTTAGTGACTACGCCATTCCTTAAGTATACAACTAATAACTGGAGTAATTTCAGTGTTGCAAAGAAAGTGCCTTATGAATTTATAAGTGCTTAGGTATTGGTGGAGTGATAGGATAAGTAGATAGTGCTGGATGGGTGAATGGAGAAGTGCATGGGACAGATAGAAGGATTCCTAGACTGCATAGGTACTAAATGGGTATTTAGAAGAGCGTATCAATAGTATGTAGCTGGTTAAAGGTCTGCATGCATAGTGTACAAAATATTGTACTTGCACTTGTGTTGGTGGCTAGGCCATTCCTTACGTATATGACTAAAAACTGGAGTGGTTTCAATGCTGCAAAGAGAGTACATGCTAAATTTATTAGTGCTTAGGTGTTGGCAGAGTGATAGGATACATAGATAGTGCTGGATGGTTGAATGGAGAAGTGCATGGGACAGACATAAGGAATCCTAGACTTCATAGGTACTGAGTATTTAAAAGACTGTATCAATGCTATGTAGCTGATTAGAGGTCTGCATGCATAGTGCACAGAATATTGTAGCTGTACTAGTTTTACTGGCTTGGTCATTCCTTAGGTACATGACTAGTAACTAGAATAATTTCAGTGCTGCAAAGAGAGTACATGTTGAATTTAGTGCTTTGGTATTGCGGAGTGATAGGATACGTAGATAGTGCTGGATGGGTGATTGGAGAAGTGGGACAGACAGGAGGATTCCTAGGTTGCATGGGTAGTACTTTACTAAGTAGCTGGTTAGAGGTTTATATATATAGTGCACAGCTGAACGTAGTTGTGCATTGATAGTGTTTGGATTACTTGATCATACCTTGACAGTAGTACATATCAAAAAAAGCTAAACCTTTCAATGGTCAGAGCCTTTAGAGCCAGAGAACTAGGCCAGCAGAGCTGCTTTAGAGCCAGGGAACCAGGTCACAAGAGCTGCTCTAGAGCCTAAGAGCAGAGCTGCTATAGAGGGAGAAAACCAGGGCAGCAGAGCTGCTTTAAAGGGAGAGAACCAGGGCAGCAAAGCTGCTCTAGAACCAGATAACCAGGTCAGCAGAGCTGCTCTAGAGCCTAAGAAGCAGCTCAGCAGAGCTGCTCTAGAACTAGAGACCCAGGTCAGCAGAGCTACTCTAGAGCCAGAGACCCAGGTCAGCAGAGCTGCTCTAGAGGCTGAGAACCAGGTCAGCAGAGCTGCTGTAGAGCCAGAGAAACCAGGTCAGCAGAGCTGCTTTAGAGGGAGAGAACCAGGTCAGCAGAACTGATTTAGAGCCAGAGAACCAGGTCAGCATAGTTCTTTAGAGGGAGAGAACCAGGTCAGCAGAGCTGCTTTACAGCCAGAGAGCCAAGTCAGCAGAGTTGCTCTAGAGCCAGAGAACCAGGTCGGCGAAGCTGCTTTAGAGCCATAGAACCAGGTCAGCAGAGGTGCTTAAGAGCCAGAGAACCAGGTCAGCAGAGATGTTCTAGAGACAGAGAACCAGGTCAGCAGAGTTGCTTTAGAGGTAGAGAACCAGGTCAGCAGAGTTGCTTTGGAGCCAGAAAACCAGGTCAGCAGAGCTGCTCTAGAGCCAGAGAAACCAGGTCAGCACAGCTGCTTTAGAGGGAGAGAACCAGGTCATCAGAGCTGCTTTAGAGCCAGAGAACCAGATCAACAGAGCTGCTCTAGTGCCAGAAAATCAGGTCAGCAGAGCTGCTTTAGAGCCATAGAACCAGGTTAGCAGAGCTGCTTTAGAGCCAGATAACCAGGTCAGCAGAGCTGCTCTAGAGCCAGAGAACCCGGTCAGCAGAGCTGCTTTACAGCCATAGAACCAGGTCAGCAGAGCTGCTTTAGAGGTAGAGAACCAGGTCAGCAGAGTTCCTTTGGAGCCAGAAAACCAGGTCAGCAGAGCTGCTCTAGAGCCAGAGAAACCAGGTCAGCACAGCTGCTTTAGAGGGAGAGAACCAGCTCATCAGAGCTGCTTTAGAGCCAGAGAACCAGATCAAAAGAGCTGCTCTAGTGCCAGAAAATCAGGTCAGCAGAGCTGCTTTGGAGCCATAGAACCAGGTCAGCAGAGCTGCTTTAGAGCCAGATAACCAGGTCAGCAGAGCTGCTCTAGAACCAGAGAACTCGGTCAGCAGAGCTGCTTTACAGCCATAGAACCAGGTCAGCAGAGCTGCTTTAGAGCCAGAGAACCAGGGCAGCAGAGCTGCTCTAGAACCTAAGAACCAGGTCAGCAGAGCTGCTCTAGAGCCAGAGTACCAGGCCAGCAGAGCTGCTGTAGAGCCAGAGAAACCAGGTCAGTAAAGCTGCTTTAGAGCGGGAGAACAAGGCCAACAGAGCTGCTTTAGAGGGAGAGAACCAAGTCAGCAGAGCTGCTTTCGAGCCAAGGGACCAGGTCAGCAGAGCTGCTCTAGAGCCAGAGAACCAGGTCAGCAGAACTGCTTTAGAGCCATAGAACTGAGCCAGCAGAGCTGCTTTAGAGCTAGAGAACCAGGTCAGCAGAGCTGTTGTACAGACAGAGAACAAGGTCAGCAGAGCTGCTCTGGAACCTAAGAACTAGGTCATCAGAGCTTCTCTAGAGCCAGAGCACCAGGTCAGCAGAGCTGATTTAGAGCCAGAGAAACCAGGTCAGCAGAGCTGCTGTAGAGCCAGAGAAACCAGGTCAGCAGAGCTGCTTTAGAGGGAGAGAACTAGGTCAGCAAAGCTGCTTTAGTGCCAGAGAACCAGGCCAGCAGTGCTGCTCTAGAACCAGAGAACCAGGTCAACGGAGCTGCTTTAGAGCAAGAGAACCAAGTCAGCAGAGATGCTCTAGAGCCAGATAACCAAGTCAGCAGAGCTGCTTTAGAGCCATAGAAGCAGGTCAGCAGAGCTGCTTTAGAGCCAGAGAACCAGGTCAGCAGAGCTGCTCTAGAGCCTAAGAACCAGGTCAGCAGAGCTGCTCTAGAGCCAGAGAACCAGGTCAGCAGAGCTGCTGTAGAGCCAGAGAAACCAGGTCAGTAGAGCTGCTCTAGAGTGAGAGAACCAGGTGAGCAGAGCTGCTCTAGAGCCAGAGAACCATGTCAGCAGAACTGCTTTAGAGCCATAGAACCGGGTCAGCAGAGCTGCTCTAGAGCCAGAGAACCAGGTCAGCAGAGCTGCTGTAGAGCCAAAGAACCAGATCAGCAGAGCTGCTCTGTAGCCTAAGAACTAGGTTAGCAGAGCTGCTCTAGAACGAGAGAACCAGGTCAGCAGAGGTGCTTTAGAGCCAGAGAACCAGGTCAGCAGAGATGCTCTAGCTGACACTGACTGACTGACACTGACTGATTGACACTGACTGACACTGATTGACTGACACTGACACTGACACTGACACTGACACTGACTGACTGACACTGACTGACTGACACTGACTGACACTGACTACTCTCTACTACTCTACTACTCACTCTCTACTACTCTCTACTATTCACTCTATACTACTCTACTACCCTCTACTACTCACTCTCTTCTACTCACTCTCTACTACTCTCTACTACTCACGCTCTACTACTCACTCTCTACTACTCTCTACTACTCACTCTCTACTAATCTCTCTCTACTACTCACTCCCTACTACTCTCTACTACTCACTCACTACTACTCACTCTCTACTACTCTCTCCCTGCTACTCACTCTCTACTACTCATTCTCTACTACTCCATACTACTCACTCTCTACTACTCTCTACTACTCTCTCTACTACTTACTCTCTACTACTCTCTACTACTCACTCTACTACTATCTTCTACTCACTCTCTACTACTCACTCCACTACTCTCTACTATTCACTCTCTGCTACTCTCTCTACTACTCTCTACTATTCACTCTCTCTACTCTATTACTCACTCTCTACTCTCTACCTCTCTACCTCTTTCTACCTCTCTCTCTACTACTCTCTACCTCTCTACCTCTACCTCTCTACCTTTCTACCTCTACACCTCTACCTCTACCTCTCTACCTCTACACCTCTACCTCTCTCTACCTCTCTACACGCACACATATACACATATATATATGCATATATATATGCATATGCATTGATATATATATTCACTGAAAAAACCATAGGTTATAGACCATATATAGTTAGGAATTAGCATTTACAAAACCTTGAAAATTCACTGAAAAAACCATAGGTTATAGACCATATATAGTTAGGAACTAGCATTTAAAAAACCTTATTTTACTCACACAAAACCATTGAAATTCCATATATAGTTAGTTGCACTAACTATATATCGCGCACCCGCAATCCACTGCTGATCATGTCACATATTACATCATTCATGACATGGTCAGTGACATCACTGATGACATCACTGATGACATCTCAAATGACATCACTGATGAGATCACTGATGACATCATCCAGTGACTGTGTGTTTCTGTAAAGTTTAAATATGTTTTACATATTGAAGAATGAGTAGATGTATAAGTGTCTGGACGAAGGATTTAGTAGGTGCATGACTGAATGTATGAGTGAGTGATTAAATGTGTCTCACTGAGTGCATGGGTTAGTGACTAAACTGTCTTAATTTGTGCATCATTATGTCTGTTGTTCTGTAAACTGCTGCATGTGTTGATCAGTAGCTATATGATTAACTATATGGGTTATTGATTGATTGTCCAAGTATTTGTATAGGAGACTGAGTGTGTGTGTGGCTGGCTGGGAGGTGTGTGACTCTGTGCAGATCAATGTGTACTTGTATCAATGATTGTATAAGAAAGTAAGTATGTGTTAGTATATGTTTGAAAATGTAAGGTGCTCTATGTTTAACTGTATAGACAAGAAAATGGAAGTGTGATTGATTCTTTACAGGACTGACTAGGTGTGTGAGTAACTCCATGGATGAGTGGCAGAGTGTAAGTGTCTGTATAGGTGTATGAGTGCATATGATAGTGTTGTAAAGATGAGTGATTGTATGTATGAATGATTGTATGGGTGAATGAGTGAATGTGTGTGTAGACGTAGGAATCAGTGAGTACGTATGTAGTAACTAGTATTGGTGTGTCAATGGTTTCAAAAATTATACTCTGTATTTAACACTGGGTGAAACAGAGGTTATATTAAAACGTGAGGAGATGCATTGTATTGTCACATGAATGATATCATCAGTGATGTGGTCATTGATGTCAAATGAGATGTCATCAGTGATGTCATCAGTGATGTCACTGACCATGTCATGAATGATGTAATATGTGACATGATCAGCAGTGGATTGCGGGTGCGCGATATATAGTTAGTGCAACTAACTATATATGGAATTTCAATGGTTTTGTGTGAGTAAAATAAGGTTTTTTAAATGCTAGTTCCTAACTATATATGGTCTATAACCTATGGTTTTTTCAGTGAATTTTCAAGGTTTTGTAAATGCTAATTCCTAACTATATATGGTCTATAACCTATGGTTTTTTCAGTGAATTTCATTGGTTTTTTAACAGCTAATATCTGTAGCTGTAAAATGTATTCTTCTTTAAATCCAAAAATATATTTTATATGTTTATGAATAATTTTTTTTTTAAATATTTTTTTTTCTTCGTTCCCGCTTCGCGAATCGGGAAGCTTCCCGTTAGCTGACCTTGATGCCGCGAAATAGACCGCGAGCCGGTAAACGTTTCTTTACCGCAACTGCCGCGTTAGAAAACAAGATCGTGACGCCTCCCGTCCGCATGACGTTTCGCGTTGTCGCGTGATACGTCATATGACGTGCTACGTTAGCGAACTCGTACGCTTACCGAGTCGCAAAGCACAGGTTTCTGGAAGCAAACCGGGAGGCCCTGCAAAGCGCGTAACGTAAACTTAGCAGGTCATGTGACTTGGTAATAACACTTTTCATTGGTTCATTTCACTTTCGGTTTCCTAATGATGTAAGACTAGGTCATATGATCTAAAATGAACACTTTTCATTGGTTGAGAACTATTTTTTTTCCCAAATGGTGAAAATCCCTCCTTCTTTCCTCACTCTGACTTTCATCATTGTGAGAGAAAGACCCTTTGTTACCAGTGAGCAATGGCTTCTTTACTAGCTTCAGCTGGTGCTTCCCCACCACCTCCACCACATCCAAGGAAGAGTGGACCACCTGCTAAAGTTATAATTCAGCAAGAAGAGGAAGAAGAGGAACAGGACGACCTAGATAATCTCCCTATTATGGCCAGAAGATCTGTTGTACCGGAAGTAACGGGACCAGAGGGCAGGGAGATGGTGCCAAATATACAAACGAGATTTCGTGAAGTAAAACAAGTCTGCGTACATTGCAGTGGAATCATTTGCTACGCAGAAAGTAGCATCACTCTGATCAACAGAGCTATTAACAATCATGCTCATGTTTGTCCGAAACTCCCCAAACAATAAATTCTTTTTTTTGTTTTCTTCCTCCTGTTCAGCCCTTTACAATGAATCGTTTTCGTTGCCCCCTCCGAAAAAAAAACAAAAAAAATATAAAACTGTTCAGAAAAATTCAAAAAAAGTAAAAAAATGTTCAGAAAAATAATAAAAAAAATATAAAACAACAAAAACAATTTAAAAAAAAGTTCTTTTCAGAACTACCTCCCCGTTATAAAAAAATTGGTACAATATTTGCAACTGTGCCAACCTCTATTTCTCTTAGTTCGCTTCCCAGTTCGCTCCCCGGTACGCGAACCGGAAGCGAACCAAAAAATTTTTTTTTTAAAAAAGAACAGTAAGTATAAGGGAAGGAAACAGACAGTTATGTTAAAGGAAAGACAGCTATAGGGGAGTAAACCAGAGATACTATTACCCGTAATCCACTGCTGATGATGTCACATATTACATCATTCATGACATGCTCAGTGACATCATCAGCAGAGGATTGCGGGTAACAGTATCCCTAGTTTATTCCCTATAGCTGTGTTTCTTTTAACATAACTGTCTGTTTCCTTCCCTTATACTTACTGTTCTTTTAAAAAAAATTTTTTTAGATCTGTCAGAAACAGTGAAAGTAATGAAATATAAAAGACTACGTAGAATATGAGCACTGTATGCAACAACTTTGACACTGACAGAAGCCTCACCTTCTCCATGCCTCCTACACAGTTCTACATGTACATCATAAATGCAAACAGAACAGAATTAATTATACATGTTAAATGGTTTATTTTTGCTGTTCTCAGAATGTATCAAATTTCACTAAAACAGTGACTTGAAGGTATTCATCATATAACAGCGGGGAAAAAAAAACACAATCAAAATGATTGTGTTTAAAAAACCCATACATTACAAATCAGAATTCAGAACTCCTTAAAGTTAACTTACTTTCCATGACGGCCAAGGATGTCCTATGATCAGCTTACACTCTGTTGTGCTGTTATTACTTTCAACCCGCCACTTTCTGAAAGAAAACCTCCATCGTTTTCAAAAACATGTTACATACAATAAATGACTTCTCGCTCTCTACCACACGATTCCACAAGGCCAAATCGTGTCAGAGCCATGTATAACTCTTGGATTTCTTGTAAGCCAATCCCGTCTTTTCGCATTTCCGCAACTTTCAGAATTAAAATGTTGAAGATCATTTACACAATCCTGGACTAGTAATATCTTCCCCTTCTTGCTCAATCATGTTCTACATTTCCTATCACACTGATACTGCTTACTATGAAGCAGACTTACACTACCTTTATGACTAGTACAATTATTTAATTCTCTACATCACTTTTAATCACAAAGCAATGTAAAACAGTAGACAGCATTGCAGACTTACATTCCCTCTACTCCATGTTTTGATTCGCTGCTTCAATTAGCTTATAAAAAGAAATAGTTTTTCTGAACTCATTTAAAGTGCACGTATTTCTCAATAACGTCCAGTGTTATGGTAAAAAGTTATGTCTCTGTACTACACTTATCGTCAAGGCCAAATAGTGTAGGAGCCATGAGAACTTCTTGAAATTCCTCAGAGCACATCCCGAGATTCTTTCCCTAAAATTTTGGTTTTAAAAACACCAGGTAAGAGTTTTTAAGGTCATATGGCAATTTTTTTTTGAAAATTAAAACAGAATCATTGCAGAATGACCAGCCATTTCTACACTTTAAATAAGCTGTATAATGTCCTGATGTTATTGAAGGACCATCATGATATATAATTGCTACAGTTACAAAAGTCCTTCCTGATATTGACAACTGTGAAGCCACAAACTTTTTAATTAAAGTTGTCAATTTTGTTCCATCAGGCCTACATCGTTGGAACATTAAAATGACATACTGGCCATATGTTCGTATAAATAATGTGGACATCATTTCAGATTTACATTGGCTACACTCCATGTTGTGATCAGCTGCTTTTACTAGCTTATTAAAAGAGACTGATTTACTGTCTGGCAAAGTTAAATATATAAATCTTTCTGAGTCTACACTAGTAGTAGCTGATACCCTACAGTTCTCGCAGTCATGCTGCCATTGATAAGAAAGCCCAAACAGGTGATCTACATCTACACCTTCATCATGCAATACATCAAGCATATACATTAAAAATTCCTGACAATCTTGCTGACTATTTTGAGAGAATTGTGTTTGGCCTGAACATCTGTCTAACAGATTTCGAATTTCAGACACACTTTCTATGTTTGTTCTATCAGTGCTACATTTCTCTAACACAGAATTTAACAAACTGCAAAATCTTTGATCCGAATTGACCACAATCTGTTCTTTTAAAGTTTCTAGAGAAAAGACAACATTAACCACTACATTAGCATAGCAGTTGACACCAGAACTGTTTTCAAATTGAAAACCAACAACATCTTCAACAGAATCCTTTTTGTTTCTGCTTATAATTTCAGGTTCATCAACTTTTCGTCTTTTTGCTACAACCTCCCCAGTATTGGTCACATTTCTTCGTTTCCGGCCTACCACACGTTTCTCAAACAAAGGATACTGAGGCAAATGTGGCGCATACTCTCTTCTCAACCTATTGTATTCCTTAACACAATCTAGATCCGCACAAATGTTTGTGACATCACACTCAATCAAGTACAATCCCGATAAAGTCCTAACTCGTGACAATGCCACATATGCCATACCCTCCTTGAACACAGAACTGCCAATATTCACCAATGCACAGTCTACACTTAAACCTTGCGATTTATGGATTGTCACCGCATATGCCAAGCAAACAGGAAACTGCTTACGACGAACATATAAGTCTTTTACAAGCAAAAATCTAGCAGAACAACGAGCAATTAGCTGTACTTCCTCAATGCCATCAAATTTAATTTTTAAAAATTCAATTCCATCTCTATTTCTGTATTTCACAAAATCAACAACATTACCCATTGATCCATTTACCAGACCTCTTTCAACATGTAAATTCCTTCTTAAAATTATACGGCAGTTCAAGCACACATTCAGAGTCTTTTCAAAACCCGCAGTTTTAGATATACTCTTCTCTAATGAATCCAATTTTGTTTTCAGATTCTCAGACAAAATAATTGTTGATCCCATATGCTCTACTCTGTCAATAGCTTCCAATTTCACAATCTCTTGCTTTTCTAAATGCAACATTTTGTTGTTGAATTTGGCACATTCTGCAAGAGTTGGCATCAAACATATTCCAGATTTTTTCTCAGTAACTTTCTGAAAAATATTCTCAGGCACAACATCTTCGTCTGGATATAAATTTGTCAGTAATCGTGCATGTAAAGCTTCTTTCCCATGCTCGGTCACTTTTCCAATTCTAACATCTTGTAGAATAGTCTTGTAAACTTCATCCTTTGCCTGACGCATATTTTCATGCAGTTCAGCATAATTGAAGTTTAACCATATATTGACGTTGCCAATACTCCCTAAGCACTTCCTGGTATCTTCATGCGTGAGCATTTTGAACACAGGTTGCCCTTTCACTGGTGTCAGCTGCAGAAGATCTCCAAAAACAATGATGTGTTTGCCACCAAATAACACATCATACTCTGTTTTGAGAACTTCTTGCATTCTCAAATGCACAAAGGCAAGCATGACATTGGAAACCATGCTTACTTCGTCAATGATAAGAAGTTTCATTTTCCTCAAGACTCTTGAAACTTCAAAACAAGCATCTCCAGATAGCTTGTGATATTCTAATTTGTTGTCATGCTCCACTGGCAGCATCAGTAAACGATGTAAAGTAATCCCTTTAATGTTATGTGCTGCCAGTCCAGTTGGAGCGGTGACAACACAAGACAGCGATGACTCTGTCCTTTCCTGCAAATAACATGAAATTGCTTTAATAAGGAAACTTTTTCCAGTTCCCGCTTCTCCACTCACGTACAGTCGGACAGGCTTCAACGACGTACATGAGCACTCTTTCTTGTCATGACTTAATCCATGATCAATTTGCATGGTAAGTTCGTCATATATTTTCCTCTGCTCAACGTTGAGTTGTCTTTCCAACTCTTCTAAGTTAACCGCATCCTCCTGAGCATGTGCCATGGCTCTTTCCACTTCATTCATAGCAGTGGCAGCTTCATTTTCGATAAGAGGTCCTCCTAGTGGATCCTGACTCAATGAAGCAGAACTCTGACTGTCCTGAGAACTGTCTCTGGCAATCTCGGCTGCAATCGTTGCTTCCTGCTCAATTTCCACATTCAACATTTCTACATATTTGGGAAAAGCAGGACATTCTATGGTCTCCTTGGCAGCATTGAAAGAGTCTTCGTAACAGAGGAAATCTCCAAGCAGTTCCTCTTCTGCACGCCAAGGCTTAAAAAGTTGCAAAAGTGCTAAATAGAAAAACTCCTTTTTTTCAGGAGATTCGCCACTCAATTTTCGATGGTTTATCAAGTGGCATTTTCTTTGCTTGACCAGACATCCCTCACTTCCTATTACAGCATACACTCCTTTCTCAGTATCTTCTTTGATGTTCCTCTTGAATATGTAATTTTGCAGAACCTCATACAGACAAACATTCTCGAGGTGACTGCTTCGATTTGGATAATATGTATCCAACATGTTGCTCTTCAAAATGTCGGTACTGTTTGGCTCCTTTTCCGCCAAATACTCAATTTCCCGCACAGGTTTCAGAACTCGATTACGCGTTGCAGCAAGACCAACACTCGCCCAAACGATACTCCTGGACTTGGCATAGAGACTTGCTGAAGACAACCGGTCAGAACATTCGTAAGCTCCGATTTCTCGATGCGACAACATCTTCAGACTGAAACTGTACAACTTCTTGCTGAGGCTCTTTTCATGGGAAATGTCCTCCCACATATCCTTCAATTCTGTCTTCTCTTTTTTGGTGATGTAAGATGTCACATACCTAGCCACAGCCATACAGTTATCAGCCACAAACTGTATATCCATGTTAGCATTCCACATGGACAAAATCACCGGGTTGTAGTCGTTGATGTACTTAGACTCTTCGTTCCTCTTCAAATTGTATGTGTTTTTAGGTGATTTCTTCATCACATTATGTCGCAGCGAAGACATCAAACTGTTCACTCTTCCTTTAGAAATCACCGATCGTGGAAAGCCGAAACGACATTTGGTGTAGAACTTGTCTTTGTTCCGGAATTTACGACGACAGTACTTTCCACATCGATGGCTTTGGAAACGTAGAACTTTTTCTCTTAGGCTTTTTTTCTCCTTTGCGTTTGGAACAGCACACGTAGAATACTGTTCTATGAAACTCATCACTGAGTCGTCTGCATCCGTTCCAAATTTAGGTGCATCCTTGATCCACAGCAACATATGTATATGAGGAGCACCTCTTGCTTGGTACTCCTTCCTCCAGAAGAAATCCAACACCTCTCCAAGAGGTGGATTCTTCTTATTCATGATGAAAGACATCATACCTTCAAATCTATGATTGAAGTACCTACATACATTGACTGGATCCAAAGAGCACAGTTCTCCGGGTGTCTTGAATTCGATGTTTTCTACGTTAGCATTTGCCTCTCGTAGAAATTCAAGTAAGTCTTCCCAGCCATACTCAGCACAGCTCAAAGTGAGGAACCATGTGGGAGTTCCTAAGTTCCTCAGCATACATTTTAAATCACCATGACGACGGTACCAGTACTCATTAGTACCACGCTGACACGCCATGAGATTAATCAGGTGAGAATCCAAAATACTGTCTTGGACATTGACTTTATCCATAAAGTCACTTGCCGAGATGTTTTGCATGTGTATACCACTTTTCAAGATGTGGTTCACTGCATATGACAGTCCAGACAGATCGCTTTCAAACAGGAGATGAAACAAATAAGGAATGCATTGTCGAAACCTAGGATCTCCTGCATACAATCGCAAAGTCCGGTATTCAGAAGCAGGAATTTGATGAGGTCGCTCATCATATCTTCCTCCCTGACCTGTTGGAAAAAGCTGTGGGAAACACCGAGCTTCCAAACTTTCCTCCCAAACACTAATGGGACTCCCTTTCGCTTGTTTCATTTGAAACAACTCAATAGCATTCCCCATGACTTCCTTGGAATGCAAAGGATGAACACTATAATGTTCATATATTTCTTCACTAGTAGAGGGTTCTACTTTCTCAATTTGACCAGCACACAAATCGCTATCCTCTTCCTCACTTACTTCCTCTTCTACAACATATACATTTTTATAGTATTTATTATATTTTTTCAAATACAATGTTGCCCTTTTGACTTTCCTAACATCTACTAAATCTTGCCATATTTTCTTATTCTTTGTCGGAACCCCATTAACTAAGATAACCAGAGGTTCCTCTTCCACTTTTTCTACTCCAATTGTGTTAATGTTTTTCTTCAAATCTAGAGGCAAATAAACAACTCTTCCCTTTAATCCTCTCTGTAAATCTGATGGAGGCAATTTCCCTGTCTTTGGCTCCATTCTTACAATAGCCTGAAAGGGATGGATACTTTGAATCAAAATAGATTCATAAGTATTTAAATCCTTCAATTCAGAAGGAATTTCAACCAATTCCAGATTATTATGAACTGCTCTAGCAGGCATCTGGTTTTGATTTAATTTGTTACAACAATAAGTACACACACGTTGATCCAATCCCAAATCAAAACAATTTTCTACCATCAAGTATGTTGTAAAATCCTTCCATTCACTATTATTTTCCCTTTCACTTTTTCCATATAAATCCACTAACTTAGTCTGATTCTTATAATAAGTGCGTCGACAACACACACAAGTGAAATTTGGCCTCTCACTTGATTTCACCTCAAACGTCGCAATTTCCCTCTGGAAATTATCTGTACTGGAAACCTGTACACTATCTTCCACATTACTCTCTTCTTCTTGGTCAATTTCAACATTCTCCTCTTTACTTCCAAAGTAACAAAACTCAATTTCTTCACATATATTCTTCACATCTATTTCAGAACCATGCAAAAGAGCAGCGCATAATTGTTTAAGCATAATTGCTGGACTCTTAGCATAATACAACATTCTAACTAATTTCCTCACTTTATTATGATGCACTGCTAGCATCCTGAAATGATGAAAAACACTCTGGCATACTCTCCTGGAAAGACAAGCCAGTGAATGACCATGCAAACCTATCACTTCTCTCACTCTGCAAGGATCTAATTCTTGCAACAACTTCATTTTCTGCTTCAAACTTTTCTTACTAAATGACCGTATAAAATCACAAAGCAAATTGATGGAATCCTGTCGTACACTGCAAATACTACTACACTTCCAGGTGTACACAGGACCCTTAGGACGTCTCCCTAAAACCTCATTACCTAACACCTCTTCTATCTCTGTTCTCACAAGTTTTTCTTTTTCAACTGGACAACCATCTTTCACTTCATAAGCTCGACCACTGGTGTCAACTGCATGCACCAAATCATTATCCTGGAAATAACTCTCCTCATTAAAAAATGCCTCAGAGCTTGAACTATGCATCCATTCTCCAGAAAAAACTTCACAAAAATTACTACGATTAACTATTCTCTTCCATCTACTATTTCTTTTGAAATCATAAATTACCTTGTTTAGCTTCCTAATTCTATTGATTGTCAAAATAAATAACTTACGTTTAATTTCAAATGCCTGATCAATAACTTTCTCAACTATTTTTTTTCTCTTATAAAAAACCACTTTCTGCTGACCTTTCTTAATATTTTTTAACAAATTCCCAATTATCCTGTTGCGGAACATTCGTTTACGAATATCCCTAAACTGTTGTTTCCTTCTACTTTCATGCATAGAGTTATCTCTTACTCTAGCAGTAACATTTCTCATTGGCCTTTCCTTACCATTTGAATTCATTCTCCTTTTCTGGAGTGAAACATTTTCTGTAGTAATATTTTTTTTACTACACATATTTCTTATGACTGTTTTTCGACTCTTACCCGGTGCTTTCTTGGTGACTTGACAAATCTTTTTGTTAGAGGACTGCTGCAATATTCCATGCTCCTGCTGTCTTTGACGTTTTCCAGCCTTTCTTACTCTTTCTTTGCTAGGCATCCTAAAATCTTGAAATAATCTGCAGTTGAATCTGTGGTAAAATATAATAAAAAATGTTATTAACCACTATTACCCAACAGTAAATTAATAACAGTCATCAAAAACTTAACACACTACTTAAGTATATAATATACTGAAGCCTATCTCCAATTTTTCACTGAACAGGACTCATCTCTTCTTAACCTTGGATAAACCTCACCTACTCTGTGTCCCCTGCACATAATTAAATGTAAAGGGGCAGATTTATATTAACTAGCACATCCCCAGGGATGCACCAGTTAACGTGCACCGCTGCTCTGCCACCCACGGTGTGCCGCATTTACAATCAGATAGGACAAAGCTACATCAAAACCCTGCGCCTGCTTGAAGCAGGCATAGATCTTGACGCAGGTAGGCTGAAAGCTAAAGCAACAACTAAGTGTCGTGTGCAGAAGTTACAAAAAAGGAAAAATGGCGTTTAAACCAGTAATGAGACCATGCTAACGTAATACAGAGTAAAAATATCCAGGATCTACATCAGTTTGGGGTTCACGAACCTGGCAGGTACAAGGCACTGAGGCTTTCCACCGTGCATGTCTCATCCCAAAACATATGTTGTTTGTGAATGAAACAATTTCCCAGACCAAATGCTTTGGATTGGCTACTTCTAAAAAATTAAACACCCCTACTATCCCGGAGTTAGAGGAATACGATGGTTGGAGTAATTTTACTCGTTGTCTATTAAAGATTTACAGGCCCTACTCCGTAATTCTTCCTTTAACATTTCCAGTATAAATCCAAAAGGTTGACTGCTTTGGCAACGTGCCTTATCCACGGTTTAATAACGCTGCCTTTTGCTTTATATAAGTTTTCAAATTGTATGAAATATATACCAATAGGTCGTTATTAACCTTTAGGTAGTGGTTTTCTTCATCAAGTCTGGTCGCTTCCATACACATACAGATTTTCAAAGATGATCAAGAACTTTATCTGAATGGAGAGGAATGCACTGAGACGCCAGATCATTCACTAATGTGTAGGCACATACAGTTACACGGTTCATGCAACAAACACCGACCAAATATGGCTTGCGTGTTGCAAGGCACACCAGTTCCTGCTATCATCCCCACGTTCAAGTTCTTGGAAAATGGTAGTTATTTGATGCTCAATAATGAAGATTGTTCTGGGTTAATTAAAAGTATTCATTTTATCGTAACAGTAAATGAACGGGTTATTTGCTGCAGAAATGTTCTATTTCCTCCCACACATGAACATAGGGAGTTTTCAATCTGGCCACAAATACCAACCTTGGCAGCACATTTCAACGGCATGGCAAGAATAAGAGCTATTTTGTCTCAGAGAGAGGTGGCCTTGAGTTCGGCCCGTGAAACTTTCGTCCTTCACACAGCGAACACCCGTACAGAGCTGCAGACCCTTTTAAATACAGATTCGCCTTTCCATTTCAGCAAGATGGTTCGGACTATCTCTAACGCATCCTCCACAAAGAGCCTGGCGCACTTTTTTAAAGTTGTTACCAGTGGTCTCGTGACTTCATTTGAGAAAATCTTTGGAGTCATCCCTGCTTTCTTACATTCTATTTTTTCCACTCTGCTTCGTGGATTCCCATTTTTACTTGCATTACCAGCGGACGCTCTTGTGCTTTTTTACATTTTTAAATATGGATGTCCCTCCTGTGCAAGCTCCCGCCCTGCAGCTGCTGACACTGTTCCGCAATCGCATGCTAGAATATTATGGCACAATGCCGTTGGCGATATTAAGCACGGCATATGGATTATCTTTTCTATGCTGATGTGATTCCTTCAAATCTAAGACACTAAAGTATCGGCACGCCCTAAACCAACACAAAGAGACCTTCTTAGCAAATAATATATTATGTGTATTAGGGAGGGTGAGATATAAGCAGCCGCGGGCCGTGGAGGGAGTTACGGTGGGGCAGGGAGGCGGGGAGGGGGAGGGGCAGGGTGAAGCCCTCTCCACCCTGCCCCTCCCCCTCCCCGCCTCCCTGCCCACCGTAACTCCCTCCACGGCCCGCGGCTGCTTATAAGTGTTGCTAACTCTTATTCATTTACAGCATGTTAACATACTGTCACCATTCGCTTTTTATGTACTATTAACTATGCTGGTAATTTTGCTACTGATAATATGTGTACTTGTATAATCTAAGATACTACGCCTGAGAAGACGGCATTAGTAAATAAACATTTCAAATACACATGTGTTCTTCTTAACTCCATGTTCTCGTTTCTAAGAAATATATAACGACCGACTGTTCATGAGTTCCACGTATCCTGAGGTACTATAAGTTCATATTCTGGATTGTCTAAACATTGAGAGTTTGTTATATCCAATGTGTCACTGTACCTAGCTTGCTAAGGGGTTTTGATTACTAAGGTGAGATTTGGGACACCCTAATTCGCCGAGGTTCCAATCCTCTGTCCACAGTTCTGTGTCAGAACAGAAACCCTGCGACAGGGGCACCCCTCAACCTTACTGGAGCTTCATCACACTTGCGATACAACTCCAGCAATGCGCCAACTTTACGGCACAAATACGTCACGCATCTGTGCTGTTTTTGCCCCATGATGCGCCGCATTGTAAATGCAGCACACCATAGGTGACGGAACAGCGGCACAGAATGACTAACACATCCCTAATGATGCGCCAGTCATCATAAATCTATCCCTATGCTTCTTATCTTGTTAGAGATAAACCGCCATATGTATCATCAAAGTTTTTTGCATTTCCTAAATAGCGAACTTTAAGAAATAAATAGCGATTCTTTACCATTCCTAGTTTGCGATGACCTATTTGCTAATTACAAATTACCCATTCATTTCCATGCAGCAGGAGGCCCATAGGAATGAAGGTACAATTTGCGATTAGCAATTACCTCATCGCAAATTACGAATTTTTCCGACGGTGCAGGGGTGTCTCAAGAACACCCTGCTGCACCCCTGAAAAAGAAATTTGGGGTCATATGGCGCACATAAATTTTGAAAACATTCCTTTACCTCAAAAACGATTTTCAACTCATAATTTGAAAACACTGCACATGGGGAAATGACTTAAAATGTCCTTAAGACACATAAAAGCATTTTTTGATTGCCTTTGCAGCATTTTCCGTCACCTTTAACATGCCTATGTAACGGAAACATTCAAAATCTAAATTTGCCATGCACAGGTGGGAGCATATTTACAAGCAATTTGCTCCACAGACAAACTTCTTACATTGAAATGGGAAAAATAACATCAAAGACTCTCAATTACCTTATAAAGAAGCAGACACCATTATGTCCTTCTCATCAATATTAAAACCATTGCTTTTTCTCAAAAACGATTTACAAGTCATAATTTGAAAACACTCCACAGCTCCTATGCACATAAAAGCCCTGTCAGTACTAATACTTCACATTTTCTCCAATTACAATTTCTCAAAGAAACAAAATCTATTTGTGAAACACTTGAGACAAAGCAACATTTGAAAAACACAACTTTCTTCATAATTTTCTCCTTAAAGCACACTATTTTCTATCTAAATTAAAGAAATCTTTTCTCACCTTAGCAAATACTTTGAGTTTCAAAACAGTCTCAGAAACACACCAATTTGTCTTCAGCAGAGCAAAAGGTATTCACTCCAGAGTCTGCAGCTATCAAAAGCACAGAAATGCTGTAATTCCTCACACATATCTCTCATGTCACCCAATCAAAACTCTTCCCTCACTTTTTTTCAAAGCAAAACCCTTCCCCCCTCTGCCCCCTCTCTGCTTTTTCTGCATAGCAACCACCTCTTGCAAGACCTCTCACACAACAATGTTGCAATTGAACTCTGAACTCTCAGTGCACCTGCATATCCAGAGCATTCTTTCATTTAATGATTTTTTCTTCGCCACTCAAAATACATCTTTCAACGAACTCATCCATTCACACTAACTTTCTGTTTTCAGCAATCAAAATCCACCAATCACTCTTACTGCTTCATTAACACAGAAACTCCTCAGTTTTTTCATTTTACACTCTCATTTTTTCAACTGCCATTTCATTGCCACACTTCATCTGACTGCAGCAGAACCTTCTCTCGCCATGTTTTTTGTCTGGATTGTTGGACATAGTTACATATATTGGGCTCAAAGGTACGCTGAAAACAGGAATTTACCTAACCTCAATTTACAAGATGTGGAAATTAAGTGGTTTGGCCACAGAGGATTAAAATGTCACCAATTGATACCATTGGTGAAAACCTTTATGCATTTGCCCAAACCTGACCTGTTAATTGTGCACTGTGGAGGTAATGATTTGGGCACTTTGACTGGGGTAGGTCTGGAAATGCTTTTAAAGGACACCTTTGAGCAATTGATGGCACTTTTTCCTCAGACTGCCTTGGTATATTCAAATATATGCCAAAGACAGAAATGGAGGTGGTCAAACCAATTTTGTCCACAAATTGAGAAGTCGAGGAAGCATGTAAACAAATCTGTTTCAGCTTACATGAGAGACCATGGAATGGGCTCCCTCTACAACAATAACTTGCGTTACTACATGCAAGATATCTACAGAGGAGATGGAGTTCACTTCTCAGATGAGGGCAACAGAGTTTTCACTCTGAATTTAAGAATGTGCATTGGTACCTACTTATAAGTACCTAAATGTACCATAAACCCAAAAGCTCTTCTCAGAGCTACCCTACATCTGATCACTCACAATTATTATTGTACTCTAACTTTTTTCACTAATTTTCAAGAAAGTACGCTCCCCAGAACGCTTCCCGGTTCGCGAACCGAGCGCACTCCACGCAAAAAAACTAAAAAAACGGTATATATTTTTTTGCCCTGCGAGAACCTTTCAAAGCCTCCACATCAAACCTAGGGGGTCAGGGACGATCTACTATGCCCCCTTATGGTCATTTGCCCCTTCGCTTTGGCCTCCTCTTGTCTCTCGATCCTACCGAGAGACAAGATGGCGGCCGCTACGGACTGTTTGGAATGTTTACAGACGCCGAAAAACCAATCAGCTTCGCAAACCTCCGTAACGCGAAAAGCACGCGAAGCGGAGCGCTGTTACAGATATATATCTTTTTTTGAACGTTAATTTCTCAAAATCCACTGGAGCACATATATTGAGACCTAGCAAAGGCACATCGGGCTACCAGTCTCTACAATTTTGCCAAGTTTCGTGCAAATCCATTCAGCCGTTCGATTATTATTATTATTTTTTTTTTTGCCCCGCGGGGCCCTTTTAAAACCTCCACATCAAACCTAGGGGGTCAGCGAGGATCTACTATTCCCCCTTATGGTCATTTGCCCCTTCGCTTTCGCCTCCTCTTGTCTCTCGATCCTACCGAGAGACAAGATGGCGGCCGCTACGGACTGTTTGGAATGTTGACAGACGCCGGAGAACCAATCAGCTTCGCTTCACAAAGCTCCGTTGCGCGAAAAGTACGCGTCCTGGGCCGCTGCCCGGTCCGCTGTTACAGATATATATCTTTTTTTAAACGTTAATTTCTCAAAATCCACTGGAGCACATATATTGAGACCTACAAAAGGCACATCGGGCTACCAGTCCCTACAATTTTGCCAAGTTTCGTGCAAATCCATTCAGCCGTTCGGGCTAAAAGTGAGGCCAACCGCCCTATGGAAATTAACATGGGAAAAACGCGTTTTGGGACCCCCCTTTTTTCTCGGCCCCCCCTTGACGAACCCCCCCCCAAATTTTCAAAGGCTGCTCAGAAACAAAATGTGCCATTTTCCTGAAAATTTCAGCCAATTCCGTCCACAAACGGCAAAGTTATTAGACATAGAATTTTCAAAAAACCCATAGAGAAAAAATCCTAACTATATATACCTACTGGCGACCGCCAGTAGGTAATGTATATGTATATATATGTCACCAATAGATCCTTTCATCTATATTTAAGTGGTAAACTACAGATCCCAGCATGCACTGCCACTGCATGCAAGGTAAGTGATTATCCCAACATCGGTGTAGTCCGTAAAGTCAGGTTTGTGTCGGAGCGCCGTTTGGAACTGCAGCAGTCGAGGCAATTGAAACAAAGTTCTCCTCCCGAGCCCCCACAATGCCTCAAACCACACGAGTCCGCTCCTAGTTGTGGCCTGAGAAACTTGAAAACAGTGTTTGAGTTCCCTTTGCAAAGTCACAAACCGCAATCTGCAGCGGCCAAGTAAAGAGGGCGGGTGTGGTGGGTCAGAGTTTGTCACTAACGTAAAGGAAGAAAAGTTGCCGAAGCTGTCCAGATCGTTCTTTCCCAATGCTGAGATGGGTATCTCCAATGCGCGCCCAGGACTTGCGCGCAGAATATGTCACCAATAGATCCTTTCATCTACAAAAAGAACAGAGAGACACCAGGGGGTACTGTAGGAGGAGGCTTTATTACTCGAACAAGGGCATGACGCGTTTCGGCATACTGCCTTTATCAAATGCCAGTTCTCACCCCAACGCTAGCAACAGTCCATATAAATACCTCCATTCGCTCCGCCTTTAATGGTCATCCTGATTGGTCAGGCCGAATCACATACAGACCTGTAGTTTAAGTGGTAAACTACAGATCCAAACATGCACTGCCACTGCATGCAAGGTAAGTGATTATCCCAACATCGGTGTAGTCCGTAAACTCAGGTTTGTGTAGGAGCGCTGTTTGGAACTGCAGCAGTCGAGGCAATTGAAACAAAGTTCTCCTCCCAAGTCCCCACACGCCTCAAACCACACGAGTCCGCTCCTAGATGTGGCATGAGAAACTCGAAAACAGTGTTTGAGTTCCCTTTGCGAAGTCACAAACCGCAATCTGCAACGGCCAAGTAACGAGGGCGGATGTGGTGGGTCAGAGCTTGTCACTAACGTGAAGGAAGAAAAGTTGCCCAAGCTGTCCAGATCGCTCTTTTTCAATGCTGAGACGGGTCTCTCCAATGCGCGCCCAGGACTTGCGCGAAGAATATGTCACCAATAGATCCTTTCATCTACAAAAGAACGGAGAGACACCAGGGGGTACTGTAGGAGGAGGCTTTATTACTCGAACAAGGGCATGACGCGTTTCGGCATACTGCCTTTATCAAATGCCAGTTCTCACCCCAACGCTAGCAACAGTCCATATAAATACCTCCATTCGCTCCGCCTTTAATGGTCATCCTGATTGGTCAGGCCAAATCACGTACAGACCTGTAGTTTAAGTGATAAACTACAGATCCCAGCATGCACTGCCACTGCATGCAAGGTAAGTGATTATCCCAACATGGGTGTAGTCCGTAAAGTCAGGTTTGTGTAGGAGCGCTGTTTGGAACTGCAGCGGTCGAGGCATTTGAAACAAAGTTCTCCACCCGAGTCCCCACAACGCCTCAAACCACATGAGTTCACTCCTAGATGTGGCCTGAGAAACTCGAAAACAGTGCTTAAGTTCCCTTTGCGAAGTCACAAACCGCAATCTGCAGCGGCCAAGTAACGAGGGCGGGTGTGGTGGGTCAGAGCTTGTCACTAACGTGAAGGAAGAAAAGTTGCCGAAGCTGTCCAGATCACTCTTTCCCAATGCTGAGACGGGTCTCTCCAATGCGAGCCCAGGAGTTGTGCGCAGGATATGTCACCAATAGATCCTTTCATCTACGAAAAGAACGGAGAGACACCAGGGAGAACTGTAGAAGGAGGCTTTATTACTCGAACAAGGGCATGACGCGTTTCGGCATACTGCCTTTATCAAATGCCAGTTCTCACCCCAACGCTAGCAACAGTCCATATAAATACCTCCATTTGCTCCGCCTTTAATGGTCATCCTGATTGGTCAGGCCGAATCACGTACAGACCTGTAGTTTAAGTGGTAAACTACGGATCCTAGCATGCACTGCCACTGCATGCAAGGTAAGTGATTATCCCAACATCAGTGTAGTCCGTAAAGTCAGGTTTGTGTAGGAGCGCTGTTTGGAACTGCAGCAGTCGAGGCAATTGAAACAAAGTTCTCCTCCCAAGTCCCCACACGCCTCAAACCACACGAGTCCGCTCCTAGATGTGGCATGAGAAACTCGAAAACAGTGTTTGAGTTCCCTTTGCGAAGTCACAAACCGCAATCTGCAACGGCCAAGTAACGAGGGCGGATGTGGTGGGTCAGAGCTTGTCACTAACGTGAAGGAAGAAAAGTTGCCGAAGCTGTCCTTATCGCTCTTTCCCAATGCTGAGACGGGTCTCTCCAATGCGCGCCCAGGACTTGCACGAAGAATATGTCACCAATAGATCCTTTCATCTACAAAAGAACGGAGAGACACCAGGGGGTACTGTAGGAGGAGGCTTTATTACTCCAACAAGGGCATGACGCGTTTCGGCATACTGCCTTTATCAAATGCCAGTTCTCACCCCAACGCTAGCAACAGTCCATATAAATACCTCCATTCGCTCCGCCTTTAATGGTCATCCTGATTGGTTAGGCCGAATCACGTACAGACCTGTAGTTTAAGTGGTAAACTACGGATCCTAGCATGCACTGCCACTGCATGCAAGGTAAGTGATTATCCCAACATCAGTGTAGTCCGTAAAGTCAGGTTTGTGTAGGAGCGCTGTTTGGAACTGCAGCAGTCGAGGCAATTGAAACAAAGTTCTCCTCCCGAGTCCCCACAACGCCTCAAACCACACAAGTTCGCACCTAGATGTGGCCTGAGAAACTCGTAAACAGTGTTTGAGTTCCCTTTGCGAAGTCACAAACCGCAATCTGCAGTGGCCAAGTAACAAGGGTGGGTGTGGTGGGTCAGATCTTGTGACTAACGTGAAGGAAGAAAAGTTGTCGAAGCTGTCCAGATCGCTCTTTCCCAATGCTGAGACGGGTCTCTCCAATGCGCGCCCAGGACTTGTGCACAGAAAATGTCACCAATAGATCCTTTCATCTACGAAAAAAACAGAGAGACACCAGGGGGTACTGTAGGAGGAGGCTTTATTACTCGAACAAGGGCATGACGCATTTCAGCATACTGCCTTTATCAAATGCCAGTTCTCACCCCAACGCTACCAACAGTCCATATAAATACCTCCATTCGCTCCCCCTTTAATGGTCATCCTGATTGGTCAGGCCGAATCACGTACACACCTGTAGTTTAAGTTGTAAACTACAGATCCCAACATGCACTGCCACTGCATGCAAGGTAAGTGATTATCCCAACATCGGTGTAGTCCGTAAAGTCAGGTTTGTGTAGGAGCGCTGTTTGGAACTGCAGCAGTCGAGGCAATTGAAACAAAGTTCTCCTCCCGAGTCCCCACAACGCCTCAAACCAAACAAGTCCGCTCCTAGATGTGGCCTGAGAAACTCGTAAACAGTGTTTGAGTTCCCTTTGCGAAGTCACAAACCGCAATCTGCAACGGCCAAGTAACAAGGGTGGGTGTGGTGGGTCAGAGCTTGTCACGAACGTGAAGGAAGAAAAGTTGCCGAAGCTGTCCAGATCGCTCTTTCCCAATGCTGAGACGGGTCTCTCCAATGCGCGCCCAGGACTTGCGCGAAGAATATGTCACCAATAGATCCTTTCATCTACAAAAGAACGGAGAGACACCAGGGGGTACTGTAGGAGGAAGCTTTATTACTCGAACAAGGGCATGACACGTTTCGGCATACTGCCTTTATCAAATGCCAGTTCTCACCCCAACGCTAGCAACAGTCCATATAAATACCTCCATTCGCTCCGCCTTTAATGGTCATCCTGATTGGTCAGGCCGAATCACGTACAGACCTGTAGTTTAAGTGGTAAACTACAGATCCCAACATGCACTGCCACTGCATGCAAGGTAAGTGATTATCCCAACATCGGTGTAGTCCGTAAAGTCAGGTTTGTGTAGGAGCGCTGTTTGGAACTGCAGCAGTCGAGGCAATTGAAACAAAGTTCTCCTCCCGAGTCCCCACAACGCCTCAAACCACACAAGTCCGCTCCTAGATGTGGCCTGAGAAACTTGAAAACAGTGTTTGAGTTCCCTTTGCGAAGTCACAAACCGCAATCTGCAGCGGCCAAGTAACGAGGGCGGGTGTGGTGGGTCAGAGCTTGTCACTAACGTCAAGGAAGAAAAGTTGCCGAAGCTGTCCAGATCGCTCTTTCCCAAAGCTGAGACGGGTCTCTCCAATGCGCGCCCAGGACTTGCGCACAGAATATGTCACCAATAGATCCTTTCATCTACGAAAAAAACGGAGAGACACCAGGGGGTAATATAGGAGGAGGCTTTATTACTCGAACAAGGGCATGATGCATTTCGGCATACTGCCTAAATCAAATGCCAGTTCTCACCCCAACGATAGCAACAGTCCACATACATACCTCCATTTGCTCCGCCTTTAATGGTCATCCTGATTGGTCAGGCCAAATCACGTACAGACCTGTAGTTTAAGTGGTAAACTACAGATCCCAGCATACACTGCCACTGCATGCAAGGTAAGTGATTATCCCAACATCGGTGTAGTCCGTAAAGTTAGGTTTGTGTAGGAGCTCTGTTTGGAACTGCAGCAGTCGAGGCAATTGAAACAAAGTTCTCCTCCCGAGTCCCCACAACGCCTCAAACCCCACAAGTCCGCTCCTAGATGTGGCCTGAGAAACTCGTAAACAGTGTTTGAGTTCCCTTTGCGAAGTCACAAACCGCAATCTGCAGCGGCCAAGTAACAAGGGTGGGAGTGGTGGGTCAGAGCTTGTCACTAACGTGAAGGAAGAAAAGTTGTCGAAGCTGTCCAGATCGCTCTTTCCCAATGCTGAGACGGGTCTCTCCAATGCGCGCCCAGGACTTGTGCACAGAATATGTCACCAATAGATCCTTTCATCTACGAAAAAAACGGAGAGACACCAGGGGGTACTGTAGGAGGAGGCTTTATTACTCGAACAAGGGCATGACGCGTTTCGGCATACTGCCTTTATCAAATGCCAGTTCTCACCCCAACGATAGCAACAGTCCACATAAATAACTCCATTTGCTCCGCCTTTAATGGTCATCCTGATTGGTCAGGCCAAATCACGTACAGACCTGTAGTTTAAGTGGTAAACTACAGATCCCAGCATACACTGCCACTGCATGCAAGGTAAGTGATTATCCCAACATCGGTGTAGTCCGTAAAGTCAGGTTTGTGTAGGAGCACTGTTTGGAACTGCAGCAGTCGAGGCAATTGAAACAAAGTTCTCCTCCCGAGTCCCCACAACGCCTCAAACCACACAAGTCCGCTCTTAGATGTGGCCTGAGAAACTCGTAAACAGTGTTTGAGTTCCCTTTGCGAAGTCACAAACCGCAATCTGCAGTGGCCAAGTAACAAGGGTGGGTGTGGTGGGTCAGATCTTGTGACTAACATGAAGGAAGAAAAGTTGTCGAAGCTGTCCAGATCGCTCTTTCCCAATGCTGAGACGGGTCTCTCCAATGCGCGCCCAGGACTTGTGCACAGAAAATGTCACCAATAGATCCTTTCATCTACGAAAAAAACAGAGAGACACCAGGGGGTACTGTAGGAGGAGGCTTTATTACTCGAACAAGGGCATGACGCGTTTTGGCATACTGCCTTTATCAAATGCCAGTTCTCACCCCAACGCTACCAACAGTCCATATAAATACCTCCATTCGCTCCCCCTTTAATGGTCATCCTGATTGGTCAGGCCGAATCACGTACAGACCTGTAGTTTAAGTTGTAAACTACAGATCCCAACATGCACTGCTACTGCATGCAAGGTAAGTGATTATCCCAACATCGGTGTAGTCCGTAAAGTCAGGTTTGTGTAGGAGCGCTGTTTGGAACTGCAGCAGTTGAGGCAATTGAAACAAAGTTCTCCTCCCGAGTCCCCACAACGCCTCAAACCAAACAAGTCCGCTCCTAGATGTGGCCTGAGAAACTCGTAAACAGTGTTTGAGTTCCCTATACGAAGTCACAAACCGCAATCTGCAGCGGCCAAGTAACAAGGGTGGGTGTGGTGGGTCAGAGCTTGTCACTAACGTGAAGGAAGAAAAGTTTTCGAAGCTGTCCAGATCGCTCTTTCCCAATGCTGAGACGGGTCTCTCCAATGCGCGCCCAGGACTTGTGCACAGAAAATGTCACCAATAGATCCTTTCATCTACGAAAAAAATGGAGAGACACCAGGGGGTACTGTAGGAGGAGGCTTTATTACTCGAACAAGGGCATGACGCGTTTCGGCATACTGCCTTTATCAAATGCCAGTTCTCACCCCAACGCTAGCAACAGTCCAATTAAATACCTCCATTCGCTCCCCCTTTAATGGTCATCCTGATTGGTCAGGCCGAATCACGTGCAGACCTGTAGTTTAAGTGGTAAACTACAGATCCCAACATGCACTGCCACTGCATGCAAGGTAAGTGATTATCCCAACATCGGTGTAGTCCGTAAAGTCAGGTTTGTGTAGGAGCGCTGTTTGGAACTGCAGCAGTTGAGGCAATTGAAACAAAGTTCTCCCCCCGAGTCCCCACAACGCCTCAAACTACACGAGTCTGCTCCTATATGTGGCCTGAGAAACTTGAAAACAGTGTTTGAGTTCCCTTTGTGAAGTCACAAACCGCAATCTGCAGCGGCCAAGTAACAAGGGTGGGTGTGGTGGGTCAGAGCTTGTCACTAACGTGAAGGAAGAAAAGTTTACGAAGCTGTCCAGATCGCTCTTTCCCAATGCTGAGACGGGTCTCTCCAATGCGCGCCCAGGACTTGTGCACAGAAAATGTCACCAATAGATCCTTTCATCTACGAAAAAAATGGAGAGACACCAGGGGGTACTGTAGGAGGAGGCTTTATTACTCGAACAAGGGCATGACGCGTTTCGGCATACTGCCTTTATCAAATGCCAGTTCTCACCCCAACGATAGCAACAGTCCATATAAATACCTCCATTTGCTCCGCCTTTAATGGTCATCCTGAATGGTCAGGCCAAATCACGTACAGACCTGTAGTTTAAGTGGTAAACTACAGATCCCTGCATACACTGCCACTGCATGCAAGGTAAGTTATTATCCCAACATCGGTGTACTCCGTAAAGTCAGGTTTGTGTAGGAGCGCCGTTTGGAACTGCAGCAGTCGAGGCAATTGAAACAAAGTTCTCCTCCGAGTCCCCACAATGCCTCAAACCACACAAGTCCGCTCCTAGATGTGGCCTGAGAAACTCGTAAACAGTGTTTGGGTTCCCTTTGCGAAGTCACAAACCGCAATCTGCAATGGCCAAGTAACAAGGGTGGGTGTGGTGCGTCAGAGCTTGTCACTAACTTGAAGGAAAAAAAGTTGTCGAAGCTGTCCAGATCGCTCTTTCCCAATGCTAAGACGGGTCTCTCCAATGCGCGCCCAGAACTTGTGCACAGAATATGTCACCAATAGATCCTTTCATCTACAAAAAAAATGGAGAGACACCAGGGGGTACTGTAGGAGGAGGCTTTATTACTCGAACAAGGGCATGACGCGTTTCGGCATACTGCCTATATCAAATGCCAGTTCTCACCCCAACGCTAGCAACAGTCCATATAAATACCTCCATTCGCTCCGCCTTTAATGGTCATCCTGATTGGTCAGGCCGAATCACGTACAGACCTGTAGTTTAAGTGGTAAACTACAGATCCCAACATGCACTGCCACTGCATGCAAGGTAAGTGATTATCCCAACATCGGTGTAGTCTGTAAAGTCAGGTTTGTGTAGGCGCGCTGTTTGGAACTGCAGCAGTCGAGGCAATTGAAACAAAGGTCTCCTCCCGAGTCCCCACAACACCTCAAACCATACAAGTCCACTCCTAGATGTGGCCTGAGAAACTCGAAAAAAGTGTTTGAGTTCCCTTAGCGAAGCCACAAACCGCAATCTGCAGCGGCCAAGTAACGAGGGCGGGTGTTGTGGGTCAGAGCTTGTCACTAACGTGAAGGAAGAAACGTTGCCGAAGCTGTCCAGATCGCTCTTTCCCAATGCTGAGACGGGTCTCTCCAATGCGCGCTCAGGACTTGTGTGCAGGATATGTCACCAATAGATCCTTTCATCTACGAAAAGAACAGAGAGACACCAGGGGGTACTGTAGGAGGAGGCTTTATTACTCGAACAAGGGCATGACGCGTTTTGGCATACTGCCTTTATCAAATGCCAGTTCTCACCCCAACGCTAGCAACAGTCCATATAAATACCTCCATTCCCTCCGCCTTTAATGGTCATCCTGATTGGTCAGGCCGAATCACGTACAGACCTGTAGTTTAAGTGGTAAACTACAGATCCCAGCATGCACTGCCACTGCATGCAAGGTAAGTGATTATCCCAACATCGGTGTAGTCCGTAAAGTTAGGTTTGTGTAGGAGCGCTGTTTGGAACTGCAGCAGTCGAGGCAATTGAAACAAAGTTCTCCTCCCGAGTCCCCACAACGCCTCAAACCCCACAAGTCCGCTCCTAGATGTGGCCTGAGAAACTTGTAAACAGTGTTTGAGTTCCCTTTGCGAAGTCACAAACCGCAATCTGCAGAGGCCAAGTAACAAGGGTGGGAGTGGTGGGTCAGAGCTTGTCACTAACGTGAAGGAAGAAAAGTTGTCGAAGCTGTCCAGATCGCTCTTTCCCAATGCTGAGACGGGTCTCTCCAATGCGCGCCCAGGACTTGTGCACAGAATATGTCACCAATAGATCCTTTCATCTACGAAAAAAATGGAGAGACACCAGGGGGTACTGTAGGAGGAGGCTTTATTACTCGAACAATGGCATGACGCGTTTCGGCATACTGCCTTTATCAAATGCCAGTTCTCACCCCAACGATAGCAACAGTCCACATAAATAACTCCATTTGCTCCGCCTTTAATGGTCATCCTGATTGGTCAGGCCAAATCACGTACAGACCTGTAGTTTAAGTGGTAAACTACAGATCCCAGCATACACTGCCACTGCATGCAAGGTAAGTGATTATCCCAACATCGGTGTAGTCCGTAAAGTCAGGTTTGTGTAGGAGCACTGTTTGGAACTGCAGCAGTCGAGGCAATTGAAACAAAGTTCTCCTCCCGAGTCCCCACAACGCCTCAAACCACACAAGTCCGCTCTTAGATGTGGCCTGAGAAACTCGTAAACAGTGTTTGAGTTCCCTTTGCGAAGTCACAAACCGCAATCTGCAGTGGCCAAGTAACAAGGGTGGGTGTGGTGGGTCAGATCTTGTGACTAACGTGAAGGAAGAAAAGTTGTCGAAGCTGTCCAGATCGCTCTTTCCCAATGCTGAGACGGGTCTCTCCAATGCGCGCCCAGGACTTGCGCGAAGAATATGTCACCAATAGATCCTTTCATCTACAAAAGAACGGAGAGACACCAGGGGGTACTGTAGGAGGAGGCTTTATTACTCGAACAAGGGCATGACGCGTTTCGGCATACTGCCTTTATCAAATGCCAGTTCTCACCCCAACGCTAGCAACAGTCCATATAAATACCTCCATTCGCTCCGCCTTTAATGGTCATCCTGATTGGTCAGGCCGAATCACGTACAGACCTGTAGTTTAAGTGGTAAACTACGGATCCTAGCATGCACTGCCACTGCATGCAAGGTAAGTGATTATCCCAACATCAGTGTAGTCCGTAAAGTCAGGTTTGTGTAGGAGCGCTGTTTGGAACTGCAGCAGTCGAGGCAATTGAAACAAAGTTCTCCTCCCAAGTCCCCACACGCCTCAAACCACACGAGTCCGCTCCTAGATGTGGCATGAGAAACTCGAAAACAGTGTTTGAGTTCCCTTTGCGAAGTCACAAACCGCAATCTGCAACGGCCAAGTAACGAGGGCGGATGTGGTGGGTCAGAGCTTGTCACTAACGTGAAGGAAGAAAAGTTGCCGAAGCTGTCCTTATCGCTCTTTCCCAATGCTGAGACGGGTCTCTCCAATGCGCGCCCAGGACTTGCGCGAAGAATATGTCACCAATAGATCCTTTCATCTACAAAAGAACGGAGAGACACCAGGGGGTACTGTAGGAGGAGGCTTTATTACTCCAACAAGGGCATGACGCGTTTCGGCATACTGCCTTTATCAAATGCCAGTTCTCACCCCAACGCTAGCAACAGTCCATATAAATACCTCCATTCGCTCCGCCTTTAATGGTCATCCTGATTGGTTAGGCCGAATCACGTACAGACCTGTAGTTTAAGTGGTAAACTACGGATCCTAGCATGCACTGCCACTGCATGCAAGGTAAGTGATTATCCCAACATCAGTGTAGTCCGTAAAGTCAGGTTTGTGTAGGAGCGCTGTTTGGAACTGCAGCAGTCGAGGCAATTGAAACAAAGTTCTCCTCCCGAGTCCCCACAACGCCTCAAACCACACAAGTTCGCACCTAGATGTGGCCTGAGAAACTCGTAAACAGTGTTTGAGTTCCCTTTGCGAAGTCACAAACCGCAATCTGCAGTGGCCAAGTAACAAGGGTGGGTGTGGTGGGTCAGATCTTGTGACTAACGTGAATGAAGAAAAGTTGTCGAAGCTGTCCAGATCGCTCTTTCCCAATGCTGAGACGGGTCTCTCCAATGCGCGCCCAGGACTTGTGCACAGAAAATGTCACCAATAGATCCTTTCATCTACGAAAAAAACAGAGAGACACCAGGGGGTACTGTAGGAGGAGGCTTTATTACTCGAACAAGGGCATGATGCATTTCGGCATACTGCCTTTATCAAATGCCAGTTCTCACCCCAACGCTACCAACAGTCCATATAAATACCTCCATTCGCTCCCCCTTTAATGGTCATCCTGATTGGTCAGGCCGAATCACGTACACACCTGTAGTTTAAGTTGTAAACTACAGATCCCAACATGCACTGCCACTGCATGCAAGGTAAGTGATTATCCCAACATCGGTGTAGTCCGTAAAGTCAGGTTTGTGTAGGAGCGCTGTTTGGAACTGCAGCAGTCGAGGCAATTGAAACAAAGTTCTCCTCCCGAGTCCCCACAACGCCTCAAACCAAACAAGTCCGCTCCTAGATGTGGCCTGAGAAACTCGTAAACAGTGTTTGAGTTCCCTTTGCGAAGTCACAAACCGCAATCTGCAACGGCCAAGTAACAAGGGTGGGTGTGGTGGGTCAGAGCTTGTCACGAACGTGAAGGAAGAAAAGTTGCCGAAGCTGTCCAGATCGCTCTTTCCCAATGCTGAGACGGGTCTCTCCAATGCGCGCCCAGGACTTGCGCGAAGAATATGTCACCAATAGATCCTTTCATCTACAAAAGAACGGAGAGACACCAGGGGGTACTGTAGGAGGAAGCTTTATTACTCGAACAAGGGCATGACACGTTTCGGCATACTGCCTTTATCAAATGCCAGTTCTCACCCCAACGCTAGCAACAGTCCATATAAATACCTCCATTCGCTCCGCCTTTAATGGTCATCCTGATTGGTCAGGCCGAATCACGTACAGACCTGTAGTTTAAGTGGTAAACTACAGATCCCAACATGCACTGCCACTGCATGCAAGGTAAGTGATTATCCCAACATCGGTGTAGTCCGTAAAGTCAGGTTTGTGTAGGAGCGCTGTTTGGAACTGCAGCAGTCGAGGCAATTGAAACAAAGTTCTCCTCCCGAGTCCCCACAACGCCTCAAACCACACAAGTCCGCTCCTAGATGTGGCCTGAGAAACTTGAAAACAGTGTTTGAGTTCCCTTTGCGAAGTCACAAACCGCAATCTGCAGCGGCCAAGTAACGAGGGCGGGTGTGGTGGGTCAGAGCTTGTCACTAACGTCAAGGAAGAAAAGTTGCCGAAGCTGTCCAGATCGCTCTTTCCCAAAGCTGAGACGGGTCTCTCCAATGCGCGCCCAGGACTTGCGCACAGAATATGTCACCAATAGATCCTTTCATCTACGAAAAAAACGGAGAGACACCAGGGGGTAATATAGGAGGAGGCTTTATTACTCGAACAAGGGCATGACGCATTTCGGCATACTGCCTAAATCAAATGCCAGTTCTCACCCCAACGATAGCAACAGTCCACATACATACCTCCATTTGCTCCGCCTTTAATGGTCATCCTGATTGGTCAGGCCAAATCACGTACAGACCTGTAGTTTAAGTGGTAAACTACAGATCCCAGCATACACTGCCACTGCATGCAAGGTAAGTGATTATCCCAACATCGGTGTAGTCCGTAAAGTTAGGTTTGTGTAGGAGCGCTGTTTGGAACTGCAGCAGTCGAGGCAATTGAAACAAAGTTCTCCTCCCGAGTCCCCACAACGCCTCAAACCCCACAAGTCCGCTCCTAGATGTGGCCTGAGAAACTCGTAAACAGTGTTTGAGTTCCCTTTGCGAAGTCACAAACCGCAATCTGCAGCGGCTAAGTAACAAGGGTGGGAGTGGTGGGTCAGAGCTTGTCACTAACGTGAAGGAAGAAAAGTTGTCGAAGCTGTCCAGATCGCTCTTTCCCAATGCTGAGACGGGTCTCTCCAATGCGCGCCCAGGACTTGTGCACAGAATATGTCACCAATAGATCCTTTCATCTACGAAAAAAACGGAGAGACACCAGGGGGTACTGTAGGAGGAGGCTTTATTACTCGAACAAGGGCATGACGCGTTTCGGCATACTGCCTTTATCAAATGCCAGTTCTCACCCCAACGATAGCAACAGTCCACATAAATAACTCCATTTGCTCCGCCTTTAATGGTCATCCTGATTGGTCAGGCCAAATCACGTACAGACCTGTAGTTTAAGTGGTAAACTACAGATCCCAGCATACACTGCCACTGCATGCAAGGTAAGTGATTATCCCAACATCGGTGTAGTCCGTAAAGTCAGGTTTGTGTAGGAGCACTGTTTGGAACTGCAGCAGTCGAGGCAATTGAAACAAAGTTCTCCTCCCGAGTCCCCACAACGCCTCAAACCACACAAGTCCGCTCTTAGATGTGGCCTGAGAAACTCGTAAACAGTGTTTGAGTTCCCTTTGCGAAGTCACAAACCGCAATCTGCAGTGGCCAAGTAACAAGGGTGGGTGTGGTGGGTCAGATCTTGTGACTAACATGAAGGAAGAAAAGTTGTCGAAGCTGTCCAGATCGCTCTTTCCCAATGCTGAGACGGGTCTCTCCAATGCGCGCCCAGGACTTGTGCACAGAAAATGTCACCAATAGATCCTTTCATCTACGAAAAAAACAGAGAGACACCAGGGGGTACTGTAGGAGGAGGCTTTATTACTCGAACAAGGGCATGACGCGTTTTGGCATACTGCCTTTATCAAATGCCAGTTCTCACCCCAACGCTACCAACAGTCCATATAAATACCTCCATTCGCTCCCCCTTTAATGGTCATCCTGATTGGTCAGGCCGAATCACGTACAGACCTGTAGTTTAAGTTGTAAACTACAGATCCCAACATGCACTGCTACTGCATGCAAGGTAAGTGATTATCCCAACATCGGTGTAGTCCGTAAAGTCAGGTTTGTGTAGGAGCGCTGTTTGGAACTGCAGCAGTTGAGGCAATTGAAACAAAGTTCTCCTCCCGAGTCCCCACAACGCCTCAAACCAAACAAGTCCGCTCCTAGATGTGGCCTGAGAAACTCGTAAACAGTGTTTGAGTTCCCTATACGAAGTCACAAACCGCAATCTGCAGCGGCCAAGTAACAAGGGTGGGTGTGGTGGGTCAGAGCTTGTCACTAACGTGAAGGAAGAAAAGTTTTCGAAGCTGTCCAGATCGCTCTTTCCCAATGCTGAGACGGGTCTCTCCAATGCGCGCCCAGGACTTGTGCACAGAAAATGTCACCAATAGATCCTTTCATCTACGAAAAAAATGGAGAGACACCAGGGGGTACTGTAGGAGGAGGCTTTATTACTCGAACAAGGGCATGACGCGTTTCGGCATACTGCCTTTATCAAATGCCAGTTCTCACCCCAACGCTAGCAACAGTCCAATTAAATACCTCCATTCGCTCCCCCTTTAATGGTCATCCTGATTGGTCAGGCCGAATCACGTGCAGACCTGTAGTTTAAGTGGTAAACTACAGATCCCAACATGCACTGCCACTGCATGCAAGGTAAGTGATTATCCCAACATCGGTGTAGTCCGTAAAGTCAGGTTTGTGTAGGAGCGCTGTTTGGAACTGCAGCAGTTGAGGCAATTGAAACAAAGTTCTCCCCCCGAGTCCCCACAACGCCTCAAACTACACGAGTCTGCTCCTATATGTGGCCTGAGAAACTTGAAAACAGTGTTTGAGTTCCCTTTGTGAAGTCACAAACCGCAATCTGCAGCGGCCAAGTAACAAGGGTGGGTGTGGTGGGTCAGAGCTTGTCACTAACGTGAAGGAAGAAAAGTTTACGAAGCTGTCCAGATCGCTCTTTCCCAATGCTGAGACGGGTCTCTCCAATGCGCGCCCAGGACTTGTGCACAGAAAATGTCACCAATAGATCCTTTCATCTACGAAAAAAATGGAGAGACACCAGGGGGTACTGTAGGAGGAGGCTTTATTACTCGAACAAGGGCATGACGCGTTTCGGCATACTGCCTTTATCAAATGCCAGTTCTCACCCCAACGATAGCAACAGTCCATATAAATACCTCCATTTGCTCCGCCTTTAATGGTCATCCTGAATGGTCAGGCCAAATCACGTACAGACCTGTAGTTTAAGTGGTAAACTACAGATCCCTGCATACACTGCCACTGCATGCAAGGTAAGTTATTATCCCAACATCGGTGTACTCCGTAAAGTCAGGTTTGTGTAGGAGCGCCGTTTGGAACTGCAGCAGTCGAGGCAATTGAAACAAAGTTCTCCTCCGAGTCCCCACAATGCCTCAAACCACACAAGTCCGCTCCTAGATGTGGCCTGAGAAACTCGTAAACAGTGTTTGGGTTCCCTTTGCGAAGTCACAAACCGCAATCTGCAATGGCCAAGTAACAAGGGTGGGTGTGGTGCGTCAGAGCTTGTCACTAACTTGAAGGAAAAAAAGTTGTCGAAGCTGTCCAGATCGCTCTTTCCCAATGCTAAGACGGGTCTCTCCAATGCGCGCCCAGAACTTGTGCACAGAATATGTCACCAATAGATCCTTTCATCTACAAAAAAAATGGAGAGACACCAGGGGGTACTGTAGGAGGAGGCTTTATTACTCGAACAAGGGCATGACGCGTTTCGGCATACTGCCTATATCAAATGCCAGTTCTCACCCCAACGCTAGCAACAGTCCATATAAATACCTCCATTCGCTCCGCCTTTAATGGTCATCCTGATTGGTCAGGCCGAATCACGTACAGACCTGTAGTTTAAGTGGTAAACTACAGATCCCAACATGCACTGCCACTGCATGCAAGGTAAGTGATTATCCCAACATCGGTGTAGTCTGTAAAGTCAGGTTTGTGTAGGCGCGCTGTTTGGAACTGCAGCAGTCGAGGCAATTGAAACAAAGGTCTCCTCCCGAGTCCCCACAACACCTCAAACCATACAAGTCCACTCCTAGATGTGGCCTGAGAAACTCGAAAAAAGTGTTTGAGTTCCCTTAGCGAAGCCACAAACCGCAATCTGCAGCGGCCAAGTAACGAGGGCGGGTGTTGTGGGTCAGAGCTTGTCACTAACGTGAAGGAAGAAACGTTGCCGAAGCTGTCCAGATCGCTCTTTCCCAATGCTGAGACGGGTCTCTCCAATGCGCGCTCAGGACTTGCGTGCAGGATATGTCACCAATAGATCCTTTCATCTACGAAAAGAACAGAGAGACACCAGGGGGTACTGTAGGAGGAGGCTTTATTACTCGAACAAGGGCATGACGCGTTTTGGCATACTGCCTTTATCAAATGCCAGTTCTCACCCCAACGCTAGCAACAGTCCATATAAATACCTCCATTCCCTCCGCCTTTAATGGTCATCCTGATTGGTCAGGCCGAATCACGTACAGACCTGTAGTTTAAGTGGTAAACTACAGATCCCAGCATGCACTGCCACTGCATGCAAGGTAAGTGATTATCCCAACATCGGTGTAGTCCGTAAAGTTAGGTTTGTGTAGGAGCGCTGTTTGGAACTGCAGCAGTCGAGGCAATTGAAACAAAGTTCTCCTCCCGAGTCCCCACAACGCCTCAAACCCCACAAGTCCGCTCCTAGATGTGGCCTGAGAAACTTGTAAACAGTGTTTGAGTTCCCTTTGCGAAGTCACAAACCGCAATCTGCAGAGGCCAAGTAACAAGGGTGGGAGTGGTGGGTCAGAGCTTGTCACTAACGTGAAGGAAGAAAAGTTGTCGAAGCTGTCCAGATCGCTCTTTCCCAATGCTGAGACGGGTCTCTCCAATGCGCGCCCAGGACTTGTGCACAGAATATGTCACCAATAGATCCTTTCATCTACGAAAAAAATGGAGAGACACCAGGGGGTACTGTAGGAGGAGGCTTTATTACTCGAACAATGGCATGACGCGTTTCGGCATACTGCCTTTATCAAATGCCAGTTCTCACCCCAACGATAGCAACAGTCCACATAAATAACTCCATTTGCTCCGCCTTTAATGGTCATCCTGATTGGTCAGGCCAAATCACGTACAGACCTGTAGTTTAAGTGGTAAACTACAGATCCCAGCATACACTGCCACTGCATGCAAGGTAAGTGATTATCCCAACATCGGTGTAGTCCGTAAAGTCAGGTTTGTGTAGGAGCACTGTTTGGAACTGCAGCAGTCGAGGCAATTGAAACAAAGTTCTCCTCACGAGTCCCCACAACGCCTCAAACCACACAAGTCCGCTCTTAGATGTGGCCTGAGAAACTCGTAAACAGTGTTTGAGTTCCCTTTGCGAAGTCACAAACCGCAATCTGCAGTGGCCAAGTAACAAGGGTGGGTGTGGTGGGTCAGATCTTGTGACTAACGTGAAGGAAGAAAAGTTGTCGAAGCTGTCCAGATCGCTCTTTCCCAATGCTGAGACGGGTCTCTCCAATGCGCGCCCAGGACTTGTGCACAGAAAATGTCACCAATAGATCCTTTCATCTACGAAAAAAACAGAGAGACACCAGGGGGTACTGTAGGAGGAGGCTTTATTACTCGAACAAGGGCATGACACGTTTTGGCATACTGCCTTTATCAAATGCCAGTTCTCACCCCAACGCTACCAACAGTCCATATAAATACCTCCATTCGCTCCCCCTTTAATGGTCATCCTGATTGGTCAGGCCGAATCACGTACAGACCTGTAGTTTAAGTTGTAAACTACAGATCCCAACATGCACTGCCACTGCATGCAAGGTAAGTGATTATCCCAACATCGGTGTAGTCCGTAAAGTCAGGTTTGTGTAGGAGCGCTGTTTGGAACTGCAGCAGTTGAGGCAATTGAAACAAAGTTCTCCTCCCGAGTCCCCACAACGCCTCAAACCAAACAAGTCCGCTCCTAGATGTGGCCTGAGAAACTCGTAAACAGTGTTTGAGTTCCCTATACGAAGTCACAAACCGCAATCTGCAGCGGCCAAGTAACAAGGGTGGGTGTGGTGGGTCAGAGCTTGTCACTAACGTGAAGGAAGAAAAGTTTTCGAAGCTGTCCAGATCGCTCTTTCCCAATGCTGAGACGGGTCTCTCCAATGCGCGCCCAGGACTTGTGCACAAAAAATGTCACCAATAGATCCTTTCATCTACGAAAAAAATGGAGAGACACCAGGGGGTACTCTAGGAGGAGGCTTTATTACTCGAACAAGGGCATGACGCGTTTCGGCATACTGCCTTTATCAAATGCCAGTTCTCACCCCAACGCTAGCAACAGTCCAATTAAATACCTCCATTCGCTCCCCCTTTAATGGTCATCCTGATTGGTCAGGCCGAATCACGTGCAGACCTGTAGTTTAAGTGGTAAACTACAGATCCCAACATGCACTGCCACTGCATGCAAGGTAAGTGATTATCCCAACATCGGTGTAGTCCGTAAAGTCAGGTTTGTGTAGGAGCGCTGTTTGGAACTGCAGCAGTTGAGGCAATTGAAACAAAGTTCTCCCCCCGAGTCCCCACAACGCCTCAAACTACACGAGTCCGCTCCTATATGTGGCCTGAGAAACTTGAAAACAGTGTTTGAGTTCCCTTTGTGAAGTCACAAACCGCAATCTGCCGCGGCCAAGTAACGAGGGCGGGTGTGGTCGGTCAGAGCTTGTCACTAACGTGAAGGAAGAAAAGTTGCCGAAGCTGTCCAGATCGCTCTTTCCCAATGCTGAGACGGGTCTCTCCAATGCGCGCCCAGGACTTGCGTGCAGGATATGTCACCAATAGATCCTTTCATCTACGAAAAGAACAGAGAGACACCAGGGGGTACTGTAGGAGGAGGATTTATTACTCGAACAAGGGCATGACGCGTTTCGGCATACTGCCTTTATCAAATGCCAGTTCTCACCCCAACGATAGCAACAGTCCATATAAATACCTCCATTTGCTCCGCCTTTAATGGTCATCCTGAATGGTCAGGCCAAATCACGTACAGACCTGTAGTTTAAGTGGTAAACTACAGATCCCTGCATATACTGCCACTGCATGCAAGGTAAGTTATTATCCCAACATCGGTGTACTCCATAAAGTCAGGTTTGTGTAGGAGCGCCGTTTGGAACTGCAGCAGTCGAGGCAATTGAAACAAAGTTCTCCTCCCGAGTCCCCACAATGCCTAAAACCACACAAGTCCGCTCCTAGATGTGGCCTGAGAAACTCGTAAACAGTGTTTGAGTTCCCTTTGCGAAGTCACAAACCGCAATCTGCAATGGCCAAGTAACAAGGGTGGGTGTGGTGCGTCAGAGCTTGTCACTAACGTGAAGGAAAAAAAGTTGTCGAAGCTGTCCAGATCGCTCTTTCCCAATGCTAAGACGGGTCTCTCCAATGCGCGCCCAGAACTTGTGCACAGAATTTGTCACCAATAGATCCTTTCATCTACAAAAAAAATGGAGAGACACCAGGGGGTACTGTAGGAGGAGGCTTTATTACTCGAACTAGGGCATGACGCGTTTCGGCATACTGCCTTTATCAAATGCCAGTTCTCACCCCAACGCTAGCAACAGTCCATATAAATACCTCCATTCGCTCCGCCTTTAATGGTCATCCTGATTGGTCAGGCCGAATCACGTACAGACCTGTAGTTTAAGTGGTAAACTACAGATCCCAACATGCACTGCCACTGCATGCAAGGTAAGTGATTATCCCAACATCGGTGTAGTCCGTAAAGTCAGGTTTGTGTAGGCGCGCTGTTAGGAACTGCAGCAGTCGAGGCAATTGAAACAAAGGTCTCCTCCCGAGTCCCCACAACACCTCAAACCATACAAGTCCACTCCTAGATGTGGCCTGAGAAACTTGAAAACAGTGGTTGAGTTCCCTTTGCGAAGTCACAAACCGCAATCTGCAGCGGCCAAGTAACGAGGGCGGGTGTGGTGGGTCAGAGCTTGTCACTAACGTGAAGGAAGAAAAGTTGCCGAAGTTGTCCAGATCGCTCTTTCCCAATGCTGAGATGGGTCTCTCCAATGCGCACCCAGGACTTGCGCGCAGAATATGTCACCAATAGATCATTTCATCTACAAAAAGAACAGAGAGATACCAGGGGGTACTGTAGGAGGAGGCTTTATTACTCGAACAAGGGCATGACGCGTCTCGGCATACTGCCTTTATCAAATGCCAGTTCTCACCCCAACGATAGCAACAGTCCATATAAATACCTCCATTCGCTCCGCCTTTAATGGTCATCCTGATTGGTCAGGTCGAATCACGTACAGACCTGTAGTTTAAGTGGTAAACTACAGATCCCAGCATGCACTGCCACTGCATGCAAGGTAAGTGATTATCCCAACATTGGTGTAGTCCATAAAGTCAGGTGTGTGTAGGAGCGCTGTTTGGAACTACAGCAGTTGAGGCAATTAAAACAAAGTTCTCCTCCTGAGTCCCCACAATGCCTCAAACCACACAAGTCCACTCCTAGTTGTGGCCTGAGAAACTTGAAAACAGTGTTTGAGTTCCCTTTGCGAAGTCACAAACCGCAATCTACAGCGGCCAAGTAACGAGGGCGGGTGTGGTGGGTCAGAGCTTGTCACTAACATGAAGGAAGAAAAGTTGCCGAAGTTGTCCAGATCGCTCTTTCCCAATGCTGAGATGGGTCTCTCCAATGCGCACCCAGGACTTGCGCGCAGAATATGTCACCAGTAGATCATTTCATCTACAAAAAGAACAGAGAGACACCAGGGGGTACTGTAGGAGGAGGCTTTATTGCTCGAACAAGGGCATGACGCGTCTCGGCATACTGCCTTTATCAAATGCCAGTTCTCACCCCAACGATAGCAACAGTCCATATAAATACCTCCATTCGCTCCGCCTTTAATGGTCATCCTGATTGGTCAGGCCGAATCACGTACAGACCTGTAGTTTAAGTGGTAAACTACAGATCCCAGCATGCACTGCCACTGCATGCAAGGTAAGTGATTATCCCAACATCGGTGTAGTCCGTAAAGTCAGGTTTGTGTAGAAGCGCTGTTTGGAACGGCAGCAGTCGAGGCAATTGAAACAAAGTTCTCTTCCCGAGTCCCCACAACGCCTCAAACCACACAAGTCCGCTCCTAGATGTGGCCTGAGAAACTCGTAAACAGTGTTTGAGTTCCCTTTGCGAAGTCACAAACCGCATTCTGCAGTGGCCAAGTACCAAGGGTGGGTGTGGTGGGTCAGATCTTGTGACTAACGTGAAGGAAGAAAAGTTGTCGAAGCTGTCCAGATCGCTCTTTCCCAATGCTGAGACGGGTCTCTCCAATGCGCGCCCAGGACTTGTGCACAGAAAATGTCACCAATAGATCCTTTCATCTACGAAAAAAAACAGAGAGACACCAGGGGGTACTGTAGGAGGAGGCTTTATTACTCGAACAAGGGCATGACGCGTTTCGGCATACTGCCTTTATCAAATGCCAGTTCTCACCCCAACGCTACCAACAGTCCATATAAATACCTCCATTCGCCCCCCTTTAATTGTCATCCTGATTGGTCAGGCCGAATCACGTACAGACCTGTAGTTTAAGTTGTAAACTACAGATCCCAACATGCACTGCCACTGCATGCAAGGTAAGTGATTATCCCAACATCGGTGTAGTCCGTAAAGTCAGGTTTGTGTAGGAGCGCTGTTTGGAACTGCAGCAGTCGAGGCAATTGAAACAAAGTTCTCCTCCCGAGTCCCCACAACCCCTCAAACCAAACAAGTCCGCTCCTAGATGTGGCCTGAGAAACTCGTAAACAGTGTTTGAGTTCCCTTTGCGAATTCACAAACCGCAATCTGCAGCGGCCAAGTAACAATGGTGGGTGTGGTGGGTCAGAGCTTGTCACTAACGTGAAGGAAGAAAAGTTGTCGAAGTTGTCCAGATCGCTCTTTCCCAATGCTGAGACGGGTCTCTCCAATGCGCGCCCAGGACTTGTGCACAGAAAATGTCACCAATAGATCCTTTCATCTACGAAAAAAACTGAGAGACACCAGGGGGTACTGTAGGAGGAGGCTTTATTACTCGAACAAGGGCATGACGCGTTTCAGCATACTGCCTTTATCAAATGCCAGTTCTCACCCCAACGCTAGCAACAGTCCATATAAATACCTCCATTCGCTCCCCCTTTAATGGTCATCCTGATTGGTCAGGCCGAATCACGTGCAGACCTGTAGTTTAAGTGGTAAACTACAGATCCCAACATGCACTGCCACTGCATGCAATGTAAGTGATTATCCCAACATCGGTGTAGTCCGTAAAGTCAGGTTTGTGTAGCAGCGCTGTTTGGAACTGCAGCAGTTGAGGCAATTGAAACAAAGTTCTCCCCCCGAGTCCCCACAACGCCTCAAACTACACGAGTCCGCTCCTAGATGTGGCCTGAGAAACTTGAAAACAGTGTTTGAGTTCCCTTTGCGAAGTCACAAACCGCAATCTGCAGCGGCCAAGTAACGAGGGCGGGTGTGGTCGGTCAGAGCTTGTCACCAACGTGAAGGAAGAAAAGTTGCCAAAGCTGTCCAGATCGCTCTTTCCCAATGCTGAGACGGGTCTCTCCAATGCGCGCCCAGGACTTGCGTGCAGGATATGTCACCAATAGATCCTTTCATCTACGAAAAGAACAGAGAGGCACCAGGGGGTACTGTAGGAGGAGGATTTATTACTCGACCAAGGGCATGACGCGTTTCGGCATACTGCCTTTATCAAATGCCAGTTCTCACCCCAACGATAGCAACAGTCCATATAAATACCTCCACTTGCTCCGCCTTTAATGGTCATCCTGAATGGTCAGGCCAAATCACGTACAGACCTGTAGTTTAAGTGGTAAACTACAGATCCCAGCATACACTGCCACTGCATGCAAGGTAAGTGATTATCCCAACATCGGTGTAGTCCGTAAAGTCAGGTTTGTGTAGGAGCGCCGTTTGGAACTGCAGCAGTCGAGGCAATTGAAACAAAGGTCTCCTCCCGAGTCCCCACAACGCCTCAAACCACACAAGTCCGCTCCTAGATGTGGCCTGAGAAACTTGAAAACAGTGTTTGAGTTCCCTTTGCGAAGTCACAAACCGCAATCTGCAGCGGCCAAGTAACGAGGGCGGGTGTGGTGGGTCAGAGCTTGTCACTAACGTCAAGGAAGAAAAGTTGCCGAAGCTGTCCAGATCGCTCTTTCCCAAAGCTGAGACGGGTCTCTCCAATGCGCGCCCAGGACTTGCGCACAGAATATGTCACCAATAGATCCTTTCATCTACAAAAAAACGGAGAGACACCAGGGGGTAATATAGGAGGAGGCTTTATTACTCGAACAAGGGCATGACGCATTTCGGCATACTGCCTAAATCAAATGCCAGTTCTCACCCCAACGATAGCAACAGTCCACATACATACCTCCATTTGCTCCGCCTTTAATGGTCATCCTGATTGGTCAGGCCAAATCACGTACAGACCTGTAGTTTAAGTGGTAAACTACAGATCCCAGCATACACTGCCACTGCATGCAAGGTAAGTGATTATCCCAACATCGGTGTAGTCCGTAAAGTCAGGTTTGTGTAGGAGCACTGTTTGGAACTGCAGCAGTCGAGGCAATTGAAAAAAAGTTCTCCTCCCGAGTCCCCACAACGCCTCAAACCACACAAGTCCGCTCTTAGATGTGGCCTGAGAAACTCGTAAACAGTGTTTGAGTTCCCTTTGCGAAGTCACAAACCGCAATCTGCAGTGGCCAAGTAACAAGGGTGGGTGTGGTGGGTCACATCTTGTGACTAACGTGAAGGAAGAAAAGTTGTCGAAGCTGTCCAGATCGCTCTTTCCCAATGCTGAGACGGGTCTCTCCAATGCGCGCCCAGGACTTGTGCACAGAAAATGTCACCAATAGATCCTTTCATCTACGAAAAAAACAGAGAGACACCAGGGGGTACTGTAGGAGGAGGCTTTATTACTCGAACAAGGGCATGACGCGTTTTGGCATACTGCCTTTATCAAATGCGAGTTCTCACCCCAATGCTACCAACAGTCCATATAAATACCTCCATTCGCTCCCCCTTTAATGGTCATCCTGATTGGTCAGGCCGAATCACGTACAGACCTGTAGTTTAAGTTGTAAACTACAGATCCCAACATGCACTGCCACTGCATGCAAGGTAAGTGATTATCCCAACATCGGTGTAGTCCGTAAAGTCAAGTTTGTGTAGGAGCGCTGTTTGGAACTGCAGCAGTTGAGGCAATTGAAACAAACTTCTCCTCCCGAGTCCCCACAACGCCTCAAACAAACAAGTCCGGTCCTAGATGTGGCCTGAGAAACTCGTAAACAGTGTTTGAGTTCCCTATACGAAGTCACAAACCGCAATCTGAGGCGGCCAAGTAACAAGGGTGGGTGTGGTGGGTCAGAGCTTGTCACTAACGTGAAGGAAGAAAAGTTTTCGAAGCTGTCCAGATCGCTCTTTCCCAATGCTGAGACGGGTCTCTCCAATGCGCGCCCAGGACTTGTGCACAGAAAATGTCACCAATAGATCCTTTCATCTACGAAAAAAACAGAGAGACACCAGGGGGTAATGTAGGAGGAGGCTTTATTACTCGAACAAGGGCATGACGCGTTTCGGCATACTGCCTTTATCAAATGCCAGTTCTCACCCCAACGCTAGCAACAGTCCAATTAAATAACTCCATTCGCTCCCCCTTTAATGGCCATCCTGATTGGTCAGGCCGAATCACGTGCAGACCTGTAGTTTAAGTGGTAAACTACAGATCCCAACATGCACTGCCACTGCATGCAAGGTAAGGGATTATCCCAACATCGGTGTAGTCCGTAAAGTCAGGTTTGTGTAGGAGCGCTGTTTGGAACTGCAGCAGTTGAGGCAATTGAAACACAGTTCTCCCGCCGAGTCCCCACAACGCCTCAAACTACACGAGTCCGCTCCTATATGTGGCCTGAGAAACTTGAAAACAGTGTTTGAGTTCCCTTTGTGAAGTCACAAACCGCAATCTGCCGCGGCCAAGTAACGAGGGCGGGTGTGGTCGGTCAGAGCTTGTCACTAACGTGAAGGAAGAAAAGTTGCCGAAGCTGTCCAGATCGCTCTTTCCCAATGCTTAGACGGGTCTCTCAATGCGCGCCCAGGACTTGCGTGCAGGATATGTCACCAATAGATCCTTTCATCTACGAAAAGAACAGAGAGACACCAGGGGGTACTGTAGGAGGAGGATTTATTACTCGAACAAGGGCATGACGCGTTTCGGCATACTGCCTTTATCAAATGCCAGTTCTCACCCCAACGATAGCAACAGTCCATATAAATACCTCCATTTGCTCCGCCTTTAATGGTCATCCTGAATGGTCAGGTCAAAACACGTACAGACCTGTAGTTTAAGTGGTAAACTACAGATCCCTGCATACACTGCCACTGCATGCAAGGTAAGTTATTATCCCAACATCGGTGTACTCCGTAAAGTCAGGTTTGTGTAGGAGCGCCGTTTGGAACTGCAGCAGTCGAGGCAATTGAAACAAAGTTCTCCTCCCGAGTCCCCACAATGCCTCAAACCACACAAGTCCGCTCCTAGATGTGGCCTGAGAAACTCGTAAACAGTGTTTGAGTTCCCTTTGCGAAGTCACAAACCGCAATCTGCAATGGCCAAGTAACAAGGGTGGGTGTGGTGCGTCAGAGCTTGTCACTAACGTGAAGGAAAAAAAGTTGTCGAAGCTGTCCAGATCGCTCTTTCCCAATGCTAAGACGGGTCTCTCCAATGCGCGCCCAGGACTTGTGCACAGAATATGTCACCAATAGATCCTTTCATCTACAAAAAAAATGGAGAGACACCAGGGGGTACTGTAGGAGGAGGCTTTATTACTCGAACAAGGGCATGACGCGTTTCGGCATACTGCCTTTATCAAATGCCAGTTCTCACCCCAACGCTAGCAACAGTCCATATAAATACCTCCATTCGCTCCGCCTTTAATGGTCATCCTGATTGGTCAGGCCGAATCACGTACAGACCTCTAGTTTAAGTGGTAAACTACAGATCCCAACATGCACTGCCACTGCATGCAAGGTAAGTGATTATCCCAACATCGGTGTAGTCCGTAAAGTCAGGTTTGTGTAGGTTCGCTGTTTGGAACTGCAGCAGTCGAGGCAATTGAAACAAAGGTCTCCTCCCGAGTCCCCACAACACCTCAAACCATACAAGTCCACTCCTAGATGTGGCCTGAGAAACTCGTAAACAGTGTTTGAGTTCCCTTTGCGAAGTCACAAACCGCAATCTGCAGTGGCCAAGTAACAAGGGTGGGTGTGGTGGGTCAGATCTTGTGACTAACGTGAAGGAAGAAAAGTTGTCGAAGCTGTCCAGATCGCTCTTTCCCAATGCTGAGACGGGTCTCTCCAATGCGCGCCCAGGACTTGTGCACAGAAAATGTCACCAATAGATCCTTTCATCTACGACAAAATTAGAGAGACACCAGGGGATACTGTAGGAGGAGGCTTTATTACTCGAACAAGGGCATGACGCGTTTCGGCATACTGCCTTTATCAAATGCCAGTTCTCACCCCAACGCTACCAACAGTCCATATAAATACCTCCATTCGCTCCCCCTTTAATGGTCATCCTGATTGGTCAGGCCGAATCACGTACAGACCTGTAGTTTAAGTTGTAAACTACAGATCCCAACATGCACTGCCACTGCATGCAAGGTAAGTGATTATCCCAACATCGGTGTAGTCCGTAAAGTCAGGTTTGTGTAGGAGCGCTGTTTGGAACTGCAGCAGTCGAGGCAATTGAAACAAAGTTCTCCTCCCGAGTCCCCACAACCCCTCAAACCAAACAAGTCCGCTCCTAGATGTGGCCTGAGAAACTTGAAAACAGTGTTTCAGTTCCCTTTGCGAAGTCACAAACCGCAATCTGCAGCGGCCAAGTAACGAGGGCGGGTGTGGTCGGTCAGAGCTTGTCACCAACGTGAAGGAAGAAAAGTTGCCGAAGCTGTCCAGATCGCTCTTTCCCAATGCTGAGACGGGTCTCTCCAATGCGCGCCCAGGACTTGCGTGCAGGATATGTCACCAATAGATCCTTTCATCTACGAAAAGAACAGAGAGACACCAGGGGGTACTGTAGGAGGAGGATTTATTACTCGAACAAGGGCATGACGCGTTTCGGCATACTGCCTTTATCAAATGCCAGTTCTCACCCCAACGATAGCAACAGTCCATATAAATACCTCCACTTGCTCCGCCTTTAATGGTCATCCTGAATGGTCAGGCCAAATCACGTACAGACCTGTAGTTTAAGTGGTAAACTACAGATCCCAGCATACACTGCCACTGCATGCAAGGTAAGTGATTATCTCAACATCGGTGTAGTCCGTAAAGTCAGGTTTGTGTAGGAGCGCCGTTTGGAACTGCAGCAGTCGAGGCAATTGAAACAAAGGTCTCCTCCCGAGTCCCCACAATGCCTCAAACCACACAAGTCCGCTCCTAGATGTGGCCTGAGAAACTCGTAAACAGTGTTTGAGTTCCCTTTGCGAAGCCACAAACCGCAATCTGCAGCAGCCAAGTAACGAGGGCGGGTGTTGTGGGTCAGAGCTTGTCACTAACGTGAAGGAAAAAAAGTTGTCGAAGCTGTCCAGATCGCTCTTTCCCAATGCTAAGACGGGTCTCTCCAATGTGCGCCCAGGACTTGTGAACAGAATATGTCACCAATAGATCCTTTCATCTTCAAAAAAAATGGAGAGACACCAGGGGGTACTGTAGGAGGAGGCTTTATTACTCGAACAAGGGCATGACGCGTTTCGGCATACTGCCTTTATCAAATGCCAGTTCTCACCCCAACGCTAGCAACAGTCCATATAAATACCTCCATTCGCTCCGCCTTTAATGGTCATGCTGATTGGTCAGGCCGAATCACGTACAGACCTGTAGTTTAAGTGGTAAACTACAGATCCCAACATGCACTGCCACTGCATGCAAGGTAAGTGATTATCCCAACATCGGTGTAGTCCGTAAAGTCAGGTTTGTGTAGGCGCGCTGTTTGGAACTGCAGCAGTCGAGGCAATTGAAACCAAGGTCTCCTCCCGAGTCCCCACAACACCTCAAACCACACAAGTCCACTCCTAGATGTGGCCTGAGAAACTCGAAAACAGTGTTTGAGTTCCCTTTGCGAAGCCACAAACCGCAATCTGCAGCAGCCAAGTAACGAGGGCGGGTGTTGTGGGTCAGAGCTTGTCACTAACGTGAAGGAAGAAACATTGCCGAAGCTGTCCAGATCGCTCTTTCCCAATGCTGAGACGGGTCTCTCCAATGCGCGCCCAGGACTTGCGTGCAGGATATGTCACCAAAAGATCCTTTCATCTACGAAAAGAACAGAGAGACACCAGGGGGTACTGTAGGAGGAGGCTTTATTACTCGAACAAGGGCATGACGCGTTTTGGCATACTGCCTTTATCAAATGCCAGTTCTCACCCCAACGCTAGCAACAGTCCATATAAATACCTCCATTCCCTCCGCCTTTAATGGTCATCCTGATTGGTCATGCCGAATCACGTACAGACCTGTAGTTTAAGTGGTAAACTACAGATCCCAGCATGCACTGCCACTGCATGCAAGGTAAGTGATTATCCCAACATTGGTGTAGTCCGTAAAGTCAGGTGTGTTTAGGAGCGCTGTTTGGAACTACAGCAGTCGAGGCAATCAAAACAAAGTTCTCCTCCTGAGTCCCCACAATGCCTCAAACCACACGAGTCCGCTCCTAGTTGTGGCCTGAGAAACTTGAAAACAGTGTTTGAGTTCCCTTTGCGAAGTCACAAACCGCAATCTGCAGCGGCCAAGTAACGAGGGCGGGTGTGGTGGGTCAGAGCTTGTCACTAACGTGAAGGAAGAAAAGTTGCCGAAGTTGTCCAGATCGCTCTTTCCCAATGCTGAGATGGGTCTCTCCAATGTGCACCCAGGACTTGCGCGCAGAATATGTCACCAATATATCATTTCATCTACAAAAAGAACAGAGAGACACCAGGGGGTACTGTAGGAGGAGGCTTTATTACTAGAACAAGGGCATGACGCGTCTCGGCATACTGCCTTTATCAAATGCCAGTTCTCACCCCAACGATAGCAACAGTCCATATAAATACCTCCATTCGCTCCGCCTTTAATGGTCATCCTGAATGGTCAGGCCGAATCACGTACAGACCTGTAGTTTAAGTGGGAAATTACAGATCCCAGCATACACTGCCACTGCATGCAAGGTAAGTGATTATCCCAACATCGGTGTAGTCCGTATAGTCAGGTTTGTGTAGGAGCGCTGTTTGGAACTGCAGCAGTCGAGGCAATTGAAACAAAGTTCTCCTCCCGAGTCCCCACAACGCCTCAAACCACACGAGTCCGCTCCTAGATGTGACCTGAGAAACTCGAAAACAGTGTTTGAGTTCCCTTTACGAAGTCACAAACCGCAATCTGCAGCGGCCAAGTGATGAGGGTGAGTGTGGTGGGTCAGAGCTTGTCACTAACGTAAAGGAAGAAAAGTTGTCGAAGCTGTCCAGATCGCTCTTTCCCAATGCTGAGACGGGTCTCTCCAATGCGCGCCCAGGACTTGCGCACAGAATGTGTCACCAATAGATCTTTTCATCTACGAAAAAAACGGAGAGACACCAGGGGGTACTGTAGGAGGAGGATTTTTTACTCGAACAAAGGCATGATGCGTTTCGGCATACTGCCTTTATCAAATGCCAGTTCTCACCCCAACGCTAGCAACAGTCCATATAAATACCTCCATTTGCTCCGCCTATAATGGTCATCCTGATTGGTCAGGCCGAATCACGTACAGTCGAGGCAATTGAAACAAAGTTCTACTTCCGAGTCCCCACAACGCCTCAAACCACACGAGGCCGCTCCTCGATGTGGCCTGAGAAACTCGAAAACAGTGTTTGAGTTCCCTTTGCGAAGTCACAAACTGCAATCTGCAGCGGCCAAGTAACGAGGGCGGGTGTGGTGGGTTAGAGCTTGTCACTAACGTGAAGGAAGAAAAGTTGCCAAAGCTGTCCAGATCCAATATATATATATATATATTACCTGCTGGCGGTCGCCAGTAGGTAGTTAAAGTTAGGACTTATTTTCCATAGGACATCCGCAACATTCTATTTGGAATAACTTTGGCACCGGTTGACAAATCTTCCCGAAATTTTCAAAACTGGTGGGCGGTCTGATCCGCTCCCATCCTGGGAGTCTTGGGGTAATTCGTGATGCGGGGGCTGGGAAAAAAGAGGGTCCCAAAACGTGTTTACCCCCATGCAATTTTCCATAGGTACCGTTCATCGCATCTACAGCCCGAATGGCTGAACGGAATTACACCAAGTTTGGCAAAGTTGTAGTCCTTGGTTCAGACTCATGCCTTTTGCTTATATGGTGTACATTTGTTCAGTAGTTCCTGAGAAAATGACAAGTAAAAGTACATATATATATATATGGCCTCGGTGGATGCCCGTATCTTGCACGCACACTCTAAGCGCACCGTCTTGATCACGCGCTGAATGCTAATTGGCTTTCAAGTGGTTGTCAACATTCAAAACCAGGAAGTGTTGGCAGCCATTTTGTGCCTCGGTAGAAAGGGCCAAATCCCAAGTCTAAAATATTACATTTGATGGGGGTCCAGAGGGGCCCTGTAGCCCGTGGACCGCCATTCCTCGGTGCTACAAAATAAATGGGTGAGGGAGCTCAAAGGTTAATCTAAGCCCCGGGGATTACCACCCTCCAGGGCTTTTTATAGTTTGAGAGGGGGCCGCGTGTACTCCATTCTAGAGCAGTCGAAAGCCTTGGGGAACACCACCCCCCAGGAGCGGCTCAAGCTGTGTCTCGGGGTGTCTGCCCCGGGACACTGCTGTTTGCTATAGCAGGGCGGGAGTCGAGGTTCTCGCTGTGTCATAGCAAACTTGAGGGCATATTAACAAGTGCCAATTCGCCGCAATTTTTTTTAAAAAAAGCCAAAAATGCTGTGAAAATTCTATCGCCCTATTTACTGGTTGACGCTAAGATGCATTAATGCATGTTAGCAGCCGGTTTGCTAAGGGTTCGCCTCGTATCTCCAATGAGGTATGACAACAGTATTGTATTTACAAGGCAGCCCTGGATTTGAGGACCGATAGCAAAACTCTCGCTAATTGCGGTTTATGTCCGATCCTAACATGTGCTCTGAAGTAGACTTAAACATGTTTAATATGTGAGGTGGATTGATATGTTAAGTGCACAGTCTTATATTAATAAGGTTTTCACTTGCGAACATGAATTTTCGCTGTATTTCTAGAGATATTGGGGGCATATTTACAAGGACAGCGTTAAAATTATTGTCGCTTTAGCGTTAGGAAAGTGTTGTTAAATTTTTTGTGGTTTCTTGGAAGCGTAAGCGGAGTGGGCTGGACTGATGTATGCCAGTGCTGCGAGAGGTGGTGAACCATGATTCCGGAGCTACGGGCGTGGTTCCGTCGTGAGCTATTTGAGAAATCAACTGATTTGGGTGTCCCTGTTGTAGTGCTGACGTCAACCGGGTCTTAAACGCAAATATGTCATTATATCTGTAAAGTACTACAGCATGGCCAACATGGAAGGTATGGGGTATCACTGACCCTATATTCATCCATAGTTGCACACATAAAAGGTGGTGGACATGATGTATTTCTGCGAATATGAATGTTTGTTGTACATTCAGTGGAATGTAGCTGTAGTAATACAGGGCTATGAAAACTTTAGGATGCAGTTTTTGGCACATGAAGGGAAGCTAATATCTATAGCTATGTGGTCATTCTGGTACACTGTCGAACTTGGTGCTGGAAATCATTGTTCGATGCTCAGAGTCACGTCCATAACCTGTTATTGAAGAGAAATGCAATCTACGCCTGCCTGAAAATGTACTGTAAATACGGTGCTCATGTAAATTGCTGATATAGTTTTAGGTCGACTTCGCGCTATATAAATATGCACACACTCCCTTTTTTCTCCGCAAACACTATTTTATATTCAAAAGTTTTTTAAAGTGTTGCCCCAAATTCTTATTAATATAAGAGGGCATGATTTACTTTCAGATAAAGTAGAATAGAAGTGCTACTACAAACACTCCTTCACTACTTAAGCGCTTAGAGACCGGCGGTGATAGGCGCTATACAAGCAATCCCTAACATAACTTCATTTTCTTTTTTGTTTTTTGTACATTTCTTTTCAATTACTCTTTATGAACACATTGTGACTGTTAAAAAGGATTATTTTATTATTTGTTAATTGACATTAATATTTTTTTCATGTTTACTGCTTGCAACGATAAACCTCCAGTTCTTCATGAGTGAAAATAGGTCACAGTACTACACAATATACATACTGATAAACCCATTTTCACTCTAGAAGAAAAAGAGAATTACTTGATCATTTATTTTTGATGTGTACATATTTCAAACCTTCTTTTTTCTGCGTCTTTGTAGTATTTTCAATTCGCAATGATAATACATGAACTGTTCTTACGTCATTTCGTTTCTAAAGTACAATTATACTTTTACACACTACATTTAGAAATCATAATAATATACTGGCATTAGAAAAATATATAAAGCGTAAACTTATACTATTAATTTACCTTTCTTTAAAATTCTTTCCGCCTTCCGTCGACATACATCCAACTCCTCTGGAGGGAGCATAATGTTCTTTATATTACAATATACAGCAGACATGTCACCTCAGGCCACGTCCCCTTCTTTGGTCACTGTACCCTATTGCGGGTTTTAAGTTGGGGAATTAATTTTCTCTCAATACTGAGGGTCCCTGAGGGCCAAATAGCCCAGCAGGTATCTCCAGTATGTGCCAGGGAGCTGCGTTGCAGAGAGGTGTTCAGAGGTCACGCCCCTTTTTACACTTCTCTGCCTGCAACACAGCTCTGTGGCACTTAGGTACCTAGTGGGCTACTTTGACCCTAGGGACCCTCTAAAATCAGCCGAACTACGAATTTCGATTTACTCACCTGTTATCAGGAGATACCTCAGTGCTGCATCTTTGAGCCCAGTACTGATCATGAAAAGTACTTCTAACCGTACTTACCAGTAACCTGAATTTCCTTCAATATGCTAACATTGACTAGTTTCACTTGGAAATTCTCCTAAGTGTGGGGTTTTCGAACTTTAAAATATTCCCCTGAAAACATTCGAACAACGAATTCAGATTTACTCACCTGTTATTAGAAGAGAACCCAGTGCTGCATCTTTTAGCCCAGCACTGACCCTGAAAACTAATTCTAAGCGTACTTACCAGTAACTTGCATTTCTTTCCATAGGAATCCATTGTCTGGTTTTCACAAGAAAAGTTTCTTAGCGTTGATTTTCACAATCTACAAATATACTGTATAATTTAAACGCATTCTTTAACTGTTTACAGGAGATGCACCAGTGCAAGATCTAGGATCCACCACTGAGTAAGAAAAAGTAACGATAACACTATTTACTTGCTAAGTGAATTTCCTTCCATAGGATAACATTGGTGATTCTATGTGAAAAAGTGTCAACTTTTAAAATACAATAATATTCCTTAAAAATCTCTACTGTAACCAAAACAATTTTACTCAACTGTTTACAGGAGATGTCCCAGGACTGAATCTAGGATCCATTCCTGTGGTTACAAAAGTAATCCATAAAGTAACTAATTGCATTTAACTAGAAATTCCTATTGAGCTCAACGTTGCATTGTGTTTGAAATTGAGCTGCCCATTGCAACAACTGTAACTACTGTACTTAAAACTCTATTGCCTATATGCAAAGTATTTAAACTAAAGTAATTCATTCTGAGAAAGTATATTTTGTAATGTAATGTATAATCTAATTGTAATGTAATTTAAAAAATAAAATATCTAAAAATAAATAGTTTAAAAAAGTGTAGTAAATTAGTATAAAAAATAAATATAACAATTAATACATTTAAAAATTGGCATTTACAAAAACTTTGAAATTCACTGAAAAAAACAGGTTTCAGACATGTTATAGTTAGGAATTAGCATTTAAAAAACCTTAGAAATTCACTGAAAAAACCATAGGTTTTAGGGGTGTTATAGTTAGCTGGACATTTCACTCGTACAAAACCATTGAAATTCCTTTGTTATAGTTAGTTTTGCTAACTATAACTCGCACACCCGCAATCCATTGCTGATGATGTCACATAATACATCATTCATGGCATGGTCAGTGACATCACTGATGACATCACTGATGACATCTTAAATGACATCACTGATGACATCATCCAGTGAAAGTGGTTTGGTTCGTTATTTAAATATGTCTTATATAAATAGCAATCTGCATTGAAGAATGAGTGGATATATAAATGTAAATATTTGGATGGAGGATTTAGTAGCAGTGTGATTGACTGTTTGCTTGACTAATTTATAGAGTCTCACTAAATATATTGGATAGTGACTAAACTGTGTGGATATCTGTTTAACATCCTTAATCTGCAAAGCATCGGACAAAGGGGGAAACATAGTTTTATTAACTAGAGATTACTATGTGATGGAAGCCCTCAGTCAACTGTCTGACCCTATTAGCTACCTCAAGATCAACAAAGAGAGATACAATGAAAGCATTATGGAACATAAAGAACTGATTGGCAAGTGGTCAAGGAAGGGAATGTTAGATCAGGATGAAATAACATTTCTTAAATGTTCATTTCCAACAACACCAACATTCTACCACTTACCAAAAATCCATAAACATGCAAGTAGACCACCGGGCCATCCTATCATCTCCTCAATTGGCAGTTTAACAGAACATATGTCGCAATTCATTGACGTTTTCCTGGCACCTCTTGTGCAGACACTGTCATCTTATATTCGTGATACGACAGATTTTGTAAGAACTATATCGGATATTATCTGGGAAGATAACATGCTCATGATAGTAATGGACATTACTAGTTTATATACCAGTATTGACCATGAACAAGGACTGAAAGCGACACAGTATTTTTTGAAGGGAAGATCATTGTAACTGGCTGAACATAACTAAATGCTCCTTGAATGCTTGAGATTTTGCCTTTGCAATAACATCTTTCTTTTTCAGCAGCAGCTGTATTTACAACTCAAAGGGACGGAGATGGGAATCTGCTTCACTCCCAGCTACGCGAATTTATTCGTGGGCTGGTGGGAGAAGCAGGTGGCCTGGGCAGACATTAACCAAGAATGTGTATCTAATATAGTTGGTTGGTACTGCTATATAGATGACCATTTTATCTCTTGGAAAGTTCCAAGAACAGAGGTAGTGAAATACATTGAAATTCTAAATGATAATGATGTCAACCTACATTTCAGTGGAGAAATTAGCTCCAAAGAAGTTAACTTTTTGGACTTAAAAGTCTTTGTTAATGACAACAAAATCTGTACCTCCCTGTTCAGAAAGCCCACGGCTGGTAATTACATTTTAGAAGCCACCAGTAGCCACCCAGTTCCCATAAAAAGAAGTATACCTTATGGAAAACTTTTAAGGTTAAAAAGGAATTGCACAAGAGAAGAGGATTTTAATACAGCTGCAATAGAGGCCATTAAAAGATTTGATTGAAGAGGCTATTCAAGAAATTTATTAGACATAACACTCACACGTGTTGAGAAAATCTCAAGAACTAGCCTCTTAAAAGACAAAGAAACAGAAAAATCATCTTAAGATTCAAGTATAGCTGAGACAAGACTAATAATGACTTATACCAGTGAGGTATATAATATTGCGAAAATAATAAGACATAACTGGCACATTTTAGAAACTGATCTAATAATAGGACCAGATTTATCCAACTATCCTAAGATAGCCTATAGGAGATGTAGATCATTAAAGGACAGTCTGACCCAAAGTCACTTGAAACAGGTGAAAAAGAATCCACGGAACAGTGACATAATGGGGTTTTTTCCTTGTACCAAATGCAAGGCGTGTAAACACAGCAGCAAGAAATTAACCTATCTGCTGCCAGGTTTGAGAATTGAAACGAAAAGGAATAGGAGAAATATAAAACTAATTTGTCTCGTTTGAAACTGATGCGATGTTTAGTTTATGTTTATTTTTTATTTCAGCACTGCTCCCTAGATTTTCCTATGTATTATTTAAATGATTGAACAAGACTACAAGATGAAATATCTAATTGCCTATTAAGGATATTAATTAATTGGAAAGCCCCATTCAGGGCTCAATAATTTTTTTGTCATTTCACTTTGTAAATATTGGCTTGCAAATATATTGGGTATTCTTGTATATATGTAAATTATTTTGAGGACATGGGAGCAGGAGAAAACATTGCTAGATAATTAATTTGCCCATCCAAGGCATAATAATTGATTTCTTACAAAGCATCATGAATTTGTAAATGTTGTAAATAGTGAAATACGAGTACTGCACATTAAGTAATGGCGCTGACAAAAGATTCAAGAATAGACTATTGTCCTTTGTTTATTTTAATGACTAAATCATGACATGCAGCGTAAACATAAATAAAATGGTGTTGCCTTACTTTGTGTTTGTAGCGGTTGAGAAAGGCAAGCGCCGAAACCCGTCCCGCTTTTTGAAGAAAATAAAGATTTAATTTTCACCCGTGAGTGCGGCACCTTTCTTGTTCAACGAGGAAGCACGAGATTTATATATATATATATATGTATATATATATATATATATATATATATATATTGTTCAACAAAGTGCCCGAGGCTTTTCAAGAGGCACACGACAGATCTCCGCCCTCCGGGCTTCCAATTTTAACATGCCTTTCTGTTCCTCTTCATTAATTTTGCCCGATGCGTTTCAGGGAAACTACCCCCTTCCTCATGGGCTGCTGTATGAAACACTCGAAATGCATCATTGAATTGACTTGACCTTTTATTTCAACAAGCCTCCAAAGGGCGTGTGCTCAGTGCACCGCTCGCAATGATTGATGGAACTTGTGGTCATAAACAATGCAAATTCAGTTTCTTTTCCTTTGGTAAGTTCGAGTATTCTTACACATTTTATGCATTATTGTCACTTGCCTCCAGTAGACTGAGTTGCAGTCCAGCACGTTGTTTTTTCAATTTGGGGATCTGTGCTCCAGGAGTTCCAATAAGTTTAGATCTCAGAGCCTCGTTAGGCTGACAGAGCCACTTCGCTGGCAGCTCGGCCGTGAAGAATACTCGACCTTACCAAAGGAAAAGAAACTGAATTTGCATTGTTTATGACCACAAGTTCCATCAATCATTGCGAGCGGTGCACTGAGCACACGCCCTTTGGAGGCTTGTTGAAATAAAAGGTCAAGTCAATTCAATGATGCATTTCGAGTGTTTCATACAGCAGCCCATGAGGAAGGGGGTAGTTTCCCTGAAACGCGTCGGGCAAAATAAATGAAGAGGAACAGAAAGGCATGTTAAAATTGGAAGCCCGGAGGGCTGAGATCTGTCGTGTGCCTCTTGAAAAGCCTCGGGCACTTTGTTGAACTAGTTACTTGCACGGCAGCTCGGCCGTGAAGAGTGCACCATCGTGAGCTGACAGCGAAGTGGCTCTGTCAGCCTAACGAGGCTCTGAGATCTAAACTTATTGGAACTCCTGGAGCACAGATCTCCAAATTGAAAAAACAACGTGCTGGACTGCAACTCAGTCTACTGGAGGCAAGTGACAATAATGCATAAAATGTGTAAGAATACTCGACCTTACCAAAGGAAAAGAAACTGAATTTGCATTGTTTATGACCACAAGTTCCATCAATCATTGCGAGCGGTGCACTGAGCACACGCCCTTTGGAGGCTTGTTGAAATAAAAGGTCAAGTCAATTCAATGATGCATTTCGAGTGTTTCATACAGCAGCCCATGAGGAAGGGGGTAGTTTCCCTGAAACGCGTCGGGCAAAATAAATGAAGAGGAACAGAAAGGCATGTTAAAATTGGAAGCCCGGAGGGCGGAGATCTGTCGTGTGCCTCTTGAAAAACCTCGGGCACTTTGTTGAACTATTTACTTGCACGGCAGCTCGGCCGTGAAGAGTGCACCATCGTGAGCTGACAGTGAAGTGGCTCTGTCAGCCTAACGAGGCTCTGAGATCTAAACTTATTGGAACTCCTGGAGCACAGATCCCCAAATTGAAAAAACAACGTGCTGGACTGCAACTCAGCCTACTGGAGGCAAGTGACAATAATGCATAAAATGTGTAAGAATACTCGACCTTACCAAAGGAAAAGAAACTGAATTTGCATTGTTTATGACCACAAGTTCCATCAATCATTGCGAGCGGTGCACTGAGCACACGCCCTTTGGAGGCTTGTTGAAATAAAAGGTCAAGTCAATTCAATGATGCATTTCGAGTGTTTCATACAGCAGCCCATGTCCTAGTTTAGGACGCCCCCGCGCCGCACGGCCACCAGCTGCTGCGAGTGCCTCCCCGCCTGCCTGCCTCTCTGCTCGGCCAGCCGCCGCGTGACCACGCCCCCTGCCTTCGAGCGGCGTGGTCTGGGCTCGCCTCCTGCCTTTGCCTCTGTTTGTTTGCTTTGGTGTGCTTTTAACTGTTGTAGCATTTTCATTAGTATTTTGTAATTTTATAACTTGGTTCCCCTCTTGTTGCCTGTTTTGCCCCCGTCTCTTCCCTCCCCGCTCCCCGCTTCCCTCCACCGTCGCTAACCCCGCCCCTTTTCATTCTGTACCCTCCCCGCTCCCGCCTCCCAGCTGCTCCGCCCTCCCTCGCACTTGGCCATATATGGCGACCGTGCGAACGCGCAGCGGTGACGCGCAGCGGGCGCGCCGATTGTGCGCCGAAGGCACGCCAAAGGTAAGCCCGTCTGCGCCCGTCCGTGCCAGGACCGCGCCCAGTGCCGGAACCCCTGGCCCCCGCAGACCCCAGCCCACCCGCCGGACGTACGACACCGCCACCCTCAACGCACTCAACGCCGGCCGAACCCCTGGATGCTACCAAGCCACCCCGAAACGCACCCACAGACCCTTCAGCTGCCGCTCCTGCAAGTTCACCTGCATCCGGACCTGCACCACACCCGCACCCACCAAGACCAAGACGAGCAACAACAGCAGCCACCTGAAGTGCATCCTGCTCAACACCCGCTCCGTCCACAGACACGCCGTCGAGCTCTGGAACCTGCTCGACACCACAGACCCAGACGTCGCCTTCCTCACGGAAACCTGGATGAACGCCTCCTCAGCGCCCGACATCGCCATCGCCATCCCGGACGGCTACAAGATCATCCGGAGAGACCGCGTCAACCAGACAGGAGGAGGCATCGCCATCATTCACAGGAACACCATCCGCATCACGACCAACACCGACGACACCATCGCACCCGCCGAACACCTGCACTTCCAGATCCACGTCAACCCCAGGACCACCCTCATCTACAGACCCCCGGGACCACGCACACAATTCAGCGAGGACATCGCCGACTTCATCAGCCCGCTCGCCCTCCCCTCGGCCGACTACGTCCTCCTCGGGGACCTCAACTTCCACCTGGAGAACAACGACGACCGCAACACCACCACCCTGCTAGAAAACCTCGCAAACCTGGGACTCAAGCAGATGGTGACCACCCCCACCCACCTCGCCGGACACACACTCGACGCCGTCTTCTCATCCAGCAAAGACATCGCCTTCAGCCACGCCACAGGACTCCACTGGACGGACCACAGCTGCGTCCACTTCACCTTCAGAAGAACGACGATCCACCACCACCAGCAACAGGTTGCCCGAAGAAGCTGGAACAAGATCACAGCCGACCAGCTCGCCGCTTCCCTGAGTCAGCACCCTCCCGCCAGCTCAGCGAGCCCCAGCCAGGCTGCCGACAACCTCACGAAGTGGATCAGCAACTGCGCGGACGAACTCGCCCCTTTGAGGACCCCGCCCAGCAGACCCGGCAGCAAGAAAGCCCCATGGTTCACAGACGAACTCAAGAGCTCCAAGAAGGACTGCCGAGCCCTCGAGAAAGTCTGGAGAAGGGAACCAACACCAGACAACATGACCACCCTCAAGCTCGCCACCCGGAAGCACCACCAACTGATCCGCGCCACCAAGAGAACTGCATTCCAGGACCGGCTGGACAACAACGCACACAACTGCAAGGAACTCTTCAACATCGTGAAAGAGCTCTCCAACCCCAGCGCCGGAAACAACGACATCACCCCATCGCAAGACCTCTGCAACTCCCTCGCCTCCTACTTCCACAACAAGATCACGGACATTCACAACAGCTTCAGCATTCAACCATCGCACACAACGACCGCAGCACCGCCGCCCACCACCACCCTCCGCGCCTGGACTCCGATCAGCACCGATGACACCGTCCGCATGATGAACTCCATCCACTCCGGATCTCCGACCGACCCCTGCCCTCACCACGTCTTCAACAAGGCCGACGCTGTCATCGCACCCCACCTGCGGGACATCATCAACACCTCCTTCGACACCGCCACCTTCCCGGAGGGCTGGAAGCACGCCGAGCTCAGCGCTCTACTAAAGAAACCCACTGCGGACCCCACCGAACTCAAGAATTACCGCCCTATCTCGCTCCTCCCGTTCCCAGCCAAAGTCATCGAGAAGACCGTCAACAAGCAGCTGGCCGCCTTCCTCGAGACTAATGGATCCCTCGACCCCTCACAGTCTGGCTTCCGTGCCAACCACAGCACCGAGACCGCCCTCATCACTGCCACCGATGACATCCGAGCCCTGATGGACAACGGAGAAACAGCGGCCCTCATCCTCCTAGACCTCTCCGCGGCTTTCGACACTGTCTGCCACCGCACCCTAGTGCAGCGCCTCAGCAACGTCGGAATTCAAGGGAAGGCACTGGAATGGACCGTCTCCTTCCTCGACGGAAGAACACAGAGAGTCCGTCTACCACCGTACAAGTCAGAGGCCACCGGAGTCATCTGCGGCGTCCCTCAAGGATCCTCCCTGAGCCCCACCCTCTTCAACGTCTACATAAGCCCCCTCGCGACCATCGCACGCCAACACAACCTGAACATCATCTCCTACGCCGATGACACCCAGCTAATCCTCTCCCTGACCAACGACCCGCCGCCGCCAGAGCCAACCTTCACGAAGGGATGAAAGATGTAGCCGAGTGGATGACGACCAGCCGCCTGAAACTGAACTCAGACAAGACGGAAGTCCTCATCCTGGGTTCCTCACCCTCCGCCTGGGACGACTCCTGGTGGCCCCCGCCCTGTGCACCGCACCCACACCGACAGATCACGCACGCAACCTGGGCTTCATCCTGGACTCCTCCCTCTCCATTACCAGACAAGTCAACGCCGTCTCCTCGTCATGCTTCAACATCCTGCGCATGCTACGGAAGATCTTCCGGTGGATCCCCACCGAAACCAGGAAGACGGTCACCCAGGCCCTCGTCACCAGCCGACTGGACTACGGCAACGCCCTCTACGCCGGAACCACCGCCAAGCTCCAGAACGCCTCAGCCAGACTCATCCTCGACATCCCCCGACGCAGCCACATCTCCGGACATCTGAGAGACCTGCACTGGCTCCCCGTCAACAAGAGAATCACCTTCCGTCTCCTCACCCACGCACACAAAGCCCTGCACGATCAAGGCCCGAGCTACCCCAACAACCGCATCAACTTCTACACTCCCAAGCGCCACCTCCGATCAGCCAGTCATGCCCTCGCCGCCGTCCCCCGCATCCGAAGAACGACAACAGGAGGAAGGTCCTTCTCCTACCTGGCCGCCAAGACCTGGAACTCCCTCCCGACCGACCTGCGCCTGACCCAAGACCACCTCTCCTTCAGGAAGAAGCTCAAGACCTGGCTGTTTGAGCAGTAGCAGCACCCCCCCACTCCCAAGCGCCTTGAGACTCTCTGGGTGAGTAGTGCGCTCTACAAATGTCCTTGATTGATTGATTGATTGATTGATTGATTGATTGAGGGGGTAGTTTCCCTGAAACGCGTCGGGCAAAATAAATGAAGAGGAACAGAAAGGCATGTTAAAATTGGAAGCCCGGAGGGCGGAGATCTGTCGTGTGCCTCTTGAAAAGCCTCGGGCACTTTGTTGAACTATTTACTTGCACGGCAGCTCGGCCGTGAAGAGTGCACCATTGTGAGCTGACAGCGAAGTGGCTCTGTCAGCCTAACGAGGCTCTGAGATCTAAACTTATTGGAACTCCTGGAGCACAGATCCCCAAATTGAAAAAACAACGTGCTGGACTGCAACTCAGCCTACTGGAGGCAAGTGACAATAATGCATAAAATGTGTAAGAATACTCGACCTTACCAAAGGAAAAGAAACTGAATTTGCATTGTTTATGACCACAAGTTCCATCAATCATTGCGAGCGGTGCACTGAGCACACGCCCTTTGGAGGCTTGTTGAAATAAAAGGTCAAGTCAATTCAATGATGCATTTCGAGTGTTTCATACAGCAGCCCATGAGGAAGGGGGTAGTTTCCCTGAAACGCGTCGGGCAAAATAAATGAAGAGGAACAGAAAGGCATGTTAAAATTGAAAGCCCGGAGGGCGGAGATCTGTTGTGTGCCTCTTGAAAAGCCTCGGGCACTTTGTTGAACTATATATATATTCACTGAAAAAACCATAGGTTATAGACCATATATAGTTAGGAATTAGCATTTAGAAAACCTTATTTTACTCACACAAAACCATTGAAATTCCATATATAGTTAGTTGCACTAACTATATATCGCGCACCCGCAATCCACTGCTGATGATGTCACATATTACATCATTCATGACATGGTCAGTGACATCACTGATGACATCACTGATGACATCTCAAATGACATCACTGATGACATCATCTAGTGTCTGTGTGTTTTTGTAAAGTTTAAATACGTTTTACATATTGAAGAATGACTGGATGTATGGAAGACTGAGTGTGTGTGTGGCTGGCTGGGAGGTGTGTGACTCTGTGCATATCAATGTGTACTTGTATCAGTGATTGTATAAGAGAGTAAGTATGTGTTAGTATATGTGTGAAAAGTATGGTGTTCTGTGTTTAACTATAGATGAGGAAATCGAAGTGTGATTGATTCTTCACAGGACTAACTAGGTGTATGAGTGCATATGATAGTGTTCTAATAATAAGTGACTGTATGTATGAGTAATTGTATGGGTGAATGAGTGAATGTGTGTGTAGACGTACGAATCAGTGAGTGTGTATGTAGTAACTGGTATTGGTGTGTCATGATGTCATCAGTGATGTCATTTGAGATGTCATCAGTGATGTCATTTCAGATGTCATTAGTGATGTCATCAGTGATGTCACTGAAGTATGGTGTTCTGTGTTTAACTGTATAGATGAAGAAATGGAAGTGTGATTGATTCTTTACAGGACTGGCTTGGTGTGTGAGTAACTCCATGGATGAGTGGCAGTGTGTGACTGTCTGCATAGGTGTATGAGTGCATATGATAGTGTTGTAATAATAAGTGACTGTATGTATGAGTGATTGTATGGGTGAATGAGTGAATGTGTGTGTAGACGTAGGAATCAGTGAGTGCTTATGTAGTAACTGGTATTGGTGTGTCATGATGTCATCAGTGATGTCATTTCAGATGTCATCAGTGATGTCATCAGTGATGTCATTTGAGATGTCATCAGTGATGTCATCAGTGATGTCACTGACCATGTCATGAATGATGTAATATGTGACATCATCAGCAGTGGATTGCGGGTGCGCGATATATAGTTAGTGCAACTAACTATATATGGAATTTCAATGGTTTTGTGTGAGTAAAATAAGGTTTTCTAAATGCTAATTCCTAACTATATATGGTCTATAACCTATGGTTTTTTCAGTGAATTTTCAAGGTTTTGTAAATGCTAATTCCTAACTATATATGGTCTATAACCTATGGTTTTTTCTGTGAATTTCATTGGTTTTTTAACAGCTAATATCTGTAGCTGTAAAATGTATTCTTCTTTAAATCCAAAAATATATTTTATATGTTTATGAATAATTTTTTTTTTAAATATTTTTTTTTCTTCGTTCCCGCTTCGCGAATCGGGAAGCTTCCCGTTAGCTGACCTTGATGCCGCGAAATAGACCACGAGCCGGTAAACGTTTCTTTACCGCAAGTGCCGCGTTAGAAAACAACATCGTGACGCCTCCCGTCCGCATGACGTTTCACGTTGTCGCGTGATACGTCATATGACGTACAACGTTAGCGAACTGGTACGCGAAGCGAGTCGCAAAGCGCAGGTTTCTGGAAGCAAACCGGGAGGCCCTGCAAAGCGCTTAACGTAAACACAGCAAGTCATGTGACTTGGTAATAACACTTTTCATTGGTTCATTTCACTTTTGGTTTCCTAATGATGTAAGACTAGGTCATATAATCTAAAATGAACACTTTTGATTGGTTGAGAACTCTTGTTTTTCCCAAATGATGAAAATCCCTCCTTCTTTCCTCACTCTGACTTTCATCATTGTGAGAGAAAGACCCTTTGTGATCACTGAGCAATGGCTTCTTTAGTAGCTTCAGCTGGTGCTTCCCCACCACCTCCACCACATCCAAGGAAGAGTGGACCACCTGCTCAAGTTATAATTCAACAAGGAGAGGAAGAAGAGGAACAGGAGGACGAGCACGAAGAGAGGCAGTTTTTGCCTGAGCAGCCCAGGACGTCTCACCTGAAAGAAAACTTCATTTGGCAATTTTTTAAAATTCCCAAAGGTCAGAAAAAAGTAAATGCAAGATACGTAACTTGCCTTATATGTCAAGATAGACTGTCCAGAGGGACCGACAAAAAATACAGTTTCGGAAACTACACAATGCATCGCCATATGACTAGGTGGCATCCTAACAACTACAGTGCTGCACAGTTTCGGAACGACCTAGATAATCTCCCTATTATGGCCAGAAGATCTGTTGTACCGGAAGTAACGGGACCAGAGGGCAGGGAGATGGTGCCAAATATACAAATGAGATTTGGTGATGTAAAACACATCTGCGTATTTTGCGATGGATTCATTTCCTACGGAGAAAAAAGCATCACTCTGATCAACAGAGCTATTGACTATCATATGCAAGTTTGTACGAAACGCCCAAAATAATAAATACTTCTTTTTTTTGTTTTGTTGCTCCTGTTGAGCCCTTTACAATGAATCGTTTTCATTGCCCCCTCCAAGAAAAACCCCAAAAAATATAAAACTGTTCAGAAAAATTCAAAAAAAGTAAAAAAATGTTCTGAAAAATAAAAATAAAAGTTCTTTTCAGAACTACCTCCCCGTTATTAAAAAATTGGTACAATATTTGGAACTGTGCCAACCTCTATTTCTCTTAGTTCGCTTCCCAGTTCGCTCCCCGGTACGCGAACCGGAAGCGAACCAAAAACAGTAAGTATAAGGGAAGGAAACAGACACTTATGTTAAAAGAAAGACAGCTATAGGGGAGTAAACTAGAGATACTATTACCCGTAATCCACTGCTGATGATGTCACATATTACATCATTCATGACATGCTCAGTGACATCATCAGCAGAGGATTGCGGGTTTTTTGGCAACGTGCCTTATCCACGGTTTAATAACGCTGCCTTTTGCTTTATATAAGTTTTCAAATTGTATGAAATATATACCAATAGGTCGTTATGAACCTTTAGGTAGTGCTTTTCTTCATGAGGTCTGGTCGCTTCCATACACATACAGATGTTTCAAAGATGATCAAGAAGTTTATCTGAATGGAGAGGAATGCACTGAGACGCCAGATCATTCACTAATGTGTAGGCACATACAGTTACACGGTTCATGCAACAAACACCGACCAAATATGGCTTGCGTGTTGCAAGGCACGCCAGTTCCTGCTATCATCCCCACGTTCAAGTTGTTGGAAAATGGTAGTTATTTGATGCTCAATAATGAAGATTGTTCTGAGTTAATTAAAAGTATTCCTTTTATCGTAACAATAAGTGAACGGGTTATTTGCTGCAGAAATGTTCTATTTCCTCCCACACATGAACATAGGGAGTTTTCAATCTGGCCACAAATACCAACCTTGGGACAGATTTCAACGGCATGGCAAGAATAAGAGCTCTTTTGTCTCAGAGAGAGGTGGCCTTGAGTTCGGCCCGTGAAACTTTCGTGCTTCACATAGCGAACACCCGTACAGAGGTGCACACACTTTTCAATTCAGATTTGCCTTTCAAATTCAGCAAGATGGTTCCGACTATCTTTAACGCATCCTCCGCAAAGTCCCTGGCGCACTTTTTTAAAGTTGTTACCAGTGGTCTCGTGACTTCATTTGAGAAAATCTTTGGACTCATCCCTGCTTCCTTTCATTCTATTTTCTCCACTCTGGTTCGTGGATTGGCATTTTTACTTGCATTACCAGCGGACGCTCTTGTGCTTTTTTACATTTTTAAATATGGATGTCCCTCCTATGCAACCTCCCACCCTGCAGCTGCTGACACTGTTCCGCAATCGCATGCTAGAATATTATGGCACAATGCCGTTGGCGATATTAAGCACGGCATATGGATTATCTTTTCGATTCTCCTACTTCACCTGTGTCCAGCCTGTATTTCACTGCCTGACCTGTGATTTCGATTGGGCCATTGATTTGTGTCTCTGCGGACCGGTTTCTCCTGACGTCGACTTTAATCAGCTGATGACTCATATCATTACTCACGAGTTGGTTTGTCCTGGCGAAAGGATTATGGCTGTGGCATTGATGCATGGACTACTTGGTCCCTGGAATTTACTGGCGGCAGCACAGTCTTTCTTGGAACAGAGCTTTCTTGAAAACCCACCGAGCTGTCCTCTGATGGTGATAGAGGATCCGGTGCTGGGAGAGCACGTATGTTCTTTTCCGCTTTTAAATTGGATGGCTGAACTGTTTTCGGATGAAGACGGTGACTTCCTATTGGAGGCTGTTGCAGCTTATTTTGCATACACAGTTATGTCATAGACCTTTTTCATGTTTGATATGCTGAGTACTAGCATTTCATTGACAATTCATTGACTTATTTGTCAAGTTTTTATTATTTACCTTGCCTATTGGCTTAAGACTCGATAAAGTACTTGGCTGTTTTATTTTTCTTTAGCATTAAATTTTCCTAGTTTTTAATGCTTTACCTTGCGGACCGTCCACATATAAACTTGCAATCTGCTCTCATGAGATGGCACTTCTATTATCTTATTCAGTTCGTTTCCGGATCATGGGGAGGTGTCATCTAGGTCCTGGATATCTTTACACCGTGTTAAGTTAGCATGGGCTCATTACCGGTTTAAACGCCATTTTTCCTTTTTTGCAACTTCTGCACACGACACTTAGTTGTTGCTTTAGCTTTCCACCTAGTAGTTCATCGTGGTTTACATGAGAATAATATGTTATTGCTCTACTATCTGCTTTGCTTGTTAAACTATATCTGTACAGCGAGTGCTAAAGTTTCAAGAACAACACGATACAGAATTGTTATGAGGTCTGATCTCCACGACTTCATACTCATAACATAAGTGCAACTTCTGCCAATTCTGGGCATGAGGCGGGTTTTATATTGCTTTGCCGAACACACATACACAACAGTTGATGCGGCTCACATGAAGAGAGAGCTGGTGTATGCTGATGTGATTCCTTCAAATCTAAGACACTAAAGTATGGGCACGCCCTAAACCAACACAAAGAGACCTTCTTAGCAAATAATATAATATGTGTATTAGGGAGGGTGAGATATAAGCAGCCGCGGGCCGTGGAGGGAGTTACGGTGAGGCAGGGAGGCGGGGAGGGGGAGAAGCAGGGTGGAGCCCTCTCTACCTTGCCCCTCCCCCTCCCCGCCTCCCTGCCCCACCGTAACTCCCTCCACGGCCCGCGGCTGCTTATAAGTGTTGCTAACTCTTATTCATTTACAGCATGTTAACATACTATCACCATTCGCTTTTTATGTACTAGTAACTATGCTGGTAATTTTGCTACTGATAATATGTGTACTTGTATTATCTAAGATACTACGCCTGTGAAGACGGCATTAGTAAATAAACATTTCAAATACACATGTGTTCTTCTTAACTCCATGTTCTGGTTTCTAAGAAATATATAACGACCGACTGTTCATGAGTTCCACGTATCCTGAGGTACTATAAGTTCATATTCTGGATTGTCTAAACATTGAGAGTTTGTTATATCCAATGTGACACTGTACCTAGCTTGCTAAGGAGTTTTTGATTACTAACGTGAGTTTTGGGACACCCTAATTCGCCGAGGTTCCAATCCTCTGTCCACAGTTCTGTGTGAGAACAGAAACCCTGCGACAGGGGCACCCCGACCCTTGCTGGAGCTTCATCACACTTGCGATACAACTCCAGCAATGCGCCACCTTTACGGCACAGATACATCACGCATCTGTGCTGTTTTTGCCCCATGATGCGCCGCATTGTAAATGCAGCACACCATAGGTGACGGAACAGCGGCACAGAATGACTAACACATCCCTGGTGATGCGCCAGTCATCATAAATGTATCCCTATGCTTCTTATCTTGTTAGAGATGAACCGCCATATGTATCATCAAAGTTTTTTGCATTTCCTAAATAGCGAACTTTAAGGAATAAATAGCGATTCTTTACCATTCCTAGTTTGCGATGAGCTATTTGCTAATTACAAATTACCCATTCATTTCCTTCATTTCCATAGGGCGGTTGGACTCACTTTTAGCTCGAACGGCTGAATGGATTTCCACGAAACTTGGCAAAATTGTAGGGACTGGTAGCCCGATGTGCCTTTGCTATGTCTCAGCGTTAGCGCACCCGGAAGTGCTCCGGTACGCGAACTGAGACGCGAAGCGCAGCTCCCCGGAAGCGATCAGGGGCGCGTCGCGAAAGCGCGACGTATCGCGTTGCCGCGTAATGCGTCTTATGACGCGCCGCGTTAGCGCACCCAGAAGTGCTCCGGAGCGCGAACCGAGGCGCGAAGCGCAGCGACCCGGAAGGATCCGGGGCGCGTTCCGCAGCGCGTAACATAAGCGTAACAGGTCATGTGACTTGTTAATAAAACTTTTCATTGGTTCATTTCACTTTTGGTTTCATAATGATGTAAGGCTAGGTCAGGTGACACTTTTCATTGGTTTAGAACTATTGTTTTTCCCAAATGATGAAAACCCCTCCTTCTTTCCTCACTCTGACTTTCATCTTTGTGAGAGGAAGACCTTTTTTGATAGTTCAGCAATGGCTTCATTGGTAGCTTCAGCTGGTGGACCCCCACCACCACCACCACCTCCTCATGGGAAGAGAGGACAACCTCCCCAGTTCATCAGCAACATAGAGGAGGAAGAGGATGAGCAAGAGGAAGAGGAGACAGAAGGACCACAGTTTTTAGAAGAGATGGTTTCTCATCGGAAAACCAGTTTTATTTGGCAGTTTTTTTCGATCCCTGAAGGGCAGAAGAAAGTAAATGCCAGATATGTCACCTGCCTCATATGTAAGGAGAAGTTATCTAGAGGCACCTTAAAAAAATACAGCTTCGGTAACTACACCATGCATCGTCATATGAGCAGGTGGCATCCATTAAACTACAGCCGGGCAGAGATGCGTGACCAGCAGGACAACCCAACAACTCCTGTGGCCAGGTCATCATCACATTCAGGACAACTTTGTCCATATGAAGTTTACCTGCTTGTATTGTGGTGCATTACTGTCTTGTGGCAATATGAGTATTACCTTAATCAACCGAGCTTATGAAAATCACAATTGCCCTAAACACCGCAGACAGTAATTTTTTTTTTTTGCTCCTGTTGAGCCCTTTCCAATGCCTGTTTTTTGTTGTTTCCCCTCCATCAAAAACCAAAAAAAACATAAAACTGTTCAAAAAATACAAAAAAAAACAAAAAATGTTCAGAAAAAAAAATATATATATAAAACAACAAAAACATTTAAAAAAAAGTTCTTTTCAGAACTACCTCCCCTTTCAAAAAAAATTGCTAGAATGTTTGGCACTCTGGCAAGCTCTATTTCTTTTGGTTCGCTTCCCCGTTCGCTTCCCGGTTCGCGAACCGGGAGCGAACCAAAAAAATAAAAAAAAATAAAAAAAGAAGAGTTAGTATAAGGGAAGTAAACAGAGAGTAATGTTAAAAGAAAGACAGCTATAGGGAGTAAACCAGAGATACTGTTTAATAGATCTATTTACCGAAGAAAAGATGGAAGAGGGTATAATTGTGAAAAACAAAATAAAAAAGGAAGTGAAAGAAAAAAAAGAGAGTAGAACAATAACAAAGAAGAGTTTCTTGGAGAATGTGAGTGAATGTTCAAAATAAGATTAAAACATGTGGAATAACAGAGCGAAAAAACAGAAAACAGAAAAGAAAAAATAACAGAAAAAGATTAATTGAAACAGCAAAGAAATGTAAATAACATAGAGCCATATCATCAACATAGCCAATAAAAGTTTTGCAGCTTTTATCGGCAGAAATGTGTCGCTAAAGCCGCTTTTGCGGCAGAAAACTGCCGCTAAAACCACTTTTGCAGCAGTTTTCTGCCAATAAAAACAGCAATAATTTTATTGGCTGTGTTCATAATATGCCCCTTAGTGTGCTTCAACTACACAGAGAAAGCATTATGAACAAGTAGTGAAAGAGTGATCAGTCAAAGACACTAAGAGTAATAGAGACGGAGTGAGTGAACAAGAGTGAGGAACTATGAGAAGAGAGGGACTGAGAAAAAGAGTGGAAGGAGTTGAGTAAGTAGGTAATAGAGAAAGGAATGAGGAAAGTAGCAAAGGCAGGAAACTGAGGGTTAAAGAAATGAAGCTGTGGAACTAATAGTAGGTGAATGTGATAGAAAAGTAACGAAAAGAGTACAAAACATTTACCTTATAATTGTCGTTAACTTACTCACTTTTTATTTTTATACTTTCAATCTGTGAAAGAGAGAACAAACATTTGAAAAATATTAAAACATGTATTTAAAAATTAGAAAAGACAAGGGAAAAGATTGAATAGCAAACAGTTTTTCAACAACTTTGACACTTACAGAAGCTTCTGCTTCTCCAGGCCCCCTACACAGTCCTAAAGATATACATTTTAAACTAACAGTATCTTGATGCAGATGAAGTGAGGCCTATCTTAAAACATGGTGCATCTTTTGCACTGCTGTTGTCTCACAAAAGTGTCGCAAGACACTAACATTTTAAATGATTGTTTCAGGATGCCAATAAGATGTGTCCTATCCAGAGGTTTGTTTGAGGTGAGGCCTACTCAGGGTTCCAAATGAAATTTCGAGTTGTTGAAGAGAACAGAGGACATAATACATGTGAAGGCCTACCAATGAAGTAAGTCATGTCCACTTCACTCTTGAACAAAGGCCAGACCTCTTCTGTGTCCGTGGACAGACCTAAAGTTCATCTGCACAATGTCATTCGTAAACTTAGGAAACACTGGTGATGTAATTGAAAAATGTGGAGTTTCTTTTCCTCATTTCACAATCACATCACCTGTGTTGCCTTTGGTTAGGTATCTCATAGTGCAGATGGAGTCTAGCATATCAAAGAGTACATAGAAGTTGAGCAGTATATACAACAATTTTGACATTTACAGAAGACTTAGCTTCTTATCTTGTTGGAGATGAAGTCAGGCCTGTCTTGCAACATGGTGCATCTTTTGCATCACTGCTGCATCGGTTTCATGTGGCACGGGTTTTTTACAGCATGACACATCTGCCTAGATGCATCAATTTGTAATTTTGTCGCCTCATAGCAAATCTTTTGCACCGCCGCTGCATCACAAAAGTGACGCACAGTGGCGCAAAAGAGGCATACACCTATCATAAATCTGTCCCTAACATTTGAAATGATTGATTCAGGATGACGATAAGGTGTGGCCTCTCCAGAGGTTTGTTTAAGGTGAGGCCTACTCAGGATTGCATATCAAATTTATGCTTGTTGAAGAATACAGAGGAGATAATACATGTGAAGGCCTACCAATGAAGTAAGTCATGTCCACTTCACTCTTGAACAAAGGCCAGACCTCTTCTGTGTCTGTGGACAGACCTAAACTTCATCTGCACAATGTCATTCGTAAACTTAGGAAACACAGGTGATGTAATTGAAAAATGTGGAGTTTCTTTTCCTCATTTCACAATCATATCACCTGTGTTGCCTTTGCTTAGGTATCTCATAGTGCAGATGTAGTCCAGCATATGAAACAGTACCCAGAAGTGCAGCACTGCATGCAACAACTTTGACACTTACTGCATGCCCCCTACACAGTGCTAATTATATACATTTTAAACTGATGGTATCTTGCTGGAGATGAACTGAAACCTATCTTGCAACATGGTGCATCTTTTACACAAAAGTGACCCACAGCGGAGCAAAAGAGGCGCACGGCCATCATAAATCTGACCCTAACATTTTAAATGATTGTTTCAAGATGCCGATAAGGTGTAACCTATCCACAGATTTGTTTCAGGTAAGTCCTACTCAGACTTGCAGATGAAATTTAGGTTTGTTGAAGAATACAGAGGAGATAATACATGTGCAGGCCTACCAACGAAGTGAGTCATGTCCACTGCACTCTTGAACAAATGTCAGACCTCCTCTGTCTCCAGGAACAGGCCTAAATCTACACAATGTGATGTGTAATGTTAGAAAACACAGGTAATATAATTGAAAAACGTGCAATTTTTTTTGCTCATTCCACAATCATATCACCTGTGTTTCCTTTGCTTAGGTATCTCATTGTGGAAATGTAGTCTATCATATGAAAGACTACGTAGAATATGAGCACTGTATGCAACAACTTTGACACTTACAGAAGCCTCACCTTCTCCATGCCTCCTACACAGTTCTACATGTACATCATAAATGCAAACAGTACAGAATTAATTATACATGTTAAATGGTTTATTTTTGCTGTTCTCAGAATGTATCAAATTTCACTTAAAACAGTGACTTGAAGGTATTCATCATATAACAGCGGGGAAAAAAAAACACAATCAAAATGATTGTGTTTAAAAAACCCATACAACATAACAAATCAGAATTCAGAACTCCTTAAAGTTAACTTACTTTCCATGACGTCGAAGGATGTCCTATGAACAGCTTACACTCTGTTGTGCTGTTATTACTTTCAGCCTGCCACTTTCTGAAAGAAAACCTCCATCGTTTTGAAAAATATGTTACATACAATAAATGACTTCTCGCTCTCTACCACACGTTTCCACAAGGCCAAATCATGTCAGAGCCATTTATAACTCTTGGAATTCTTGTAAGCCAATCCCGTCATGTTGTATTTCCGCAACTTTCAGAATTAAAATGTTGAAGATCATTTTCACAATCCTGGACTACTAATATCTTACCCTTCTTGCTCACTCATGTTCTACATTTCCTATGACACTGATACTGCTTACTATGAAGCAGACTTACACTACCTCTATGACTACTACAATTATTTAATTCTCTACATCACTTTTAATCACAAAGCAATATAAAACAGTAGACAGCATTGCAGACTTACATTCCCTCTACTCCATGTTTTGATTGGCTGCTTGAATTAGCTTATAAAAAGAAATAGTTTTTCTGAACTCATTCAAAGTGCACTTATTTTTCCATGACGTCCAGTGTTATGGTAAGAAGTTATGTCTCTGTACTACACTTATCCTCAAGGCCAAATCATGTAGGAGCCATTAGAACTTCTTGAAATTCCTCAGAGCACATCCCGAGATTCTTTCCCTAAAATTTTGGTTTTAAAAACACCAGGTAAGAATTTTTAAGGTCATACGGCAATTTTTTTTTAAAAATTAAAACAGAATCGTTGCAGAATGACCAGCCATTTCTAGACTTTAAATAAGCTGTGTAATGTCCTGATGTTATTGAAGGACCGTCATGATATATAATTGCTACAATTACAAAAGTCCTTCCTGATATTGACAACTGTGAAGCCACAAAATTTTTTATTAAAGTTGTCAATTTTGTTCCATCAGGCCTACATCGTTGGAACATTAAAATGACATACTGGCCATATGTTCGTATAAATAATGTTGAAATCATTTCAGATTTACATTGGCTACATTCCATGTTGTGATCAGCTGCTTTTACTAGCTTATTAAAGGAGACTGATTTACTGTCTGGCAAAGTTAAATATATAAATCTTTCTGAGTCTACACTAGTAGTACTTGATACCCTACAGTTCTCGCAGTCATGCTGCCATTGATAAGAAAGCCCAAACAGGTGATCTACATCTACACCTTCAGCATGCAATACATCAAGCATATACATTAAAAACTCCTGACAATCTTGCTGAATATTTTGAGAGAATTGTGTTTGGCCTGAACATCTGTCTAACAGATTTCGAATTTCAGACACACTTTCTATTTTTGTTCTATCAGTGCTACATTTCTCTAACACAGAATTTAACAAACTGCATAATCTTTGATCAGAATTGACCACAATCTCTTCTTTTACATTTTCTAGAGAAAACAAAACATTAACCACTACATTAGCATAGCAGTTGACACCAGAAGTGTTTTCAAATTGAAAACCAACAACATCTTCAACAGAATCCTTTTTGTTTCTGCTTATAATTTCAGGTTCATCGACTTTTCGTCTTTTTGCTACAACCTCCCCAGTATTGGTCACATTTCTTCGTTTCCGGCCTACCACACGTTTCTCAAACAAAGGATATTGAGGCAAATGTGGCGCATACTCTCTTCTCAACCTATTGTATTCCTTAACACAATCTAGATCCGCACAAATGTTTGTGACATCACACTCAATCAAGTACAATCCCGATAAAGTTCTAACTCTTGACAATGCCACATATGCCATACCCTCCTTGAACACAGAACTGCCAATATTCACCAATGCACTGTCTACACTTAAACCTTGCGATTTATGGATTGTCATCGCATATGCCAAGCAAACAGGAAACTGCTTACGGCGAGCATATAAGTCTTTTACAAGCAAAAATCTAGCAGAACAACGACCAATTAGCTGTACTTCCTCAATGCCATCAAATTTAATTTTTAAAAATTCAATTCCATCTCTATTTCTGTATTTCACAAAATCAACAACATTACCCATTGATCCATTTACCAGACCTCTTTCAACATGTAAATTCCTTCTTAAAATTATACGGCAGTTCAAGCACACATTCAGACTCTTTTCAAAACCTGCAGTTTTAGATATAGTCTTCTCTAATGAATCCAATTTTGATTTCAAATTCTCAGACAAAATAATTGTTGATCCCATATGCTCTACTCTGTCAATAGCTTCCAGTTTCACAATCTCTTGCTTTTCTAAATTCAACATTTTGTTGTTGAAGATGGCACATTCTGCAAGAGTTGGCATCAAACATATTCCAGATTTCTTCTCAGTAATTTTCTGAAAAATATTCTCAGGCACAACATCTTGTTCTGGATATAAATTTGACAGTAATCGTGCATGTAAAGCTTCTTTCCCATGCTCGGTCACTTTTCCTATTCTAACATCTTGTAGAATATTCTTGTAAACTTCATCCTTCGCCTGACGCATATTTTCATGTAGTTCAGCATAATTGAAGTTTAACCATATATTGACGTTGCCAATGCTCCCTAGGCACTTCCTGGTATTTTCATGCGTGAGTATTTTGAACACAGGTTGCCCTTTCACTGGTGTCAGCTGCAGAAGATCTCCGAAAACAATGATGTGTTTGCCACCAAATAACACATCATACTCTGTTTTGAGAACTTCTTGCATTCTCAAATGCACAAAGGCAAGCATGACATTGGAAACCATGCTTACTTCGTCAATGATAAGAAGTTTCATTTTCCTCAAGATTCTTGAAACTTCACAACAAGCATCTCCAGATAGCTTGTGATATTGTAATTTGTTGTCATGCTCCACTGGCAGCATCAGTAAACGATGTAAAGTAATCCCTTTAATGTTATGTGCTGCCAGTCTAGTTGGAGCGGTGACAACACAAGACAGCGATGACTCAGTCCTTTCCTGCAAATAACATGAAATTGCTTTAATAAGGAAACTTTTTCCAGTTCCCGCTTCTCCACTCACGTAGAGTCGGACAGGCTTCAACAACGTACATGAGCACTCTTTCTTCTCATGACTTAATCCATGATCAATTTGCATGGTAACTTCGTCATATATTTTCCTCTGCTCAACGTTGAGTTGTCTTTCCAACTCTTCTAAGTTAACCGCATCCTCCTGAGCATGTGCCATGGCTCTTTCCACTTCATTCATAGCAGTGGCAGCTTCATTTTCGATAACAGGTCCTCCTAGTGGATCCTGACTCAATGAAGCAGAACTCTGACTGTCCTGAGAACTGTCTCTGGCAATCTCGGCTGCAATCGTTGCTTCCTGCTCGATTTCCACATTCAACATTTCTACATATTTGGGAAAAGCAGGACATTCTATGGTCTCCTTGGCGGCAGTGAAAGAGTCTTCGTAACAGAGGAAATCTCCAAGCAGTTCCTCTTCTGCACGCCAAGGCTTGAAAAGTTGCAAAAGTGCTAAATAGAAAAACTCCTTTTTTTCAGGAGATTCGCCACTCAATTTTCGATGGTTTACCAAGTGGCATTTTCTTTGCTTGACCAGACATCCCTCACTTCCAATTACAGCATACACTCCTTTCTCAGTATCTTCTTTGATGTTCCTCTTGAATATGTAATTTTGAAGAACCTCATACAGACAAACATTCTCGAGGTGACTGCTTCGATTTGGATAGTATGTATCCAACATGTTGCTCTTCAAAATGTCGGTACTGTTTGGCTCCTTTTCCGCCAAATACTCAATTTCCCGCACAGGTTTCAGAACTCGATTACGCGTTGCAGCAAGACCAAGACTCGCCCAAACGATACTCCTAGATTTGGCATAGAGACTTGCTGAAGACAACCGGTCAGAACATTCGTAAGCTCCGATTTCTCGATGCGACAACATCTTCAGACTGAAACTGTACAACTTCTTACTGAGGCTCTTTTCATGGGAAATGTCCTCCCACATATCCTTCAATTCTGTCTTCTCTTTTTTGGTGATGTAAGATGTCACATACCGAGCCACAGCCATACAGTTATCAGCCACAAACTGTATATCCATGTTAGCATTCCACATGGACAAAATCACCGGGTTGTAGTCGTTGATGTACTTGGACTCTTCGTTCCTCTTCAAATTGTATGTGTTTTTAGGTGATTTCTTCATCACATTATGTCGCAGCGAAGACATCAAACTGTTTACTCTTCCTTTAGAAATCACCGGTCGTGGAAAGCCGAAACGACATTTGGTGTAGAACTTGTCCTTGTTTCGGAATTTACGACGACAGTACTTTCCACAACGATGGCTTTGGAAACGTGGAACTTTTTCTCTTAGGCTTTTCTTCTCCTTTGCGTTTGGAACAGCACACATAGAATACTGTTGTATGAAACTCATCACTGAGTCTTCTGGATCTGTTCCAAATTTAGGTGCATCCTTGATCCACAACAGCATATGTATGTGAGGAGCACCTCTTGCTTGGTACTCCTTTCTCCAGAAGAAATCCAACACCTCTCCAAGAGGTGGATTCTTCTTATTCATGATGAAAGACATCATAGCTTCAAATCTATGATTGAAGTACCGGCATACATTGACTGGATCCAAAGAGCACAGTTCTCCGGGTGTCTTGAATTCGATGTTTTCGATGTTTCCATTTGCCTCTCGTAGAAATTCAAGTAAGTCTTCCCAGCCATACTCGGCACAGCTCAGAGTGAGGAACCATGTGGGAGTTCCTAAGTTCCTCAGCATACATTTTAAATCACCATGACGATGGTACCAGTACTCATTAGTACCACGCTGACACGCCATGAGATTAATCAGGTGAGAATCCAAAATACTGTCTTGGACATTGACTTTATCCATAAAGTCACTTGCCGAGATGTTTTGCATGTGTATACCACTTTTCAAGATGTGGTTCACTACATATGACAGTCCAGACAGATCGCTTTCAAACAGGAGATGAAACAAATAGGGAATACATTGTCGAAACCTAGCATCTCCTGCATACAATTGCAAAGTCCGGTATTCAGAAGCAGGAATTTGATGAGGTCGCTCATCATATCTTCCTCCCTGACCTGTTGGAAAAAGCTGTGGGAAACACCGAGCTTCCAAACTTTCCTCCCAAACACTAATGGGACTCCCTTTGGCTTGTTTCATTTGAAACAACTCAATAGCATTCCCCATGACTTCCTTGGAATGCAAAGGATGAACACTATAATGTTCATATATTTCTTCACTAGTAAAGGGTTCTACTTTCTTAATTTGACCAGCACACAAATCGCTATCCTCTTCCTCACTTACTTCCTCTTCTGCAACATATCTATTCTTATAGTACTTATTATTTTTTTTCAAGTACAATGTTGCCTTTTTGACTTTCCTAACATTCACTAAATCTTGCCATATTTTCTTATTCTTTGTCGGAACCCCATTAACTAAGATAACCAGAGGGTCCTCTTCCACTTTTTCTACTCCAATTGTGTTAATGTTTTTCTTCAAATCTAGAGGCAAATAAACAACTCTTCCCTTAAAACCTCTCTGTAAATCTGATGGAGGCAATTTCCCTGTCTTTGGCTCCATTCTTACAATAGCCTGAAAGGGATGGATACTTTGAATCAAAATAGATTCATAAGTATTTAAATCCTTCAATTCAGAAGGAATCTCAACCAATTCCAGATTATTATGAACTGCTCTAGCAGGCATCTGGTTTTGATTTAATTTGCTACAACAATAAGTACACACACGTTGATCCGATCCCAAATCAAAACAATTTTCTACCATCAAATATGTTGTGAAATCCTTCCATTCACTATTATTTTCCCTTTCACTTTTTGCATATAAATCCACTAACTTAGTCTGATTCTTATAATAAGTGCGTCGACAACACACACAAGTGAAATTAGGCCTCTCACTTGATTTCACCTGAAACGTCGCAATTTCCCTCTGAAAATTATCTGTACTGGAAACCTGTACACTATCTTCCACATTACCCTCTTCTTCTTGGTCAATTTCAACATTCTCCTCTTTACTTCCAAAGTAACAAAACTCAATTTCTGCACAAATATTCTTCACATCTATTTCAGAACCATGCAAAAGAGCAGCGCATAATTGTTTAAGCATAATTGCTGGACTCTTAGCATAATACAACATTCTAACTAATTTCCTCACTTTATTATGATGCACTGCTAGCATCCTGAAATGATGAAAAACACTCTGGCATACTCTCCTGGAAAGACAAGCCAGTGAATGACCATGCAAACCTGTCACTTCTCTCAAACTGCAAGGATCTAATTCTTGCAACAACTTCATTTTCTACTTCAAACTTTTCTTATTAAATGTCCGTACAAAATCACAAAGCAAATTGATGGAATCCTGTCGCACACTGCAAATACTACTACACTTCCAGGTGTACACAGGACCCTTAGGACGTCTTCCTAAAACCTCATTACCTAACACCTCTTCTGTCTCTGTTGTCACAAGTTTTTCTTTTTCAAATGGACAACCATCTTTCACTTCATAAGCTCGACCACTGGTGTCAACTGCATGCACCAAATCATTATCCTGGAAATAACTCTCCTCATTAAAAAATGCCTCACAACTTGAACTATGCATCCATTCTCCGGAAAAAAACTTCACAAAAATTACTACGATTAACTATTCTCTTCCATCTACTATTTCTTTTGAAATCATAAATTGCCTTGTTTAGCTTCCTAATTCTATTGATTATCAAAATAAATAACTTACGTTAAATTGCAAATGCCTGATCAATAACTTTCTCAACTTTTTTTTTTCTCTTATAAAAAAACACTTTCTGTTGACCTTTCTTAATATTTTTTAACAGATTGCCAATTATCCTGTTGCGGAACATTCGTTTACGAATGTCCCTAAACTGTTGTTTCCTTCTACTATCATGCACAGAGTTATCTCTTGCTCTAGCAGTAACATTTTTGATTGGCCTTTCCTTTCCGTTTAAAATGCTTCTCTTTTTCTGGACTGAAACATTTTCTGTAGTAATATTTTTTTTACTACACATATTTCTTATAAATGTTTTTTTGCTCTTACCCGGTGCTTTCTTGGTGACTTGACAAGTTTTTTTGTAAGAGGACTGCTGCATTATATCATGTACCTGCTGTCTTTGACGTTTTGCAGCCTTTCTAAGTCTTTCTTTAGTTGGCATGCTGAAATCTTGAAATGATCTGCAGTTGAATCTGTGGTAAAATATAATAAAAAATGTTATTAACCACTATTACCAAACAGTAAATCAATAACAGTCATCAAAAACTTAACACACTACTTGACATTTTTAGTGCTTGGCAAATTTAGAATACAGAAATAGCAGAAAAGAAATGGAATTCATATTCATTTTACCTGTGCTGTTTTATATGTGAATCTGATCTAATTTTATGAGCATATTTTAATATTTTATTGAAGACACTACACATAACCTGTTTTTGAAGGTGTCTTTATTTTTAAATGAAACGGTTTACATTTTTACTTTTCATTTATTATAAATTTTTAAAAATAAATGTTTATAGTTCCATAGGCTCAAGCACGTCAGCTTCCCACCCTATGTCATACAATTCTGACAAATCTGCATCCTCATCATGTTCTTCTTCATCCTCAGGATTTAAATCATCCAAGGGATCTACTTCCACTGATGTTTCAATTACGAGTTCAATTATGAGGTCAAAAGAGAACAACAATGAGATGTTGCAGAGTAAGGCACAAATCTCAGAGACTATAATAGTAAAATTGTTTAACAAGAGTAACATTTTGCAGCTATTATTTAGCCATGACCAGCGATGCTGAGGAGGTAAGGCCTATGTCCAAGTTTTCAGTGAACAGGACTCATCTCTTCTTAACCTTGGATAAGCCTCACCAACTCTGTGTCCCCTGCTCATACTTAAATGTAAAGTGGCAGATTTATGTTAACTGACGCATTCCCAGGGATGCACCAGTTAATGTGCACCGCTGCTCTGCCACCCATGGTGTGCCGCATTTACAATGTGGAGCACCATTGAGTGAAAACAGCACAGATGCGTCACGCATCTGTGCCGCAAAAGCAGCACATTGCAGGAATCACGTCGTAAGCGCAACATGTCTACTGCAATGCACAGGAGCAAGCCACACATTGCATGGTGCATCACTCCTTATGCCTGTTTCAAACAGGCGTAATGATTTGATTCAGCAATGCTATAAAGCTGAGTCAGTGAAATCTTCTAAATTTCACTGTGTTAGTTTTACAGGGCTTTCTTGCAAATTAATGCATACCTTGCAACAAAACACCTATATGAAAACTGACGCAGGTTTCATGTGGCACAGGACTTTACAGCATGACACATCTGCCTAGATGCATCAATTTTTAAATATGTCGCCACATAGCAAATCTTTTGCACCGCCGCTGAGTCACAAAAGTGATGCACAGCGGCACAAAAGAGGCACACGGCTATCATAAATCTGTCCCTAACATGTTAAATGATTGATTCAGGATGACGATAAGGTGTGGCCTATCTAGAGGTTTGTTTAAGGTGAGGCCTACTCAGGGTTGCAGATTAAATGGAGATGGGGCACCCCTGAGCCTTGCTGGAGCTGCATGGCACTTGCGATGCAGCTCCAGCAATGCGCCACCTTTACGGCACAGATGCGTCACGCATCTGTGCTGTTTTTGCCCCATGGTGCGCCGCATTGTAAATGCAGCGCACCATGGGTGGCGGAACAGCGGCGCAGGATGACTGGCACATCCCTGGGGATGCACCAGTCATCATAAATCTATCCCTAAGCTTCTTATCTTGTTGGAGATGAAGTGAGGCCTGTCTTGCAACATGGTGCATCTTTTGCATCACTGCTGCATCGGTTTCATGTGGCACGGTTTTTTTACAGCATGACACATCTGCCTAGATGCATCAATTTGTAATTTTGTCGCCACATAGCAAATCTTTTGCACCGCCACTGCGTCACAAAAGTGACGCACAGTGGCGCAAAAGAGGCATACACCTATCATAAATCTGTCCCTAGCATTTTAAATGATTAATTCAGGATGACGATAAGGTGTGGGCTATCCAGAGGTTTCTTTAAGGTGAGGCCTACCTACATTCATGGGGAAATGAATTAAAATGTCCTTAAGACACATGAAAGCGTTTTTTTAAAGCCTTTGCAGCATTTTTGGGTCACTTTTAACATGGCTATGTAACTCAAACTATCAAAATGTAAATTTGCCAAGCACAGGTGGGAGCATATTTACAAGGAATTTGCACCACGGGGAAAGGTCTTACATTAAAATGGGAAAAATAACATCAGAGACACTCAAATGCCTTATAAAGAAGCAGACACCATTATGTCCTTGTCATAAATGTTAAAAGCATTCCTTTACCTCAAAAACGATTTTCAAGTCATAATTTGAAAACACTGCACATGGGGAAATGACTTAAAATGTCCTTAAGACACATGGAAGCGTTTTTTGATTGCCTTTGCAGCATTTTAGGGTCCCTTTTAACATGGCTATGTAACTCAAACATTCAAAATCTAAATTTGCCAAGCACAGGTGGGAGCATATTTACAAGGAATTTGCACCACGGGGAAAGGTCTTACATTAAAATGGGAAAAATAACATCAGAGACACTCAAATGCCTTATAAAGAAGCAGACACCATTATGTCCTTCTCATAAATGTTAAAAGCATTCCTTTTCCTCAAAAACGATTTTCAAGTCATAATTTGAAAACACTGCACAGCTCCTATGCACAAAAACACCCTGTCAGTACTAATACTTCACATTTTCTCCAATTACAATTTCTCAAAGAAACAAAATCTATTTGTAAAACACTTGAGGCAAAGCAACATTTTAAAAACACAACTTTCTTCATAATTTTCTCCTTAAAGCACACTATTCTCTATCTAAATTAAATAAATCTTTTCTCACCTTAGCAAATACTTTATGAGTTTCAAAACAGTCTCAGAAACACACCACTTTGTCTTTAGCAGAGCAAAAGGTATGCACTCCAGAGTCTGCAGCTATCAAAAGCACAGAAATGCTGTAATTCTTCACACATATCTCTCATGTCACCCAATCAAAACTCTTCCCTCACTTTTTTCAAATCAAAACCCTTCCCCCCTCTGCCCTCTCTGCTTTTTTTACATAGCAACCACCTCTTGGAAGACCTCTGGTGTTTGCAAGTTCACACAACAATGTTTCAATTGAACTCTGAACTCTCAGTGCACCTGCATATCCAGTGCAATCTTTCATTTAATGATTTTTTCTTGACCATTCAAAATACATCTTTCAAAGAACTCATCCACGCACCCTAACTTTCTGTTTTCAGCAATCAAAATCCACCAATCACTGTTACTGCTTCATTAACACAGAAACTCCACAGTTTTTTTCATTTTAAACTCTTATTTTTTCAACTGCCATTTCATTGCCACACTTCATCTGACTGCAGCAGAACCTTCTCTCACCATGTTTTCTGTCTGGATTGTTGGACATAGTTACATCTACTGGGCTCAGAGGTATGCTGATAACAGAAATTTACCTAACCTCAATTTACAAGATGTGGAAATTAAGTGGTTTGGCCACAGAGGATTAAAATGTCACCAATTGATACCATTGGTGAAAACCTTTATGCATTTGCCAAAACCTGACCTGTTAATTGTGCACTGTGGAGGTAATGACTTGGGCACTTTGACTGGGGTAGGTCTGGAAATGCTTTTAAAGGACACCTTTGAGCAATTAATGGCACTTTTTCCTCAGACTGCCTTGGTATATTCAAATATATGCCAAAGACAGAAATGGAGGTGGTCGAACCAATTTTGTCCACAAATTGAGAAGTCGAGGAAGCATGTAAACAAATCTGTTTCAGCTTACATGAGAGACCATGGAATGGGCTCCGTGTACAACAATAACTTGCGTTACTACATGCAAGATATCTACAGAGGAGATGGAGTTCACTTCTCAGATGAGGGCAACAGAATTTTCATTCTGAATTTAAGACTGTGCATTGGTACCTGCTTATAAGTACCTAAATGTACCATAAACCCAAAAGCTCTTCTCAGAGCTACCCTACATCTGATCACTCACAATTATTATTTTACTCTAACTTTTTTCACTAATTTTCAACAAAGTACGCTCCCCGGGGCGCTACCCGGTACGCGGACCGGAAGCTAACCTCGCGAAATTTTTTTAAAAAATGTTTTTTTTTCGCACATATGGGCCTCCTCAGCCACCCTCAGAAAACCTAGGGGGTCAAGATAAGTCTACCGTGCCCCCTTCTACCCATTCTGAACATTAGTTGCCCTCCATCTTGTATCTTAATTCGACCGAAACACAAAATGGTGGACTCCCGTAACGCTTCAGGTTCGCGTACCGGGGCGCTCGCCAGTTCGCGTACCGGGGCGCTCCCCGGGAAGCGCTCCATCAAAAAAGGTGGGAAAGTAATTTACAGAAAAACGACTGGAGACACTTTCACCAAATATAGATTAGCTCATACTACATACCAATCCCTATCATTTTCACAAATTTGATTGAAATTCCATTTAGCCATTTAGCCTGTAGACCTCTCTAAATACCGTGAGGTAAATTACTTCACAAAACACATCTGAAGTGTTGGAATTGACAACCAATGAAAATGTTACTTTCATTTTCTACTTTTTTTACCTGACATTTGATTGGTTATATACCTGAATATATATAAAGGAAGAGAAGGAAACACAGCCATTTTGACTACTACTTCCTGGTGTACATTTCAATTGGATTTTCACTAATCACTTCAACTTCTTTGTAAAGGTAAGTTGTTATTTTAAAAACTGAAGTATATTGTGCACTATCAGTTAATATGGTAAACTTTTTCTGATAGTTATATACTACCCCTCTGTAGTAGTTATAGATTTAGATAGACTTCTCTGTTATAGTTATGGATGGAGTTAGGTTTCTCTTGTATAATTATGAATTTACTTACGTTAAATCACATACACTTTTTTATATTCCTACTTCCACTCTGATACTATACACTGCCCAAATATAAATTCACTGATAAAAACTGCCTATCTAAAATTAATCCCAACAGTGCCCTATCTCTACTAATATATATTTTTTTTATCCAAATTTCAGGCAACATGGAAGGCGAACAGAAAGTTTCATTTCAAATTGTCCTGCAAGAGAGCAGCCAAGAATTAATTGATCCAAATTATATAGAATTTATGGATGAAACTTGGGACCAAGAACTACTGCAATGTGTGCAAGCAGTAGATGACCTCCTTCAAAATGAGGACATTTTACACACTCAGAGATTACAAGCTATGTTCAATGAAAATGACGACATTTCAGACAGTGAAATGTTAGAAATGTTATTAAATTTTGAAACACAATCACAATAATAAATAATTGCTTAAAAAATAAAGAAATTAAAAAATAATCAACAAAACCAACAATCAATTAACATACAGTATTTTAAAAGTCTATCATTCTTTTTACCTTATAGTACGCTCCCCAGAACGCTTCCCGGTTCGCGGACCGGGCGCTCCCCACGCAAAAAACAAAAAAAGTTTTTTTTTTTTTTTTGCACTGCGGGGCCCTTTTAAAGCCTCCACATCAAACCTAGGGGGTCAGGGAGGATCTACTATGCCCCCTTATGGTCATTTCCCCCTTTGTTTTGGCCTCCTCTTGTCTCTCGATCCTACTGAGAGACAAGATGGCGGCCGCTCCGGACTGTTTAGAATGTTGACAGACACCGGAGAGCCAATCAGCTTCGCTACGCGAAGTTCCGTTACGCGTCAAGTACGCGAACCGGAGCGCTGCCCGGAGCGCGCTTACAGATATATATCTTTTTTTGAACGTTAATTTCTCAAAATCCACTGGAGCACATATATTGAGACCTAGCAAAGGCACATCGGGCTAACAGTCCCTACAATTTTGTCAAGTTTCGTGCAAATCCATTCAGCCGTTCGGCCTAAAAATGAGTTATAGTTAGTTGGACTCACTATAACTTGCGCGTGCAATGCACTGCTGATGACGTCACATATTACATCACTCATGACGTGGTCAGTGACATCACTCATGACATCACTGATGACACCATCCAGTGAATGTGTGTCTTTCTGAAAAATAAATATTAGTGAGTAATGTTTAAATATTTAAATATATATATTAGTCTTTCACTTTGTGTATAAGTGGCTGCATGGGTTGGTGAGTAGCTACTTGTGTATGTATATGAGTTATTAGATGTTTTTCTTAATATCAGTATGACTGTCTATATGGTTTGGTGGGGGTATTACTTAGCACATAGATGCATGAGTGTCTGACTCTCTGTTTGTATGTGTTTTGAAGACAGCATATGTGCAGGACTGTATAGGTGGATGAGTGTGTATCTGTGTATGTTAGTGAGTGAATGACTGTCTCACTAGTGTCTTTATCAGTAACTACATATGTTTTAATCTAGTATATGTGAATATTGATATATATTTAGTTGAGTATATGTGAGAGTGAGGAATTGTAAGAGTTCCTGTTTAAATAAGTATGTGTTTCTATAAGTGATTGTTTAAGAGAATAAGTATGTGTAATTTTCCTTAGAAGTAAAGTGGTAGTGTGTGTATAGCTGTATATGCAAATAAACGGATGTTTAATAGTTTATTTGCATGTGTGAGTATGTGTGAGAGTAACTTTTGGATGACTGTCGTTGTGTAACAGGATATATATGTGTAGCACTATATATGATGAGTGAGTATATGTATGAGTGACTACATAGAACTGTTGGTGAAAGAGTGGATGTGTATATAGATGGTGGATTTAGTGAATTGGTTGTTGTAACTGGTATGGGTATCTCCATTTTTTTGTAAATTTTAGTTTCTATTTTTGAATATGTGTTTCAAGGGTTACATTACAGTGAAAAGAGGTCTGTCACTCTGTCGCAAGGATAGTGTCATCAGTGATGTCATGAGTGATGTCACTGACCACGTCATGAGTGATGTAATATGTGACGTCATCAGCAGTGCATTGCACGCGCAAGTTATAGTGAGTCCAACTAACTATAACGTGGAATTTTATTGGTTTTATATCAGTAAAATTTCCAGCTAACTATAACTGGTGTCAAACCTATGATTTTTTCAATGAATTTCATAGGTTTTGTAAATGCTACTTCCTAACTATAACGTGTGTAAAACCTATGGTTTTTTTAGTGAATTTCATAGGTTTTGTAAATGCTACTTCCTAACTATAACGTGTGTAAAACCTATGGTTTTTTCAGTGAATTTCATTGGTTTTTAAAATGCTAATTCAGAAATATCTCGTGTATGCAACCTTTACTTTTGTCAATAAAGTTCTGGCAATATTTTTATTCGGAAACAAGCCGTTTTCTTCACTGTTCAAGTTGCATAGAGACTCCTTGTAAAGCGATACAGAATTAGAAAGTCTGTACCTTGCCTTTTTTTGAACGCATTAAAATTTGTCTGTAAATAAAAATAACCTTTCTAAACTTTCGTGCACGACCCGGTGTGCGCACTCTCGGCAACAGTTCTCAATAAAATGGATAGCGCATTTCCAGGCTTTCGTGCGCGACCGACTGCGCGCACCCGCCTATATATTTCGTGAAAACTTTGCAATCTGAACTTATTGAATTTCTTCATAGACCCATCAAAGAACTTATAATACGTCAAAGAGACTAAACCTAGGCTTCTTTTTTAATATTATGAAAATTTTCATTAAATGGTGTCGAATGTCTTTATAAACTTTCGTGTGTGACCGAATGTACACACCTTGGTTTTTTTAAAAAAAATATAAAAGGTTTTATACTTTAACAATTGTATGCTTGAATCGAGCTCAGAAGATATATTAAATCCGGATATGTTTGGATTTACTCCTTTTCACGTTTTGAAACTTCGCTGAATTAGACCGCTACTTCCAAATGGCGTACGTGACCAGATACTATCACCGCGTACACGTCCTGAGACGCGCATGTGAAGTCATGTGACTTGAAAACAACACTTCCAATTGGTTCTTAGTAGTTTCTATTCTGCAATTTACACGGAGCACTCCACCCACTTCTCTCACTATCTTTTCTACTCTCAAAAGAGAACAACGTTCAACACCCTTCGGAAGACTTTGCTGAAATGGCTGCCGCCCCGCATTCATCTTCCGAATCTGAAGGAAATGAGCGGCTACCTTTAAAAAGAAAAAAGGAATCTTTTATTTGGCAATTTTTCACTTATCCTGAAGAACAAAAGAAAGTAAATGCGCCAAAAAATATCCTGCACGATATGCAATTCGGTTCTCTCAAGAGGAAATCCAAGAAAAAAATATTCCTTTTCCATACATACCATGGTGCGGCATGTCAAACAAGTGCACCCTGTGGTATTTGCACAGGCATCGACAAGAGCCCTGGCCACGCTATTACCATCAGAGGTGGCCAGCACATCTTCTGGTGGATGACCTGTATCTCCATCGAGTGCTGTGATGGACTTGAGACCATATCTTGCAAAGGTGCACATGAAATGCAACGAGTGTGGAGAAATTCTTATGTACGGAGAGCAGAGCCTCATTCTTACTAAACTAAAAATTGAGAGTCATAAATGCCCCGAGAAAAGATACATTTCTTCATTTCATTTTGATCCTGTGTCACACATGAAAATGTTGTTGCAAGTTAAGAAAATCAAAAACAACATAACACTTGTTTTAAAAAAATAAAATAAAAAAAAGTTCTTTTCAGAACTAATTCATTCTACCAAAAAGAGCTCCAGGAGCATATTATAAAGGGGGTTTATCTCCGCTTTTTTGGCTTTTGTTCGTGCGCGACCGTGTGCGCGCACCCGCCTATATATTTCGTGAAAACTTTGCAATTGCAACTTATTCAATTTCTTCATAGACCCATCAAAGAACTTATACTACGTCAAAGACACTAAACCTAGGCTTCTTTTTTATTATTATGAAAATTTTCATTAAATGGAGCCGAATGTCTTTTTAAACTTTCGTGCGTGACCGAATGTACACACCTTGGTATTTTAAAAAAAAATATAAAAGGTTTTATACTTTAACAATTGTATGCTTGAATCGAGCTCGGAAGATATATTAAATCCGGATATGTTTGGATTTACTCCTTTTCACGTTTTGAAACTTTGCTGAATTAGACCGCTACTTCCAAATGGCGTACGTGACCAGATACTATCACCGCGTACACGTCCTGAGACGCGCATGTGAAGTCATGTGACTTGAAAACAACACTTCCAATTGGTTCTTAGTAGTTTCTATTCTGCAATTTACACGGAGCACTCCACCCACTTCTCTCACTATCTTTTCTACTCTCAAAAGAGAACAACGTTCAACATCTTTCGAAAGACTTTCTTTTCACGCGATAATGTGAAATACTGAGATTGTTACAGGATTTTCTATCAGATATGTGTTCCCATTTCTGTTGAAGCACTAACACCGTGGAAAATTCCACCGATAGCAGTGATATTTTTAACGCCGAGCACCGGCGATTTTTATCACTTAGAAGCCTTCCTATTATGAAGGTTTATCTCCTAAGTCTCTGATTCTCAAACTGTGCAACGCGGCTCCCCTGTGTGCCGTAATAAGGTGCTAGGGGCGCCGCGCACACTCTAGTGTGACTAACCATCCATAAATTCCACGGACATCTCTACCCTGTTATCTGCAATTGTGAACATCAAAAGGAGCTGCGCTACGCCTCACTCCCACTGCTGCAACGGCTTGGCAGTCAACCAGATGCACAGGAACAGCCCCTCCGATCCATTGAAGTTTGTGTCGGTCTCAATACCACTTACGAAATGAAAATAAGCAATGAAGAATATTTATGCTATAGCAGGAGGAGTACTACATGCTTGCAGAATGCATTCTATTACCTATAAAAAAGTGAAACACCCACGCTACAATCATATAGAATACTTCCTCTAAAGAAGCCTGTGAATAACTTTAAAACATCAGGTTAACCTTTTTTTACTCTCTCATCATTGTTAAAGATAAGTATTTACAATACTATATTAAACAATGCCATGGTTGTTGCTTTTTAATTTTAAAAATCTTGCAATCTTTCACAAACCCAATACTCATGGCTTCTTTTTCGTGACAAAAATATTGCAATATTACATACCTACATAGAATAACAGAAAAAACATAAAACTACAAAGGCCAAACAGTCTACTAAACGCGGATTTGTAACCTATTGGGCAGATTTATGTTAACTACTTCATACCCAGATATGCACCAGTTAATGTGCACCACAGTATGCTAGTGCTCCGTTACCCATGGTGTGCCACATTTGAAATGTGGCGCACCATGGTACAAAAACACCATACATGCGTAACACATCTGTGCTGAAAAAGTAATACATTGCTAGAGTTGCATCGCAACTGTGATGCAGCTCCAGCAAGGCTCACCAATGAACTATATTCACAATGCTGCGTCAATACCTACGCCTGCTTCAAGCACATGCACAGTTTTGAAACAGCATGGGCCTGAAAGTCACTGAGTGAAATATCATACATTACAGTCAGCCACTTTCAAGACGCATTCCTTCAGAGGAACACTTACCGTTTATTAGAGGTAGATCGTCCGACTCCACCTGAGAACACCCCTAATAAAAAAGACATATATATAAAATGCGGACTAGCCGCTGTATCGTGCTAGCAAACTTTAACTTAAAAATCGTTAGAAAAAACAAAAGGAATCGAGCAAAATCAGTAGGCCACTGATAGGATCTCTTTTTGACCTCGCTAAAATAGAAACATTAGGAACAACCCCTCATGAGAAATATGAAACTAGTGAGAGAAACCGAGCTCGACGCCATGATGGCTGCAAGATAGCTCGGCTCCGCCGCCCACCCCGCCCAAAATAACGACAAACCCTATGCAAATATTATAAATAAATACAACACACCAGCAAAGTAACAGGGTAAAATGTTTTATTAAATAACTATTTACATGGCAGCCTGCTACAACATGAAAACAACACTTCCAATTGGTTCTTACTAGTTTTTATTCTGGAATTTACACGCAGCACTCCACCCACTTCCCTCACTATCTTTTGTACTCTCAAGAGAGAACAACGTCCTACATTTTTCGGAAGACTTTGGTGAAATGGCTACCGTATCTCATTCATCTTCCGAATCTGAACAAAATGATCGACTACCTTTAAGAAGAAAAAAAGAATCTTTCATCTGGCAATTTTTCACTTATCCTGAAGATCAAAAGAAAGTAAATGCACCAAAAGTAACCTGCACGATATGTGACTCGTTTCTCTCAAGAGGAAATCCAACAAAAAATATTCCTTTTCCATACATACCATGGTGCGGCATGTCAAACAAGTGCACCCTGTGCAATTTGCAGAGGCATCGACAAAAGCCCTGGCCACGCTATTACCATTAGAGGTGGCCAGCACATTTTCTGATCGACAATTCAGGGAATTTTCAAGGTTTTGTAAATGCTAATTCCTAACTATATATGGTCTATAACCTATGGTTTTTTCAGTGAATTTGCTCCGCCGCCCACCCCGCCCAAAATAACGACAAACCCTATGCAAATATTATAAATATATACAACACACCAACAAAGTAACAGGGTAAAACGTTTCATTAAATAACTATTTACATGGCAGCCTGCTGCAACATCGATCCAAATGCATGACACTGTTCCTGTCAAGGTAGCATAGCTGGCGGCCTAGGGGTGGAGGACCGTTGTGCAAATACCCCGGGGAGGACTCTGGATATGCTTGGTCCCTGAGATTCTTCGATGTCACTGCCTTCCACAAATGGCATAAGTCCTGGATGTTCGGTGCCATACTTGAGGGTTTGACCTAAAGACATGTCCTGCGGTGCCCTGGTCCAACCATCACATATACCTCCGCCAGGAGACGGCGTGGGGTGCACTGGAAGGGAGAGGCGGCGCGAATGAGCCTCCCCCACCTCCCCAGGTGGAGGTTTCTCAGCTACACCCCTAAAGACACGTCCTGCGGTGCCCTGGTCCAACCATCACATATACCTGCGCCAGGAGACGGCGTGGGGTGCACTGGAAGGGAGAGGCGGCGCGAACAAGCCTCCCCCACCTCCCCAGGTGGAGGTTTCTCAGCTACACCCCAGCGCTTCACTGATCTCCTTGTCCTCAGTCAAGCATCAATAGTAAGATTTTCATAGGTGAGTGTAGGTTCATAGTTTGCCATCCACAGACTAAAAGCCTGGAGTGGGAGTGAAAAAACCATAACTAGGTAAGAAGGAACGCAGAGGCTTTAGGAAGGACTCTGGATATGCTTGGTCCCTGAGATGATTCGATGTCACTGCCTTCCACAAATGGCATAAGTCCTGGATGTTGGGTGCCATAGTTGAGGGTTTGACCTAAAGACACGTCCTGCGGTGCCCTGGTCCAACCATCAGATATACCTGCGCCAGGAGACGGCGTGGGGTGCACTGGAAGGGAGAGGCGGCGCGAACGAGCCGTCCCCACCTCCCCAGGTGGAGGTTTCTCAGCTGCACCCCAGCGCTTCACTCGACAAGATCAGTTGCGCCCGCTCCTGCGGCACATTGCCTCGCTCGGCCAGCTGAATTACGCCTTCTCTTGCTATTACAGCGTCTCACCCGCCATCCGGCTGAATTGCACCCACTCTTGCGGTACAGCGACAGGCGGCTGCCACGGAGCTCAGGAAATGGCGGTCGGCTCCACAGACTTGGGCCTGGCCTGCAAGGATGGCTCTGGACAACCCTGGAACTCGGACGCTTGACTGCTACGGCATGGGCCCCATTCCCAAAAGCGTCCCATCAGCCTTGAAGATTCTACAAGAGTCACCGGGGCCCCCGACTCCCGCAGAGTTCCGGTGTGGAGCTTCTGCCATGATTGCTCGCAGAATGGCCACGACGTAGCCACGGGGTGCTCTCATGCTCACGCCAGCTTCAGTCTGAAACTTCCAGAAACACTGTAGACTACCAATTCGATCAGTTCCGGTGGAGCCCCAACGACGTATCGCGTTGTTGCATAATGCGTCATATGACACGCCGCGTTAGCGCACCCGGAAGTGCTCCGGTGCGCGAGGCGCGAAGCGCAGCTTCCCGGAAGCAATCCGGGGCGCGGCCCGGAGCGCGTAACGTAAGCATAACAGGTCATGTGACTTGTTAATAAAACTTTTCATTGGTTTAGAAATATTTTTTGTCCCAAATGATGAAAACCCCTCCTTGTTTCCTCTTGGCTCCTGCCCCCTCCCCAAGTCTTGCTCGGCCAGCTGAGTTTCGCCCACTCTTGCGGCCTACGACATGGATACGCCGGGGCGTTATGGATCAGTATGAGCAAATATACACTTGGGGATTCACAAGCAACAACAAGCCTTTATATTTGGGGCTCTAAATCAACAACAGTGACAGAGAACAGAACCGAACTAAGCACTCAGGGGCTACGTTTAAACGTAACATCATCTCCCCAGAGGTAAATCACCTTACACACACATGCACTCTGATCTCCTTGGCCTCAGTCAAGCATCAATAGTATGATTTTCATAGGTGAGTCTAGGTTCATGGATTTCCATCCACAGACTAAAAGCCTGGAGTGGGAGTGAAAAAACCATAACTAAGTAAGAAGGAAGGCAGAAACAGAATCTTCCTCTGCAACATCCGGCTCTGCATCGCTACTTACTTATAAATGCAGAAAAAACTCAATTAACACAAGGGCTCTTTTCAGAGCCACCTTATATCAAAGCACTCAAACTTCTGATTTATCTCCATTTTCACACTCTTGTAAATAGGTGTGCGCGCCCGAGTGCGCGCACCCCGCAACTTTAAAAAAAAATATATATATATATATATTTTCGCCTTTAAGGACCTTACTGCACACCCTGAGAAAACCTACGCAGCAAAACAATCTCTACCTTCTCCCCTTTCCATGTTCCAACGCTTTGAAATGAACAATATATTTACTCGCAGTGACAAAATGGCGGTCAACACTTCCTGATTTCCTTCGAATCGAACGTTAACAGACGTCACGCAGCAAAAAAAAATTCCGCTCGCGCAGCCGTCCGCGCTTATAGATATATAATTGACTTTAACTTTAATTTTCTCAGCAACTACTGAACGGATTTACACCATTCCAAAAGCGTCATCTGCGAGCCTGACTCTACAGTTTTACCAAATTTCTTATAAATCCATTCAGCCGTTCGACCTGTAGCCGTGTCTAAACGTCCTATGGAAAATAACATGGAGAAAACACGTTTTGGGACCCCCCTTTTATCTCAGCCCCCACTTCACCAATCCCCCCCAAACTTTCAGGGAAGGAGCGCAGCGGACCGAGCCATCTTCTTTGAGAAATTCGCAAAGATTCATCCACCAGGGCCAAAGTTAATCCAAATAGAATGTTGAGGATTTACTATGGAAACTAGGTCCTAACTATAACTACCTACTGGCGACCGCCAGTAGGTAATATATATAGGAATATATATATATATATATATATATATATATATATATATATATATATATATATATTACCTACTGGCGGTCGCCAGTAGGTATATATAGTTAGGATTTTTTCTCTATGGGTTTTTTGAAAATTCTATGTCTAATAACTTTGCCGTTTGTGGACGGAATTGGCTGAAATGTTCAGGAAAATGGCACATTTTGTTTCTGAGCAGCCTTTGAAAATTTGGGGGGGGTTCGTCAAGGGGGGGCCGAGAAAAAAGGGGGGTCCCAAAACGCGTTTTTCCCATGTTAATTTCCATAGGGCGGTTGGCCTCACTTTTAGCCCGAACGGCTGAATGGATTTGCACGAAACTTGGCAAAATTGTAGGGACTGGTAGCCCGATGTGCCTTTTGTAGGTCTCAATATATGTGCTCCAGTGGATTTTGAGAAATTAACGTTTAAAAAAAGATATATATCTGTAAGCGCGGACCAGGCAGCGGTCTGGTTCGCGGACTTTTCGCGCAACGGAGCTTTGTGAAGCGAAGCTGATTGGTTCTCCGGCGTCTGTCAACATTCCAAACAGTCCGTAGCGGCCGCCATCTTGTCTCTCGGTAGGATCGAGAGACAAGAGGAGGCGAAAGCGAAGGGGCAAATGACCATAAGGGGGAATAGTAGATCCTCGCTGACCCCCTAGGTTTGATGTGGAGGTTTTAAAAGGGCCCCGCGGGGCAAAAAAAAAAATAATAATAATAATCGAACGGCTGAATGGATTTGCACGAAACTTGGCAAAATTGTAGGGACTGGTAGCCCGATGTGCCTTTGCTAGGTCTCAATATATGTGCTCCAGTGGATTTTGAGAAATTAACGTTCAAAAAAAGATATATATCTGTAACAGCGCTCCGCTTCGCGTACTTTTCGCGTTACGGAGGTTTGCGAAGCTGATTGGTTTTTCGGCGTCTGTAAACATTCCAAACAGTCCGTAGCGGCCGCCATCTTGTCTCTCGGTAGGATCGAGAGACAAGAGGAGGCCAAAGCGAAGGGGCAAATGACCATAAGGGGGCATAGTAGATCGTCCCTGACCCCCTAGGTTTGATGTGGAGGCTTTGAAAGGTTCTCACAGGGCAAAAAAATATATACCGTTTTTTTAGTTTTTTTGCGTGGAGTGCGCTCGGTTCGCGAACTGGGAAGCGTTCTGGGGAGCGTACTTTCTTGAAAATTAGTGAAAAAAGTTAGAGTACAATAATAATTGTGAGTGATCAGATGTAGGGTAGCTCTGAGAAGAGCTTTTGGGTTTATGGTACATTTAGGTACTTATAAGTAGGTACCAATGCACATTCTTAAATTCAGAGTGAAAACTCTGTTGCCCTCATCTGAGAAGTGAACTCCATCTCCTCTGTAGATATCTTGCATGTAGTAACGCAAGTTATTGTTGTACAGGGAGCCCATTCCATGGTCTCTCATGTAAGCTGAAACAGATTTGTTTACATGCTTCCTCGATTTCTCAATTTGTGGACAAAATTGGTTCGACCACCTCCATTTCTGTCTTTGGCATATATTTGAATATACCAAGGCAGTCTGAGGAAAAAGTGCCATCAATTGCTCAAAGGTGTCCTTTAAAAGCATTTCCAGACCTACCCCAGTCAAAGTGCCCAAATCATTACCTCCACAGTGCACAATTAACAGGTCAGGTTTTGGCAAATGCATAAAGGTTTTCACCAATGGTATCAATTGGTGACATTTTAATCCTCTGTGGCCAAACCACTTAATTTCCACATCTTGTAAATTGAGGTTAGGTAAATTCCTGTTTTCAGCGTACCTTTGAGCCCAATAGATGTAGCTATGTCCAACAATCCAGACAGAAAACATGGCGAGAGAAGGTTCTCCTGCAGTCAGATGAAGTGTGGCAATGAAATGGCAGTTGAAAAAATGAGAGTGTAAAATGAAAAAAACTGAGGAGTTTCTGTGTTAATGAAGCAGTAAGAGTGATTGGTGGATTTTGATTGCTGAAAACAGAAAGTTAGTGTGCATGGATGAGTTCGTTGAAAGATGTATTTTGAGTGGCGAAGGAAAAATCATTAAATGAAAGAATGCTTTGGATATGCAGGTGCACTGAGAGTTCAGAGTTCAATTGCAACATTGTTGTGTGAGAGGTCTTGCAAGAGGTGGTTGCTATGCAGAAAAAGCAGAGAGGGGGCAGAGGGGGGAAGGGTTTTGCTTTGAAAAAAGTGAGGGAAGAGTTTTGATTGGGTGACATGAGAGATCTGTGTGAGGAATTACAGCATTTCTGTGCTTTTGATAGCTGCAGACTCTGGAGTGCATACCTTTTGCTCTGCTGAAGACAAATTGGTGTGTTTCTGAGACTGTTTTGAAACTCAAAGTACTTGCTAAGGTGAGAAAAAATTTCTTTAATTTAGATAGAAAATAGTGTGCTTTAAGGAGAAAATTATGAAGAAAGTTGTGTTTTTCAAATGTTGCTTTGTCTCAAGTGTTTCACAAATAGATTTTGTTTGTTTGAGAAATTGTAATTGGAGAAAATGTGAAGTATTAGTACTGACAGGGCTTTTATGTGCATAGGAGCTGTGGAGTGTTTTCAAATTATGACTTGTAAATCGTTTTTGAGAAAAAGCAATGGTTTTAATATTGATGAGAAGGACATAATGGTGTCTGCTTCTTTATAAGGTAATTGAGAGTCTTTCCCATTTCAATGTAAGAAGTTTGTCTGTGGAGCAAATTGCTTGTAAATATGCTCCCACCTGTGCATGGCAAATTTAGATTTTGAATGTTTCCGTTACATAGGCATGTTAAAGGTGACTGAAACATGCTGCAAAGGCAATCAAAAAATGCTTTTATGTGTCTTAAGGACATTTTAAGTCATTTCCCCATGTGCAGTGTTTTCAAATTATGAGTTGAAAATCGTTTTTGAGGTAAAGGAATGTTTTCAAAATTTATGTGCGCCATATGACCCCCAATTTTTTTTTCAGGGGTGCAGCAGGGTGTTCTTGAGATACCCCTGCACCGTCGGAAAAATTCGTAATTTGCGATGAGGTAATTGCTAATCGCAAATTGCACCTTCATTCCTATGGGCCTCCTGCTGCATGGAAATGAATGGGTAATCTTGCTGAAATGCAAAGTCGAATCTGTATTTAAAAGGGTCTGCACCTCTGTACGGGTGTTCGCTATGTGAAGCACGAAAGTTTCACGGGCCGAACTCAAGGCCACCTCTCTCTGAGACAAAAGAGCTGTTATTCTTGCCATGCTGTTGAAATGTGCTCCCAAGGTTGGTATTTGTGGCTAGATTGAAAACTCCCTATGTTCATGTGTGGGAGGAAATAGAACATTTCTGCAGCAAATAACCCGTTCATTTACTGTTACGATAAAATGAATACTTTTAATTAACCCAGAACAATCTTCATTATTGAGCATCAAATAACTACCATTTTCCAAGAACTTGAACGTGGGGATGATAGCAGGAACTGGCGTGCCTTGCAACACGCAAGCCATATTTGGTCGGTGTTTGTTGCATGAACCGTGTAACTGTCTGTGCCTACACATTAGTGAATGATCTGGCGTCTCAGTGCATTCCTCTCCATTCAGATAAAGTTCTTGATCATCTTTGAAAATCTGTATGTGTATGGAAGCGACCAGACTTGATGAAGAAAACCACTACCTAAAGGTTAATAACGACCTATTGGTATATATTTCATACAATTTGAAAACTTATATAAAGCAAAAGGCAGCGTTATTAAACCGTGGATAAGGCACGTTGCCAAAGCAGTCAACCTTTTGGATTTATACTGGAAATGTTAAAGGAAGAATTACGGAGTAGGGCCTGTAAATCTTTAATAGACAACGAGTAAAATTACTCCAACCATCGTATTCCTCTAACTCCGGGATAGTAGGGGTGTTTAATTTTTTAGAAGTAGCCAATCCAAAGCATTTGGTCTGGGAAATTGTTTCATTCACAAACAACATATGTTTTGGGATGAGACATGCACGGTGGAAAGCCTCAGTGCCTTGTACCTGCCAGGTTCGTGAACCCCAAACTGATGTAGATCCTGGATATTTTTACTCTGTATTACGTTAGCATGGTCTCATTACTGGTTTAAACGCCATTTTTCCTTTTTTGTAACTTCTGCACACGACACTTAGTTGTTGCTTTAGCTTTCAGCCTACCTGCGTCAAGATCTATGCCTGCTTCAAGCAGGCGCAGGGTTTTGATGTAGCTTTGTCCTATCTGATTGTAAATGCGGCACACCGTGGGTGGCAGAGCAGCGGTGCACGTTAACTGGTGCATCCCTGGGGATGTGCTAGTTAATATAAATCTGCCCCTTTACATTTAATTATGTGCAGGGGACACAGAGTAGGTGAGGTTTATCCAAGGTTAAGAAGAGATGAGTCCTGTTCAGTGAAAAATTGGAGATAGGCTTCAGTATATTATATACTTAAGTAGTGTGTTAAGTTTTTGATGACTGTTATTAATTTACTGTTGGGTAATAGTGGTTAATAACATTTTTTATTATATTTTACCACAGATTCAACTGCACATTATTTCAAGATTTTAGGATGCCTAGCAAAGAAAGAGTAAGAAAGGCTGGAAAACGTCAAAGACAGCAGGAGCATGGAATATTGCAGCAGTCCTCTAACAAAAAGATTTGTCAAGTCACCAAGAAAGCACCGGGTAAGAGTCGAAAAACAGTCATAAGAAATATGTGTAGTAAAAAAAATATTACTACAGAAAATGTTTCACTCCAGAAAAGGAGACCGAATTCAAATGGTAAGGAAAGGCCAATGAGAAATGTTACTGCTAGAGTAAGAGATAACTCTATGCATGAAAGTAGAAGGAAACAACAGTTTAGGGATATTCGTAAACGAATGTTCCGCAACAGGATAATTGGGAATTTGTTAAAAAATATTAAGAAAGGTCAGCAGAAAGTGGTTTTTTATAAGAGAAAAAAAATAGTTGAGAAAGTTATTGATCAGGCATTTGAAATTAAACGTAAGTTATTTATTTTGACAATCAATAGAATTAGGAAGCTAAACAAGGTAATTTATGATTTCAAAAGAAATAGTAGATGGAAGAGAATAGTTAATCGTAGTAATTTTTGTGAAGTTTTTTCTGGAGAATGGATGCATAGTTCAAGCTCTGAGGCATTTTTTAATGAGGAGAGTTATTTCCAGGATAATGATTTGGTGCATGCAGTTGACACCAGTGGTCGAGCTTATGAAGTGAAAGATGGTTGTCCAGTTGAAAAAGAAAAACTTGTGAGAACAGAGATAGAAGAGGTGTTAGGTAATGAGGTTTTAGGGAGACGTCCTAAGGGTCCTGTGTACACCTGGAAGTGTAGTAGTATTTGCAGTGTACGACAGGATTCCATCAATTTGCTTTGTGATTTTATACGGTCATTTAGTAAGAAAAGTTTGAAGCAGAAAATGAAGTTGTTGCAAGAATTAGATCCTTGCAGAGTGAGAGAAGTGATAGGTTTGCATGGTCATTCACTGGCTTGTCTTTCCAGGAGAGTATGCCAGAGTGTTTTTCATCATTTCAGGATGCTAGCAGTGCATCATAATAAAGTGAGGAAATTAGTTAGAATGTTGTATTATGCTAAGAGTCCAGCAATTATGCTAAAACAATTATGCGCTGCTCTTTTGCATGGTTCTGAAATAGATGTGAAGAATATATGTGAAGAAATTGAGTTTTGTTACTTTGGAAGTAAAGAGGAGAATGTTGAAATTGACCAAGAAGAAGAGAGTAATGTGGAAGATAGTGTACAGGTTTCCAGTACAGATAATTTCCAGAGGGAAATTGCGACGTTTGAGGTGAAATCAAGTGAGAGGCCAAATTTCACTTGTGTGTGTTGTCGACGCACTTATTATAAGAATCAGACTAAGTTAGTGGATTTATATGGAAAAAGTGAAAGGGAAAATAATAGTGAATGGAAGGATTTTACAACATACTTGATGGTAGAAAATTGTTTTGATTTGGGATTGGATCAACGTGTGTGTACTTATTGTTGTAACAAATTAAATCAAAACCAGATGCCTGCTAGAGCAGTTCATAATAATCTGGAATTGGTTGAAATTCCTTCTGAATTGAAGGATTTAAATACTTATGAATCTATTTTGATTCAAAGTATCCATCCCTTTCAGGCTATTGTAAGAATGGAGCCAAAGACAGGGAAATTGCCTCCATCAGATTTACAGAGAGGATTAAAGGGAAGAGTTGTTTATTTGCCTCTAGATTTGAAGAAAAACATTAACACAATTGGAGTAGAAAAAGTGGAAGAGGAACCTCTGGTTATCTTAGTTAATGGGGTTCCGACAAAGAATAAGAAAATATGGCAAGATTTAGTAGATGTTAGGAAAGTCAAAAGGGCAACATTGTATTTGAAAAAATATAATAAATACTATAAAAATGTATATGTTGCAGAAGAGGAAGTAAGTGAGGAAGAGGATAGCGATTTGTGTGCTGGTCAAATTGAGAAAGTAGAACCCTGTACTAGTGAAGAAATATATGAACATTATAGTGTTCATCCTTTGCATTCCAAGGAAGTCATGGGGAATGCTATTGAGTTGTTTCAAATGAAACAAGCGAAAGGGAGTCCCATTAGTGTTTGGGAGGAAAGTTTGGAAGCTCGGTGTTTCCCACAGCTTTTTCCAACAGGTCAGGGAGGAAGATATGATGAGCGACCTCATCAAATTCCTGCTTCTGAATACCGGACTTTGCGATTGTATGCAGGAGATCCTAGGTTTCGACAATGCATTCCTTATTTGTTTCATCTCCTGTTTGAAAGCGATCTGTCTGGACTGTCATATGCAGTGAACCACATCTTGAAAAGTGGTATACACATGCAAAACATCTCGGCAAGTGACTTTATGGATAAAGTCAATGTCCAAGACAGTATTTTGGATTCTCACCTGATTAATCTCATGGCGTGTCAGCGTGGTACTAATGAGTACTGGTACCGTCGTCATGGTGATTTAAAATGTATGCTGAGGAACTTAGGAACTCCCACATGGTTCCTCACTTTGAGCTGTGCTGAGTATGGCTGGGAAGACTTACTTGAATTTCTACGAGAGGCAAATGCTAACGTAGAAAACATCGAATTCAAGACACCCGGAGAACTGTGCTCTTTGGATCCAGTCAATGTATGTAGGTACTTCAATCATAGATTTGAAGGTATGATGTCTTTCATCATGAATAAGAAGAATCCACCTCTTGGAGAGGTGTTGGATTTCTTCTGGAGGAAGGAGTACCAAGCAAGAGGTGCTCCTCATATACATATGTTGCTGTGGATCAAGGATGCACCTAAATTTGGAACGGATGCAGACGACTCAGTGATGAGTTTCATAGAACAGTATTCTACGTGTGCTGTTCCAAACGCAAAGGAGAAAAAAAGCCTAAGAGAAAAAGTTCTACGTTTCCAAAGCCATCGATGTGGAAAGTACTGTCGTCGTAAATTCCGGAACAAAGACAAGTTCTACACCAAATGTCGTTTCGGCTTTCCACGATCGGTGATTTCTAAAGGAAGAGTGAACAGTTTGATGTCTTCGCTGCGACATAATGTGATGAAGAAATCACCTAAAAACACATACAATTTGAAGAGGAACGAAGAGTCTAAGTACATCAACGACTACAACCCGGTGATTTTGTCCATGTGGAATGCTAACATGGATATACAGTTTGTGGCTGATAACTGTATGGCTGTGGCTAGGTATGTGACATCTTACATCACCAAAAAAGAGAAGACAGAATTGAAGGATATGTGGGAGGACATTTCCCATGAAAAGAGCCTCAGCAAGAAGTTGTACAGTTTCAGTCTGAAGATGTTGTCGCATCGAGAAATCGGAGCTTACGAATGTTCTGACCGGTTGTCTTCAGCAAGTCTCTATGCCAAGTCCAGGAGTATCGTTTGGGCGAGTGTTGGTCTTGCTGCAACGCGTAATCGAGTTCTGAAACCTGTGCGGGAAATTGAGTATTTGGCGGAAAAGGAGCCAAACAGTACCGACATTTTGAAGAGCAACATGTTGGATACATATTATCCAAATCGAAGCAGTCACCTCGAGAATGTTTGTCTGTATGAGGTTCTGCAAAATTACATATTCAAGAGGAACATCAAAGAAGATACTGAGAAAGGAGTGTATGCTGTAATAGGAAGTGAGGGATGTCTGGTCAAGCAAAGAAAATGCCACTTGATAAACCATCGAAAATTGAGTGGCGAATCTCGTGAAAAAAAGGAGTTTTTCTATTTAGCACTTTTGCAACTTTTTAAGCCTTGGCGTGCAGAAGAGGAACTGCTTGGAGATTTCCTCTGTTACGAAGACTCTTTCAATGCTGCCAAGGAGACCATAGAATGTCCTGCTTTTCCCAAATATGTAGAAATGTTGAATGTGGAAATTGAGCAGGAAGCAACGATTGCAGCCGAGATTGCCAGAGACAGTTCTCAGGACAGTCAGAGTTCTGCTTCATTGAGTCAGGATCCACTAGGAGGACCTCTTATCGAAAATGAAGCTGCCACTGCTATGAATGAAGTGGAAAGAGCCATGGCACATGCTCAGGAGGATGCGGTTAACTTAGAAGAGTTGGAAAGACAACTCAACGTTGAGCAGAGGAAAATATATGACGAACTTACCATGCAAATTGATCATGGATTAAGTCATGATAAGAAAGAGTGCTCATGTACGTCGTTGAAGCCTGTCCGACTGTACGTGAGTGGAGAAGCGGGAACTGGAAAAAGTTTCCTTATTAAAGCAATTTCATGTTATTTGCAGGAAAGGACAGAGTCATCGCTGTCTTGTGTTGTCACCGCTCCAACTGGACTGGCAGCACATAACATTAAAGGGATTACTTTACATCGTTTACTGATGCTGCCAGTGGAGCATGACAACAAATTAGAATATCACAAGCTATCTGGAGATGCTTGTTTTGAAGTTTCAAGAGTCTTGAGGAAAATGAAACTTCTTATCATTGACGAAGTAAGCATGGTTTCCAATGTTATGCTTGCCTTTGTGCATTTGAGAATGCAAGAAGTTCTCAAAACAGAGTATGATGTGTTATTTGGTGGCAAACACATCATTGTTTTTGGAGATCTTCTGCAGCTGACACCAGTGAAAGGGCAACCTGTGTTCAAAATGCTCACGCATGAAGATACCAGGAAGTGCTTAGGGAGTATTGGCAACGTCAATATATGGTTAAACTTCAATTATGCTGAACTGCATGAAAATATGCGTCAGGCAAAGGATGAAGTTTACAAGACTATTCTACAAGATGTTAGAATTGGAAAAGTGACCGAGCATGGGAAAGAAGCTTTACATGCACGATTACTGACAAATTTATATCCAGACGAAGATGTTGTGCCTGAGAATATTTTTCAGAAAGTTACTGAGAAAAAATCTGGAATATGTTTGATGCCAACTCTTGCAGAATGTGCCAAATTCAACAACAAAATGTTGCATTTAGAAAAGCAAGAGATTGTGAAATTGGAAGCTATTGACAGAGTAGAGCATATGGGATCAACAATTATTTTGTCTGAGAATCTGAAAACAAAATTGGATTCATTAGAGAAGAGTATATCTAAAACTGCGGGTTTTGAAAAGACTCTGAATGTGTGCTTGAACTGCCGTATAATTTTAAGAAGGAATTTACATGTTGAAAGAGGTCTGGTAAATGGATCAATGGGTAATGTTGTTGATTTTGTGAAATACAGAAATAGAGATGGAATTGAATTTTTAAAAATTAAATTTGATGGCATTGAGGAAGTACAGCTAATTGCTCGTTGTTCTGCTAGATTTTTGCTTGTAAAAGACTTATATGTTCGTCGTAAGCAGTTTCCTGTTTGCTTGGCATATGCGGTGACAATCCATAAATCGCAAGGTTTAAGTGTAGACTGTGCATTGGTGAATATTGGCAGTTCTGTGTTCAAGGAGGGTATGGCATATGTGGCATTGTCACGAGTTAGGACTTTATCGGGATTGTACTTGATTGAGTGTGATGTCACAAACATTTGTGCGGATCTAGATTGTGTTAAGGAATACAATAGGTTGAGAAGAGAGTATGCGCCACATTTGCCTCAGTATCCTTTGTTTGAGAAACGTGTGGTAGGCCGGAAACGAAGAAATGTGACCAATACTGGGGAGGTTGTAGCAAAAAGACGAAAAGTTGATGAACCTGAAATTATAAGCAGAAACAAAAAGGATTCTGTTGAAGATGTTGTTGGTTTTCCATTTGAAAACAGTTCTGGTGTCAACTGCTATGCTAATGTAGTGGTTAATGTTGTCTTTTCTCTAGAAACTTTAAAAGAACAGATTGTGGTCAATTCGGATCAAAGATTTTGCAGTTTGTTAAATTCTGTGTTAGAGAAATGTAGCACTGATAGAACAAACATAGAAAGTGTGTCTGAAATTCGAAATCTGTTAGACAGATGTTCAGGCCAAACACAATTCTCTCAAAATAGTCAGCAAGATTGTCAGGAGTTTTTAATGTATATGCTTGATGTATTGCATGATGAAGGTGTAGATGTAGATCACCTGTTTGGGCTTTCTTATCAATGGCAGCATGACTGCGAGAACTGTAGGGTATCAGCTACTACTAGTGTAGACTCAGAAAGATTTATATATTTAACTTTGCCAGACAGTAAATCAGTCTCTTTTAATAAGCTAGTAAAAGCAGCTGATCACAACATGGAGTGTAGCCAATGTAAATCTGAAATGATGTCCACTTTATTTATACGAACATATGGCCAGTATGTCATTTTAATGTTCCAACGATGTAGGCCTGATGGAACAAAATTGACAACTTTAATTAAAAATTTTGTGGCTTCACAGTTGTCAATATCAGGAAGGACTTTTGTAACTGTAGCAATTATATATCATGATGGTCCTTCAATAACATCAGGACATTATACAGCTTATTTAAAGTGTAGAAATGGCTGGTCATTCTGCAATGATTCTGTTTTAATTTTCAAAAAAAAATTGCCATATGACCTTAAAAACTCTTACCTGGTGTTTTTAAAACCAAAATTTTAGGGAAAGAATCTCGGGATGTGCTCTGAGGAATTTCAAGAAGTTCTCATGGCTCCTACACTATTTGGCCTTGAGGATAAGTGTAGTACAGAGACATAACTTTTTACCATAACACTGGACGTTATTGAGAAATACGTGCACTTTGAATGAGTTCAGAAAAACTATTTCTTTTTATAAGCTAATTGAAGCAGCGAATCAAAACATGGAGTAGAGGGAATGTAAGTCTGCAATGCTGTCTACTGTTTTACATTGCTTTGTGATTAAAAGTGATGTAGAGAATTAAATAATTGTACTAGTCATAAAGGTAGTGTAAGTCTGCTTCATAGTAAGCAGTATCAGTGTGATAGGAAATGTAGAACATGATTGAGCAAGAAGGGGAAGATATTACTAGTCCAGGATTGTGTAAATGATCTTCAACATTTTAATTCTGAAAGTTGCGGAAATGCGAAAAGACGGGATTGGCTTACAAGAAATCCAAGAGTTATACATGGCTCTGACACGATTTGGCCTTGTGGAATCGTGTGGTAGAGAGCGAGAAGTCATTTATTGTATGTAACATGTTTTTGAAAACGATGGAGGTTTTCTTTCAGAAAGTGGCGGGTTGAAAGTAATAACAGCACAACAGAGTGTAAGCTGTTCATAGGACATCCTTGGCCGTCATGGAAAGTAAGTTAACTTTAAGGAGTTCTGAATTCTGATTTGTAATGTATGGGTTTTTTAAACACAATCATTTTGATTGTGGTTTTTTTTCCCCGCTGTTATATGATGAATACCTTCAAGTCACTGTTTTAGTGAAATTTGATACATTCTGAGAACAGCAAAAATAAACCATTTAACATGTATAATTAATTCTGTTCTGTTTGCATTTATGATGTACATGTAGAACTGTGTAGGAGGCATGGAGAAGGTGAGGCTTCTGTCAGTGTCAAAGTTGTTGCATACAGTGCTCATATTCTACGTAGTCTTTTATATTTCATTACTTTCACTGTTTCTGACAGATCTAAAAAATTTTTTTTTAAAAGAACAGTAAGTATAAGGGAAGGAAACAGACAGTTATGTTAAAAGAAACACAGCTATAGGGAATAAACTAGGGATACTGTTACCCGCAATCCTCTGCTGATGATGTCACTGAGCATGTCATGAATGATGTAATATGTGACATCATCAGCAGTGGATTACGGGTAATAGTATCTCTAGTTTACTCCCCTATAGCTGTCTTTCTTTTAACATAACTGTCTGTTTCCTTCCCTTATACTTACTGTTCTTTTTTATAAAAAAAATTTTTGGGTTCGCTTCCGGTTCGCGTACCGGGGAGCGAACTGGGAAGCGAACTAAGAGAAATAGAGGTTGGCACAGTTGCAAATATTGTACCAATTTTTTTATAACGGGGAGGTAGTTCTGAAAAGAACTTTTTTTTTAATTGTTTTTGTTGTTTTATATTTTTTTTATTATTTTTCTGAACATTTTTTTACTTTTTTTGAATTTTTCTGAACAGTTTTATATTTTTTTTGTTTTTTTTTCGGAGGGGGCAACGAAAACGATTCATTGTAAAGGGCTCAACAGGAGGAAGAAAACAAAAAAAAGAATTTATTGTTTGGGGAGTTTCGGACAAACATGAGCATGATTGTTAATAGCTCTGTTGATCAGAGTGATGCTACTTTCTGCGTAGCAAATGATTCCACTGCAATGTACGCAGACTTGTTTTACTTCACGAAATCTCGTTTGTATATTTGGCACCATCTCCCTGCCCTCTGGTCCCGTTACTTCCGGTACAACAGATCTTCTGGCCATAATAGGGAGATTATCTAGGTCGTCCTGTTCCTCTTCTTCCTCTTCTTGCTGAATTATAACTTTAGCAGGTGGTCCACTCTTCCTTGGATGTGGTGGAGGTGGTGGGGAAGCACCAGCTGAAGCTAGTAAAGAAGCCATTGCTCACTGGTAACAAAGGGTCTTTCTCTCACAATGATGAAAGTCAGAGTGAGGAAAGAAGGAGGGATTTTCACCATTTGGGAAAAAAAATAGTTCTCAACCAATGAAAAGTGTTCATTTTAGATCATATGACCTAGTCTTACATCATTAGGAAACCGAAAGTGAAATGAACCAATGAAAAGTGTTATTACCAAGTCACATGACCTGCTGTGTTTACGTTACGCGCTTTGCAGGGCCTCCCGGTTTGCTTCCAGAAACCTGTGCTTTGCGACTCGGTAAGCGTACGAGTTCGCTAACGTAGCACGTCATATGACGTATCACGCGACAACGCGAAACGTCATGCGGACGGGAGGCGTCACGATGTTGTTTTCTAACGCGGCAGTTGCGGTAAAGAAACGTTTACCGGCTCGCGGTCTATTTCGCGGCATCAAGGTCAGCTAACGGGAAGCTTCCCGATTCGCGAAGCGGGAACGAAGAAAAAAAAATATTTTAAAAAAAAAATTATTCATAAACATATAAAATATATTTTGGGATTTAAAGAAGAATACATTTTACAGCTACAGATATTAGCTGTTAAAAAACCAATGAAATTCACAGAAAAAACCATAGGTTATAGACCATATATAGTTAGGAATTAGCATTTACAAAACCTTGAAAATTCACTGAAAAAACCATAGGTTATAGACCATATATAGTTAGGAATTAGCATTTAAAAAACCTTATTTTACTCACACAAAACCATTGAAATTCCATATATAGTTAGTTGCACTAACTATATATCGCGCACCCGCAATCCACTGCTGATGATGTCACATATTACATCATTCATGACATGGTCAGTGACATCACTGATGACATCACTGATGACATCTCAAATGACATCACTGATGACATCATCCAGTGACTGTGTGTTTCTGAAAAGTTTAAATATGTTTTACATATTGAAGAATGAGTAGATGTAGAAGTGTCTGGATGAAGGATTTAGTAGGTGCGTGACTGACTGTATGAGTGAGTGATTAAATGTGTCTCACTGAGTGCATGGGTTAGTGACTAAACTGTCTTAATTTGTGCATCATTATGTCTGTTGTTCTGTAAACTGCTGCATGTGTTGGTCAGTAGCTATATGAGTAACTATATGGGTTATTGATTGATTGCCCAAGTATTTGTATGGGAGACTGAGTGTGTGTGTGGCTGACTGGGAGGTGTGTGACTCTGTGCAGATCAATGTGTACTTGTATCAATGATTGTATAAGAGAGTAAGTATGTGTTAGTATATGTTTCAAAATGTAAGGTGCTCTATGTTTAACTGTATAGATTAGAAAATGGAAGTGTGATTGATTATTTACAGGACTGACTAGGTGTGTGAGTAACTCCATGGATGAGTGACAGAGTGTGAGAGTCTGTATAGGTGTATGAGTGCATATGATAGTGTTGTAAAGATGAGTGATTGTATGTATGAATGATTGTATGGGTAAATGAGTGAATGTGTGTGTAAACATAGGAATCACTGAGTGCGTATGTAGTAACTAGTATTGGTGTGTCAATGGTTTCAAAAATTATACTCTGTATTTAACACTGGGTGTAACAGAGGTTATATTAAAGTGTGAGGAGTTGCATTGTATTGTCACATGAATGATATCATCAGTGATGTGGTCATTGATGTCAAATGAGATGTCATCAGTGATGTCATCAGTGATGTCATTTGAGATGTCATCAGTAATGTCATTTGAGATGTTATCAGTGATGTCATTTGAGATGTCATCAGTGATGTCATCAGTGATGTCATTTGAGATGTCATCAGTGATGTCATCAGTGATGTCACTGACCATGTCATGAATGATGTAATATGTGACATCATCAGCAGTGGATTGCGGGTGCGCGATATATAGTTAGTGCAACTAACTATATATGGAATTTCAATGGTTTTGTGTGAGTAAAATAAGGTTTTTTAAATGCTAATTCCTAACTATATATGGTCTATAACCTATGGTTTTTTCAGTGAATTTTCAAGGTTTTGTAAATGCTAATTCCTAACTATATATGGTCTATAACCTATGGTTTTTTCTGTGAATATATATATATATGATAACACCACCTCCTCCAAACGAAAGAGACGTGACCCAGAAGGGAGATTAAAGGGAGCACTTTAATGTAAAAGAGTCTCAGGCGGATGCATTTCGGTACTTTTGACCTTCCATATATATATATATTACCTACTGGCAGATGCCAGTAGGTAGTTATAGTTAGGACCTACTTTCCATAGGAAATCCACAACATTCTATTTGGAATAACTTTGGCGCTGGTTGACGAATCTTCGTGAATTTCTCTATGAAAATAGCCTGCTCAGCTCGGCTCCTTCCCTGAAAGTTTGGGGGTGATTTGTCAAGTGGGGGCCGAGTAAAAAGGGGGTTCTCAAAACGTGTTTTCCCCATGCAATTTTCCATAGGGACCTTTAACCAGGGCTACAGCCCGAACGGATGAACGGAATTACACCAATTTGGCACAAAGGTAGATTTCAGTTCGCAGATTGTGCTTTTTGTTAAATGGTGTAAATCCGTTCAGTAGTTCCTGAGAAAATCACAAGTAAAATCATAGCGATATCTAGAGACGAAGTACTGCACGCGTATGGAGATCTGTTCAATTACGAGCACGAGCTGCATGCTGATTGGATGTCAACTGTCTGTCAACATTCCAAACCAGGAAGTGTTGGTGGCCATCTTGTGCCTCGGTAGAAACGAGTCAGAAGAAAACAGTAAAAGAAAGTTGAAAAATAAGGAAAGGGGGCAGGGTAGAAACATACTGACTCTGTAGGTTTGTTCAGGGGGTCCCATATGGATTTTTAGGTCAAATTTTTTTTATTTATGTTTAAATAAGAAAGTCGCGGGGTACGTGTATCGTACGTGTATGCGGTGGAAAAGGAAAAAACAAAAGTAGAAGTCCGTTTTAGTTGGGCAAAATCCCGGGGGCATTATTTTATCATAATGGGGGGCTTGTAAGGTGTCTGGAGTCCCGGGGAACGGCACTCCCCAGGGTTTCATTTTGAAGTTTGCTGGGGGCTTACAGCTGCCCTCCCCGTAGCCACAGCGACCACTACCTTCTTGGGGCTTTTTTTTTTTAAAGTATGTTTTCAGCTGCCCCCCTCCACTCTCCCCCTCCCCCTATGCATACAGTAAGTGTACCGAAAACTGTATAATTACGAGCAAGAGCTGCATGTTAATTGGATGTTTACTGTGTGTCAACACTGCAAACCAGGAAGTGTTGGCAGCCATCTTGTGCCTCGGTAGAACCGAGTGACAAGAAAACAGTAAAAGAAAGTTGAAAAATAAGGAAATGGGGCAGGGTAGAAACATCCTGACCCTCTAGGCCTGCTCAGGGGGTCTTACATGGATCTTTAGGTCACACTTTTTTTTTTTAAATAAGAAATCGCGGGGTACGTGTAGCGTACGCGGCAGAAAAGAAATTAAACTAGAAGTCCATTTCATTCTTGATTAGCCCCCGGGGGGGCGCAAGTCTGGGGGGCTATTTTTTTCCATGATGGGGGGCTTGTAAGGTCCTCGGAGCCCTGGGAACGCCACTCTCCCCAGGGTTTTATTTTGAAGTATGCGGGGGGCTCACGGCCCCACTTTGTAACCCCTGGGACCGCTAGTCCCCCAAGCTTCTCCAGGGGGCTCGTACTGCCATCGTCATGTGTAGGCTCCTACCAGCTGCCCGCACAGTTTCATGGACCTGACAATGAGTTCTACAGGGTAGCATCCGTTGCAGTGTCCTTAGCCTTGTTGTTGTTTTGTTGACTTACCAGTTTGTGTTCAAGATTCACCATCTTATTTGTGTAGCTTTCCTTTGTGTATGTTTTGTGTATCTGAGTTTGTTTATTCAGTGCTTGATCCAGTGTTCTGATCATAGTAGTACATATGTAGACATGTAGTTTACTCCTTTCCTTTCTCTCCCTCCACCCTTTGGCAAAGTAATGGGGGAGTGAAAGTAAGGCACTGCTGTCCTCACTGTTTTAAGTCTACAACACAGTAGGTATTACACAGGTTAAGAAACCCATCCTCCACCACTCTTGGGCCCTCCTGGTTCTTGTTGTCACTTCGTTTGCTGTGTCTTAAGTATTTAATGTTTGGACTTGACTGTGGTCATTCTATATTATTGTATTATTATCGTAGTCCAAGTACATACAATCCATTATTTTATCTGTTCTTGCCCATTCTGTGTGGTGTTATCATCAACACTTATTGCACATTATAGATTTCCTTGAGTGTACCCACTTTTAAAACGTCTACAGTGGGTATTTTATATGGAGATCTTGGAACACCCTTTTCATCCATTTTTGCATCTTGAGATGTAAGTTCTTATCTGTGTTCTTCACCTCTTACTTTACCATTTTAAATATTCAAATGTTCTCGGAAAGATTGGAATATGTTACCATTAATTGTAATGATATTCAAACCAAAACAAGATAGAACACTGCAACTAAAGCACATTAGATAATGGTACATTCATTGGAATGTTGGGTATTAGGATAAGATACACAACTGACATATAAAATGATTTCAGAAACTTGTTACTTTTTCGATGATGAGGATTAGTAATGTATATGCTAAATAAAGCATTTGACACAATGCTGTATTTATTGTATTTATTTTTTGAATGTTCTCAAAATAATATACACTGAAGTACAAAATATGCTGATATTACAGTCAGGTAGAATGAAGTGTTTTTGTTTTTGTGCAAAGAACTACAAAATAAGAAAAATAGTATGGAAAATCAACAAAACAAGTTTGAAGACGGTTTCAAAATTAATAACAGTGTCATAGAAGAGCTGAACATACTTTTTGTAAGTAGCTACAATGAAGAGGACAAAATGAATGCTGCAGATATCAGTTGTAATTTTGTAGAAGAAATCGTGGATGCTAATTTTGTGGAAGCATTAGATGACATCGAGAATCATTATATGACTTTTGAAATTGATATTCAGGAAAATGAAATACATGATGACAATATTTTAGAAGTTCTATTAAATTATTGGATGTTACAAGAATACATTTATTATTATAAAATAATAATGGTTTGAGACACACTTCTTGCAGAATTGTAATCATTCAGGTAGTACTGAAGTACTCATGATGCAAAGTGGGCCTTAAGGCATGGACTGCTTCAAACTCCTGTAGACTATGGATGCACTCTTCCATGCACTATCAAACTTATGTTTTATACCTTGAATACCTCATTTAAAAATAGTTTCAAGGTGTCATAAAATGTTTTATGTGAGTACCATAAACATCGATATTACAGTAATGAAGTTGTGAAAATAGTTACAGTGTAGCTTAAGATATTGAACGTGAGGAGGAAAAAAACACTGTAACAACATAGAACACAGTAAAGAAGTTGTGAAAATATTTTCAATATATCACAAAAAGTAATTTAACTTCACTGAGAACATATTTCTTTTCTATTGCCAGATTTTATATCTTAACAATGGAAAATGTTACTTACACAGCAAGCATTTCTTTTAGGGATGTAGTGCTGTAGATTTAGATGCTTTTCATCGTCTGTTATGTCGTGTTATGTTTGGCTGAGGTAGTAGTTTCAACAAAAAGGCTTGATAAAGGGCCTTGACTTTGAATCAGAATGTGAAACTCAAGAATAATTGATAACTCCAGTTAAAAAAGGCAGCAAGTAGGTGTGTGTATGTGTAGATGATGTGTTGATTGAGTGGAAGATGAATAATGTAAAAAATAAGAAAGGTTGCTAGTGTGCAAATTTCCCACTGCTTTTAGGTGGGGAAGTAGTTACAACAAAAAGGCTCGATAAAGGGCTTTGAGTTTGAATCAGAATATGAATTTGAAGAGTAATTGAAAACCGCAGACAAGAAAGGCAGAAATTAAGTGTGTGTACATGTGGATGATGTGTTCATTGTATGGAAGATGAATAAGGTAAAAAGTTAGATAGGTTGAAGCTGAGCAAAGTAATCATTGCGTTATCATGGAAGTAGATATTTGGATACCCAGGTCAGTACACAGCCGGTGCATCGGAAGACAGGATGAAAGTGTGGAAATTACCCACTGTAATTTACGGGAAGTAGTTACCAAGAAGGCTCAATAAAGGGCCTGCACTTTGAATTTGTATTACAAGAAGAATAATTGATAACCCCAGTCAAGAAAGGCAGCAAGTGCCTTCGGTCGGAATAGTTACAACAAAAAAGCTTGCTAAATGTCTAATGAGTAATGTTGAGGACAGATATGTTCCTGTTTTTTATGAAGTTGATAGACTGTTTCACGTAACAGAAATGTTTATCGCAATAAATGTAAGTTTACTAAAATCAAGATTAATATGTGAGTATGGAGTGCTTGCTGAGCATGCTGTCGCAGCAGTTTATGTGCTTGGTGCAGCAGCAGGTGGGTTGTCCTGCAATTTTTATGTTGCAGCTCAAGCAAGTTGTTGGGGTGCAAGTTTTTCACGTGTCGCACTATATTTGCTGTGTCAAAGAAGTCTTTTTTGGATGGATTACCCTTTGGAAGAGTTGTTTGGTAAATTTTAAAGATTACTTTTGGAGCATTAACCTTCGGCTGGAGTAGTAGCTACGACAAAAAGGCTCGATAAAGGGCCTTGACGTTCAATCGGAATATGAAATTGAGGAATAATTGATAATCCCAGCCAAGAAAGGAAGCAAGTGTGCATCTAAAGCAACAAAGTTCTGTGGAGTGTGCGATGATGTGTGGTCCAAGCAGGACGTATTGGTAACAAAGTCTTTAAAATCAAGTTTTCTAATGAATATTGGTTTTCCATTCACAGAAGTAAGTTGAAGTATATCTTCAAAAAGTATGATATACTTTTTTTTAAATAAGTCATCTCATTCAATACGGTCACGTGGTGATGATTTGTGGTGCACTGAGTTAGTAATACCTTTGGCGCTGAGCTTGAATGTACCCTGTGACGATGCGTGGTCAGGGGGAGGTACAGTAATTGAAGTAATGTATTTTGTTGTTTGAATTCTGCATCAATGCCATTTAAAAGGGACAGTATGTCTCACTGTGACATAAACGTGTTTACTCTTCTTTGTTTTTTGTTTTTTATTTTATTTTATTTCCGCAAGATTAACATTTGAGAATATAAACTTTTCATCACAATGATTACATAGTTTTCATTACAATGCAGATTTTAACAAACTGAGTCTTCTATTAGAATCCTTCAAAAAATATATTACAAAATTGTAAATAAACAAACGCTCTTGCACCATATTTAGTCACAATATACTTTTCAATTGTTCATGTAGCCCAAAAATTGCTCCCAAATCATTAGTCCCATTTTACGTTTCCTCACTCCTTTTTACGAATATAGACTAAATTCCAAGCTTGCTATTCTAAATAACTTGGCCCTCCATACCTCAAATCTCGGAGGCTCTCGAGACAACCATTCCCCTGCTATACTTAAGCGAGCTATGGTCATTGCAACAAATAAAAAGTACCTACATTTATACAAACTACCCTCCTTTGAAACCTCATGACCCATCCCTAACATCATCAACGCTGGGGTTATCTTAACAGGTATCTCTATATAGGAATCTTTCCATAGCTTGTATAAAAGGAAGCAGTTTAACACACATATAAAAAATATGGTCTATATCCGCATCCGGTGTGACACATCGAAAACATTTCCCATCATATCTGGTGCCCCACTTTTTCATTCGCGCAGGCGTATAATATAACCTAAACCCAGTTTTAAAAAATTGCACTTGTAGATTTACCGACATTAAAGTTTCCCTAGCTCTAACAATAGCATCTTCCATTGATATATCTATTTCATTCTCACCCAGAGTTTCCGTCCAATAAACCATGTTTTCCCAAATCGTCATCCTTTCTTGAACTTAGAATTTTATACAATCCCCCTATGCTACTGTGACTCTTTACAGCCTCCATCAAAAGATTAGATATCAATTTTAAGTTTTTTTACTAAGAAGTCCCTAATTTGTATATACTTAAAAAACTGTGTTTGTGGTATACCACAGTCCTGTGATACCGAAGCAAACTGTTTAAGAGTACCAGATTGGTCGTAAAGATCTCCTAGAGTATTATTCCCTTTACTTTGCCAGGACCTTGTGACACTGTCTCTGCATATAGCTGGAAGCAATTTGGTTGCATTTAATGGGGTGTAGTAGGTTATGGATCCTAAGTTAATTAACATACGTACTTTTTTCCAAATTTTAATAGCTGCTTCTATCGTCTTGAACTTAGTTCTTTTGTAGTAGATCCATTCTATTTCCCTGAACAAGCTCCGGTTTGCGGCCATTCCCAAAGTTAGATGGTATATAGAAATATTAAAACTCGATGTAATTGGGTTAATTCCAACTTCGCCTCCTATCAGTAAACTGTACATCTTTTGCAGAAAACAAACATAATAGTATAATAAGAAATCAGGGACCGAAAGTCCCCCTCTATCTTTTGGTAGCGTCATGAGCCGCATGGCTCTCCGTGGTTTACCCAGAGTTGGTAATATATTCATTTTTATTATATTGGTTCGACCAATAAAAGTAAAATGTAACCTCCCCCACTTTTCTAAAGACTCCACTATATTTCTATAGAGTGGGGCCCAATTAGCGGTTGCCACTTCTGACATGGCTGCTCTTATCTTGACCCCCAAATAGGTTGCTTCTACTACTACTCTAGGGTCATTGACTTGGACCGAATGTGAACACACCAGTTGCGTTTTTGCAGTATTTAACTTATAGCCCGATAGTTGACCAAATATCTTAGGTAATCTCTCAATTTCTACCAATGCTAAAGCCGGGTCTTCTGAAGTCACTGCTATGTCATCCGCAAAAGCAAAAACAATATGGGGAATATTACGTACAAAAAAGGGCTTAATAGCGTCACTGTTAGTAAGCAAATCAATAAAAGGATTTATGTATAAAGCAAAAAGACGAGGAGAGCAGGGGCAGCCCTGCCTTGTCCCCCTAGTTATCTGCACTAAATCAGAAATCACACCCATAGATGCTATCCTAGCCGTTGGTGCCACATATAAACTTTGTAGTGCTATCATAAACTTCCTGGGGAATCCCATAGTCACCATTACCTTCCATAAATAGTTCCATTCCACGCGGTCGAACGCTTTTTCAGCATCGAGTAATATTAACCCTAAACTGCGTTTTTCTACCTCTGCTATATCCAGCAGCGTAATGACTTTGTTGGTATGTGCCACTGTTCCTCTCCCTGGAATGAAACCGTGTTGTTCCTCGGACACTAGTGCTGTTATTACTTTTGTCATTCGATTTGCTAATATTTTAGAATAGGTCATTCCATCACAATTTAATAATGATATTGGGCGATATGAACCCGGCATGTCGGCCTCTTTTCCTTTCTTGCTAAATACAACTATAATGGCCTCCTTCCAAGATGTTGGTATTTCTCCATTTTGTGCAGCCCTAAATATTTCAAATAATATCTCCTTAAGTTCCTTAAAAAAAAGTTTATATATTTCTCCCGGTAATTAGTCAGGACCTGCTGCTTTACCCATTGGCACCATTTTGATTGCCCTAGCTACTTCTTCCTCTGATAGGGGTGCTTCCAGTAAAGCCACCACAAGTGGGTCTAATTTAGCTAATGTGCCTAAGATGTTAAGATTAAATTTTGTGTATTAGTTTGTTCTGTCTTGTATAATGCTGAATAAAAGTCATGAAAAATGGCCAGTATGTCTAGGGGTCCAGTTCTTAAATTACCTGTTTTATCTTTCAAAAAAAGTATATGGCGACTGGCATCCTTCATGCGTAATCTTAGAGCTAAGGGTCATCCTATGGTTTCACCATATTCATGCAAAATCTTGCGTTGGGCTACATACTTTCTTGCATTCTCACTATCCCATATACCCAATATTTGTGCCCTTTTCTTAACGACCTCTAGCTCTAATGTTTTCACATCCCCCTTAATAGCTATCCCCCTTGTTAAGTTCTCTTCTGCCTCTTGTAGTCCCCAATATAGCCTTTCCATCTCCATTTTTGGTTTTCTTTGTCGGGCTAATCCAAAGCTTAAGACTTCCCCCCTAAAACAGGCTTTAAATGTGTCTCAAACAATCATGATTGGGGCAGAGTTTATATTATTTTTTAAGAATTCTCTTATCCACTCTTTCATATATTTTACAAACTCGTCATTATAACATAGTTTACGATCAAAAGTAAATTTCCTGATTGTAGAAGAATCACCCCAACCAGGAATTGACAACACAATGGGTGAGTGGTCAGATGAGATGTTAGGGTAGATCTTCATTTTTACTTTAGCTAAATGGGGCACTTCTACAAAAAAATAGTCTAACCTTACTTTTTTTTGATGCGGGTAGGAATAAAAAGTGTAGCCTGGATCCATCGAAAACAGGGTACTCGCATACATCCGCCAGGCCATAATCTTTTAGTAAATAAAAAGGGCCCTACAAACCTGCGGCTTCCGTCCTTTATAACCCTTCACACCCCCATCAAAGTCTTCCTTTACTAAGTTAATATTCATGTCTCCACAAATAATCACAGGGGTGGCCCAGGTCGCCAATTTTTGATGCACTTGTTCCAGAACCTCAAGATCATCTATATTAGATCCATAAATATTACATATTGTGAAGTTTCCATAATATCTCCCACATTCAACCATCGCCCACCTGCCCTGTGTATCTGCTGCTGTGCGTCGTATCGTTACCAGACCCCTTTTTGCTAAAATAGCTACCCCCGCGTCATACCTGATTGTTGGGAAGAAACTAGAATATTAAACCCCAATTCTCTTAGCACTTGGTGCTTATTCCAAGGGAGGTGAGTCGCTTGTAAAGAGACCACATCTGGAGCAACATAACGTAATTCAGCCGCTACTCTCCTTTGTTTGTTGAAATTGTTTAGACCGGACACATTTAACGAACAAATTCGTAGATCTTTAATTGTAGACATACCTATTGATTAAGCATCCCACAGTTTTACACCCATTAAACCTTAACAAGACCCTATAATAATTTTCTACATTTTTACTAATCATAATCTTTATTGATACTCTTAATCTTCCAAATTTGCCATCTTGAAATTAACCCTGGGCGTAGCACTTCGCTACGCCCACGGAGTGGGCGTAGTGTTGCCTACTTCGCCATTTGCGAAGTAGGCGTAGCAGGCAACACTACGCCCACTCCGTGGGCGTAGCGAAGTTGCCCGCCACCCGCCTCCCTCCTGCCCTCCCTAAATACTTAAATAATTATTTTAAAAACAATAAACACCACTTACCTTGTCGGCTGCGTCTCCGGGGCTCCCTCTGGTAACCGCGCCGCCATCATGGATAGTAATGCGCATGCGCGGCCGCCCACGCATGCACAATTCTCGAGAAATGCGCATGCGCGGGCGGCAGCGCATGCGCATTACTATCCATGATGGCGGCGCGGTTTCCAGAGGGAGCCCCGGAGACGCAGCCGACAAGGTAAGTGGTGTTTATTGTTTTTAAAATAATTATTTAAGTATTTAGGGAGGGCGGGAGGGAGGCGGGTGGTATTTAGCGAGGGCGGGAGGGAGGCGGGTGGCGCGTAGTGGGGCTACACGAAGTGCGTAGGTGGACGTAGTTTCTGGTCCACTTCGCGTAGCTTCGCGTAGCTTCGCGTAGCCCCACCACGCCTACTACGCCCACCCTTACTTGAAATGCAAGTGTGGAATTTTTACCCCCTTTTAACCCCTCCACCAAAACACTCTACCTACCCTTCCCTCCCTCCGCCCAGATACCCCCTTGCCCCCCCTACCCTACCCATTAACAAGGCATTCAGACTTATGGTCCTATAGATGTGACTGACAATCCCCCGCCCCCCCTCCATGCCGCTGGTATACGTAACTTTATACACTTTTTTTTGCTTTCCGATTCGGTATTTACTGAATTGGTATTTCCCATTCATTCCTATGGGGCAAAAGGGCAATAGGAATGAATGGGAAATACCGATTTGGTAAATACCGATTCGGTATTTACCGATTCGGTAAATTCCGAAAGACAGATTCCGAATTTTACCGAATCGGTAAAAAATACAGATTTTTTACCGACATTGCATTTACCAATTCTAAAATACCGAATCGGTAAAATTCGGTATTTTAGAATCGGTAAAAATGAATTACCGACATCTAGCCCTAGGTAACTCTTTAGGCAAACGTTGCTTAAAAAGTAATTGACTATCATTACAATGTATCCAACCTTTCAAACATTTTAAATAAATAGTGTAATGTCCAGATGTTGTAGAAGGTCCACCATGAAAAATAATTGCAAGAGCTACAAAAGTTCTTCCTGATATTGAAACTTGACCAGCTACCAAATTTGTTATCAAAGTTTCCAATTTTTTTATTGGCTGCAAAAGTGTGCAAGTTACCTAGTGTGTTTAGTTAGGGAAGTAGTTACAACGGAAAGGTTCAATTAAGGGCCTTGTGTTTTAATCAGAATATGAAATTGAAGAATAATTGATAATCCGAGCCAAAAAAGGCAGCAAGTAAGTGTGTGTACGTGTGCATGATGTCTTGATTGAGTAGAAGATGTATACGTTGAAAAATAAGAAAGGCTGCAGATACGCAAAGTACCCTCTGTCTTGTCAGGGAAGTGGATCTTTGGATATCCTTCTCATTATACAGACAGGGTGTCGGATTCTGCAGTGGGAGGCTGAGAAATGACTACCACATCTAAGGAAGCAAACCAAGTGCACTACGTTCCCACTCTGGGCGGTAGGGCTGAAAAATAGCACTGGGTTCTTTCCAGGGCCTCTACTTTGAATTAGAGTAATAGTTGGCAAAGACAGTCAAGAAAGGCAGCAGGTAGGTGTGTTTATGCTAGTGGATGCAGAATAAGGTCAAAATTAAGAAAAGCAGCAGACGTGCATACTACCCACTGCTTTGTAAAGGAAGTGGGTGTTTGGTTTTCCAGTACATTATACAGACAATGTGATTCCGCAGCAAGTGTGTAAGTTTCTTACTGCCTTCGGCTGAGGTAGTTGTTACAACAAAAAGGCTCGATAAAGGGCCTGTGCTTTGAATACGAATATGAAATAGAATAGTTGATAATCATAGCCAAGAAAGGCAACAAGTAAGTGTATGTATGTGTAGACAATGTGTTGATTGAGTGGAAGATGAATAATGTAAAAAATAGAAAAGGCTGCAAGTGTGGAAATTACCCACTGCCTTTAGCCAGGGAAGAAGTTCCAACTAAAAGGCTCCATAAAGCGTTTTGACTTTGAATCACAATATGAAATTGAACAATAAGTGATAACCCCACTCTAGAAAGGCAGCAAGAGTGCAAATTTCCCACTGCCTTCGGCCGGGGTAGTAGCTACATCAAAAAGGCTCGATAAAGGGCCTTGGCTTTGAATCAGAATATGAAATTGAAAAATAATTGATAACCCCACTCAAGAAAGGCAGCAAGTGCGCAAATTTCCCACTGCCTTCGGCCGGGGTAGTAGCTACATCAAAAAGGCTTGATAAAGGGCCTTGGCTTTGAATCAGAATATGAAATTGAAAAATTATCGATAACCCCACTCAAGAAAGGCAGCCAGTGTGCAAATATCCCACTGCCTTCGGCCGGGGTAGTAGCTACATCAAAAAGGCTCAATAAAGGGCCTTGGCTTTGAATCAGAATATGAAATTGAAAAATAATTGATAACCCCACTCAAGAAAGGCAGCAAGTGCGCAAATTTCCCACTGCCTTTGGTCGGGGTAGTAGCTACATCAAAAAGGCTCGATAAAGGGCCTTGGCTTTGAATCAGAATATGAAATTGAAAAATAATTGATAACCCCAGCCAAAAGAAGCAGCAAGTAGGTGTGCATATGTGTGGATGATGTGTTGATTGAGTGGAAGACGAAAAAGGTGTAAAATAAGAAAGGCTGCAGATACGCAAACTATCCACTACTTTGTCAGGGAAGTGGATATTGGGATTTCCGGCTCATTACACAGACTGTGCGTCGGATTACGCAGTGGGAGCCTGAGAAACGGGTACGATATCTAAGCAAGCAATGCAAGTGCACAAAGTACATACACTGTGGGGTAGAAATAATGAAACAAAGGACGCAAGTGTGCAAATTACCCACTGCCATTCACGGGTGGAAGTTACCAAGAAGGCTCAATAAAGGACTTGCATTTTGAAGTTTAATTAATTTTAGAATAATTGATAGCCCCAGCCAAGAATGGCAGCAAATGTGTTAATTTCTTACTGCCTTCGGCTGGGGTAGTTGTTACAACAAAAAGGCTCGATAAAGGGCCTGTACTTTGAATACGAATATGAAATAGAGGAATAGTTGATAACCATAGCCAAGAAAGGCAGTAAGTAGGTGTGTGTACGTGTAGATGATGTGTTGATTGAGTGGAAGATGAATAATGTTATAAATAAGAAAGGCTGCAAGTGCGCAAATTACCCACTGCCATTCACGGGTAGTAGTTACAAAGAAGGTTCAATAAAGGGCCTGCACTTTTAATTTGTATTACAAGAAGAAGAATTGATAACCCCAGTCAAGAAAGGAAGCAAGTGTGCAAATTTCCCACTGCCTTTGACTGGGGTAGTAGCTACAACAAAAGGCTTGATAAAGGGCCTTGACTTTGAATCAGAATATGAAATTCAAGAATAATTGATAACCCCAGCCAAGAAAGGCAGCAAGTGTGTACATTTCTTACTGCCTTCGGCTGGGGTAGTTGTTACAACAAAAAGGCTCGATAAAGGGCCTGTACTTTGAATACGAATATGAAATAGAGGAATAGTTGATAACCATAGCCAAGAAAGGCAGTAAGTAGGTGTGTGTACGTGTAGATGATGTGTTGATTGAGTGGAAGATGAATAATGTTATAAATAAGAAAGGCTGCAAGTGCGCAAATTACCCACTGCCATTCACGGGTAGTAGTTACAAAGAAGGTTCAATAAAGGGCCTGCACTTTTAATTTGTATTACAAGAAGAAGAATTGATAACCCCAGTCAAGAAAGGAAGCAAGTGTGCAAATTTCCCACTGCCTTTGACTGGGGTAGTAGCTACAACAAAAGGCTTGATAAAGGGCCTTGACTTTGAATCAGAATATGAAATTCAAGAATAATTGATAACCCCAGCCAAGAAAGGCAGCAAGTGTGTACATTTCTTACTGCCTTCGGCTGGGGTAGTTGTTACAACAAAAAGGCTCGATAAAGGGCCTGCACTTTGAATACGAATATGAAATTGAAGAGTACTTGATAACCCCAGCCAAAAAAGGCAGCAAGTAAGTGTGTGTACGTGTGGATGATTTCTTGATTGAGTAGAAGATGAATAAGGTGAAAAATAAGAAAGGCTGCAGATACGCAAACTACCCACTGCCTTGTTAGGGAAGTGGATCTTTGGATATCCTTCTCATTATATGGACAGGGTGTCGGATTCCGCAGTGGGAGGCTGAGAAATGACTACCACATCTGAGGAAGCAAAGCAAGTGCACTAAGTTCCCACTCTGGGTAGTAGTGCTGAAAAATAACACTGGGCCCTTTCCATGGTCTCTACTTTGAATTAGAATAATAGTTGGCAAAGACAGTCAAGAAAGGCAGCAGGTAGGTGTGTTTCTGCTAGTGGATGTAGAATAAGGTGAAAATTAAGAAAGGTAGCAGACGCGCAAACTACCCAGTGCCTTGTAAAGGAAGTGGGTGTTTGGTTTTCCAGTCCATTACAGAGAATGTGCATCGGATTCCACAGTGGGAGCCTGAGAAATGGGTATCACATCTAAGCAAACAATGAAGTGTACAAAGTACACACACCATGCGGTAGAAAGGACGCAAGTGTGCAAATTACTCACTGCCATTCACGGGTAGTAGTTACCAAAAACACTCAATAAAGGGCCTGCATTTTGAATTTGAATTAATTTTAGAATAATTGATAACCCCAGCCAAGAAAGGCAGCAGGTGTGCAATTTTTTGCTGCCTTCGGCTGGGCTACTTGTTACAACAAAAAGACTCGATAAAGGGCCTGCACTTTGAATATGAAATAGAATAGTTCATAACCATAGCCAAGAAAGGTAGCAAGTAGGTGTGTGTATGTGTAGATGATGTGTTGATTGAGTAAAAGATGAATAATGTTAAAAAATAAGAAAGGCTGCAAGTGAGCAAGTTACCCACTGCCATTCATGGGTAGTAGTTACTGAGAAGGCTCAATAAAGGGCCTGTACTTTTAATTTGTATTACAAGAAGAATAATTGATAACCCTAGTCAAGAAGGGCAGCAAGTGTGAAAATTTCCCACTGCTTTCGGCTGGGGTAGTTGTTACAACAAAAAGGCTCGATAAAGGGCCTGTGCTTTGAATACGAATATGAAATAGAAGAATAGTTGATAACCATAGCCAAGAAAGGCAGTAAGTAGGTGTGTGTGTGTACTTTGAGTGGAAGATGAAAAATGTTAAAAAATAAGAAAGGCTGCAAGTGCGCAAGTTACCCACTGCCATTCATGGGTAGTAGGTACTGAGAAGGCTCAATAAAGGGTCTGCACTTTTAATTTGTATTACAAGAAGAATAATTGATAACCCTAGTCAAGAAAGGCAGCAAGTGTGCATATTTCCCACTGCTTTCGGCCGGGGTAGTTGTTACAACAAAAAGGCTCGATAAAGGGCCTGTACTTTGAATAAGAATATGAAATTCAAGAATAATTGAGAACCCCAGCCAAGAAAGGCAGCAAGTGTGTACATTTCTTACTGCCTTCGGCTGGGGTAGTTGTTACAACAAAAAGGCTCGATAAAGGGCCTGTGCTTTGAATACGAATATGAAATAGAAGAATAGTTGATAACCATAGCCAAGAAAGGCAGTAAGTAGGTGTGTGTGTGTACTTTGAGTGGAAGATGAATAATGTTAAAAAATAAGAAAGGCTGCAAGTGCGCAAGTTACCCACTGCCATTCATGGGTAGTAGGTACTGAGAAGGCTCAATAAAGGGTCTGCACTTTTAATTTGTATTACAAGAAGAAGAATTGATAACCCTAGTCATGAAAGGCAGCAAGTGTGCAAATTTCCCATTGCATTTGGCCGGGGTAGTAGCTACAACAAAAACGCTCGATAAAGGCCTTTGACTTTAAATCAGAATATGAAATTCAAGAATAATTGATAACCTCAGCCAAGAAAGGTAGCAAGTGTGTACATTTCTTACTGCCTTTTTGCTGGAGTAATTGTAACAACAAAAAGGGTCGATAAAGAGCCTGTGCTTTGAATACGAATATGAAATAGAAGAATAGTTGATAACCATAGCCAACAAAGGCAGTAAGTAGGTGTGTGTACTTGTAGATGATGTGTTGATTGAGTGCAAGATGAATAATGTAAAAGATAAGAAAGGCTGCAAAAGTGTGCAAATTAGCCTGTGCGTTCAGCTGGGGTAGTTGATACAACAAAAGGCTCAATAAAGGGCCTGCACTTTGAATCAGAATATTAAATTGAAGAATAGTTGATAACCCCAGCGAAGAAAGGCAGCAAGTGCGCACATTTCCCACTGCCTTCTGGTCGGGCAGTACCTACATGAAAAAGGCTCGATAAAGGGCCTTGACTTTGAATCAGAATATGAAATTGAAGAGTAATTGATAACCCCAGCCAATAAAGGCAGCAAGTAAGTGTGTGTACGTGTGCATGATGTCTTGATCGAGTAGAAGCTGAATAAGGTGAAAAATAAGAAAGGCTGCAGATACGCAAACTACCCTCTGCCTTGTCAGGGAAGTGGATCTTTGGATATCCTTCTCATTATGCAGACAGGGTGTCAGATTCCGCAGTGGGAGGCTGAGAAATGACTACCACATCTAAGGAAGCAAAGCAAGTGCACTAAGTTCACACTCTGGGCGGTAGTGCTGAAAAATAACAATACCGGGCCCTTTCCAGGGCCTCTACTTTGAATTGGAATAATAGTTGGCAAAGAGAGTCAAGAAAGTTAGCAGATAGGCGTGCTTCTGCTAGTGGATGCAGAATAAGGTGAAAATTAAGAAAGGCAGCAGACTTGCAAACTACCCACTGCCTTGTAAAGGAAGTGGGTGTTTGGTTTTCCAGTCCATTATACAGACTGTGCGTCGGGTTCCGCAGTGGGAGCCTGAGAAATGGGTATCACATCTAAGCAAACAATGCAAGTGCACAAAGTACACACACTGTGTGGTAGAAAGGACGCAAGTGTGCAAATTACTCACTGCCATTCACGGGTAGTAGTTGCCAAGAAGGCTCAATAAAGGGCCTGCATTTTGAATTTGAATTAATTTTAGAATAATTGATAACTCCAGCCAAGAAAGGCAGCAAGTTTGCAAATTTCCCACTGCCTTTGGCCGGGGTAGTAGCTACAACAAATAGGCTCGATAAAGGGGCTTGACTTTGAATCAGAATATGAAATTCAAGAATGATTGATAACCCCAGCCAAGAAAGGCAGCCAGTGTGCAAATTTACCACTGCCTTCGGCCGGGGTAGTTGTTACAACAAAAAGGCTCGATAAAGGGGGCGTGGCTTGCGCGCCGCTGGGACATGGCGGGTCGCGCTTGAGCTCTCAGGCGAGTGGGGGCCGGCGGAGATTATTTACCGCTTCCTGATTGCCCCTCTTCACGGAAAAGTCATTTCCAGGTGCCGGAATGTGTCAAGAGTCGTCTGACATCCTTTTGGGCGAATTCTGCTGACGGCTGCATCTTTATCCCGGCAAGCTGCTGTGACGCTCGGTTTCTTCACGGGCGGCCGCCATCTTACAGCTTGTGACGGAGCCGGCGCTTTCTCCTCAGAGGTGCCGTTTTTGTTACATTATTGCCGGTGTGGGGATATCCTGGTCCTTTTTCCTCACGGCGCTGAAATGGTAACATCTTTTTTCTCCTTTTTTATGCTCATTGGGCTGCTTGGCTAGATACTATGTTACATGCACTCTCTTCTCTTCAGCACTGATCTCTGTGGATGGAACTGCTTTCTCCTCACGATGTTCTTGGTGTAACCTCTTGATTTATATGAGGCTCTACCATATATTCTGCTGCCTGCTCACCATATAAGGCCGCCACTGTCACTGATTTAGTGCTCCTCACGCTCGGTGTGCTGTATTTCTTTTTTTTTGGGGCAACTACGCAGTTTTTTTTCTCAAGAGGCTGTGTATTTTTCTTGGGGTCTGTCTCTTCATGGCTGCCAGTATGGGCCGATCCACAACTAATAAAGACCCAAAAGATGCTGGTGCTTCACTTAAACGTCTTAAGCCATTGTCTCCTACACCTGAGACTGCTCAGTCGGACACCAACTCTACTCTTGACGCAATATTGTCGCGCCTTAATGAGGTGCATGATATTGCACAATCCACAAAGACTAACATGGATTTACTGCAAGTGGAGGTGTCCGCTATTCGGAATGACTTCAAAGCCCTGTCTCTTCGTGTATTGGCCCCGGAGTCACGTATAAGTTCCTCAGAGGATAATATCCAGAAGCAATCTAGGTCTCTCAGCCACTTAGAGTGTTCAATGGCGGCTTTGCGTAAAGATCTCACTGAGCAGGAGGACCGTAATCGCAGATCTAACCTACGCATTTTTGGTCTGCCGGAAGATACAGAGAAATCATCTTCCTCTATGATTGATTTTTTGTATCATTGGATTCCTGATACTTTACAAATCTCTTTTCAAAGAGACTTTGAGATAGAAAGAGCACATCGTGTGCCAACTTTTCGTTCTAAGTCTGCCACCCAGCCAAGAGCAATAATTTTTAAGCCACTGCTGTGGAGAAGTGTGGCTCAATGGTTACAGCGGCAGACCCTGATGCAGAGGTCTAGCCCGGGACCAGGGTTCGATTCCCCGCCTCGGCAGGTCTTGGGCTAAAAAATTCCACGGACCTGATAATTCTCGCCTCGGTGCCCATTTCAATCATGGAGTCCCACTGTGCAACTCTGGGCAATAGCTTGCTTAATCTCCACAACGGCCCCCACAACGCTAAGGATGCCTGGCCTCCACCTTGGGTGTGCCCAGGAGTGGACACCTCACAGGGAAAGCCAGGATGGGTTCCACAGCGGTATTCGTACAAGCGCCTTGAGACCCTTCCGGGTGAGTAGTGCGCTATACAAGTATCAATTTACAATTTTACAATTTACTGCGTCACCAACATACTGAGCAAATTCTTTCGCACATGCGCAAGTCTAAAAATGTAGTTTGGGAAGGACATCGAATTTCAATATCTCAAGACTTTGCCAGGGACACAGTCATAAGGAGGAAGGGCTTCCTTAATCTTCGGAAACGTCTTTCTGAGATGAACATTCCCTTTTCCTTTGCTGGTCCTTCCAAATTCCGCATTTCTTACAAGGGTCGTTCGAGGATTTTTGATGAGCCGGCGGATTTAGCCACCTTCCTGGACAATCAGCTGGAGATTCAGATGGAGATTCAAAGGGCGACTTCCCAGGATCCTGGTGCTTCAGGCACTTAAAATGTCTCCTTTGGTCTACTTTATGGTGGTTTCCTGTATTATTATGTTTCCTCTTCTTTTTCTGGCTGATAGCATCCTGCTGTATTGACTTTTAACTTCGTATTTCCTCTTTCTTCCTTGCCATGTTGTATACTCCGTTATTTTGCTCTCACTTCTCCTCCTTGCATTCTTTGCTACTATGTATATATTGTTTGCTTCTCAGCTGATCACTATTTTTCCTCTCTTTCTCTCGTGCTCCCCTCTGGGGATATATATTTTACATGTACTTTCTTCTCAAGACAGTTTCTTTGGTTGGGGATTGTTTTTTAAATACATGCTACCTCTTTCTAGTGTGTTTCACCTTTTTTATTGTCTTTCTTTGCTTTTATTCCCCTATTCGCTTTTCTTTCTTCTCTTACATTTTTTCTATTGTTTATGTTTTTTCAAATGTTCTCAAATTTCGTACGATTTATGGACTTAAGGCCTGTTTATTAAGTGAATGTTTTTTTAGCTTACGCATAGCGATTTGCTTGGTCTTTTGGTTTCCTTACTACCTTAACATATTGTATTTTCAATCTTGGATTCGTTACTATTACTATTACTTTGTATATATTGTTTGCGTCTTAGTCCATCACTCTTTTTGTCTCGTTATCTTGTGCTCAGCATTTGGGATGATATCTGTTATGTCACTATTTCACCCACGATAGTTTCATTGCTTCCTGTTTGTCTTTTAAATCAGCTGCCTTTCTCTACTAGGTGTCACCTCCGCTCTTTCTTCTCCGTTTCCTAGTCTTTTATTCTTTCCCTTCTTTTTCTATCTTACCCATCTCCTGTGTTGATCTTCTTTCTGTAGTCTCTCCTTCTTTCTGAGTCTTGCTGTTCACGCTTTTGGTATATGTATTCTCTCCTTCTTGTTCTTTTTATTATTATGTGCTTATTACTTGCTTCCAGTTGATCACTTTTTAGTCTCATTTTCTTCTCCTCAGTCCTCGTGGTTATATTTGCTTCCTTAATCTTCATCTCCGGTCGATTTTTCTTGTTTGATGCGTCTCTGTTATTAATTGTTATATTTCTCTGATATATATCACCTCTTCTCTGTCTTTTTTGATGTCTACTCTTCTTTTCTCTTCCTTTCTTTTCTTATAAATTTTTCATATGCTCTTGTGTCTTTCGATTTTAAATACATATCGTAAGTTTTTGTCAGTTAAGGTTTGTTCAGTAAGAATTATCTATTTTGAGGCTACACATAGTTATCTTCATGATTTGTGTATTTTACTTTATTTTACCATTTTGTGTGTTTCAGTAGCAATATGATTAATATTATTACCCATGATAGGTATGATACTTGTTCTTAGTTTAGTAATTCGAATTGACTGTACTAAGTTGCTTGTTGTATTGTTCTTATTTATAGTATTATGCTGATATTTATTTATATTTTGATGGTTGCCTTATCCTCCTTTATTGTCATTAGTTAGGTAATTTATTGGGGCTATTGATATTACTTATTCTCCCTCCTTGTACGGGTTCCTTGCTCGCCTTTCCACGTTCTCCTTAGTATGTATTTGGCCTTTTTCAGGCCTCCCCTGATATCTCTTCTCTCCCTTCTCTTGTCCTCTTCTCTAACTTCTTTCTTTCTATTTTCGGATTTCCCGCATGGACTATCCCTTTGTGCGCTTTTTGTTTGTTCTTTGGTTCCTTGTCTCTGTGCAGTTGGTTATCTCTCTGTCACTGATGGTATCTTTTTTTTGTTTTTGTATCTGCTTACATGCCTGGTTTGAATGTATTATCCCTTAATGTTAAGGGTTTAAATCATCCAGTAAAGAGGTCAAAAGTTTTAGATTATTGTAGAGCTCTTTCTTCGGACCTGATTCTTTTTCAAGAAACCAAGGTATCTACCAGGGAGGCGTTATTTTTGAAAAAAGGATGGGTTGCTGATGTCTGCTGTTCTGATGCCTCGGGCAAACGAAATGGGGTCATTACATTGATTTCTAAGTCTTCAGCTTTATCTATCATTTCCTCTGAACACGATTCTGACGGACGTTGGTTGTTAACCAAATTGTCTGATGGACATAATGTTCTTTATGTGATGAATATATATGCCCCTAACATTGATGACCCGACCTTTTGGAAGGCGATTACCAAAAAATTACATGATACTCCACATGCTGGGAATCTTATTGTTGGTGGTGATTTTAATTTACCGATGGATCCCATTTTGGATAGAAATTCAGCTTTTCAGTTTCGTCCTCCAAAATCACATAAGCAAATGCTTAACATGTGTTCCCTCACTCAGCTTCAAGATATCTGGAGGCTTCACAATCCCACTGGTAGCGACTTTTCTTTCTTCTCTTCACCTCACTCTTCCTTTTCTCGGATTGATTATCTACTGGTGCACTCCTCTCTTGTTTCGTCCTCCTCTTCTCCGATTATTCATCCTATTTTGATTTCTGATCATGCGGCGGTTACTTTTTCTTTGTCGTCTTTTGCTCCTAAATCTTGTGCTCGCTCATGGAGATTAAATACGGAAGTTTTATATGATTCTGCTCAGGTTACTGAATTCTCTAATGCAATAGAAACTTTTTTCCATGAAAATGAAGGTTCAGTCTCTTCCCCTGTTGTTCTGTGGGATTCGTTTAAATGCACTTTCCGTGGGCAAGTTATTAAATGTATGGCCAAACGTAATTCTGATATTAAGAAAGAGCTTACGGATTTATCAACCCAAATAAAATCTTTGGAATCTGCCTTTAGACAATCTAGAAATGCATCCTGCCTTCAATCGATAAAACAATTAAAATACAAGTATAATACTATAGTTACCAAAAGAGCCCATATTGGAGTACAAGCACAAAAGTCCAAAAGGTTACTCTTGAAGAATCGGGCTGGGAAGATTCTTGCAGCTACATTAAAATTTCAAGATTCCTCATTTAAATCCTCTCAAATGTCTTCTATTACGGTCCACTTGGGTTCAAAAACATTTCAGACGGGAGAAATTCTTGGTGTTTTTCGTGATTTTTATAATAATTTATACACTCCTTCTAACCAAGCATCTTTTGAGCACTGTCAAGATTTTTTAAAATCTATTCCGGTTCAGATGGTCTCAGAGGAAGCTCGCACTTTTTTAAATGCCCCAATTTCCTCTGAGGAAATTGTTTCCGCAATTAAAGCTACTCGTTCTGGCAAAGCCCCGGGCCCTGATGGTTATCCTATTTTGTTTTATAAAACTTTCCTCTCCGCGCTTCTTCCCAAATTACAATCTGTTTTTGATTCTTTTGTTAAAGATGGATCTGTCTCTGGTACTGCAGCTGAAGCCACTATCGTGGTGCTTCCGAAAGAGGGAAAAGATCATTCAGATCCCAAAAATATTCGACCTATTTCTCTTCTCAACATGGAAGCTAAGATTTTTGTCAAAATCCTAGCCAAACGTTTGGAATCCTATGTTCCCCATCTTGTTCATCCCTCTCAAACCGGGTTTGTAAAGGGTCGTCTTGCGCGAGATAATATACGCACTTTTTGTCATATTCTTGGTGCGGCTAAACGATCTCATCTCCCTGCCGCGGCCTTGGCTCTTGCCGCTGAAAAGGCCTTTGATAAGGTTTCTTGGCCGTTCCTTCGTGCTGTCTTGTGTGCTCATAATCTTGGTGATTATTTTATTAATATGGTAATGTCCTTATATTCTCAACCTAGAGCTAACATCAGAGTTAATGGTGCTACTTCGTCCTTTTTTGACCTTCGTCAGGGCACGAGACAAGGTTGTCCTTTATCTCCGCTTTTTTTTTACTTTCTATTGATCCTCTTCTCCGACTGTTTGAGTTACACCCAGATATTACAGGCTTTTCTTTTGGTTCTCATTGTATAAAAACAGCTGCCTATGCGGATGATGTTCTTATTTTCTCAGACGATATTGCCGTGGCAATTCCTGCTATTTCCGATACCATCTCCCTTTTTTCCAAGGTTTCAGGGTATACCCTAAACAAAGATAAGACGGAAATGTTCCCTTTGAATGCCTATTGTTTCCTGGCACATATGGGCTCTGCGGGGTTTAAATGGCAGCCTACACACTTAAAATATTTAGGTATTTACTTTTGTTCTACTTTACACGCTACTTCTGCATATAATGAATCTCAGACTCTTCTTAAAGTGCGTCGTCTTTTAGATACATGGTCTCCGAAACACATTTCTTGGTGGGGTTGCCTCCAGACTCTTAAAATGATGATCACACCCATTGTTAATTTCGTATCGTCCATGCTTCCGGTTAGGCTCTCAGATTCCTTTTTTCGTGAACTGGATGGTCTGACCTCCAAATTTTTGTGGAATGACAAACATGCTAGAATTGCTTACAAATTCTTGAGACGTCCATGTGATATGGGAGGTTGCAATTTTCCTGATTGGGGAAAGTACCAGACTGCCTTTTTGGCTTCTCAAGGTGCTCTTTGGTTTTCTCCTCCTCCTCTTCCTGTCCCCTCTTGGCTTTTAATAGAACAAGACTTAGCATCTCCTTTGCCGACTGCCTCTTTTTGCTCCACTTCTACGTTACATATCCGGTTTTCTCGTTCTATCATTCTTGATACAATTGCTGCGGTTCGGAGTGTAGACAAGAAAGTGGCAATCCCCTTACATAAAACTAGGTGGTCATCTATTTGGCGGAATTCTAAAATTAAACTTAACATTACTCCCACTCTTATGGACTATTGGGCGGCTAAAGGGATTTCTCTTGTTTACCATCTTTATGATGCTAACAATGAACCATTACCCTTTTCCACCCTGGCTCAAAAACACTCTTTGACTAACCTAGATTTTTATACTTTTCTTAAAATAAAAGTCGCAATCGCTAAGGTTCATCTGCATCATTCCTCTTCTATCATTTCTCTTTTTCATATTTGGACTAAATCTGGTCACGTAGCCTCCAAAATCTATAATTTTTTATCATCTGTTAGTCTGCCCACACACACGGTGACTTAAAAAAAATGGTTACATCATTTTGATCATGGAATCCCGGATCATATTTCTTCAGACACCTGGCAATTGATTGGTAAATTCTCCCTTCGAAATAAAATTGCCCCATCATTAATACAATCTAAATTTTTCTCTATCAATCTCCTTCATTGGACGCCGGCTCGTCTACACTCGCTCAATCTCAAAGATGACAATTTATGCTGGAGTTGTGGATTGCTGAAGGGAGATTTTCAGCATATGTTTTTTGAATGTTCTCTTCTTCAACCTTTTTGGACCCTCATTCATAAACATTTATCTCTCATCTTTGGTATTGAGTTTGAACTATCATTTCCATTAATCTTACTGGGTCCACTGGCTGCCCCTGTTCCTCTCCCCTTGGATCCTTTGGATTTACAGTTGATGGATCTCCTATTGACTGTTGCGGTGAAAGTTATACTTATGGAATGGAAATCCTTTTCCTCTGTTTCCTATCATACTTGGTGGGCTTGGGTCTCCTTTTTGCGTAGTGCTCACACCTCGGTTGATCAAGCTCACTGTTCCCCTTCTATCTCTAGTAGGGTATGGGAAGCTTTGGATGTCTATATTGATTTGTCATCAAAGGGGCTGATTGCTCAGTTTCCTTTTGATATACATGTTTGAGTGGCGTCTTGTGTTATGCATGTTTGGTTAGTCCGTTGGGAATCTTTCTTTCTCTTTTTCCTCTCCCTTTTTCTCTTTTCTGTCCTCTCTCCCCTTTCAGTTTTTCTCTTGTTCTCTCTTTCTTTCTTCTTTCTTTATCCTGATACCCCTCCCTGCCCCCTATTCTAATAATTGATAGTGATACAATTGTTTCTTGATCGAAGATTGGCCTTTACCTAATTAGTTCATATACCAGGTTACTGTTATCTTTGAATGCATTCTCTTAACTTATGCTTTGAATTTAGCCTCTGATTGTTTTGTTCTTCTTAGATAAATTGTATCACTTTTATTATACTATGTACTAACTTTACTTTATCACTTCTTTATGAAATAAAATGCTTTGAAATGAAAAAAAAAAGGCTCGATAAAGGGCCTGCACTTTGAATAGGAATATGAAATAGAAGAATAGTTGATAACCATAGCCAAGAAAGGTAGTAAGTAGGTGTGTGTATGTGTAGATGATGTGTTGATTGAGTGAAAGTTGAATAACGTAAAAAATAAGAAAGGCTGCAAAAGTGTGCAAATTACCCAGTGCCTTTAGCCGGGGAAGTGGTTACAACAAAAATGCTAGATAAATGTCTAAATATTAATATGGAGGATAGCAATGCTCTTGTTTCCTGTTTTTAATTACATTAGGGTTTGCATAATACAGAAACACTTTGTACTAGTGGCATCCAATTCTATTTTATGAAGAACGGTTGAATTCTACATCTGCCTCTAGGACTAGAGGGAGGGTAACATTTCGAAGTGTTTGACAGGTTACAGTACATGTTTCCATGTAGCTAAACAAAACTTAGCTTGGTTATGCATGGGCATCCTCTCACAAAAAACCCAGCACTCAGCATTCAGGATTGTAAAGGCTTACCATAGGAGTGACTGATGACTTTATATATGTCAGTGACAAAAGAAAAGAAAAACAAGTACGCTTGTTTTACATTAGAGATATACAGACCTGAAAGACTATGCATGTAAATCCATTAAATCTTTTTTGAAGGTATGGAGGAAAGCAGTGAAAGGGTGTTCAGAAGCAATATTGTCCAGCATAAAAAGTGCATAATTGTTCTTTTTGTTGACTCTAAGCAGACCTTTTGGATTATGACCATGGAATAGTGATGTAACTATATCACAGATTCTATTGTCAGATGTCTACTTTAGTGACAGTGAAATTACCTGTACTTTTTAGACTACCATTGAACATTAATCTGTAGAGCAGCGGTATTGCTTGTTGACTTTCAAAGAGGAGGAACATTTACATTTATATTTCAACAGCTAAACAAAATAATTGCTCAATTTCAAAAAGAAAATTAAGTAGGAATGTTAGAGGAAGTCTGGTCCAACTCCAAAATGATTGTGCAAATCGTGACAGCTGAAAGAAATGTGTCTCAACATTACTTTTTGTGATATCTGGACACAACACTAGATTGCAGGAGTGTGCAAATATCTAATTAGATATCTTGCATGCGATCACATGCTGCTTTAAAACATACATTTTATACACATATAATCAGTAAAGGTAAGTAGGATTTACATTTGTTGTCATAAATTCAAGGTGGACTCCTCTTCTGCATTCGAAAGATTGGGCCTGTTGGGAAGGTAGTGAAAAGTAACTTGTTATTAACGTTGCATTGTTTAAAAGTGAATAGCTTTTTGAAATGAAAACTTTATATGTAATTACATGGTAAACATAGTGATCTCTCAACACTTAGTGGAAACGTGGTAATGACTACATAAGTTGAAAGGGTGCATAGCCAGCTTTCCAACATGGTGGACGTAACTCTAAAAAGAGCCTTGCAAATGCCTCAGTTATCTGAGTCATAGTGATATACAGATTGTATCAGAGAAATGTGAACTGGAGACTTAGGGGCCCATTAGGATGTCGGGCGGATTGCCACCGCCAGGCTGGCGGTAGCCACCGCCGGCCTGGCGGGGGCAATCCGCCCGACATCCGCAAGTGAATTCCCGCCGCCATATTAGTATGGCCGGAAGGACCGCGGCGGACGGAAAGACCGTCTGCTGCTTTTCCACCCCGATCGCTTTGCGGCCGGGGCGGTAAAGGATTAAAATGGTGGCGGTGTCTAATAGACACCGCCAGCCATATTACAATGGGCCGATTCAGATGGCTTTCCGTGGCAGCAATGCCACCACGGAAAGGCATGCAGTCTTCACTCTGGGGGTGGGGGTGCACACGGGGGTACCTGTGGTACCCCCCAACATTTGCATACACGCAGCAGCAGGCACCGTGCGGTACCTGCCGCTTCGTGTATGCAAATGCATGCATGCATTTCTGACATTGTGGCGGGCGGTACAGTGAGCACCACCCACCACAATGTTAGAAATGAGGGATGCGCCCGCCACTGTGGCGGGCGCATCCTAATGCTGACGTCGGGACCGGCGGTCCCGTTTTCCGCAAGGGTGGCGGGCGGGCAAAGTCCGTCCGGCATCCTAATGGGGGCCTTAATGCGTTCTAAAGACTCCTAGGACTTATACCTTTTAATTTTGATATTCTGCATTTACACTCATTGAGGGTACTTACCATTAACTTTTGAACGTATGTTGTTGAAGTATCTTGCTTGCAGACACCACAATACTTTTGAACAGACTCTAAATGTAAAAAAAGATGTACATTAGCACATCATAACAGCAATGCTAACAATTAAAAACTTAGGGGTCGATTAGGATGGCGGACGGATTGCCCCCGCCGGCCCGGCTGTAGCCACCGCCCGCCCGGCAGGGGCAATCCGTCCGCCATCCTCACAGAAAAGACCCCCGCCACATTAGGATGGCTGGGGGGGTCCGTGACGGATGGCAAGACTGTACGCCGCTTACATATGGAGGCGGTGTCTGCGAGACACCGCCAGCCATTATACGATGCCGGCGGTCCTATGCCTTTCCGCCGTGGAAAGGCATACGGTCTTTGCTTTGGGGGCCCGTTGCGGGCCCCCAGGTTGAAGGGGGGTGGGGGATGCACATGGGGGGTACCCATGGTACCCCCCTGCGTTTCAAAGTACAACATGGCAGGCACCGCGCATGTTGTGCTTTGAAACGCACAACATGCATTTGTAGCATTGTGACGGGCGGTGCTTTCAGCACCGCCCGCCGCAATGTTAAAAATACGGGATGCACCCGCCACTGTGGCGGGTGCATCCTAATTCCACGCACGGGACCTCTGCCCCTGTGGCGGACGGTCCCTTCCTACAACATCCTAATCGACCCCTTAGTTTTCAATATATTAAGCATGAGTCTAGGTGTTTTCAGATCCAGGATTAGAGACAGTTACAACTGTTGCAAACATATTCAAATGGCTTCAGTACAAACAAAATTGAAAATTCACAACTATAATGAGAATATCTTACTATACTATGTTAAAATGTAATGATATGTCTTTATCTATGAAAGATCTTGTATGAAAAAACAAAATAAAGAAGAATCCAATGTTCAGGACAACACTAACCCTGGGCGAAGCACTACGCTACGCTCGCGTAGTTTGTGAAGTTTGCGCAACTTCGCACTACACGAGCTGTACGCAGCACAGTGGGAACACGCGTAGCGCAGCGTAGCGTAATGCAGCGGTAATTTGTTGCTGGTTCGCGGTCCTCAACGTCATGTTCGCAACCGCGAGCAAGCAAAATGACATCCCGGAGAGACTCTCAACGCGGGGAGGTCAGGTTTCTCATTGCGAGTTGTCGTGCATGCTCGCGACCGCTCGCGCTGAAAAACTACCAGTTCGCGTTGAGAAAGCTGCTGCTCGAGTAAAAATCTACTAGAGCGGCAGAAAACTACAGCTTGCACTGTGCAAGATGCCGTTTTCAATGATTGCACAGTGCCGGATGCTTGTTCGCACTGTGCAATCATTGAAAATGCATCTTGCACAGTGCGAACATGCTACTACGCAGCTGCATAGTGCTACGTGAAGTTTGCATAGTGCGAAGTGCACTTCGCGTAGCTTCGCGTAGCATCGCGAACTATGCCCAGGGTTAGACAACACTAGAGTGTGAGACCTCATTTACCATTGAAATGTTGAAGTCAAACGTGACGACTCCAATAGGTTCATTGCAATTTTCGGTCTATAATTGCACAGAAATATTACATTAGTAAAAATTTGGGCTACTGGCTGCTGAGTTGGGTAGCATTCTGCAAACTGAAAACATAAGAACAAATTTATATGTTGAGCAAAAGTCGAACCTGAATGTTAAAGCAATCATAGGTTTCAGAGTGGAGAATTTCTGTACAAACATCCATGGGAAATTACTTAAAGATAAGTAACTGTAATAGGAATGAAAATATACATATATTTGGTGTTGAGAGACATATTTTTGAGAGGAAGGCATCGATTACTTGTAAAAATATATGAAAGCACATGAGCTTCTAAAGTGGAACCAACATGTACATCATACGCTATTAGCCATAGTATACACAATTTACATGTAGCAGAACGTGGTGAACCTGGTACAGGTCCTGAAAATGGAACAGGTCCTGAAGATTGAACAGGTCCTGAAGATGGAAGAGGTGCTGGTGAATTATCACTGGTTATGCTTCCTGCAAATTAATTTTGAAAAAGTAACATTTGTTAAAGAATAAATTAGTTTAAAAACCTACCACAAACGTTTCTCATATAGAAAAAGTTAATGACAAATATCTTTCTTATATTAATCTACTTTGAAAAATATGTTGTGTGCAGAAAGTTTAAGTGAGGGATATAGAGTACAGTCTATACAAATACAGAGGTAAGGCCTGTCAAATGGATGTAGTCTGAAAACATAACAGTTTAACAAAGGGCACTGAGCCCCTGCAGTGATAGGCTTGATTTTTATATTTAGAGTTTCTTGTGTGGGTGGCACAATTACTGCTGTACGCCGAGTAGTAGCATTTACATGAGCAGCCTTGGTATACATAGTATACATAACTATCAAGACTAACATTTTAATCATGAACAAACAATTACCATTACACTTAAAGAGTCATCATGAAGTGGTGAAGTGTCCAAAACATGTATTTTGGCGAAAGCATGTTATAAAAAGATGTACGATAGAGGGAAAAATGGTTAGGGAAACTAAGCCACTTAAAGGGCTAATACAAAACCATAGTGCCAATGTTACAAATCAAGCAATTATTATCAATTAAAATTATGCTAGTCTGAGGAGGCAAAACTTTCGAAGGCCAACTAGAGCACATAAAAAAAACAACTATAGGTCACGTGAGGAAGCAAGAAATGTTAAAAGTCAGGGAAGAATTAGGAGGGAGGAAATACGATGAACCACAAAGCATGTACCCCACAAAAATAAAGCAAAGTAGAGCTGGGAGGGCCACATGATGCAGGAAAAAATACCATCAAGCATGTAAAATTTTTAAGAACAGACACCAAAGCACGTGACACACTTTAAAAATACGACATAGAAATTCATGCATACATAAATTATTAAAGAAAGGCCTTGGAGGGCCCCATCACAAAGAAGGAATTAAATAATAGGATCATGCAAGTACGATCAATAAGAATACAGGGCTGGGAAGGCCATTTGAGGCAGTAATAAATATTAAAAACATGGGAGAATTAGGAGGGAGCAAATACGATGAACCACAAAGCATGTACCCCACAAAATAAAGCAAAGTAGAGCTGGGGGGGCCACCTGACGCAGAAAAAAATACCATCAAGCATGTAAAAATGTTAAGAACAGACACAAAAGCACGTGACACTTCAAAAATACAACCCAGAAATTCATGCACGCACAATTTATTAAAGAAAGGCATAGCAGGTCCCCGTGACGCAGAAGGAATTAATAGGATCATGCAAGTACGATCAACAAGAATACAGGGCTGGGAAGGGCACGTGAGGCAGTAATAAATATTAAAAGTAATGGGAGAATTAGGAGGGAGCAAATACGATGAACCACAAAGCATGTACCCCACATAAATAAAGCAAAACAGAGCTAGAAGGGCCACATGACGCAGAAAAAAATAGGATGAAGCACGTACAATTTCTAAGAACAGACACAAAAGCACGTGACATTTAAAAAATCCAATCCAGAAATCCATGCAAGCACAATTTATTAAAGAAAGGCCTAGGAGGGCCCCATGACGCAGAAGGAATTAAATATTAGGATCGTGCAAATACGATCAATAAGAATACAGGGCTGGGAAGGCCATGTGAGGCAGTAATAAATATTAAAAGTCATGGGAGAATTAGGAGGGAGCAAATACGATGAACCACAAAGCATGTACCCTACAAAAATAAAGCAAAGTAGAGTTGGGAGGGCCACGTGACGCATGAAAAAATATCATCAAGCATGTAAATTTTTTAAGAACAGACACAAAAGCACGAGTCACACTTTAAAAATACGACATAGAAATTCATGCACACATAAATTATTAAAGAAAGGCCTAGGAGGGCCCCATGACGCAGAAGGAATTAAATAATAGGATCATGCTAGTACGATCAATTATAATACAGGGCTGTGAAGGCCATGTGAGGCAGTAATAAATATTAAAAGTCATGGGAGAATTAGGAGGGAGCAAATACGATGAACCACAAAGCATGTACCCCACAAAAATAAAGCAAAGTAGAGCTGTGATGGCCACGTGACTCAGGAAAAAAAAACATCGAGCCTGTAAAATTTTCAAAAACAGACACAAAAGCACGTGACACACTTCAAAAATATGACCCAGAAATTCATGCATGCAGAATTTATTAAAGAACGGCATAGGAGGGCCCTGTGACGCAGAAGGAATTAATAGGATCATGCAAGTACGATCCATAAGAATACAGGGCTGGGAAGGGCACGTGAGGCAGTAATAAATATTAAAAGTTATCGGAGAATTAGGAGGGAGCGAATACGATGAACCACAAAGCATTTACCCCACAAAAATAAAGCAAAACAGAGCTCGGAGGGCCATGTGACGTAGAAAAAAATATCATGAAGCACGTAAAATTTCTAAGAACAGACACAAAAGCATGTGACATTTAAAAAATACAATCCAGAAATCGATGCAAGCATAAATTATTAAAGAAAGGCCTAGGAGGGCCCCATGACGCAGATGGAATTAAATAATAGAATCATCCAAGTATGATGAATAAGAATAGAAGGCTGGGAAGGTCACGTGAGGTAACAATAAATAGTAAAAGTCACAGGAGGATTAGGAGGGAGCAAATAGGATGAAGTACAAGTAAACCAAATCAGAGCTGGGAGGGCCACGTGACGCAGTAAAAAAAATACTATCATGCAGGTACAATTTATAGTGGAGACTGATGTTGTGACGGCTTCACCTACCTTTGCTTCTGTCGTCTCTTGTCTTGTCTTCAACGGCTGGGGTTTTGGCTGGGCCTGCGGTGGGCTGCACGCGGGCGCCGCCGCCTCCGCACCTATGGTGTTCTGGCTGTGCGGCAGCAGTAGTGACACCACGTTGAGTGTGACGAGTCCTCCTCCGCTCGACCAAACAGTTCGTAGTAAAATCGACGATGACAGTGTGTCTGTCATGGCAGCACAGGCAGACAAAAGAGAGCATTGTCACATCAGTGCCCACATTAAATGGGTACCGCGGGGGCTGACCAAACCAAGCCGTGGGCCGTCATTGGTAGTGTTTTTGGCTCTGCAAGAAGGATGTCCCTGGGGGACCTCCCATTGGTTAATGTATTGCTTTCCAGGCTTAGTTACAGCAAGCACCCTAGGTGGTGGCATCTGAGGAGTGTGGACGGGCGTGCACCACGCATGTGCAAGTGTGAATGTGTGCACCAACAATTAGCAACAGACAGAGACGGGGGCGAGGTTATCATGTGCGCAGAGGCAGGCCCAGAATCGGCTCTCCAATGAGTGACCACTTCTAATCATTCTCGTTAGTGCGCCCTGTGCTCTGATTTGTCACTGAGAGGGTGATCGCACCATACTTTGTACTGCTATTCATATTCAGCGTACGCGCGAATATGGTACGAATATAGTTTGACGTTCCCCGTCGCATCAAAGCTTTTGTGTGACGTCACATACAGCGTACTGTACGCGAATAGCGCCAATGTTTCTAGTTCTTTAAAAACATATATTTATGTATTTAATGTACATACTAAGGGAAGACATTATCTGGAATAATTATGAAAATAATTTTTTTTAAACTTTTAACAATCGTATATTACTTTTGAAAACAATTACACGAATCACGGTAGAACGTCATACGTATTCGTATCGTAAGAGCACCATAAGCTCAGCGTAAGCGTACGGAAAGCCATGTGACTTTAAAAGAATAGATTTGATTGGTTCATAACACTTCCTATTGCAACTGTTGAAAGTTCTGTCCCATTTTAATCATTCGACTTTGATTTTCTAAGAAGAAGCATCTCTTCTGAGAATCCTGTCAAATAGAAGGAAGATTAACATAATAACAGCAATGGACTCATCTTCCAGCCATTCTTCAGAGGAATATTTCATTTCTGAAGAACCTCCAAAGAAGAGGAAAGAAGCTCTAATTTGTCAGTTTTTTACTTTTCCAGAAGGGCAAAAAAAGGTTAATGCTCCAAAAGTAACCTGGAAAATGTGCCAAACAACTCTTTCAAGGGGTGATCCATCTAAAAAATACTCCTTTGGCACAGCAAATATGGTGCGACACGTGAAGAACTTGCACCCCAACAACTTTGCTCGAGCTGCAACACGGAGGGTACGGGACAACCCACCTGCTGCTGCTGAACCAAGCACATCAACTACTGCAGCAGAATTTTCAGCAAGCAGTCCACACCCACAAATTTATCCTGATTTTGCTGACGTTAAAATTGTATGCATTTATTGCGATAAACTTTTGTGTTATAGGGAACAGTCTATTGCCCTGATAAAACGCAGGATGCAGGATCATCACTGTCCTCGGCATTAGATTTTTTTTTTTAGTCTTTTGTTCCTGTTGGACACTTTTTGAGTTCCAGTTCAATTTTTTTGGCTTTAAAAGAAACTTGTTGACAAAACACAAAAAAAATAGAAAACTAAAAACACAAAAAAAATAGTTCTTTTTAGAACTACCTTCACTGGTGAAAGAAATAACTATATTTCTATGTTAGAGTATAAAAGTGTCTCAGAATGAATGTGTAGTTCATAAATGAATGAATGAATGAATACATTACTAGTGTATGGTGAATGTGAAACTGCAGAAATATAAGGAAGTGCTTCAGCATAAATCTATAAGGTGTTTACCATACTGTAGTACCTCCGAACCACTTGAATGTAACATATCCATATAAACATGTTACAAGTCTATGCTTCAACTTGCACTGCTGGTGAAACTGCCTGGGTGACTTTGTATGTTTTAGGGGTGGATTTACAACTCCCTTGTGCCTCTTTTAACACAGCCGTTAAGTCACTTTTGTGATGGACTGGTAGTGCAAAAGATGTGCCATGGTGTTTGGAAGGTACATCACATTATAAACCCCTGCGCCAGAAGGAGGTGATATCACAGTACATAATAACTATCATATCTATGGGAATGTAGCACTTATTGTATATCTGCTGATTAGTATTTTAATGTAGTGAATGGATTCTTTTAGAATAGTGTACAGATAAGCACGTAGTGCTGTGTGGTCACTACAACACTGAAACAGAAGTGTGATAGTGTTTACTGGAAGTGTAAGGACACAGATTGGGGAATTGAAGGTATAAAAGACAAGTTTGCCAGTGCATAGAAGACTACATGCATAGTCTATTGGGTTTTCTAATGAACTACTGAACAGATTTACTCCATTTAACAAAAAGCACAATCTGTGAATGAAACTGTACCTCTGCCAAATTTGGTGTAATTACATTAGCGTATGCATACGGTACGATTATCTAAAATAAATAATGATAAAGGAATTATATAGAATTCAATTTTAATATATCGGAAACAAATAATTAATAAAAAAATATTTTTCCATTTAATTTGGTTATTATTTTACATTAAGAATATGAAATATAATTTAAAAATAAATATAAATATATATATTAAAAATGTAAGAAATTAGTATAAAAAGAAAGAAATGTAATATTTAATACATTTAATAATTATCATTTACAAAACCTTTGAAATTCACAGAAAAAACCCTGGGTTTCACAAACGTTATAGTTAGGAATTAGCTTTTAAAAAACCTTGCACATTTATTGAAAAAACCCTAGGTTTCACACATTTTATAGTTAGCTGGACATTTCACTGATACAAAACCATTGAAATTCCCCCGTTATAGTTAGTTCAGCTAACTATAACTCGCGCGCCCGCAATGCACTGCATGTATTTTGGCGAAAGCATGTCATAAAAAGATGTACGATAGAGGGAAAAATGGTTAGGGAACCTAAGCCAAATAAAGGGCTAATACAAAACCGTAGTGCCAAGGTTACAAATCCAGCAATTATTATCAATAAAAACTATGCTAGTCTGAGGAGGCAAAACTTTCGTAGGCCATCTAGAGCACATAAAAAAACAACTATAGGTCACGTGAGGAAGCAAGAAATGTTAAAAGTCATGGAAGAATTAGGAGGGAGCAAATACGATGAACCACAAAGCATGTACCCTACAAAAATAAAGCAAAGTAGAGCTGGGAGGGCCACGTGACACCGGACAAAATACCATCAAGCATGTAAAATTTTTAAGAGCAGACACCAAAGCACGTGACACACTTTAAAAATACGACATAGAAATTCAAGCACGCATAAATTATTAAAGAAAGGCCTAGGAGGGCCCCATGACGCAGAAGGAATTAAATAATAGGATCATGCAAGTACGATCAATAAGAATACAGGGCTGGGAAGGCCACGTGAGGCAGTAATAAATATTAAAAACATGGGAGAATTAGGAGGGAGCAAAAACGATGAACCACAAAGCATGTACCCCACAAAAATAAAGCAAAGTAGAGCTGGGAGGGCCACGTGACGCAGAAAAAAATACCATCAACCATGTAAAATTTTTAAGAACAGACACGAAAGCACGTGACACTTCAAAAATACAACCCAGAAATTCATGCACGCACAATTTATTAAAGAAAGGCATTGCAGGTCCCCGTGACGCAGAAGGAATTAATAGGATCATGCAAGTACGATCAATAAGAATACAGGGCTGGCAAGGGCACGTGAGGCAGTAATAAATATTAAAAGTTATGGGAGAATTAGAAGGGAGCAAATACGATGAACCACAAAGTATGTACTCCACATAAATAAAGCAAAACAGAGCTAGAAGGGCCACATGACGCAGAAAAAAATAGGATGAAGCACGTACAATTTCTAAGAACAGATACAAAAGCACGTGACATTTAAAAAATACAATCCAGAAATCCATGCAAGCACAATTTATTAAAGAAAGGCCTAGGAGGGCCCCATGACACAGAAGGAATTAAATAATAGGATCATGCAAATACGAACAATAACAATACAGGTCTGGGAAGGCCATGTGAGGCAGTAATAAAAATTAAAAGTCATGGGAGAATTAGGAGGGAGCAAATACGAAGAACCACAAAGCATGTACCCCACAAAAAGTAAAGCAAAGTAGAGCTAGGAGGGCCACGTGACGCAGGAAAAAATACCATCAAGCATGTAAATTTTCTAAGAACAGACACAAAAGCTTGTGACACACTTTAAAAATACGACATAGAAATTCATGCACGCATAAATTATTAAAGAAAGGGCTAGGAGGGCCCCATGCCGCAGAAGGAATTAAATAATAGGATCATGCAAATACGATCAATAAGAATACAGGGCTGGGAAGGCCACGTGAGGCAGTAATAAATATTAAAAGTCATGGGAGAATTAGGAGGGAGCAAATACGATGAACCACAAAGCATGTACCCCACAAAAATAAAGCAAAGTAGAGTTGGGAGGGCCACGTGACGCAGGAAAAAAGACCATCAAGCATGTACATTTTTTAAGAACAGACACAAAAACATGTGTCACACTTTAAAAATACGACATAGAAATTCATGCACGCATAAATTATTAAAGAAAGGCCTAGGAGGGCCCCATGACGCAGAAGGAATTAAATAATAGGATCATGCTAGTACGGTCAATTAGAATACAGGTTTGGGAAGGCCACGTGAGGCAGTAATAAATATTAAAAGTCATGGGAGAATTAGGAGGGAGCAAATACGATGAACCACAAAGCATGTACCCCTCAAAAATAAAGTAAAGTAGGGCTGGGAGGGCCACGTGACTCAGGAAAAAATACAATCAAGCATGTAAAATTTTCAAGAACAGACACAAAAGCACGTGACACACTTCAAAAATACGACCCAGAAATTCATGCATGCACAATTTATTAAAGAAAAGCATAGGAGGGCCCCGTGACGCAGAAGGAATTAATAGGTTCATGCAAGTACGATCCATAAGAATACAGGGCTGGGAAGGGCACGTGAGGCAGTAATAAATATTAAAAGTTATCGGAGAATTAGGAGGGAGCAAATACGATGAACTACACAGCATATACCCCACAAAAATAAAGCAAAACAGAGCTAGGAGGGCCACCTGACGCAGAAATAAATAGGATGAAGCACATACAATTTCTAAGAACAGACACAAAAGCACGTGACATTTAAAAAGTACAATCCAGAAATCCATGCAAGCACAATTTATTAAAGAAATGCCTAGGAGGGCCCCATGACGCAGAAGGAATTAAATAATAGGATCATGCAAGTACGATCAATAAGAATAGAGGCCTGGAAAGGCCACGTGAGGCAGTAATAAATGTTAAAAGTCATGCCCTTTGCTCTGATTTGTCACTGAGAGGGTGATTGCACCATACTTTGTACTGCTAATCATATTCAGCGTACGCGCGAATATGGTACGATTATAGTTTGACATTCCCCTGCGCATCAAAGCTTTTGTGTGACATCACGTACGGCGTACTGTACGCGAATGGCGCCAATGTTTCTAGTTCTTTAAAAACATATATTTATGTATTTAATGTATATACTAAGGGAAGACATTGTCTGGAATAATTATGAAAATATTTTTTTTTAACTTTTAACAATTGTATATTACTTTTAAAAACAATTACACGAATCACGGTAGAACGTCATACGTATTCGTATCGTAAGAGCACCGTAAGCTAAGCGTACGGAAAGCCATGAGACTTTAAAAAATAGATTTGATTGATTCATAACATTTCCTATTGCAACTGTTGAAAGTTTCGTCCCATTTTAATTATTCGACTTTGATTTTCTAAGAAGAAGCATCTCTTCTGAGAATCCTGTCAAATAGAAGGAAGATTACCATATTAACATCAATGGACTCATCTTCCAGCCATTCTTCAGAGGAATATTTCATTCCTGAAGAACCTCCAAAGAAGAGGAAAGAAGCTCTAATTTGGCAGTTTTTTACTTTTCCATAAGGGCAAAAAAAAGGTTAATGCTCCAAAAGTAACCTGTAAAATGTGCCAAACAACTCTTTCAAGGGGTGATCCATCTAAAAAGTACTCCTTTGGCACAGCAAATATGGTGCGACACGTGAAGAACTTGCACCCCAACAACTTTGCTCGAGCTGCAACAAGGAGGTCCCGGGACAACCCACCTGCTGCTGCTGAACCAAGCACATCAACTACTGCAGCCGAATTTTCAGCAAGCAGTCCACACCCACAAATTGATCCTGATTTTGCTGACGTTAAAATTGTATGCATTTATTGCGATAAACTTTTGTGTTATAGGGAACAGTCTATTGACCTGATAAAACGCAGGATGCAGATTCATCGCTGTCCTCGGCATTATTTTTTTTTTCATTCTTTTGTTCCTGTTGGACACTTTTTGAGTTCCAGTTAAATTTTTTGGGTTTTAAAAGAAACTTGTTGACAAAACACAAAAAAAATAGAAAACTAAAAAACATTTTAGAACTACCTTCACTGGTGAAAGAAAGAACTATATTTCTATGTTAGTGTATAAAAGTGTCTCAGAATGAATGTGTAGTTCATAAATGAATGAATGAATGAATACATTACTAGTGTATGGTGAATGTGAAACTGCAGAACTTTAAGGAAGTGCTTCAGCATAAATCTATAAGGTGTTTACCTATAGTATACCGTAGTACCTCCGAAGCACTTGAATGTAACATATCCATATAAATATGTTACAAGTCTATGCTTCAACTTGCACTGCTGGTGAAACTGCCTGGGTTAATTTGTATGTGTTAGAGGTGGATTTACAACTCCCTTGTGCCTCTTTTAACACAGCCGTTAAGTCACTTTTGTGATGCACTGGTAGTGCGAAAGATGTGCCATGGTGTTTGGAAGGTGCATCACATTATAAATCCCTGCGCGAGAAGGAGGTGATATCACAGTAAACAATAACTATGAGATCTATGGGAATGTAGCACTTATTGTACATCTGCTGATTAGTATTTTAATGTACTGAATGGATTCTTTTAGAATAGTGTACAGATAAGCACGTAGTGCTGTATGATCACTTCAACACAGAAACAGAAGTGTGATAGTGTTTACTGGAAGTGTAAGGATACAGATTGGGGAATTGAAGGTATAAAAGACAAGTTTGCCAGTGCATAGAAGACTACATGCATAGTCTGTTGGGGTTTTCTCATGAACTACTGAATGGATTTACTCCATTTCACAAAAAGCACAATCTGTGAACGAAACTGTACCTCTCTGCCAAATTTGGTGTAATTATATTAGCGTATGCGTACGGTACGATTATCTAAAATAAATAATGCTAAAGGAATTATATAGAATTCAATTTTAATATTTTGGAGAAAAAACATTAATAAAAAATATATTTTTCAATTTAATTTGGTTATTATTTTACATTATGAATATGAAATATAATTTAAAAAATAAAATAAATATAAATATATATAATAAAAATGTAAGAAATTAGTATAAAAAGAAAGAAATATAATATTTAATACATTTCATAATTATCATTTACAAAACCTTTGAAATTCACTGAAAAACCATATGTTTCACAAACGTTATAGTTAGGAATTAGCATTTAAAAAACTTTCAAATTCACTGAAAAGAACATAGGTTTCAGGGACGTTATAGTTAGGAATTAGCATTTAAAAAACCTTGCAAATTTATTGAAAAAACCATAGGTTTCACACATGTTATAGTTAGCTGGACATTTCACTGATACAAAACCATTGAAATTTCTCCGTTATAGTTAGTTCAGCTAACTATAAGTCGCGCGCCCGCAATGCACTGCTGATGACGTCACATATTACATCACACATTCACACACATACTCACACATGCAAATAAACTATCAAACATCCATTTACTTGCATATACAGCTATACACACACCACTACACTTACTTCTACAGAAACGTACACATACTTACTCTCTTAAACAATCAATTATAGAAACACATACTTATTTATACAGGAACTCTTCCAATCTCTCACTCTCACATATATTCACTTACATACATCAATACTCACATTTACTAGTTTAAAACATATGTAGTTAGTCATAAAGGCACTATTGAGACAGTCATTCACTCACTAACACACCCATACACACACTCATTCACCCATACAGTCCTGCACACATGCTGTCTTCAAAACACATACAAACAGTGAGTCACTCATTCATGCATCTATACGCTAAGTAATATCCCCACCGAACTATATAGACACATCATACTGATACTCACAAAACAAAGTAATAACCCATAAACACACTCATGTAGCTACTCACCAACCCATGCAGCCACTTATATACAAAGTGAGACACTGTTACAGATATTTAAATATTTAAACATTACTCATTAATACATGTATTCTCTATGATACACTTAATAAGTCAGTTATACAATCAATTTTACAAAAAAACATGCATTTACACACTTATTTACCCATTTATTCTTCCATCAACCTTTAGATATACATATATAAAAAATATTTATTTTTCAAAAAGACACACATTCACTGGATGATGTCATCAGTGATGTCATCAGTGATGTCATTTGAGATGTCATCAGTGATGTCATGAGTGATGTCACTGACCATCTCATGAGTGATGTAATATGTCATATGTTTGCAGCATTACTCAGAGGAGAAAAGTTGGCTGATCGTGAATTTTTGTTTAAGTTTGGGGACCCTACGTTTTTTAAGAAAATAAAATTGAAGGTGCTTAGAGATTCATGTAGAACATGGGCTAAACTTAGGTGTACCATTAGAATTGACTACTACTCTGGTAAGGCTCCATTATGGAACTCTCCTGGCTCCTCGAGCTGGCTCCTGGATAGCCTTGCAATACCATTGCGAGAGTCAGGATTGGCAGTCTGGGGGGATATCTTTGTTGAGGGAAGCTTACTGCCGTGGGAGGTATTAAGATTAAAAATGGGGTCTCGATTCTCCAGGTTCAAATACCTTCAAATGCAAATCTCTTAAGATCATGTGGAACATTGTGAAACCATCTTGGTTACGCCGAAACCACTTGTTTACATTACATAGGGCCTACTACTCGCCCCAACGTTTGTCGAAGTTTTCGGACAATTCGCGGGTCTTATGCCCAAAATGTAGCTTGGCAGAGGCTTTGGACTTACACATGTTCCTGGACTGCCCACTTTTAGCACCGTTTTGGAACTCTGTTTCTATTTCAATATCCACCTCTTTGGGATCCCAATTAACTTTATGTTCTGCTCTTGTTATTTTCGGTATTTCTCCAGAGTTTCATGGGCCAGCAAAAGATCTACTTTTTTTTGTATTTTGTTGGCAAGGAGAGAAATATGTAAGAAATGGAAAGACCCTTTACCACCATAGCTTGCTTGATTGGCGAACGTCAGTGCTACAAACATCAAAGCTGGACCTTTTAAGATCAGGAAAACAAAGTAAGAGAAACTTCTGGAGGCTACTAAATTGGTAATGGGTCTTGATTCGATCTTGGAGTTTTTTGTTTTTTTTTCCCTCAAGGTTCAATGATTACGCTGCTTGGCATCTTCTCTCTTATTTGACTATACCCAATAAAGTTGAAATCGGTATAGGACTGGGTATATGAACGCAGCATGTGTCCTAGACGGTTGGTCCATTATGGCTTAGTTGGATTTTGGCACTACTTACTGTGGGGCAATTAGGGCGGCCTCCCTCGGAGCTCCTTTCTATTTATCTGAGACAGTAAGGTAATTTCCACATGCTACTAGTTGATCACCAAGGGCGAAAGATGAGGACAAAAAAAAAAAAACAGGCACCGACTCCGTGAGAAATGTTGGCACAGAAGGTGATTTATTCCAACAAGGTCAGGCGTGTTTAGGCGGCAGGACCGCCTTGTTCACTGCATAAAAAGTTCTGCGATTTACAATCTTAAATACACAATCACCATTTCCCCTTGGCTGCTCTGGCAACCGGAACATACAATAGTCATAGAAGCTTTGTGACAATGCTTCGTGACAGTGCAAAAAATAAAACAACAAAAAACAAATAATGGTATACAAGAATATTTTGCAAGAAATACCACAAAACAATATGGTATGAGTTTAAATAATTCACTCATATGTAACCAAGCAATAGAGTATGTATATTGCCTCTGTTACCGACATCTAGAAAATAAGTGATCTCGTGTGTGGTACCTAACGTGTGTCATGGACATAGAAGTGACATAAGTGATTCTGTGGTGCCTCCCCCATGTGTTCCAAAAATTATATTGTTTAAGTTTAGTGGCCCGTGCCCATAGTACGGTATATTACATTGCTAAATACACTAGACATTAATAACTGTCAGTGAGGATTGCTTGGAGAATGACGAACCAAATGTAAATCCCGGAGCAATTGGGTCTTCTTACTCCCTGCGCATGAATGTAAGCCCTGACTAGTGTCAGAGGGTGCGGCTTGAGCTGAAGGGTAAACCGAGTGCCTGTATTACTCGTTAGGTAGGAGAATGCCAACGGGAGAGAGAAGCTTATGTGCCTATATTGCTGAATTAACTAATATTAAAGGAGGAAGGGAAGGCATGGGAGGTTTTGACGGCGGAGACAGTCCTGCCCCAGTGGGCCTGCGGTTCAAGCGTGATGTCCATGTGATGAAGAAACTAATATTAGTCAAATAAAAGGGGCTTGGTGTGTGTTGGGATGAGAAAAGGGAAAAGAATATGTTGTACTAAAAAAATATATGAAGAGAGAACTTTACGGTAGGAGGAATGGATAACAGAGAAGGTTCTAGAGGGCGTAACTGAAAAGTTACAGGACATTCAGTGCTTCATCGGCATTCATCCCTTGCGGGATTTTGGATTTGATGAGAATAATGTATCTCGATTCCAATCTCCATAATGCCAGTTGCCTCCCCTCTGATTTTTAGGAAGATTGTCAATGACAAAGTAGGAGAGGTCCTGGACATTCCCTGCGTGACACAAATTAATGTGACGTGCCACTGGGTATGTTTGGTCATCATTCGCAATAGCCCTTAGATGCTGCAGGATGCGAACGTGAACCAGGTGGATAGTACTGCCTACATAGATTTTGGTGCACGTGCATTGCAAAATATACACAGCAAAATCTTTTTTGCAAATATAACTGCCACGTATGATGTAAGGTGTCTGTCTGAAGGGCATAATTACAGATTTCATGTTGCTTCCATGTCTACAGGCTTTACACCTACTACACCTTGTTAATCCTTTGGGTGAATGTAACCAGTTTGGGGTTTTCACTATAGCTGGTGCATTACGCATCAACTCTTGGTGCATAGATTTTGTCCTTCTGAAACTGATTGATGGTACTTTAGGGCATGAGGGGCACAATATTGGATCACTACGGACGGTGTTCCAATGTCTGTAGAGTATTTTCCTAACTGTTGTGTGGTAGGCATTAAACCCCGTGATGAGTCTTGGGATACCTGCTACATTACTATTTTTCTGTTTGTTGTTGTTAAACAGTAATTCTTCTCTTGTAACTTGCTCACTTCTGGTTTTGGCTTTGGCTAGAGTTTCTGCTTTGTACCCTCTCCTCTGTAGTCTGCTGAAAAGCTCATTAGTAGATTTTAGTAAGCCTTCCTCAGTGCTACAGTTTCGGCTCATTCTAAGGCATTCAGCATAAGGGATACCTTCCTTGACGCTGTTGTGGTGGAAACTATTCGCGTGCAGTATTGCATTCCCTGCTGTGGTCTTTATGTATATTCTGGACTGCAAACAGTTATTTTCTATATACATTTCTATGTCTAGAAATGTAATACAGGTCTTGCTGGTGTGGCTGGTAAAAGACAAATTCAAATTATTGTTATTGAGTTCTTTGGCAAACTCTTCTGCACTTTCTATTGTTCCATGTCATAGAATAAATATGTCATCAATATAACGGACATAGAGGTCCACATTTATAGTCTTAGCTGTCTTTTGTGAAGTCATGAGTACTTGCTCCTCCCACCAGCCCATATGCAAATTAGCATAGCTGTGGCGAAGCAAGTACCCATGGCTGTGCCCTGTAACTGTTTATAATACAATTTATCAAAGATAAAAATATTGTTCTCGAGGCACTACTCAGCCATTTGTAGTAACTTTGGAGAGTGTCCATGTAGGTAAATTGGTCTCTTATTCAAGTAATGTTTTAGGGCATTAAGTCCATCCCTGTGCCTAATGCTGGTGTATAACGAATTGACGTCAAGGGTCATTAACACACATTCCATTTAACATCATATATCTTAGTCAAAAAGTCGCCTGTGTCCTTAATGTGTAATGGGAGTTCACAAACTAATGGTTGTAAGAAATAGTTGATAAAGCGGGATGTGCTTTCAAATAGGCCTCCAATAGCTGTGATGATCTGCCTCCCTGGCGGATTCGTGGTGTTCTTATGGATTTTTGGGATTCAGTACAGTTGGGGGGGTTACTGGGTAATCGGTTCTCAGATATTCTAATTCAGGTTTTGTAATCAGACTGGTGCTTCTCCATTCGTAGAGTGCTTTGTGATATTTCTCCTTTATGCCCATGATGCATGTTGCGGCTATGTGGCTGTAACACTCTCTGTCGCTAAGTTGTTTCATTGCCTCCGCATTGTAGGCCAGAGGCCAGAGGACCACATTGCCCCCTTGTCCAACCATCTGACCACAACATCTTGGCGCTCTTTGATTTTACTCATTACATTGTTATACACTTACCTGTTAGCGTTGTGTGTCTTGGTAAATTCTTTGTTGCTTTTGAGTGCAAGGTTTTTCAGATCTTTGATTACATTGTCGGCGAAAATGTCCAGACCATCTTTGGGCAGTATCTGAGTAAAAACTGACTTAGGTTTAAAGGGTGTGCGGATATTACCCTGTTTGTCTTGCCCTATGCCAGTTATCTCATCCCCAAATGTGTCTTGATCTTCATATTCTATTTGTAATAAATCCTGTAGCAGAATTTCATCTGCCACTGTCAATGCATCATTTGTATCTACACTTGCAGACTGAATCGCGTCTGTGTTGGTTTTGTTGAAAAAGCGTTTTCTCAGTTTCAATTTCCTAATGAATTGGAAAAAATCTATTCATGCTTGAGAGTATTCAAAGTTCGTTTTTTCACAGAAAGACAGGCCCAATGCGATTGTTTTACGTTCATTTTCTGTTAATTCCATGTTTGTAAGATTAACTACTGTGTTTTCAATGTCTTTGTTTTCATTTATCTGCGCTTGTTTCTCCTGTATGGTTGTCTGTTTGTTTTTTGTTGTTGTTGTATGTTGCTTGCCCCAGCATATGTCTTTTCTCCTTCTTCCGTTTGTTGCGCCTTGTTTGGGCCTTTTTGTTGTTCTTGGAGCGGCGGCCGCGGGCGTAGGCCAATAAGCCTTTCCAAGCGTAAAAAAAAGAATTCTTGGACCACTGTTGGCGGCTTGCGTCTCTGCGCTGTATTGCATGCTAGTTCTGTTTCTGATTAAATTTCTGGACTCAGTTCTGAAGCACTAGGGTCTGCAGATTTTGTTTGCATTTCAGCAGTTGCTGACAGTTGTTGTCTCTGTATGTTTTCGAATTCTTTTGAAAACGTGTAGATTCTGCCTTGTATATAATCATTCCTGTCTTGTTGAAATTTAGTGGCCCTTCTTTCTTTGATTGAATCCTTGTGCTTTACTAGTCTAGTTGTCATTTCCCCCAATATCTTTTTGATTTCCTCTTGATTTTCGCATTTTTCTAGGTCTTTCAGTAGCGTTTCTACTTTTAATAACATTGTTTTGCAGTCGCTCTCGGCGTATTTGATAAGGATCTGAAGCATTCTTTCCGATGATTCGGCGCTGTTATCTGCCCAGTCCTTAAGCATTTCAGGGTCGGGATTTTCATATGTGGGCACTAAAAGGATCCGCAGGCCTTTGAAAATTCTGCCTACGTCCATGTATCTCTGTAACGACTTGCATTCCCACCATTTTGCTATCTCATTTTTGAAGAGTTTCTCTAGGTCGTGGAGCATTTTAACGCTGTTATATGTTATCACTGTCTCTGAATCTCTGTTGGCAGTTTGCGCTGGCTCTGTATCATTGTCCACATCATTGAAAATATCAAGAGCTGCCTCTTAGCGCTCTCTTATCCATTCCTCTGACATTGTTGGAATGTACTGTTTTGGCTAAACGGGACTACCTCTCCCAGCACCCACCACTTGATTCTCGCTCACACACCAATATACCGCTCAGAGGAGCTTACCTGATAATTGTGATTGCCCTCCAGCTCCCACACTAATCAGTCACTCTCCTCTTCCACGGAACCTCAGGTGTTTGTTGTTGCGAAGAAAATTTTTCTTTGTCCGCATCTGGGGGCCGCTGAGTTTTCCTTTTGCGAAGAACTGTTACCATCTAGTGTCCGTGTACTCAGTGCTCTAGATCGGCGAGGGTCAGTGTCAAGATCCCGGCAAACCTTTTCAATATATTTCCATCCTGACAGCTTACAACAAACAGGCACCGACTCTGTGAGAAATTTTGGCACAGAAGGCGATTTATTCAACAAGGTCAGACATGTTTCAGAAGCAGGACCGCCTTGTTCACTGCATAAAAAGTTCTGCGATTTACAATCTTAAATACACAATCACCATTTCCCCTTGGTTGCCCTGGCCACCGGAACATACCATAGACATAGAAGCTGATCAACGACCATGCTTCGTGACAGTGCAAAAAATAAAACAACAAAAAACAAATAATGGTATACAAGAATATTTTGCAATAAATACCACAAAACATTACGGTATGAGTTTAAATAATTCACTCATATGTAAACAAGCAATAGAGTATGTATATTGCCTCTGTTCCCGACATCTAGAAAATAAGTGATCTCATGTGTGGTGCCTAAACGTGCGTGTCATGGACATAGTAACATAAGTGATTCTGTGGTGCCTCCCCCATGTGTTCCAAAGACTAAATTGTTTAAGTTTAGTGGGCCGTGCCAATAGTACGGTACAGTAAATTACTAAATACACTAGACATTAATAACTGTCAGTGAGGATTGCTTGAAGAATGACAAACTAAATGTCATTCCCAGAGCAATTGGGTCTTCTTACTCCCTGAGCATGAATTTAGGCCCTGACTAGTGTCAGAGGTGCTGCCTGAGCTGAAGGGGACACCCAGTGCCTGTATTACTCGTTAGGTAGGAGAATGAAAAAGAAAAAGGAAATAATATGAAACGAAAAAGAGAGAAAAGACATGTATTTTTTCTATATCTATTGATGGTGTTCTATCACGTGGCGAAAGCATTGTATAAACAATGGCGTTTCTTATTCTCTGGTAGTGTGAACAAGGGCATGCGTAATCAGGAAACAGTAATAAGAAATTGATTTGCCTGCAGTTTTGGTGGTTTGTGAATCCTTTGTGGCGGAAGGAGCGCTGATAACGCTGCGAGCAGACGAACGACCTTTGCAGAATATATATATATGTATATATATATATCGCCGCTCCTGTCAACACCAGGACGATGCACTCGCAGGCGGGTGCTTCTCAAAGTGGGGGTGCACCCACTCGTTAAATCTCTGCTTCACACTCCGTAACCAGGGACAATGTCCAAACGGAAAAAAGAGCACTCTCGGGGGCCAGTTTGGGTTTGTTTATTTCAACACCAAACAAACACTCCAAAAACAGACGTGTTTCGGTAGTAAACCTTCATCCATGTTTACCGAAGCGCCGTCATGGTCATGGTTATGAACACAAGGGTAATAGAAAACAAAAAAGGACTTGATCAATTCGACAAGACCCAGACTTTCAATGAGCGCCATCTTAGAGTGTCTAATTCCACCTCTAAAACACTCTCTATATCCAATCACGCCCATGAATGGGCATATCTATATACAAATCATGCATATATACAAAAAGGAACATTTATATCAATGATAACCATCATGCCCTGGATGGGCCTTCGCTCATCTCCTATTGTTTCCCCTGTTACACACAATAACCACGAAAATAACAAGCTGAAAGAGAGAAAAGAGAAAGAAAAAGAGAAAAACAGAGAAAAAGAAAGAGAAGGGAGTAAGGAGAAAGGATCAAGAGGTTAGAGGAGGGCAAGAGACATTCTATATATAAATTCCTTAACAGATCAAGACATATATTACAATATATACAATATACACAGTGGCTTATAGTCAAAGGTATCATCCCCTCGTTGTTATCACAGCAGACCATAAGTTCCCAACAAACTCTAGTAGCTTACTGAGCCAACCCTCTACGAAAATCAATACTTATTCCCCCAAATGTATTGCAAGGGGATGTTTCGTGTGCATATCAATGATGTATCTCGACGAGTCGACGGAGTCTCAGCAATCGATCTCCCCCTCTGGGGTTACTGGGAACATGTTCCAGGCCAAAATAACTCAATTGATCCCTGTTGCGTTGATGGACTTTGTCAAAATGACGCGCAACAGGGTACGCCTCATCACCCTTGGCAATGGCCCTCATGTGTTCCAGTATTCTCATTTTCATGGGGTTGATTGTGCTTCCCACGTAACGCAGCCCACATGGGCAGGTTAAGCAGTAAACACTGTAGGGTGTTGTACAAGTTAGAAAACTTCTGATCTTCCTACGGACACCTGCAATTGGAATTTCATAGCTTAAAACTCTTTTGCTGATCTTACAAGCTTTGCATTTTCCACAAGGGAAAAAGCCCTGCATGGGTCCGAAGGCTGATTTCAATTTAATGGCAAAATGACTCTGTACCAGGCCATTTTTTAAAGATCTCGCCTTTCTAAAAGTGATTAAAGGATGGGATGGCAGATCCGTGTTCAGAGCCTCATCAGTCTGCAATATATGCCAGCTCCTCCTCAGAATCTTTTTTAGGTGCATGGCACTTTTAGAATAAGTTGTTATAAGGCGGAATTTGCCTACATGCTCAGAACCTTGCTGTTCTCTAACTTTGGTTTTAAGGAGATTTGTCCTCTTAAGTTTGTTGGCTCTTTCAAATGCATCACTTAGAATTTCCTCACTGTAGCCCCTGTTTTTGAAACGTTGCATACTGTTTTTGGCAGCAGCCTGAAATTCTCTCTCATCTGAGCAATTTCGTTTAATTCTGAGAAGTTCCCCATAGAGGATGCTTCTAATGAGGTTCGGAGGGTGACTACTGGTGGCTTCTAACACTGAATTGCCTGCCGTGGGCTTTCGATACAGCCGAGTGTTCAGTTCTCCAGCATCTAAATAAATGTTGATATCTAGATAATTCACAGATGTAGTGCTCACTTCACCCGAGAATTCCAGGTTGATTTCATTCTTATTGAGGACATTGATGTATTCCTTGGCTCTCTCAGGAGGTCCGTTCCATATGATCAGTAGATCGTCTATGAAACGATACCATCAGTGATGTCATTTGAGATGTCATCAGTGATGTCATCAGTGATGTCACTGACCATGTCATGAATGCTGTAATATGTGACATCATCAGCAGTGGATTGCGGGTGCGCGAGTTATAGTGAGTCCAACTAACTAAAACGTGGGAATTTCAATGGTTTTGTATGAGTAAAATGTTCAGTTAACTATAACTGGTGTGAAACCTATGGTTTTTTCAGTGAATTTTGAAAGGTTTTTTAAATGCTAATTCCTAACTATAACGAATGTGAAACCTATGGTTTTTTCAGTGAATATCAAAGGTTTTTTAAATGCTAATTCCTAACTATAACAATTGTGAAACCTATGTTTTTTTTTGTGAATTTCAAAGGTTTTTTAAAAACTAGTTCCTAACTATAACGTTTGTGAAACCTATGGTTTTTTCAGTGAATTTCATAGTTTTTTTAAAAGCTAATTCCTTTGTATATCGACTTTGTAACCTACGATTTTTTTTTTATTAGCTGTTTTTTACAACAAATAATTATATATATATATTTTTTTTTTTAATTATTTGTTCAATGTATATATTTTTTTTTACATTTTTGCCTGGTGCGCTGAGGGTGCGTGCCCCGGTAATCTTACCAGTACCATTTTGTCTTGGAGCGCTCAGGGTGCGCGCACCGGTAAGCTCTGCGTTCGTAATAAAAAAAATGTATGAAAAGTAAATAATAATGCAAGACATTTAATACCATACTTATAAAAGCAGTATTTTTGATTTCGAAATGAAAATGATTTTCGCGTAAGCGCCCCCGGAAGCGCTCCGGTGCGCGCAGCGTAAGCGCGTCAAGTCATGTGACCTTAAAATAACTCTTTTCATTGGTTGCAGTTTTTTTTACAAAGAATGAAATCCCCACCCATTTCCTTCACTTCTTCTTTCACTTTTGTGACTGCAAGACCTGTCTTTTTGCTGCTTAATCTTTGTTGGAATATCATGGCTTCCGGAGCATCCAGCAGCAGTGATGACACAGAAGGATTTATAGATGAAGAGGTTCCTCAGCCTAGAGTTAAGGAGCATTTTATCTGGAAATTTTTTGATATACTTGAGGGACATAAGAAAGTAAATGCTCCAAAGGTGGATTGTAAGATCTGCCACACTGTACTTTCCAGAGGAGACCCCACAAGGAAATACAGTTTCGGTAATTCTACCATGATTCGCCACGTGCAGAGAAGGCATCCCCAGAACTATGCCCGGGAGAGTGTCAGGGCTCTGGCACGAGAGGCTCCGAAGGGATGGTGCCTCTACTTCAACCGGAGGACCAACTACATCGGTGAGGGGGAGACCAGAAGAGCTGATCCCTAATATTCATCCTGCTTTTAATGAAGCCGTAATTAAATGCAGAAAATGTGATCAGCTACTTTGTTATGGGGAACAAAGTGTTATGCTCTTGGTTCGAGCATTAGAGAACCACCGCTGCCGTCCCCAGTCCTAATTATTTTATTTTTTTTTGCTCCTGTTGAGCAGTTTCCCATTCCCTGTTTTTGTTTTTGTTAAAAAAAAGGAAAAAAGAAGAAAAAAAAAAGTTCTTTTCAGAACTACCTCCAATTCTCATCAAAGAGCTGTATTCTTAAAAAAATGAAAAAGAGTAACTGAAGTGGAGTGCAGTGAGCGAGGAGAGGAAAATGAGTGAGAAAGCAAAGAAAGGGACGAGAGGGGAAGGGAAGTCAAGTAGGGGGACTGAAAGAAGGTGAGTGTGGGGAAGGAGAGTGAGGAGAAGGAGAGTGAACATGGGGAATGTGGATAAGTGAAGAAAATGTAGTAAAAGAACGGTGGTGTGGAAGGGTAAGAAAAGAGCAGTGATGTTTAGGAAAGAGTGGAGATACGGACTGGATAAAGACAATTGAGTGTGAGACAAGGTGAGTAAGGCAGTGAAGAAACAGAGAAAGTGAAAGAAAAAGTAAAAGTAGAAGACTGAAGGCCTAATTTATGAGGTCATGGTTCACTTTTACGCCACTGGTGCGTCACTGTTTGTGACGCACCAGTGCTATAAAAAATGCACCTTGTTGAGTCATATTTACAAAGTGACACATCTAGGTACATGCTTCACTTTGTAAACCCCTGCGCCACATTATACCTGCGTCAGGTGTAATGTATGCAAAGGGGACGTATTGACGCAAGAAAGGGTCGTAGAAGTGACGCAGTGAAATCTATGAGATTTCACTGCGTCACTTTTAGGACACCGTTGCGTCAAAATCTTGCTCCTGCCTCACAGCAAGCGTATGAGTGACGCAGGCCCTTTCACATGGGGCTGGCCCCATGTGAAAGGATGCATTGCTGGAGTTGCTTCACTTTTGTGACACACTCCAGCAATGCATCACTTTTGCGCTTACAGATACGTCAGAAATACTAACGTATCTGTAACTCCTTGCGACATAATGCGTCATACATTAAATATGACGCATGAGTAGAAGACTGAAGGCCTCATTTATGAGGCCATGCGTCACTTTTACGCCGCCGGGGCATCACTTTTTGTGACGCACCTGTGGGGTAAAAAATGCACCTTTTTGAGTCATATTTACAAAGTGACGCATCTATGTAGATGCGTCACTTTGTAAACCCCTGTGCCACATTATACCTGCACCAGGTGTAATGTATGCAAAGGGGGCGCATTGACGCAAGGAAAGGTCATAGAAGTGACGCAGTGAAATCTATGAGATTTCACTGCGTCATTTTTAGGACACCGTTGCGTCAAAATCTTGCGCCTGCCTCACAGCAAGCGTAAGAGTGACGCAGGCCCTTTCACATGGGGCTGGCCCCATATGAAAGGATGCATTGCTGGAGTTGCGTCACTTTTTTGACACACTCCAGCAATGCATCACTTTTGCGCTTACAGATGCGTCAGAAATACTGATGTATCTGTAACTCCTTGCGACATAATGCATCATACATTAAATATGACGCATGAGTAGAAGAATGAAGGCCTCATTTATGAGGCCATGCGTCACTTTTACGCCGCCGGTGCATCACTTTTTGTGACGCACCAGTGGTGTAAAAAATGCACCTTGTTTAGTCATATTTACAAAGTGACGCATCTAGGTAGATGCGTCGCTTAGTAAACCCCTGCGCCACATTATACCTGCGCCAGGTGTAATGTATGCAAAGGGGGCATATTGACGCAAGAAAGGGTTGTAGAAGTGACACAGTGAAATCTATGAGATTTCACTGCGTCACTTTTAGGACACCGTTGCGTCAAAATCTTGCGCCTGCCTCACAGCAGGCGTAAGACTGACGCATGCCCTTTCACATGGGGCTGGCCCCATGTGAAAGGATGCATTGCTGGAGTTGCGTCACTTTTGTGACACACTCCAGCAATGCATCACTTTTGCGCTTACAGATACGTCAGAAATACTGACGTATCTGTAACTCCTTGCGACATAATGCGTCATACATTAAATATGAGGCCATGCATCACTTTTACGCCACCTGTGTGTCACTTTTTGTGACGCACCAGTGCTGTAAAAAATGCACCTTGTTGAGTCATATTTACAAAGTGATGCATCTAGGTAGATGTGTCACTTTGTAAACCCCTGCGCCACATTATACCTGCACCAGCTGTAATGTATGCAAAGGGGGCGTATTGACATAAGGAAGGGTCGTAGAAGTGACGCAGTGAAATCTATGAGATTTCACTGCGTCACTTTTACGACGCTGTTGCGTCTAAATCTTGCCCTGCCTCACAGCAGGCGTAAGACTGATGCTGGCCCTTTCACATGGGACGGGCCCCATGTGAAAGGATGCATTGCTGGAGTTGCATAATTTTTGTGACACACTCCAGCAATGCATCACTTTCCTCTAAACACTCTACTTTATTTTTTTACTCTATTTTTTTACATTATTTTTCCCCGTGGTGCGCTCAGGGTGCGCGTACCGGAGAGCGCACCCGGGAACGCACCCAGCACTTACCCCGCGAAAAAAAAAATTAAAAAATGTTTTTGCCCTTCAGGGCCCTTCTAGGCCCCCCTCAGAAAACCTAGGGGGTCAGGGGGTGTCTACCCTGCCCCCTTTTAATTATTTCCCCCTTTATTTTTCACCTATTGTGTCTCTGTTCTTCAGAGTCACAAGATGACGGACTATGCAGACCATTTAGAATGTTTACAGACACCCAAGAGCCAATTAGCTTTTGAAATTTACAACCAATTATAATGTTTCTTCGGTTTTGAATTTGTGTATGATGAAGTTTCATTGGTTTTCTACATAAATATACATGAAAACTGAGAGGGAAACACAGCCATTTTGTGATAGTACTCTTTGAGGTACATTTGTGAGGAATTTTAGGTGTTCTATTTCTGTGGTGAAATGTACACAGTACTAACTCTTCTACTGCTTTCTAAAAGGTGAGTTGTTAATTTGTAAGGTAAATTTAATACTTGATAAAGCTAGTTTTATATTATCTATTACTAAAAACGATAAATTAAAGTGATTTTTTTCTGCAATTTACAGCAAGAAATTTGAAAAGAATATGGATCTCAATGAGGACACTGTTAATATTAATTTTGAAATTTCTGCGACTTTTGTTGAGGCGAGTTTTATTGAGGTCTTAAATGATCCTGTTGATAACACTATCCATGAAGAAGACCTTTTTTTGAGAGGAGATGGAATGGAGGATTTCAATGATGAGACTTTGGATGCTAAATTAATCGAATGTTTGGACTATATTGAGTTCCAGGAGTCATGTATGGAGACTTCTGATGAGGAGATTCCTGATCAGTTAATGTTAGATGTTCTTCTAAATTATGAAAATTCTGAACAACAAATTTATATTTAGAAATTATAAATTATTTGAGACATTTTTTATTATTCTACTTGTAATTTATGAGATAGTAGTGAAATGATTGTGGTATAAAGTGAGACTTATAGTATAGAGTGCAACATTTCTGTGTTACATAGTAAGTTTACTCACAGTTACTTCCCTTCTCCCACTATATTTTCTCCAATGTGCATTTCACATCTCTTCTTCATCTCATGCCTTCTTTCTCTCACTGTCTCTCTCTAATGTACACTATCGCCGCCATTTTCTGTATTTTCAGAAGACAGTGAAATGTAATGCTCCAAAGGTGGAGTGCAATATCTGCCATACTGTACTTTCCAGAGGAGACCTCAGAAGGAAGTACAATTTTGGTAATACAACTATGATTCGGCACGTGCAGAGGAGGCACCCCCAGAACTATGCCCGGGAGAGTGTCAGGGCTCTGGCACGAGAGGCTCCAAGAGATGGTGCCTCTACTTCAACTGGAGGAACAACTGCATCGGTGAGGGGGCGACCAGAGCAGCTGATCCCAAATATTCAGCCTGTTTTTAATGAGGCCTCCATCAAATGCAAAGATTGTGATGCCCTACTTTGTTACGGGGAACAAAGTATTATGATCATTGTTCGATCATTAGAGAACCACCGCTGCCGTCCCCAGTCCTAATTTTAGTGAGAGAGGAAAAGAAAATGAGTGAGGGAGCAAAAAAAGGGACGAGAGGGGAAGGGAAGTGTAGTAGGGGGATTGAAAGAAGGTGAGTGTGTGAGTATAACTAAGTTATAGGGAGTGAGCGTGACAGAAGAGGAGTGAGAGACTAAGAGGACGGAGAGAAGGGGGTAACACAGAGAGAGTGAGAACAGGGGAGTGAGTACGTTAGAGGACAGAGGGATTGACAGAAGCAGTTACTGAACTGCAGAAAGAGGAGCAAGGGAAGGGAAAACAGTGAAGGAGCGAATGATGAAAAGACAGAAGAAGGAAAGTAAAGGAAAAGATCTGAAACAAGGTGAGTGTAGGAGTATGGCTGAGTTATAGGGAGTGAGCATGATAGAAAAGGAGTGAGAGAATAAGAGGACAGAGAGAATGATGCTAACAGAGAGAGAATGAGGTAAGTGGAGTGTACAATAAAGAGTACAGAAGGAGTAAGAGAAGGAGTAAGTATAGTGGAATAAGAAAGTAAGGGAAGAAAAAAGAGTGAAGGAGGTAAGGAAGGAAAGATTGAGGAAGCAAACTAAAAACGAAGGTCTGAAAGAAGGTGAGTGTGGGAGTATGGCTGAGTTATAGGCAGTGAGCGTGACAGAAGAGAATTGAGAGACTAAGGGGATGGAGAGAATAAAGCTAACAGAAAGAGATTGAGGGAAGGGGAGTGTAGAAGTAAGAGGACAGAGGGACTAAGAGAAGGAGTTAATGAAGTGGAGGAAGGAGAGTAAAGGAAGGGAAAAAAATAAAACAAAGAAGTAAGATAAGACAGAGGAAAGAAAGTAAAAGAGAAGGCCTGAAAGAAGGTGAGTGTAAGAGAAGAGTGTGAAAAACGAGTAAATGTGGGGATTCAGAATAAGTGAGGCAAGCGCAATAAGGGAACAGAGGTGTGGGAATATCAAAGAAGAGAAATGAGGTTATGGAAAACAGTATAGAGAAAATAAATATTGTACATCAAACTTACCTTATAAGTAATGTCAACTTAGTTTTATATTTTCATTTAAATTTATACCTGTGAAAGACAAAACAAAATAAGTTACAATATTTATAATATATATTTTACAATACAAGAGACAAAGTAGGAGATTAACAAGGGCGAGGGAGGCTGAGTGAAGGGCAGGGAGGTTGATGAAAAAGGGAAAATATAGAGTAGATAAAAGCAATTGAGCTTGAGACTAAGGAAATGAAGGAGTGAGAATATAGAGGTAGTGAAGGAAAGAGTGACAGAAAGGAACTGAGTAAGAGAGTAAAGAAAGGTAAGTAAGGGAGTGTGGGTGAGTTTTAGGGAGTAAGCATGATGGAAGAGGAGTGAGACAGTGAGAGGATCCAGAGACTGAAGCTAAGAGACAGGGTGTGAGGGAAAGGGAGTGAGGATGTGAGAGGACAGAGGAAGTGAGAGAAGGAGTGAGTGAAGTGTAATAAGGTGAGTGAGAGAAGGGGAATTATTGAGGGACCAAAGAAAGGAAACAAGGGGAAGGGGAGTGAAGTAGAGTGACGGACAGCTGGAAAGTGGTGGATGGGAGAGAGGGAAAGGGCCGTGAAGGAGTGGTTAATGAGAATAAGTGAGGAAAATAGAATAAGGGAAGGGAGGTGAGGGAGAGTGAAAAAAGGCCAGTGAGGGTGAGTTAAGAGGAGTGATAGAGGGTGGAAATAGGTAAGTGAGCATAAGAGAATGAGAGAATAATATATATCTAATAATAGAAAATAAAAAATAATTTCAACAACATGTTAAATGGTTTATTTTTGCTGTTCTCAGAATATATTGAATTTCACTTAAAACAGTGACTTCAATAGTACTCATCATATAACAGCGGACAAAAAAAACACAATCAAAATGATTGTGTTTAAAAAACCCATTGAATAATTTCTTAAATAATGTAAAATTTTAAAAACCATATCTAAACTCACTTTTGATCCATCCACTTTTCCACGAGGCCAAATAGTATATGGAAAGTCCTTTTCTATGGAAATTAGTCCAGAGTATTCTTAATGTCTCATTTACCCGACTTTCTGAAAGAAAAGCTTCAACATATTTTACATTATGAAACAAGAGTTTTACTTCCACCTCTAGCTTACTTTTTATAAATAATTTCTATAATACTCACAGCACACACTATATGATAAACATATACTATCTCTATGAGAACTACATGTTTTTTATTACCTTCATCACTCTCATTCAGAAAGTAATTTTGAAGAGCAAACTAAGTTATATTAACTGCTGCAATCTTCATAGGCCAATTACCTTCCCTAAAATTTTGGTTGTAAGAACACTAGGTAAGAATTTAGTAAGTCAGAAGGCAAGCGTTGTTTGAAAGTCAATTGAGTATCATTACAGAGCTTCCAACCTTTTTGACATTTTAAATAAAATGTGTAATGTCCTGATGTTGTTGACGGACCATCATGGTAAATAATTGCTGCAGTTGTAAAGGTTCTTCCTGAAATTGATAATTGAGAAGCCACAAAATGTTTAATTTAGTTCCATCAAGTCTACATCGTTGGAACATTAAAATAACATACTGTCCATATCTTATTAAAAATAAAGTTGATAGCATTTCAGATTTACATTGACTACAGACCATGTTTTGATTTGCTGCTCTGACTAGATTATTAAAAGACACTGATTTGCAGTCTGGTAAAGTCAAATATATAAGTCTTTCAGTGTTTACTGTAGTACTACTTGAAAAGGAGCAATTGTCACAGTCATGTTGCCATTTATAAGAAAGGCCAAAAAGATTTTCTACATCTACTCCTTCATCTTGCAAAACAACAAGCATATACATTAGAAATTCCTGACAATCTTGCTGAATATTCTGTGAAAATTGATTTAGACCAGAACATATGTCTAAAACCTTTCGAATTTCAGAAACACTTTGTATTTTTGTTCTATCACTGCTACATTTCTCTAATACAGAATTTAATAAACAACAAAGTGTTTGATCACGATTTTCAGCAATCTTTTCTTTTACAGTTTGGAAAAAACAACATTAACCACTACATTAGCATAGCAGTTGACACCAGAACTATTTTCAAACTGAAATCCAACAACATCTTTAACTGAATCCATTTCCTTTCTGCTTACAATTACTGTTTCATCTACTTTTTTTCTTTTTGCTACAACTTCACTACAATTTTTCTCATTTCTTCTTTTTCGGTCTACCACACGCTTTTCAAACAGAGGATATTGAGGTAAATTTGGAGCATACTCTCTTCTTAACCTATTATATTCTTTTACACAATTTAGATCTGCATTAATCTTTGTCTCATCAAAATCAATCAAGTACAATCCAGATAAAGTTCTGATTCGAGATAAAGCAACATATGCCATGCCCTCCTTGAACACAGAATTTCCAATATTCACCAAAGCACTATCAACACTTAAACCTTGAGATTTATGAATAGTTACTGCATATGCCAAAGAAACAGGAAACTGTTTTCTGCGGACATATAAATCTTTCACTAGCAAAAAGCGAGCAGAACAACGACTGATTTGTTGTACTTCTTCAATACCATCAAATTAAACTTTTATAATTTAAATTCCATCTCTATTTCGTTATTTCACAAAATCCACAACATGACGCATTGCTCCATTTACTAAACCTCTTTCCACATGTAAATTACGCCGTAAAATTATACGACAATTTAAAAATGCATACAGAGTCTTTTCCATACCAGCAGTTTTAGATATTGTCTTCTCTAAAGAATCCAATTTTGTTTTCAACTTTTCTGACAAAATAATATGGGCTCCTTCATGTTCTATTTTATCAATAGCTTCCAGTTTCACAATCTCTTGATTTTCCAACTTTAACATTTTGGTGTTGAAGATTGAACATTCTTGCAGAGTTGGCATCAAGCATATGACAGATTTATTTTCAGGAATTTTCTTAAAAATATTCTCTGGGACAATTTTTTCCTTTGGAAATAAATTTGAAATTAATCGTCCATGTAAACCTTCTTTGCCATGCTCAGTTAGTTTTCCAATTCTTACATCTTGTAGAATATTTGTATAATCTTCATCCTTTGCCTGTCGCATATTTTGAAGTAGTTCTGCATATTTGAAATTTAGCCATATGTTAACATTTCCAATGCTTCCTAAGCACTTCCTGGTATCTTCATGCGTAAGCATTTTAAACACTGGCTGTCCTTTCACTGGAGTTAGTTGCAGTAAATCTCCAAAAACAATGATGTGTGTGCCTCCAAATAACACATCATAGTCTGTTTTAAGAATTTCTTGCATTCTTAAATGCACAAAAGCAAGCATTACATTTGATACCATGCTTACTTCATCAATGATAAGAATTTTCATTTTCTTTAGGACTCTTGAAACTTCACAACAAGCTTCTCCAGATAGCTTGTGGTATTGTAATTTGTTATCATGCTCCACTGGCAGCATCAATAAGCGATGTAAAGTAATCCCTTTAATGTTGTGCTGCCAACCCAGTTGGAGCAGTAACAACACAAGAGAGTGATGACTCCGTTGTTTTCTGCAAATATGTTGCAATCGCTTTAATCAGGAAACTTTTCCCAGTTCCTGCTTCTCCACTCACATACGGTCGGATAGGTACAAATGATGTACATGAGCACTCTTTTTTCTCATGAGATAAACCATGCTCAATTTGTTCTGTGACTTGGTCATATATTTGTCTCTGCTCAACGTTTAGGTCTTTTTCCAAATCTTCTAAGTCAACTCCATCCTCCTGAGCTTGTTCCATGGCTCTTTCAACTTCATCCATGGCAGTGGCAGCTTCATTTTGTATAACTGGTCCTCCTAGTGGATTCTGACTCAATGAAGCAGAACTCTGACTGTCTTGAGAACTGTCTCTAGCAATCTCTGCTGCAGTTGTAGCTTCTTGCTGTATTTCCTCGTTCAACATTTGCAGATAATTAGAAAACAGGACATTCAATCGTATCCTTGGTTGCATTGAACGAATCTTCATAAATAAGAAAATCTCCAAGTAGTTCCTCTTCTCTACGCCAAGGCTTAAAGAGTTGTAAAAGAGCTAAGTAATAAAATTCCCTTTTGTCTGGAGAATCACAACTCAATTTTCGATGATTAATCAAATGGACTTTTCTTTGTTTTACTAAACAGCCTTCACATCCAATTACATCCTGTTTTTTTCGAAATTCCAGGTATTTCATTGTTCTTTCTTAAAAAAAAAATGTCTTGGCATTTCAATAACTTCCTGAGAAAATTTTTAGTTTGCTTACCAGGAGCATTTTTCTTTTTCTCTGAAGATTTTATTTTGGTTGGTTGTTGATTTTCTTTACCCTTAGTCCTTAATTTTCTTTTATGAATTGTTTCTCTTCTTTATTTACAAGGCATCTTTTAGTTTGTTTGTATAGATGATTATAATCTGTAGTAAAGAAAAAAATAACATATGATAGACCACTACAAACATATTACACATCAATTACAATAAGTAAACAATATAAACCCTAGTATACAACAAAAGGCTCATTTACATTACATGTGCTTTCTTTTCTGTCAAAAACGATCAACTAATTACATTTTATGTCTTGTTTATATATAGGTGGTCTGTTTTTGGCCTGTACATACTTTGAAATAATATGAGCAGAGACACACATACTGCTTGCAGAGAAAGAGATGGTAGATTACATGTAATATGGTGGACATGTGCCTAACATCACACCAAATCTATTGCATTTTCAATGCTTGTTTACTTTGGCTCCATCAAGAAGGCATTCAGATGTGTCACACATTTGCCATAAAATCTAAATGTTAGCACTCGAGTTGCTCATTATATCAAGCTTCAGTCACAGTGTGATCTTAGGCACATTAATAGGATTTTAAATATAATGTGCCATGTGTGTCTCTGCCAACAGTATGTGTGACTCTGCCTAAGATTACAATGATGGGTGAATCAAGCTTCACTTACAGTGTGATCTTAGGCAGATTAGTAGGATTTTAGATATAATGTACCATGTCTGTCTCTGCCAACAGTATGTATCACACCAAGGGCGAGATCTATTGCATTTCCAATGCTTGTTTACTTTGGTTCCATCAAGAAGGCATTCAGATATGTCACACATTTGCCAAAAATTCTGAATGTTAGCATTCTAGTTGGTCATTATATCAAGCTTCAATCACAGTGTGATCTTAGGCAGATTAATAGGATTTTAGAAATATGTGTGACACATCTGAATGCCTTCTTGATGGAACCAAAGTAAACAAGTGACACCGAGGGCGAGATCTATTGCATTTTCAAGGCTTGTTTACTTTAGTTGCATCAGGAAAGCATTCAGATGTGTCACACATTTGCCATAAATTCTGAATGTTAGCACTCTAGTTGCTCATTATATCAAGCTGCACTCACAGTGTGATCTTAGGTAGATTAATAAGATTTTAGATATAATGTACCATGTCTGTCCCTGCCGACAGTATGTGTGACTCTCTCTAAGATCACAGTGATGGGTGAATCAAGCTTCAGTCATAGTGTGATCTTAGGCACATGATCAGAATGTTAGATATAATGTACCATGTGTGTCTCTGCCAACAGTATGTGTGACTCTGCCTAAGATTACAATGATGGGTGAATCAAGCTTCACTTACAGTGTGATCTTAGGTGGATTAATAGGATTTTAGATATAATGTACCATGTCTGTCTCTGCCAACAGTATGTGTGACACCGAGGGCGAGATCTATTGCATTTTTTATCTTTTTTTAAATTTTTTAATTTATTAATTTGCCATTAAAAGAAACCTTTAAACATATCTCTGGAACAGCATTTCAAGCTGCGTGCGCTATCTTTGACATAGCTGTGTGTTTATAAGGTAGACTTCTTTATAAATTGCGCAAGAGTCTTGTAAATATGCTCCTCTTTATCTTATATTCCATCTCAATTGATACCATTACTGAAATATGTTATGCATCTCCCTCACCATTTCATATGGTTTTCTATCTGCTATTCCTATCCCTCTCCATACATTCACTGCTTCCACCCATGCTAAAGGTTGCACAAGGCGCTTCAAAAAAGGAGCATATTTACAAGTCCAATAAAACCATTACACAATTTCTAAACCAGCATTGAATCCAAGCATAAAAAACAATTTATAAAGAAGTCTACCTTATAAACACACAGCTATGTCAAAGATTGCGCAAGCAGATTGTAAATATGCTTCTCTTTTTTTGTATATTCTATCTCAATTTATGCCATTAAAAGAAACCTTTAAACATCTCTCACGGCATTTCATATTCTTGTCTGGGTGCCAATTGTATTATTCTGCATGCATTTTCTGCTTGCACCCATGTGAAACTTTGCGCGAGAGTCTTGTAAATATGCCCCTCTTTATCTTATATTCCATTTCAATTGATACCATTACTGAAATACTTTATGCATCTCCCACACCATTTCATATGGTTTTCTATCTGCTATTCCTATCCCTCTCAATACATTCACTGCTTCCACCCATACTAAAGGTTGCACAAGGCGCTTCAAAAAAAGGAGCATATTTACAAGTCCAATAAAACCATTACACAATTTCTAAACCAGCATTGAATCCAAGCATAAAAAACAATTTATAAAGAAGTCTACCTTATAAACACACAGCTATGTCAAAGATTGCGCACGCAGCTTGTAAATATGCTTCTCTTTTTTTGTATATTCTATCTCAATTTATGCCATTAAAAGAAACCTTTAAACATCTCTCACGGCATTTCATATTCTTCTCTGAGTGCCAATTTTATTATTCTGCATGCATTTTCTGCTTGCACCCATGTGAAACATTGCGCAAGAGTCTTGTAAATATGCCCCTCTTTATCTTATATTCCATCTCAATTGATACCATTACTGAAATAATTTATGCATCTCCCACACCATTTCATGTGGTTTTCTATCTGCTATTCCTATCACTCTCCACACATTCACTGCTTCAACCCATACTAAAGGTTGCACAAGGCGCTTCAAAAAAAGGAGCATATTTACAAGTCCAATGAAACCATTACACAATTTCTAAACCAGCATTGAATCCAAGCATAAAAAACAATTTATAAAGAAGTCTACCTTTTAAACACACAGCTATGTCAAAGATTGCGCACGCAGCTTGTAAATATGATTGTCTTTTTTTGTATATTCGATCTCAATTTATGCCATTAAAAGAAACCTTTAAACATCTCTCACGGCATTTCATATTCTTGTCTGGGTGACAATTTTATTATTCGGCATGCATTTTCTGCTTGCACCCATGTGAAACTTTGCGCAAAAGTCTTGTAAATATGCCCCTCTTTATCTTATATTCCATCTCAATTGATACCATTACTGAAATAGTTTATGCATCTCGCACACCATTTCATATGGTTTTCTATCTGCTATTCCTATCCCTCTCCATACATTCACTGCGTCCACCCATGCTAAAGGTTGCAGAAGGCGCTTCAAAAAAAGAGCATATTTACAAGTCCAATGAAACCATAGCACAATTTCTAAACCAGCATTGAATCCAAGCATAAAAAACAATTTATAAAGAAGACTACCTTTTAAACACACAGCTATGTTAAAGATTGCGCACGCAGCTTGTAAATATGCTTGTCTTTTTTTGTATATTCTATCTCAATTTATGCCATTAAAAGAAACCTTTAAACATCTCTCACGACATTTCATATTCTTGTCTGGGTGCCAATTTTATTATTCTGCATGCATTTTCTGCTTGCACCCATGTGAAACTTTGCGCAAAAGTCTTGTAAATATGCCCCTCTTTATCTTATATTCCATCTCAATTGATACCATTACTGAAATACTTAATGCGTCTCCCACACCATTTCATGTGGTTTTCTATCTGCTATTTTTATCCCTCTCCATACATTCACTGCTTCCACCCATGCTAAAGGTTGCAGAAGGCGCTTCAAAAAAAGAGCATATTTACAAGTCCAATGAAAACATAACACAATTTCTAAACCAGCATTGAATCCAAGCATAAAACACAATTTATAAAGAAGTCTACCTTATAAACACACAGCTAACATTATGGAAAAAGGTAAAAATATAATTCCTTAATTCACACAGACACTCACTATGATACTTGTCAAAAATCTTTAAGCTCTTTATCTTTTTTAAAACAATCATTACTCACCTTTAAAAATGCTTTGGAAGCTGTAAAACAGTGTCAGTCACAGTCAACAGATATTCTTAAGCAGAATCTCTGAACAATGCTACCTTCACTGGAGCCTTTCAATAATGGCACAGATTCTTTCTCATTTCAGACCCATATTCTTGTACATAGCCAATAAAAATTGTTCCCACACAAATTCAAAACCAAACTGCACATTTTAATTGGTTGTGCATTTCAAGCCTTTGAAACTCAGATAACATTCAACCATCCCCCCAGTGCTCATTTACCCTGTAACCATGGTAACTCCTTCTTAAACCAGCACACAGTTCACAAGTTCATCATACTATGTTGCAAAACAATCCTTCAAGGCTGTTTGACCTCTCAATCTACTAGCTAATAAATGCAATGTTTCTTTAAATGACTTTTTCTCAACCATTAAAATGACTTCTTACAAAAAAAAAGCATGCACCCTAATTTTCAGTGGAGATTTTTAACAAAGCTCCAATCATGTATGGTTATTCAACTGCACTGATTCACAACCACTTTTTTTCATAATCAAACTGCCATTTCATTTCCACAACTCATCTGACTTGAAGCCGATCAACCTTCACAATGACAAAAGTCTGGTTTGTGGGTCATAGCTATGTCCACTGGAGTCAAAAATACGCAGCTAACAGAGGTATTTACAATCTTGATTTACCAAATATGGACATTGTATGGATTGGACAGAGAGGATTGATGAGTCACCAATTGATACCATTGGTAAAATCCTTTATGCATTTACCACACCCTGACGTTATAATTGTGCACTGTGGTGGAAATGACTTAGGCACTTTGACTGGTGTAGGTCTGGAAATGCTTTTAAAGGACATCTTTGGGCAATTGATGTCACTTTTTCCAAAAACTGCCTTGGTATTTTCTAATATATGCCAAAGGCAAAAATGGAACTGGTCCAACCAATTTTGTCCACAGATTGAGAAAGCGAGGAAACATGTGAATAAATCTGTTTCTGCTTATCTCAGAGGCTATGGTATGGGTTCCATTTACCACAACAACTTGCGTTACAACATGCAAGACATCTATAGGAGAGATGGTGTGCATTTTACAGATGAGGGGAATAGAGTTTTCCTCTTGAATATAAGACTCTGCATTGGTACCTACTTGTAGGTACAAAAAACACCCACTTAACACAACAGCTCTTTCAGAGCTAACTTACCTCTAAACACTCTACATTATTTTTTTCCTCTATTTTTTTACACTATTTTTCCCCGTGGTGCGCTCAGGATGCGCGTACGGGAGAGCGCACCCAACGCTTACCCCGTGAAAATTTAAAAAAAAAAAAAAGTTTTTTTGCCCTTCAGGGTCCTTCTAGGCCCCCTCAGAAAACCTATGGGGTCAGGGGATGTCTACCCGGCCCCCTTTTAATTATTTCACCCTTTATTTTTCACCTCTTGTGTCTCGATTCTACCGAGACACAAGATGGCAGACTCTCCGGACTGTTTAGAATGTTGACAGACACCCAACAGCCAGTCAGCTTTCCGCTCGCGCACTCCCATAGCGTGCCGGGTGCGCTCCCCGGTACGTGCACCTGTGAGCGCTCAGAGAGCGCTTATAGATATATATGTGTTTTTGAAGTTAATTTTCAAAAAAACCACTGGAGCAATTTTCAGCAAACATAGCAAAGGCACATCTGCGTACCAGTCCCTACAATTTTGCCAAGTTTGGCGTAATTCCGTTCAGCGGTTCGGGCTGTAGACTCGTCAGACCGTCCTATGGAAATTAACATGGGGAAAACACGTTTTGGGACCCCCCTTTTTTCTCAGCCCCCACTCCACGAATCCCCCCGAACCTTCCAGGGAAGGAGGGGAATGGAGCAGGCCAAAATGTTGGAAAATTACACGCAAATTCCTCAAGCGGCGCCAGAGTTATTCCCAATAGAATGTTGCGGATTTCCTATGGTAGCCAATCCTAACTATAACTACCTACTGGCGACCGCCAGTAGGTAATATATATATATATATATATATATATATATATATATATATATATATATATATATATATATATATATATATATATCCATCCACTATGGTTCCATTTGCCGTTTCTGCAGCGCTCAACACGGGTGCGGCGCCCTGCAGCTGAACCACGCTGCTCTCAATTCTCACACGATTCCTCCAGCAGGGGAAACAATTGGGTCGCACTCCACAGGTCGTTTTGCAATTTTTCTTTTTATTTTCTCTACAGGTTCAAAGGCAACTGCTAACGATCTACGCGTTTCGGTATTACTCAATACCTTGCTCACGATCAACCGACCACTTGGCTCTCCCCTGTTTGATATAGTTAATTACATCTTACATCATTTCCTGTTGGGGATAGCCAGTGCCTCTATGCTTTCTGGGACATGTAGTTTTTTAGTTTTTCTATTACATTTTTCATTAAAAGTTATTTACATTTTGCTCAATGTTATGCTTTTTTACTGCCTTTACTATATCTGTATGTGTGCTCATCACATTTCATGGTAATTGCGTCCCTCTAGTGGGATTACATTGCTTTCTAGTATACGTTATCAATTTCATTGGTTAATCATTTCAACCTCATGTATACCCTCCAGTGGGTTTTGAATCGTATACCATCCCATAGGTCACCATTAATCATTAACAGTAAACAATTTACTTATTTTTTGCACACTATGTCCATTGCCATTTCTTTTTTTTCCCCCCATCACAGGGTTGTTTGGCAGTTTTGCATAAAGACTGGCACTGTTTCTTTCTCAGAGCGAAGTCGTTACAAATGCGTGTAAAGTTCCTCCGACTGGTTTAGCCCATAAGGGGTTAGGGTCCTTAGGTTGAGGATGTGACGTGACTCCTTTTGTCTCAATAGTCTTTCTCTGTCCCCTCCTCGATCGTTTTTGGGGACACTTTCGATGCCAAAGAATTTTAATTGAGTCCAATCACTTTGGTGGTTTAGTTCCATGTGCTTCGCTACCGCGTTTGCTCTGTCTTGATGTATGGTAGCTCGGACGTGCTCAAGGATTCTTTTTTTCAATTCACACACCGTACTACCCACATATCTCATGGGGCACGGACATTCCACAACATACACCACATGTGTGGTTTTGCAAGTGATTAGTTCTCTAATCTCCCATGTTTTTTGATTCGCCATTTGCACTTTCTTGATGGGTTTGGCTATTTGACATGCCTTGCATGAGTGGCATTTGACAAAGCCGGTTGATTTTAACCATAGGTCTTTTTTCATTATTGTTGGTTTCCTGAAGTGGCTATGTATAAGGTGATCCTTTAAGTTCTTTGCCCTTCTGTACGTAATTGTCGGGTGTTGTCCCACAATGTTCTTAACTGTATCATCCAGTTGTAGAATTTTCCAATTACGTTTCAAGATGGTTGCAATTTTCTTACTTTCATTTGAATAGTCCATTATCATTCGCACTGGTTCTGATTCATTCGTGGGTTCCTTTTGTTTTCTTACTAGGCATTCTTCTCTGGTTTTCTCATTTGTTCTTTCCCAGCATTTTTTGATTACGCCATTATTGTATTTCCGTCGTTTGAATCTGTTTGTGGTTGTCGCACTGTGTTTCAGCCATTCATCATTCTCACTACAGATTCGACGAATTCTTAGAAATTCCCCATAGGGGATGCTGCTGATGAGGGACTCCTGATGGAAACTTGTAGCCTCCAAGGTGGCGTTTGTGGCCGTGCATTTGCGATGTAGGGTAGTCTGTCTTTGGTTATTTCTTATGTAGATCTCTGTGTCTAGAAATACGATTCGGTCATTGCTTATTTCATAGCTGAATTTCAAGTTTGGTATGCTGTTGTTCATGACTTCAAAGTATTCTAGAAATTCCTCTTTGCTCCCATCCCAAATGATTAATAAGTCATCAATATACCTAGTCCAACTGATGACTTTGTTTAGTGAGTCCTCATTACTGTTCTTCCACTCCACTTCTTTTTCCCACCATCCCATCGCTAAACAGGCGTAGCTGGGACTAAAGGAAAATCCCATTGCTGTCCCACTGTTTTGACCATAGACTTCCTCGCCAAAGAGAAAGACATTTTTTGTTAGACATATGGTGATCATTTCCAGTAACATCTGATTATGGTTTCCAAATTCGATATTTCTTTCTTTCAAAAAAGAATCGCAAAATATACTTAACTTATATCATTTATGCTCAAATGTTGAATTCATATTCATTAAACTAATACATGGCTTACTTTGCTCATATTAACTAGCAGATTTATGAAAATTGTTTAATTAATGCCTCCAGTGGCAAAAGAACCTTATCAGCCCTAATTCAATAAATTTTCCATTTACATTATTGCCATGTTCCTCAGTTTCTTACTCATACAGATCAAATATGTGATTTCATTTATATTCTCTCTCATCTTTTCATCTCATTCCATAAACCTGTTGTGCACCAAAATTTAATTTGACTGAAATATGTCAAAACATAGATGAAGATGCTAAGATCTGGATATGATCGATAATGTTCTGCCAGTTTCACTTAAGTTCATTCCAGTTCCCAAGGCTTATTTACAAAGGTATGTACATTTCCTCACTCTGGTTCAAACCATACGGACTCATGGTTCGTAATTTGAGGATATATCTTGATTCTTTTTTCCTCAACATCAGTTCTCGATTTCCTCCTCTCAGTGATTTATTTGCTGTATCAATGCCATAGATCTTAAGGTGTTTCCAATCACTGTTATGATGGGACTCCATGTGCTTGGCAACTGCATTACTTCTGTCTTTATGTATAGTTGCCCTTACGTGTTCCAAAATCCTCTTTTTTAGTTCATTCTTTGTGCTGCCCACATATTTTAATTTGCACGGGCAATCAATTACATAAACAACAAATGGTGTTGTACAGGTGATGAGCTCATCAATTTTCCAAATTTTTTCATTATCCAACATAATTTCCTTGGTTGGTTTACATATTTGACAGATCTTGCAGTTGAAGCATTTCTTAAAACCTTTTCCTTTCAACCATGCTGTTTTCTCTTCTTTAACGAAATGACTCTTAGTTAGGCGATCTCTGAGATTTGGTGCTCTGCGGAATGTCATTTGTGGTGTTTCACCTACAGTGGGACCAATAGTAGTGTCCATTTTTAGAATTTTTCAATTTTTCTTTAGAATGTTTCTGATTTGTTTGGACTCATTTGAAAAGGTTGTTATGAATCTTATCACATCTTTTTCACTCTCTTCTTTTTGGATCGGTTGCAATAAACTGTTTCTGTCTTTTCGGCTTGCTCTTTCCCAACCTTTCTTTATGTGACTTTTCGAATAGCCTCTTTTTTCAAATCTTTGACTCATGGATGTACTTTGTTTGTCCCATTCTCCTTCTTCCGAGCATATCCTCCTTAATCTTAAGAATTCTCTGTACGGAATATTCTCAAACAAACACTGCTGGTGAAAACTGCTAGTGTGCAGTGTCGCATTGGTTGCGGTTTTTTTCCTGTGCAGGGTTGTATGTACCTCATTGTCTTTTATATATATTTCAGTGTCCAAGAAAATTATTTTATTGTCACTCAGTTCATAGGTGAATTTGAAATTAGCAGGTGATGAGTTGAGGACTTGAAAATAGTCTTTGAAATCATTTTCTGAACCACCCCAGACAATTAGGAGGTCATCAATAAAGCGTACCCATAGTATCACTTTATTCAGCATGATGTCATTCTCAGCTTGCCATGCCCATTTCTGATCCCACCACCCCATGTTGAGACACGCAAAGCTTGGGCTAAAAGAAAAACCCATAGCAGTGCCTTTCGTTTGGGCATAGATTTCTTCTCCAAAATAAAAAATGTTTTGGTTCAGGCACAGTCTCATCATTTCTTCCAGCATGGTGTTGTGTTTCGAATACTGTATGTTTCTGTCCTGGAGGAAGAACTTACACGCTGTGATACCCACCTCATGATCTATATTCGTATATAAGGATACGACATCCATTGATATTAATTTATACGAATATATATATGAGGTAGAGTCAAGTCAAGTCAAGTCAGAGAATTTATATAGCGCACTACATACCCAGAGGGTCTCAAGGCGCTTAGGGAGGGGAGGAGGATTACTTGTCAAATATCCACGTTTTAAGTTGCTTTCTAAATGCTAGGTGGTTCTGGGTAAGGCGAAGGTAGGTGGGGAGTGAGTTCCATGTTTTAGCTGCCAGGTATGAGAAGGATCTGCCTCCCATGGTGGTCTTGTTGATGCGGGGTACAGTGGCGAGGGCTTGGCTGGAAGAACGTAGTTGGCGGGAGGGGGTGTAGAAGGACAGTCGTGAGTTGAGGCATTCTGGTCCGATGTCGTAGAGTGATTTGTGTGCGTGGGTTAACAGTCGGAAAGTGATCCTCTTATTGACGGGTAGCCAGTGGAGGTCTTTCAGGTGGCCAGAGATGTGTTCGTTACGCGGGATGTCTAATATGATCCTGGCTGAGGCGTTTTGGATTCGTTGGAGTTTCTTCTGGAGTTTAGCGGTAGTACCTGCGTAGAGGGTGTTTCCGTAGTCCAGTCGGCTCGTGACCAGAGCATGGGTGACTGTTTTTCTGGTTTCGGTGGGGATCCAGCGAAATGTTTTTTTGAGCATGCGAAGAATGTTGAAGCAGGATGAGGATACGGCGTTGACTTGTCTGTTCATTGAGAGAGAAGAGTCCAGGATAACGCCTAGGTTCCGTGCGTGGTCTGTCGGGGTGGGTGCTTTTCCAAGGGCTTCCGGCCACCAAGAGTCGTCCCATGCAGAGGGGGATGTACCTAAGATGAGGACTTCTGTTTTATCTGAGTTCAGTTTCAGACGGCTTTGTTTCATCCATTCGGCAACTTCTTTCATTCCTTCGTGTAGGTTTGTTTTGGCGGTGCTGGGGTCATTGGTGAGAGAAAGGATCAGTTGAGTGTCATCCGCGTAGGAGATGATGTTGAGGTTGTGTTGGCGAGCGATGGCCGCGAGGGGGCTCATGTATACGTTGAAGAGGGTGGGACTGAGTGAGGATCCTTGTGGTACGCCACAGATGACTTCAGTGGCTTCGGACTTGAATGGTGGAAGGCGGACTCTCTGGGTTCTTCCGGTGAGGAACGAGGTGATCCATTCGAGTGGTTTTCCTTGTGTTCCGATGTTTCTGAGGCGTTGTAAAAGGGTGCTGTGGCAGACTGTGTCGAAGGCTGCAGAGAGGTCGAGGAGGATGAGGGCGACTGTGTCTCCATTGTCCAGTAGGGTTCGAATGTCGTCTGTTGCTGCGATGAGGGCGGTCTCAGTGCTGTGTTTTGCTCGGAAGCCAGATTGTGAGGAGTCGAGGGATTTGTTGGCTTCGAGGAAAGCGGCGAGTTGGTTGTTGACAGCTTTCTCGATGACTTTGGCTGGGAAAGGAAGGAGCGATATGGGGCGGTAGTTTTTGAGTTCGGTGGGGTCTGCTGTGGGTTTTTTCAGAAGGGCGGTGAGTTCAGCGTGTTTCCAGCTTTCCGGGAAGGTGGCGGAGTTGAAGGAGCAGTTGATGACGTCTCGGAGGTGCGGTGCTATGACGGAGTCTGCTTTGTTGAAGATGTGGTGCGGACATGGGTCTGTGGGGGATCCTGAGTGGATAGAGTTCATCAGGCGGATGGTGTCCTCAGTGGAGATTGGGTTCCAGTCGTTAAGAGTGTTCGAGGGGGGGGAATGTTCAGCATGAGGTTGGGTGGGTTGGTCTCCGGGTTGGTTGTCGAAGCTGTTGTGGATGTCCGCAATTTTGTTGTGGAAGAATAGAGCTAGGGAGTCGCAGAGGGCTTGAGACGGGGTGATGTCGTTGGAGTTGGCCGAGGGGTTGGTGAATTCCTTGACGATGTTGAAAAGTTCCTTGCTGTTGTGGGCGTTGTTGTCTAGTCGATCCTTGAATGCTGTTTTCTTGGCCTTTCGGATTAGTTGGTGGTGTGTGCGGGTGGCGTTTTTGAAGGCGTCCTTGGTGCTAGTGGTTGGGTCTTTTTTCCAGGCCTTTTCAAGGGAGCGGCAGAGTTTCTTGGACTTCTTAAGATCATCGTTGAACCATGAGGCCTTCTTGCTGCCAGGTTTGCGTTGACGTTTTTTCAGTGGTGCTAGGATGTCGGCGGTGTTGGATAACCATAGGGTGAAGTTGGCGGCGGCTTGGTCTGGGTTAGAAGAGTGGGCTGGGGTGTTTAGAAGGAGTGATGAGGAGATCTGGTCGATGGTGATTTTGTTCCAGTTTCTTTGCAGAGTTGGTTGGAGGTGGTTGGTGGGTTTCGGCTTGTTGTAGGTGAAGTGAACGCAGCTGTGGTCAGTCCAGAGGAGATCCGTGGTGTGGCTGAAGGAGACATGATTGCTGGAGGTGAAGATGGGGTCGAGTGTGTGACCTGCTATGTGGGTGGGGGAAGTGACCAGTTGTTTAAGTCCGAGGTTGGCGAGGTTGTCCAAGAGGGTGGTGGTGTTGCGGTCGTTGTTATTTTCAAGGTGAAAGTTGAGGTCTCCCAGAAGGATGTAATCTTTGGAGGGGAGCGCGTGTGGAGTGATGAAGTCCGTGATGTCTTCACTGAACTTTGCGCGGGGTCCTGGTGGTCTGTAAAGGAGGGTGCCTCTGAGTGTGGTCTTGGGGTCGATGTGGATCTGGAAGTGAAGGTGTTCAGAGTTGGCGAGGTTGACGTCAGAGCTGGTTGAGATGTGGATTGATTTTTTATGGACGATAGCGATTCCTCCTCCTGTGTGGCTGGTACGGTCCTTGTGTGTGATCTTATAGTCTTCAGGGATGGCAATGGTGATGTCTGGGGCGGAGGAAGCGTTCATCCATGTTTCTGTAAGGAAGGCGATGTCTGGAGAGATGGTGTCTAGTAGATTCCAGAGGTCAATGGCATGCCTATGGACCGAGCGGGTGTTGAGCAGGATGCATTGTAGGTGGTTGGGGTCGGGGATCTGTGGTGTGGTTGTAGCGGAGATGTTGTTGGTGCCAATGAATTTGCAGGAGTAGCAAGAGAAAGGACCATGGGTGTGTCCAGGAGCGGCTTGGACGCAGTTGGGGGTGCGGCCGGGGTTAAGGGCTAGGAGGGTGGCGGCATCGTAGGTGATGCGGGAGGGCTGGGCAGCGCGAGGGGCAGGGGGTCTGGTGCTGGGCGCGGTCCAGGCGCGGACGGGCGTAGACGGGCTTACCTTTGGCGCACCTTCGGCGTGGCCGTAGCGCGTGGACGCTGCGCGTGGGGGCATTGGCCATAAATGGATGGTGGAGGGGGTGGAGCGTGGGAGGGGCGGCTGGGAGGCGGGATCTGGGAGGAGCCACGGGCTGCCGAGGGTAAACACAGCTACAAAGTAGATAAACACTGAAAATGCACTCTACAATTGTCTCTTTTCTGATAAATCAGCAGTAGTGCGCAGATGGACCTCAATATAGTATCAGCAGGCAAGTACTAGCGAGCGCCGAGTACAATACAGAGAAAGACAATTAAATAAATAAATTAGATCTGCACAAAAACGATACCGAGCGCTGAGTGCGCTTAAGCAGCAGGCAGGCAGGCAGGTAGGCAGGAGCGAATGCAGCCAGCAGTGAATGTAGCGTCTGGGGGAGGCAGAGGGCGAGGGGAGCAACCGGACAGGACAGTGTCCACTCGGTCACAAATGGTGGGAGGCCGTGACGCGTTAGCTGTGCTTATGGGTGGGAGGGGCGGCTGGGAGGCGGGATCTGGGAGGAGCCACGGGCTGCCGAGGGTAAACACAGCTACAAAGTAGATAAACACTGAAAATGCACTCTACAATCGTCTCTTTTCTGATAAATCAGCAGTAGTGCGCAGATGGACCTCAATATAGTATCAGCAGGCAAGTACTAGCGAGCGCCGAGTACAATACAGAGAAAGACAATTAAATAAATAAATTAGATCTGCACAAAAACGATACCGAGCGCTGAGTGCGCTTAAGCAGCAGGCAGGCAGGCAGGTAGGCAGGAGCGAATGCAGCCAGCAGTGAATGTAGCGTCTGGGGGAGGCAGAGGGCGAGGGGAGCAACCGGACAGGACAGTGTCCACAGGTAGACACACAGAGAGACAGAAACACAGAGAAATGTAATCTGATGTATGTTCACTTTATGCATACTGAACAATGTAAAGGTGCTTGAAACATTTATGAAAGTTTTCAAAACAAAAATGTATTCTTATATAATGACAAATACAACAATTGTTATGTGTTTGCCTTGCTACTTAAAGACTGTTTTATATGGTTCAATATAAAGCACATTTTATTTCAAGGAGTGACAATATGTAGATCAGTAATTCAGTATTCCAAGTTGATTTGAGAATTCAAATATATTTGGCATCCAAAAAAAGGTAAATCCATTGACATGTGTTACATTAACTGTGTGATTAACATCACATCGAAATCTTTTTTTTATGCATGAATTAATTAACAGCTTTTTACATTTATTTGACTTAGAGATTTTCTACAGTATAAGAACATGTCACAATGTGTACATTATTTTTTAAATAAGTCTCTTGCTAAAAATAGCTATGGATTTGAAAGGGAGACAGGGCACATAACACCAATTTAAAGAAGTTATAAAAATGCTCTGAATACATTTATCTTGTTTTAACTTTCTCAGGTTTGGACCATCACATTTTTACTTTATGTTATGGCAAATGTAATTAGGTGTCTGTTGTCTTACATTGTTAGTAAGCAATTATGCATTATTTCTGTACTGGGTCCCAAAGATTCTACACAAATTAAGGGTGAAACTGTATAAAACATAGGCACAGCCTGCACTGCCGAAAGCGGTGGGAGGATCTCCGATGCTGGACCAAAATAACAGCAGAAGTCCGTCACAGTAGGTCCTCCCGGGAAAGGAAGCGGGTGATGCATTCTTTGGCCCCTTGAAGCTACATATACTGGCAGCAGCCTTCCTACAGCTGGATGGGGAGCGGGTGATAGTGTTTACTGGAAGTGTAAGGATAAAAATTGGGGAATTGAAGGTATAAAAGACAAGTTTGCCAGTGCATAGAAGACTACATGCATAGTCTGCTGGGGTTTTCTCATGAACTACTGAACGAATATACTCCATTTAACAAAAAGCACAATCTGTGAACGAAACTGTATCTCTCTGCCAAATTTGGTGTAATTACATTAGCGTATGCGTACGGTACGATTATCTAAAATAAATAATGCTAAAGGAATTATATAGAATTCAATTTTGATATATTGGAACAAAACATAATTAATAAAAAAAACATTTTTCAATTTTATTTGGTTATTATTTTACATTAAGAATATGAAATATAATTTAAAAAATAAAATAAATATAAATATATATATAAATCCACAGTTTGCTCGGAAGCACCACGCGCACTCAGGAGTATGGATGGTCAAGTTTTATTCACAGAAAACCGTTACGCGTTTCGACACTAAAAGTGCCTTGATCACACGGTAACCAACACGGCATTTCTGGCTTGTTAAATAAAGTAAAAAAGTGTGTAACTACATCGAAAGTGAAAAGGTACACAGGTTAAGGTTACACAGCAATGTAAGTAATTGTTTCGGCTATTTTGAAGTGGTATATCATAGGATTGAAAACATATCAAGTAAGTATGAATTCAGAAAATTTTGTCCACATTACATTCTCATATTGACAGAGTTATAATCCATTCTTGTCTGAGATTTCACTATTTGTATGGACATGCCCAAATGATCCCACAATTTATTCTTGTTGTTAAACGGCACCTGCCAATAGACCATAACTCCATGTACTAATGATCTAATAACACTGTTGTCAACAGGGATACTTTTGCCAGGTCATATTATGGTTATCAATTAAAGTAAAATAAAATAAACATAAATAAAGGAGTTAGGCCCTTCTATGGTCTCCATATCAAAACTCAATTTCGCGGTCTAGTGCTGTATCAATTGTATACACTTTCCAACTATTGGGGTACATACTCTCCACTAAATATACTCCTGTATTCGGTCTAGTGCCTTTGAAACCACACTAACATATTTCTAGGAAAAGTTCTGAAACAACTAATCGTAGTTAACCCTACAATTTATACATTGAACTTGTCAATCTCAACATTAGTGTACCTATTTATACAAGCAATTGGACCCCAAAAGAAATTATTACAAACTAATGGTCCAAGATAAATGTCCAACTTAACAGTGCAAAGGTGAGTTTCTTATCTCATTAAGGTGAAGTGACTTCTCCATTCGCCGAAGTGAAAGGGGAGGGAAGATGTGCAGTGCATTTACAAAGGTAGTGTCTCCCTTCCTTTCCTCCTAAAAGAAACATATAGACAAATAAAATGTTACATTAAAATAGAATAAGAGTAATCAAAAATTACTATATCTATACAGATCTATACAGTTAAATTCAGCAAATCGCCAGCAAATATTGTACTGTTCTTATGACCCATTATTTTACAATTACAATATTAAACATCAAGGCTATTCCTCATATAGATGAGTTGCCAATTCCTCATCTAGATTGTGGCCTCCGGGAAATATACTTTCTAGATCCATGATCCACTTAGATTCCCTCTTGCGTAGTGCCAGAATCCTATTACCACCTCGTCTACCTATGTTTACCTGTTCTACTGCAAAATACCTAAGTAGAGAGGTGTCAGATTGATGACATTCTTGAAAATGTCTGGCAACTGGATAGTGGACATCTACATTTGTTATTGCTCTTAAATGTTCTTGGATGCGTTTCTTAGCCATGCAAGTAGTGCTGCCCACATACCTCAATTTACATGGGCACTCTAACACATAGATGACAAAGTTTGTATTGCATGTAAGGAATTGTTTAATTTTCCGCTTTTCTATATGCCCCGGAACATCTATTTCTTTTACCACAAAACTAGATTTACAAGCCCGGCAGTGCCCACAGGGATAAAATCCTTTTAGACCCTGTACATGCTGTTTTTTGTTGTCTGAAATATCACCCTTTACCAGGATATCTCTGAGGTTTCTCCCTCTCCTATAGGTGATTTGAGGTCTTTCAGATAAATTGGGACCTATTATATTTTCTACCTGTAGAATATTCCAGTTATCCACCAAAATTTTACGGACTTTTTTGGATCTCTGGTGAAAGGTAGTGATGACTCTGGTCGTTGGTATCTCACCTTCAGTATTAGTTCTGGGTTTGAGAGTATCCGTTCTTTCCACTTCTGCCACTTTTTTGGTGGCTTTAGTGAGTACCCATTCAGGATACCCTCTCTCTCGAAACCTTGACAGCATGAGTTCTTGTTCTGCAGCAAACCCTTCCTTATCGCTACAGTTTCTTTTGGCTCTAAGGATCTCTCCGTAAGGGATGCTCCATTTTAGGGGGTCAGGATGGGCACTGAGAGCGTGCAGTAGACTATTCCCAGCCGTCTCTTTTCTATGTAATTTAGAGACGAGTTTGCCATTGATTACTTTAATCTCTGTGTCAAGAAATTCAGCGTGATCTTTACTTATCGTGTGGGTCAGATGTATATTGTACATATTGCTGTTAAGTTTTTCGATGAAACTACAAGCTTCCTCTTTTGTACCCCTCCACACAACAAAGAGATCGTCAATGTATCTCAACCAAGTTTGTACTTTTGCAAAATCCTCTGCCAAACAGTCTTCATTTTTTTTTCTTTTTTTTTTAGCTCCTCCTCCCATTTGCCCAAGAAAAGATTAGAAAAACTTGGCGCAAAGGCAGAACTCATAGCCGCGCCACGGGTTTGTTTGTATATTGCCCCATCAAACATGAAAATGTTATTTTTTAAACACAATTTCATCATTTGTATGAGCATGCTAGTGTGGTCCCGAAAGCCTATATGCCGGCGGGAGCAAGACGGAGATATACAGGACTTTAAAATACAAAATATAAAATCAACGAATGATTTGACAATAATTCGCCCGTATTTCTTGCAATCACCAAACTGGGAAATATTTAAAGCGGCATCAGGAACCGCCAACGCAAAGGTGGGGGAGTATGGAGAAAGCGAATCTGTAAACGAAGATTCTGATTTAAAGTACCGCTAAATTCATAAAGAAAACAACGCACGTTTAACAGTACAAAAAACAGACTACAGTTAACGAATACCAGCAATTCAAAGTCCATACATCATCATGGACGAAGAAGGCGAAAGGAGACGGGAAGCAGCGTCCCTATTTGCCAGAGCTCCAGGTAAAGGAGGACAAAACGTGCCAACCCAGGGACAATCGGCAAGTGATCCATTGAATGACCAATTACGAAAATTTGAAAAGCTCAAAAAGCAGGAGAGTGCAAAATGGTGGGAGGCAACTTCGCTTCAGGACTATGTAGATAAGGAAATGGTGCCGAGAGGTTTGAGAATTAATATCACCCCATCCCATGAATCACTGAACACGCAAATGCTGGTAGATTGGTCAAAGAACTCAGCTAATAGTTCTAAAAATATGCTATGCATTTTAATTAAATACGCCTGGGAGGATCGGGAGGAAATTCTTAAGCAAATCAAGGAATTGGAAGATGAATTCTCCAAAAGCTCTGAAGAAGAGACAATAAAGAAATTTAAAGACGATCTGAAGGGCAGATTAAAGAAACATGAGGAAGACATCAAATACCGCAAACAAAGAAAATTACATCGTGACTGCGGAGACTACGAGAGCGGGCGTATTCTTACATATAGTCCAAAGTATGACTATTTATACAACCAACAAGGTTCATCAAACAAAATACAAAAGCAAAACAACCCAGAGCATGAACAAATAGTAGTCAATGTAATGAGTGATTCTGACACTGACGCATCAAGACAAACTACAAGTACAGTCTCTGAAGTAGAAATAACTACTAAAAAACCGGCGAGTTTTTTAGAGGAGTTTCGAGTTCTAAGGACACGCCGCAAAAAGGAGGCTGAAATGCTACAACCACCAGTGCACAAACGAAATCCAACACGAGGACGTCCAAGGGGAAGAGCAAGAGGCGGGGGAGATCGCGACAGAGAAGACTCAAGCTCAAGCAGAGGGGAAGAAAAAAACAACAGAAAACCGATGGGAACCAAGCGAGGTGGTTACAAGAAAAGAAAGTAAATATGGATGAACAAACGGTAAATAGAACAATAATCAAACTTTCATCCAGAACATTAACTTTGAAAGAAAAGCAAACTCTCTTCTTGGGACTGACTTTCTGTCCGACTGAACTTTTTAACTATGCGGACACCAGGGTAGACATTTTTAAATTTATCAGGAAGCTGAAACTGTCTAAATGGCATTTTTTGGCAAAAAAGAAACAAGGATTGGATCCCGAAGGGACTGAAGGCGTCCCTGAACTTACAGTGGGGGATGTAGATATGTTAGAAACGGTCTACTCCCTAGGAGGCCTTCCACCTGATAATGAACAAGATCAACAGATTGTAGGAGTTAGAGAGACAAGGACCAATAGGGCTGCTAGCACATCTTTTAAACCTAAATCTGTGTTCCATCCCACCTTACCCTACGACTCGATAGACACTTTCCATGAAGTGGTGACTAGAGAATTAACGAAACTTAAACATACTCGTCCCAAATTCAGGAAGGGAGATATCAACCTCACTAAAGAACAAATGGATTTCATTTTTTCTCTAGCTGAGGATAAAAATGTTATTCTTAGACCCTCGGACAAAGGAGGGAATATTGTCCTGTGGGGTAGAGATATGTATATAGAAGAAGCTCTATATCAACTAGAGGGTGGAAATTTCTACTGTAAAAGCAACATGAATGAATACAACACGAGTATCATGGAAACATGGGAACAGCTCAATGAATGGCACACTGAGAGGTTACTTTCATGGCATGAATTCCGTTTCCTCAAAAGAGAGTACCCAAAACTTCCTATTTTCTACCTTCTACCGAAGGTGCACAAAAACTAGAACGAACCTCCGGGCAGACCCATAATTTCATCTATTGGAAGTATCAATGAGAATGTATCGAAATACATTGATCACTTCCTTAGAGAATTTGTATGCCAATTACCCTCCTACACAAAAGATACCACCGATTTCTTAAATAAAATAGAAAACATCCAATTGACAGAGGGCTCTCTGCTTATTACTATGGACGTGAGTGCACTATATACTATCATTGACCACGTCCAAAGAATGGAAGCTGGTTACCACTTCCTTAAGGAAAGGCATATAGGCTTTCGGGACCACACTAGCATGCTCATACAAATGATGAAATTGTGTTTAAAAAATAAAATTTTCATGTTTGATGGGGCAATATACAAACAAACCCGTGGCGCGGCTATGGGTTCTGCCTTTGCGCCAAGTTTTGCTAATCTTTTCTTGGGCAAATGGGAGGAGGAGCTAACAAAAAAAAAAGAAAATGAAGACTGTTTGGAAGAGGATTTTGCAAAAGTACAAACTTGGTTGAGATACATTGACGATCTCTTTGTCAAGTGGAGGGGTATAAAAGAGGAAGCTTGTAGTTTCATCGAAAAATTTAACAGCAATATGTACAATATACATCTGACCCACACGATAAGTAAAGATCACGCTGAATTTCTTGACACAGAGATTGAGGTAATCAATGGCAAACTCGTCTCTAAATTACATAGAAAAGAGACGGCTGGGAATAGTCTACTGCACGCTCTCAGTGCCCATCCTGACCCCCTAAAATGGAGCATCCCTTACGGAGAGCTCCTTAGAGCCAAAAGAAACTGTAGCGATAAGGAAGAGTTTGCTGCAGAACAAGAACTAATGCTGTCAAGGTTTCGAGAGAGAGGGTATCCTGAATGGGTACTCACTAAAGCCACCAAAAAAGTGGCAGAAGTGGAAAGAACGGATACTCTCAAACCCAGAACTAATACCGAAGGTGAGATACCAACGACCAGAGTCATCACTACCTTTCACCAGAGATCCAACAAAGTCCGTAAAATTTTGGTGGATAACTGGAATATTCTACAGGTAGATAATATAATAGGTCCCAATTTATCTGAAAGACCTCAAATCACCTATAGGAGAGGGAGAAACCTCAGAGATATCCTGGTAAAGGGTGATATTTCTGACAACAAAAAACAGCATGTACAGGGTCTAAAAGGATTTTATCCTTGTGGGCACTGCCGGGCTTGTAAATCTAGTTTCATGGTAAAAGAAATAGATGTTCCGGGGCATATAGAAAAGCGGAAAATTAAACAATTCCTTACATGCAATACAAACTTTGTCATCTATGTGTTAGAGTGCCCATGTACATTGAGGTATGTTGGCAGCACTACTTGCATGGCTAAGAAACGCATCCAAGAACATTTAAGAGCAATAACAAATGTAGATGTCCACTACCCAGTTGCCAGACATTTTCAAGAATTTCATCAATCTGACACCTCTCTACTTAGGTATTTTGCAGTAGAACAGGTAAACATAGGTAGACGAGGTGGTAATAGGATTCTGGCACTACGCAAGAGGGAATCTAAGTGGATCATGGAACTAGAAAGTATATTTCCCGGAGGCCACAATCTAGATGAGGAATTGGCAACTCATCTATATGAGGAATAGCCTTGATGTTTAATATTGTAATTGTAAAATAATGTGTCATAAGAACAGTACAATATTTGCTGGCGATTTGCTGAATTTAACTGTATAGATCTGTATAGATATAGTAATTTTTGATTACTCTTATTCTATTTTAATGTAACAGTTATGGTCTATTGGCAGGTGCCGTTTAACAACAAGAAAAAATTGTGGGATCATTTGGGCATGTCCATACAAATAGTGAAATCTCAGACAAGAATGGATTATAACTCTGTCAATATGAGAATGTAATGTGGACAAAATTTTCTGAATTCATACTTACTTGATATGTCTTCAATCCTATGATATACCACTTCAAAATGGCCGAAACAATTACTTACATTGCTGTGTAACCTTAACCTGTGTACCTTTTCACTTTCGATGTAGTTACACACTTTTTTACTTTATTTAACAAGCCAGAAATGCCGTGTTGGTTACCGTGTGATCAAGGCAATTTTAGTGTCAAAACGCGTAATGGTTTTCTTTTAAATTTTTTATTTGCAACGCGTAACGGTTTTCTGTGAATAAAACTTGAGCATCCATACTCCTGAGTGCGCGTGGTGCTTCCGAGCAAACTGTGGATTTATTCAACTATTCGGCATTTGGGTTCGCTGAAAGAACGCGCCACCTGACAACGGGAGCATGATCCCGGAAGGACCCTTCTTGGAAATGTATAAATATATATATATATACAAAATTTAAGAAATTAGTATAAAAAGAAAGAAATATAATATTTAATACATTTAATAATTATCATTTACAAAACCTTTGAAATTCACTGAAAAAACCATAGGTTTCACAAACGTTATAGTTAGGAATTAGCATTTAAAAAACCTTGCAAATTCACTGAAAAAAACATAGGTTTCAGGGACGTTATAGTTAGGAATTAGCATTTAAAAAACCTTGCAAATTTAATGAAAAAAACATAGGTTTCACACATGTTATAGTTAGCTGGACATTTCACTGATACAAAACCATTGAAATTCCCCCGTTATAGTTAGTTCAGCTAACTATAACTCGCGCCCCCGCAATGCACTGCTGATGACGTCACATATTACATCACACACTCACACACATACTCACACATGCAAATAAACTATCAAACATCCATTTACTTGCATATACAGCTATACACACACCACTACACTTACTTCTACAGAAACGTACACATGCTTACTCTCTTAAACAGTCACTTATAGAAACACATACTTATTTATACAGGAACTCTTCCAATCTCTAACTCTCACATATACTCACTTACATACATCAATACTCACATTTACTAGTTTAAAACATATGTAGTTAGTCATAAAGGCACTATTGAGACAGTCATTCACTCACTAACACACCCATACACACACTCATTCACCCATACAGTCCTGCACACATGCTGTCTTCAAAACACATACAAACAGTGAGTCACTCATTCATGCATCTATACGCTAAGTAATATCCCCACCGAACTATATAGACACATCATACTGATACTCACAAAATAAATTATTAACCCATAAACACACTCATGTAGCTACTCACCAACCCATGCAGCCACTTATATACAAAGTGAGACACTGTTACATATATTTAAATATTTAAATATTACTTGTTAATACATGTATTCTCTATGATACACTTAATAAGTCAGTTATACAATCAATTTTACAAAAAACATGCATTTACACACTTATTTACCCATTTATTCTTCCATCGACCTTTAGACATACATATATAAAAAATATTTATTTTTCAAAAAGACACACATTCACTGGATGATGTCATCAGTGATGTCATCAGTGATGTCATTTGAGATGTCATCAGTGATGTCATGAGTGATGTCACTGACCATGTCATGAGTGATGTAATATGTGACGTCATCAGCAGTGCATTGCGGGCGCGTGAGTTATAGTTAGCTGAACTAACTATAACGGGCGAATTTCAATGGTTTTTTATCAGTGAAATGTCCAGCTAACTATAACATGTGTGAAACCTATGTGTTTTTTCAATGAATTTGCAAGGTTTTTGAAATGCTAATTCCTAACTATAACGTCCCTGAAACCTATGGTTTTTTTAGTGAATATATATATATATACAACAAACAGGCACCGACTCCGTGAGAAATGTTGGCACAGAAGGCGATTTATTCCAACAAGGTCAGGCGCGTTTCGGCGACAGGACCGCCTTGTTCACTGCATAAAAAGTTCTGCGATTTACAATCTTAAATACACAATCACCATTTCCCCTTGGTAGCTCTGGCAACCGGAACATACAATAGACATAGAAGCTTTGTGACAATGCTTCGTGACAGTGCAAAAAATAAAACAACAAAAAACAAATAATGGTATACAAGAATATTTTGCAAGAAATACCACAAAACAATATGGTATGAGTTTAAATAATTCACTCATATGTAAACAAGCAATAGAGCATGTATATTGCCTCTGTTCCCGACATCTAGAAAATAAGTGATCTCGTGTGTGGTGCCTAAACGTGCGTGTGTGTGGTACCTAAATGTGTGTCATGGACATAGAAGTGACATAAGTGATTCTGTGGTGCCTCCCCCATGTGTTCCAAAAATTATATTGTTTAAGTTTAGTGGCCCGTGCCCATAGTACGGTATATTAAATTGCTAAATACACTAGACATTAATAACTGTCAGTGAGGATTGCTTGGAGAATGACGAACTAAATGTAATTCCTGGACCAATTGGGTCTTCTTACTCCCTGCACATGAATGTAGGCCCTGACTAGTGTCAGAGGGTGCGGCTTGAGCTGAAGGGTAAACCCAGTGCCTGTATTACTCGTTAGGTAGGAGAATGCCAACGGGAGAGAGAAACTTATGTGCCTATATTCCAGAATTAACTAATATTAAAGGAGGAAGGGAAGGCAAGGGAGGTTTTCACGGCAGAGACAGTCCTGCCCCAGTGGGCCTGCGGTTCAAGCGTGATGTCCATGTGATGAAGAAACTAATATTAGTCAAATAAAAGGGGCTTGGTGTGTGTCGGGATGAGAAAAGAGAAAAGAATATGTTGTACTAAAAAAATATATGAAGAGAGAACTTTACGCTAGGAGGAATGGATAACAGAGAAGTTTTGAGCGGGCGTAACTGAAAAGTTACAGGACATTCAGTGCGTTATCGGCATTCATCCCTTGCGGGATTTTGGATGTGAGGATAATAATGTATCTCGATTCCAATCTCCGTAATGCCAGTTGCCTGTTTACTCCCCTCTGATTTTTAGGAAGATTGTCAATGACAAAGTAGGAGAGGTCCTGGACATTCCCTGCGTGACACGAATTAATGTGACGTGCCACTGGGTATGTTTGGTCATCATTCGCAATAGCCCTTAGATGCTGCAAGATGTGAACGTGATACAGGTGGATAGTACTGCCTACATAGATTTTGGTGCACGTGCATTGCAAAATATACACAGCAAAATCTGTTTTGCAATTATAAATGCCACGTATGATGTAAGGTGTCTGTCTGAAGGGCATAATTACAGATTTCATGTTGCTTCCGTGTCTACAGGCTTTACACCTACTACACCTTGTTAAACCTTTGGGTGAATGTAACCAGTTTGGGGTTTTCACTATAGCTGGTGCATTACGCATCAACTCTAGATTTTGTCCTTCTGAAACTGATTGATGGTACTTTAGGGCATGAGGGGCACAATATTGGATCACTACGGACGGTGTTCCAATGTCTGTAGAGTATTTTCCTAACTGTTGTGTGGTAGGCATTAAACCCTGTGATGAGTCTTGGTATACCTGCTACATTACTCTTTTTCTGTTTTTTGTTGTTAAACAGTAATTCTTCTCTTGTAACTTGCTCACTTCTGGTTTTGGCTTTGGCTAGAGTTTCTGCTTTGTACCCTCTCCTCTGTAGTCTGCTGAAAAGCTCATTAGTAGATTTTAGTAAGCCTTCCTCAGTGCTACAGTTTCGGCTCATTCTAAGGCATTCAGCATAAGGGATACCTTCCTTGACGCTGTTGTGGTGGAAACTATTCGCGTGCAGTATTGCATTCCCTGCTGTGGTCTTTCTGTATATTCTGGACAGCAAACAGTTATTTTCTATATACATTTCTATGTCTAGAAATGTAATACAGGTCTTGCTGGTGTGGCTGGTAAAAGACAAATTCAAATTATTGTTATTGAGTTCTTTGGCAAACTCTTCTGCACTTTCTATTGTTCCATGCCATAAAATAAATATGTCATCTATATAACGTACGTAAAGGTCCACATTTATAGTCATAGCTGTCTTTTGTGAAGTCATGAGTACTTGCTCCTTCCACCAGCCCATATGCAAATTAGCATAGCTGGGGCGAATCAAGTACCCATGGCTGTGCCCTGTAACTGTTTATAATACAATTCATCAAAGATAAAAACATTGTTCTCGAGGCACTACTCAGCCATTTGTAGTAACATTGGAGAGTGTCCATGTAGGTAAATTGGTCTCTTATTCAAGTAATGTTTTAGGGCATTAAGTCCATCCCTGTGCCTAATGCTGGTGTATAACGAATTGACGTCAAGGGTCATTAACACACATTCGATTTAACATCATATATCTTAGTCCAAAAGTCGCCTGTGTCCTTAATGTGTAATGGGAGTTCACAAACTAATGGTTGTAAGAAATAGTCGATAAAGTGGGATGTGCTTTCAAATAGGCCTCCAATAGCTGTGATGATTGGCCTCCCTGGCGGATTCGTGGTGTTCTTATGGATTTTTGGCATTAAGTACAGTTGGGGGGTCAATGGGTAATCGGTTTTCAGATATTCTAATCAGATTTTGTAATCAGACTGGTGCTTCTCCATTCGTAGAGTGCTTTGTGATATTTCTCCTTTATGCCCATGATGCATGTTGGGGCTATGTGGCTGTAACACTCTCTGTCGCTAAGTTGTTTCATTGCCTCCGCATTGTAGGCCAGAGGCCAGAGGACCACATTGCCCCCCTTGTCTGACCATCTTGGCACTCTTTGATTTTACTCATTACATTGTTATACACTTACCTGTTGGCGTTGTGTGTCTTGGTAAATTCTGTGTTGCTTTTGAGGGCAAGGTTTTTCAGATCTTTGATCACATTGTCGGTGAAAATGTCCAGACCACATTTGGGCAGTATCGGAGTAAAAAGGTTTAAAGGGTGCGCGGATATTGCCCTGTGTGTCTTGCCCTATGCCAGTTATCTCATCCCCAAATGTGTCTTGATCTTCATATTCTATTTGTAATAAATCCTGTAGCAGAATCTCATCTGCCACTATCAATGCATCATTTGTATCTACACTTGCAGACTGAATCGTGTCTGTGTTGGTTTTGTTGAAAAAGTGTTTTCTCAGTTTCAATTTCCTAATGAATTGGAAAAAATCTATTCATGCTTGAGAGTATTCAAAGTTAGTTTTTTCACAGAAAGACAGGCCCAAGGCGAGTGTTTTACGTTCATTTTCTGTTAATTCCATGTTTGTAATATTAACTACTGTGTTTTCAATGTCTTTGTTTTCATTTATCTGCGCTTGTTTCTCCTGTATGGTTGTCTGTTGTTTTTTTGTTGTTGTTGTATATTGCTTGCCCCAGCATCTGTCTTTTCTCCTTCTTCTGTTTGTTGCGCCTTGTTTAGGCCTTTTTGTTGTTCTTGGAGCGGCGGCCGCGGGCGTAGGCTAATAAGCCTTTCCAAGCGTAAAAAAAAGAATTCTTGGACCACTGTTGGCGGCTTGCGTCTCTGCGCTTTATTGCAAGCTAGTTCTGTTTCTGATTAAATTTCTGAACTCAGTTCTGAAGCACTAGGGTCTGCAGATTTTGTTTGCATTTCAGCAGTTGCTGACAGTTGTTGTCTCTGTATGTTTTCGAATTCTTTTGAAAACGTGTAGATTCTGCCTTGTATATAATCATTCCTGTCTTGTTGAAATTTAGTGGCCTTTCTTTCTTTGATTGAATCCTTGTGCTTTACTACTCTAGTTGTCATTTCCCCCAATTTCTTTTTGATTTTCTCTTGATTTTCGCATTTTTCTAGGTCTTTCAGTAGCGATTCTATTTTTATTACCATTGTTTTGCAGTCGCTGTCGGCGTATTTGATAAGGATCTGAAGCATTCTTTCCGATGATTCGGCGCTGTTATCTGCCCAGTCCTTAAGCATTTCAGGGTTGGGATTTTCATATGTGGGCACTACAAGGATCCGGAGGCCTTTGAAAATTCTGCCTACGTCCATGTATCTCTGTAACGACTTGCATTCCTACCATTTTGCTATCTCATTTTTGCAGAGTTTCTCTAGGTCGTGGAGCATTTTAACGATGTTATTTGTTATCGCTGGTTCTGCATCTCTGTTGGCAGTTTGCGCTGGCTCTGTATCATTGTCCACATCATTGAAAATATCAAGAGCTGCCTCTTAGCACTCTCTTATCCATTCCTCGGCCATTGTTGGAATGTACTGTTACCTTCTGTGTCACTCACTGCCAGATTTTTGGCTAAACGGGACTACCTCTCCCAGCACACACCACTTGATTCTCGCTCACACACCAATATACCGCTCAGAGGAGCTTACCTGATAATGTGATTGCCCTCCAGCTCCCACACTAATCAGTCACTCTCCTCTTCCACAGAACCTCAGGTGTTTGTTGTTGCAAAGAAAATTTTTCTTTGTCCGCATCTGGGGGGCGCTGAGTTTTCCTTTTGCGAGGAACTGTTACTCAGTTACTGTTACTGTACTCAGTGCTCCAGATCGGCGAGGGTCAGTATCAAGATCCCGGCGAACCTTTTCAATATATTTCCATCCTGACAGCTTACAACAAACAGGCACCAACTCTGTGAGAAATTTGGCACAGAAGGCGATTTATTCAACAAGGTCAGACATGTTTCAGAAGCAGGACCGCCTTGTTCACTGAATAAAAAATTCTGCGAATTACAATCTTAAATACACAATCACCATTTCCCCTTGGTTGCCCTGGCCACCGGAACATACCATAGACATAGAAGCTGATCAACGACCATGCTTCGTGACAGTGCAAAAAATAAAACAACAAAAACCAAATAATGGTATACAAGAATATTTTGCAATAAATACCACAAAACATTACGGTATGAGTTTAAATAATTCACTCATATGTAAACAAGCAATAGAGCATGTATATTGCCTCTGTTCCCGACATCTAGAAAATAAGTGATCTCGTGTGTGGTGCCTAAACGTGCGTGTCATGGACATAGTAACATAAGTGATTCTGTGGTACCTCCCCCATGTGTTCCAAAGACAAAATTGTTTAAGTTTAGTGGGCCGTGTCCATAGTACGGTACAGTAAATTACTAAAAACACTAGACATTAATAACTGTCAGTGAGGATTGCTTGAAGAATGACAAACTAAATGTCATTCCCAGAGCAATTGGGTCTTCTTACTCTCTGCGCATGAATTTAGGCCCTGACTAGTGTCAGAGGGTGCCGCCTGAGCTGAAGAGGACACCCAGTGCCTGTATTACTCGTTAGGTAGGAGAATGAAAAAGAAAAAGGAAATAATATGAAACGAAAAAGAGAGAAAAGACATATATTTTTTCTATATCTATTGATGGTGTTCTATCACGTGGTGAAAGCATTGTATAAACAAGCATTTACAATGCAACGGTCTCGCCTTTGCAAAAGTTAGAGCTAATGGCATTGTAAATGACAACATTTTTATTTATGTGTTGGTTTTGAAAATAGATAAATAAATGGCATTGTCATTTATAATGCCAATAGCTTAATCTCTCGCAAATGCGAGACCTATTGCATTTGCGCGCACACACACACACACACACACACACAGCTACACACACACAGCCACACACACACAGCCACACACACACACACAGACACACACATACACACACATACATACATACACACACACACACACATACACACACACACACATGCACATACACATACACACACATACACACACATACACTGAGCCACCCCCACACACACACACACACACACACACACACAGAGCCACACACACACAGCCACACACACAGAGCCACACACAACTCAATAACAGAACCGGCCCCACAGGACTGTGGAGCACTCCAGGAACTGCCCAATAATGGTGGAGCGGCCCGCTGCGAGACGGGGCCGCTCTGACTCTTCCTCCCCAACACGGACTATGTTGAACCCCACTCACCGGCTCTCCTCAGACTGCTCCTCCAGTGGGGGTTCAATCGCTGTCTGGACTCTTGGACGGCTGCACCCGGGGCTGACATGCGGCGGGGGCAGGCACCGACAATGTGCCTCGTGCCCCCTCCGCGTTACCTCTCCACAGGCTGCTGCAGTTGCGGGGCTCTCTCTCGTGGGAGCCCCGCCTCGCCAGGGCCACGTTTCACCCAGTCCATCTCAGGACCGGGACTTAGTGTGGAGCTAGCGGGGCTCTCGGCTGCCGTCTCCTGCACTTCCGGATGGATTTCAGGTCCCGCCCACGTCACGGGCAGGAGCTGCCTGACGTCCGGTTTGGACACACGCTTTGAATTGACGTGGACCCCATGCGATCTTGGCAAACAACGCATGCTATTGTCCGGGTAATTTTTCCAAAAGGGCTGAAATCAAGTGGTTTTCTCAGCCCACACAGACTCTGTGGTTGAATTTTGGGAGTTATGACTTTAAATAGAAAGTAAGTGGACAGTAAATAGAAAGAATAACTTAATAGTCAACCCTATACCGTCCGATAGTACATTTGTTTTTAAATTAAGCTTTTAACGCTATTTATGTTGTGTTTAGTAAGACAATATTCACAATCGCCCAGTTAAATGTCTATATGTGAACTTTACAAAGAATGTTGATTGCAGTTAGAATATACTCTAATCCAGCTAGCACCTCCACTCTACACCTTCTCCCTCTAGCCGCACATCAAACCGCACAAGATGCTAGTTAAGTAAATCATCATAGTGACAATACAACACAAAGCATTTCTTTTTTGCGAAATTAAGAGCCCGTCAGATACAGAAATGCGTTAATACAAAGAGCTCTCTGCCATTTTGAAACGCTACTGACTCGCAGCAGTCCATAAAGATCTGTATTGTGCAGTAGAAAGGTGCAGCCTCGCGCTGGCTCTAGGGCGATGGTCGCTGCTTGCGCTCCGCCGTCTCAAACTAGTGAGTGCACGCTCTTGTCGCCGCTTGTGGGAGGGAAGGAGGGAGGGAGGTAGGGGATGCACTTCTTGCGTTCCCCTCTTTGTGGTCCGGAGTCCTGGGCTGGCGCAGTTATTCTGCGTGGCGTGACCACGGAGCTACTGTTCTTTTAATGCCGCTTTGGAGCTCTCAATACTTCCCCTTCCAGCCCCACTGCCTGCGGCTCTGCCCGAACCCGGGACGGGGTGGGTGTGCGAGAAGAGAGAGTGGCCAGCGGGGATGCAAACAAGCCGGCCTGGAGCGCATAACAGCCTCGGAAGAGACACGGGATGGCAGGAGCGTGACGCCGTGAGCGTGCACGTTAGCTTTGGCGTTCCCTGCGGCTCGAGACAGTAGCGGCGCCTGCAGTCTTCGCCGTTTCTTTCAAGCGCGTTCACAGACCGGTGTCTGCTCGTGCACCGGTCTGTTCCACTGTGAAGCGCGTTCACAGACCTGAATCGGCTTGTGCCCAGGTCTGGATCGGCTCGTGCACAGGCCTGTCTCCAGGTCTGTCTCCCTTGGAGGCAAACACGGCGACTATAAGTCTCGTTGGCGACAGCGCTTTGCGCTGCAACGCCAGCGAGACCTAAAATTGGCTTCTTATTCTCTGGTAGTGTGAACAAGCGCATGCGTAATCAGGAAACAGTAATAAGAAATTGATTTGCCTGCAGTTTTGGTGGTTTGTGAATCCTTTGTGGTGGAAGGAGCGCTGATAACGCTGCGAGCAGACGAAGGACCTTTGGAGAATATATATATATATATATATATATATATATATATATATATATATATATATATATATATATATTACCTACTGGCGGTCGCCAGTAGGTATATATAGTTAGGATTTTTTCTCTATGGGATTTTTGAAAATTCTATGTCTAATAACTTTGGCGTTTGTGGACGGAATTGGCTGAAATTTTCAGGAAAATGGCACATTTTGTTTCTGAGCAGCCCCTGAAAATTGTGGGGGGGTTCGTCAAGGGGGGGCCGAGAAAAAAGGGGGGTCCCAAAACGCATTTTTCCCATGTTAATTTCCATACGGCGGTTGGCCTCACTTTTAGCCCGAACGGCTGAATGGATTTGCACGAAACTTGGCAAAATTGTAGGGACTGGTAGCCCGATGTGCCTTTTGTAGGTCTCAATATATGTGCTCCAGTAGATTTTGAGAAATTAACGTTTAAAAAAAGATATATATCTGTAACAGCGGACCGGGCAGCGCTCCAGGACGCGTACTTTTCGCGCAACGGAGCTTTGTGAAGCGAAGCTGATTGGTTCTCCGGCGTCTGTCAACATTCCAAACAGTCCGTAGCGGCCGCCATCTTGTCTCTCGGTAGGATCGAGAGACAAGAGGAGGCCAAAGCGAAGGGGCAAATGACCATAAGGGGGCATAGTACATTGACGCTGACCCCCTAGGTTTGATGTGGAGGTTTTAAAAGGGCCCCGCGGGGCAAAAAAAAATAAAATAATAATAATCGAACGGCTGAATGGATTTGCACGAAACTTGGCAACATTGTAGGGACTGGTAGCCCGATGTGCCTTTGCTAGGTCTCAATATATGTGCTCCAGTGGATTTTGAGAAATTAACGTTCAAAAAAAGATATATATCTGTAACAGCGCTCCGCTTCGCGTACTTTTCGCGTTACGGAGGTTTGCGAAGCTGATTGGTTTTTCGGCGTCTGTAAACATTCCAAACAGTCCGTAGCGGCCGCCATCTTGTCTCTCGGTAGGATCGAGAGACAAGAGGAGGCCAAAGCGAAGGGGCAAATGACCATAAGGGGGCATAGTAGATCGTCCCTGACCCCCTAGGTTTGATGTGGAGGCTTTGAAAGGGTCTCGCAGGGCAAAAAAAAAATATACCGTTTTTTTAGTTTTTTTGCGTGGAGTGCGCCCGGTTCGCGAACCGGGAAGCGTTCTGGGGAGCGTACTTTCTTGAAAATTAGTGAAAAAAGTTAGAGTAAAATAATAATTGTGAGTGATCAGATGTAGGGTAGCTCTGAGAAGAGCTTTTGGGTTTATGGTACATTTAGGTACTTATAAGTAGGTACCAATGCACAGTCTTAAATTCAGAGTGAAAACTCTGTTGCCCTCATCTGAGAAGTGAACTCCATCTCCTCTGTAGATATCTTGCATGTAGTAACGCAAGTTATTGTTGTACAGGGAGCCCATTCCATGGTCTCTCATGTAAGCTGAAACAGATTTGTTTACATGCTTCCTCGATTTCTCAATTTGTGGACAAAATTGGTTCGACCACCTCCATTTCTGTCTTTGGCATATATTTGAATATACCAAGGCAGTCTGAGGAAAAAGTGCCATCAATTGCTCAAAGGTGTCCTTTAAAAGCATTTCCAGACCTACCCCAGTCAAAGTGCCCAAATCATTACCTCCACAGTGCACAATTAACAGGTCAGGTTTTGGCAAATGCATAAAGGTTTTCACCAATGGTATCAAGTGGTGACATTTTAATCCTCTGTGGCCAAACCACTTAATTTCCACATCTTGTAAATTGAGGTTAGGTAAATTCCTGTTTTCAGCGTACCTTTGAGCCCAATAGATGTAACTATGTCCAACAATCCAGACAGAAAACATGGTGAGAGAAGGTTCTGCTGCAGTCAGATGAAGTGTGGCAATGAAATGGCAGTTGAAAAAATGAGAGTGTAAAATGAAAAAAACTGAGGAGTTTCTGTGTTAATGAAGCAGTAAGAGTGATTGGTGGATTTTGATTGCTGAAAACAGAAAGTTAGTGTGCATGGATGAGTTCGTTGAAAGATGTATTTTGAGTGGCGAAGAAAAAATCATTAAATGAAAGAATGCTCTGGATATGCAGGTGCACTGAGAGTTCAGAGTTCAATTGCAACATTGTTGTGTGAGAGGTCTTGCAAGAGGTGGTTGCTATGCAGAAAAAGCAGAGAGGGGGCAGAGGGGGGAAGGGTTTTGCTTTGAAAAAAAGTGAGGGAAGAGTTTTGATTGGGTGACATGAGAGATATGTGTGAGGAATTACAGCATTTCTGTGCTTTTGATAGCTGCAGACTCTGGAGTGCATACCTTTTGCTCTGCTGAAGACAAATTGGTGTGTTTCTGAGACTGTTTTGAAACTCAAAGTATTTGCTAAGGTGAGAAAAGATTTCTTTAATTTAGATAGAAAATAGTGTGCTTTAAGGAGAAAATTATGAAGAAAGTTGTGTTTTTCAAATGTTGCTTTGTCTCAAGTGTTTCACAAATAGATTTTGTTTCTTTGAGAAATTGTAATTGGAGAAAATGTGAAGTATTAGTACTGACAGGGCTTTTATGTGCATAGGAGCTGTGGAGTGTTTTCAAATTATGACTTGTAAATCGTTTTTGAGAAAAAGCAATGGTTTTAATATTGATGAGAAGGACATAATGGTGTCTGCTTCTTTATAAGGTAATTGAGAGTCTCTGATGTTATTTTTCCCATTTCAATGTAAGAAGTTTGTCTGTGGAGCAAATTGCTTGTAAATATGCTCCCACCTGTGCATGGCAAATTTAGATTTTGAATGTTTCCGTTACATAGGCATGTTAAAGGTGACTGAAACATGCTGCAAAGGCAATCAAAAAATGCTTTTATGTGTCTTAAGGACATTTTAAGTCATTTCCCCATGTGCAGTGTTTTCAAATTATGAGTTGAAAATCGTTTTTGAGGTAAAGGAATGTTTTCAAAATTTATGTGCGCCATATGACCCCAAATTTCTTTTTCAGGGGTGCAGCAGGGTGTTCTTGAGACACCCCTGCACCGTCGGAAAAATTCGTAATTTGCGATGAGGTAATTGCTAATCGCAAATTGCACCTTCATTCCTATGGGCCTCCTGCTGCATGGAAATGAATGGGTAATTTGTAATTAGCAAATAGGTCATCGCAAACTAGGAATGGTAAAGAATCGCTATTTATTCCTTAAAGTTCGCTATTTAGGAAATGCAAAAAACTTTGATGATACATATGGCGGTTCATCTCTAACAAGATAAGAAGCATAGGGATAGATTTATGATGACTGACGCATCACCAGGGATGTGTTAGTCATTCTGTGCCGCTGTTCCGTCACCTATGGTGTGCTGCATTTACAATGCGGCGCATCATGGGGCAAAAACAGCACAGATGCGTGACGTATTTGTGCCGTAAAGTTGGCGCATTGCTGGAGTTGTATCGCAAGTGTGATGAAGCTCCAGTAAGGCTGAGGGGTGCCCCTGTCGCAGGGTTTCTGTTCTCACACAGAACTGTGGACAGAGGATTGGAACCTCGGCGAATTAGGGTGTCCCAAAACTCACCTTAGTAATCAAAACCCCTTAGCAAGCTAGGTACAGTGTCACATTGGATATAACAAACTCTCAATGTTTAGACAATCCAGAATATGAACTTATAGTACCTCAGGATACGTGGAACTCATGAACAGTCGGTCGTTATATATTTCTTAGAAACCAGAACATGGAGTTAAGAAGAACACATGTGTATTTGAAATGTTTATTTACTAATGCCGTCTTCTCAGGCGTAGTATCTTAGATTATACAAGTACACATATTATCAGTAGCAAAATTACCAGCATAGTCAGTAGTACATAAAAAGCGAATGGTGACAGTATGTTAACATGCTGTAAATGAATAAGAGTTAGCAACACTTATAAGCAGCCGCGGGCCGTGGAGGGAATTACGGTGGGGCAGGGAGGCGGGGAGGGGGAGGGGCAGGGTGGAGAGGGCTCCACCCTGCCCCTCCCCCTCCCCGCCTCCCTGCCCCACCGTAACTCCCTCCACGGCCCGCGGCTGCTTATATCTCACCCTCCCTAATACACATAATATATTATTTGCTAAGAAGGTCTCTTTGTGTTGGTTTAGGGCGTGCCGATACTTTAGTGTCTTAGATTTGAAGGAATCACATCAGCATACACCAGCTCTCTCTTCATGTGAACCGCATCAAGTGTTGTGTATGTGTGTTCGGCAAAGCAATATAAAACCCGCCTCATGCCCAGAATTGGGAGAAGCTGCACTTATGTTATGAGTATGAAGTCGTGGAGATCAGACCTCATAACAATTCTGTATCGTGTTGTTCTTGAAACTTCAGCACTCGCTGTACAGATATAGTTTAAGAAGTAAAGCAGATAGTAGAGCAATAACATATTATTCTCATGTAAATCACGATGAACTATTAGGTTGAAAGCTAAAGCAACAACTAAGTGTCGTGTGCAGAAGTTGCAAAAAAGGAAAAAATGGCGTTTAAACCGGTAATGAGTCCATGCTAACTTAACACGGTGTAAAGATATCCAGGACCTAGATGACACCTCCCCATGATCCGGAAACGAACTGAATAAGATAATAGAAGTGCCATCTCATGAGAGCAGATTGCAACTTTATATGTGGACGGTCCGCAAGGTAAAACATTAAAAACTAGGAAAATTTAATGCTAAAGAAAAATAAAACAGCCAAGTACTTTATCGAGTCTTAAGCCAATAGGCAAGCTAAATAATAAAAACTTGACAAATAAGTCAATGAATTGTCAATGAAATGCTAGTACTCAGCATATCAAACATGAAAAAGGTCTATGACATAACTGTGTATGCAAAATAAGCTGCAACAGCCTCCAATAGGAAGTCACCGTCTTCATCCGAAAAGAGTTCAGCCATCCAATTTAAAAGCGGAAAAGAACATAAGTGCTCTCCCAGCACCGGATCCTCTATCAACATCAGAGGACAGCTCGGTGGGTTTTCAAGAAAGCTCTGTTCCAAGAAAGACTGTGTTGCCGCCAGTAAATTCCAGGGACCAATTAGTCCATGCATCAATGCCACAGCCATAATCCTTTCGCCAGGACAAACCAACTCGTGAGTAATGATAGGAGTCATCAGCTGATTAAAGTCGACGTCAGGAGAAACCGGTCCGCAGAGACACAAATCAATGGCCCAATCGAAATCACAGGTCAGGCAGTGAAATACAGGCTGGACACAGGTGAAATAGGAGAATCGAAAAGATAATCCATATGCCGTGCTTAATATCGCCAACGGCATTGTGCCATAATATTCTAGCATGCGATTGCGGAACAGTGTCAGCAGCTGCAGGGCGGGAGCTTGCACAGGAGGGACATCCATATTTAAAAATTTAAAAAAGCACAAGAGCGTCCGCTGGTAATGCAAGTAAAAATGGGAATCCACGAAGCAGAGTGGAAAAAATAGAATGAAAGAAAGCAGGGATGACTCCAAAGATTTTCTCAAATGAAGTCACGAGACCACTGGTAACAACTTTAAAAAAGTGCGCCAGGCCCTTTGTGGAGGACGCGTTAGAGATAGTCCGAACCATCTTGCTGAAATGGAAAGGCGAATCTGTATTTAAAAGGGTCTGCACCTCTGTACGGGTGTTCGCTATGTGAAGCACGAAAGTTTCACGGGCCGAACTCAAGGCCACCTCTCTCTGAGACAAAAGAGCTCTTATTCTTGCCATGCCGTTGAAATGTGCTCCCAAGGTTGGTATTTGTGGCCAGATTGAAAACTCCCTATGTTCATGTGTGGGAGGAAATAGAACATTTCTGCAGCAAATAACCCGTTCATTTACTGTTACGATAAAATGAATACTTTTAATTAACCCAGAACAATCTTCATTATTGAGCATCATATAACTACCATTTTCCAAGAACTTGAACGTGGGGATGATAGCAGGAACTGGTGTGCCTTGCAACACGCAAGCCATATTTGGTCGGTGTTTGTTGCATGAACCGTGTAACTGTATGTGCCTACACATTAGTGAATGATCTGGCGTCTCAGTGCATTCCTCTCCATTCAGATAAAGTTCTTGATCATCTTTGAAAATCTGTATGTGTATGGAAGCGACCAGACCTCATGAAGAAAACCACTACCTAAAGGTTAATAACGACCTATTGGTATATATTTCATACAATTTGAAAACTTATATAAAGCAAAAGGCAGCGTTATTAAACCGTGGATAAGGCACGTTGCCAAAGCAGTCAACCTTTTGGATTTATACTGGAAATGTTAAAGGAAGAATTACGGAGTAGGGCCTGTAAATCTTTAATGGACAACGAGTAAAATTACTCCAACCATCATATTCCTCTAACTCCGGGATAGTAGGGGTGTTTAATTTTTTAGAAGTAGCCAATCCAAAGCATTTGGTCTGGGAAATTGTTTCATTCACAAACAACATATGATTTGGGATGAGACATGCACGGTGGAAAGTCTCAGTGCCTTGTACCTGCCAGGTTCGTGAACCCCAAACTGATGTAGATCCTGGATATTTTTACTCTGTGTTACGTTAGCATGGTCTCATTACTGGTTTAAACGCCATTTTTCCTTTTTTGTAACTTCTGCACACGACACTTAGTTGTTGCTTTAGCTTTCAGCCTACCTGCGTCAAGATCTATGCCTGCTTCAAGCAGGCGCAGGGTTTTGATGTAGCTTTGTCCTATCTGATTGTAAATGCGGCACACCGTGGGTGGCAGAGCAGCGGTGCACGTTAACTGGTGCATCCCTGGGGATGTGCTAGTTAATATAAATCTGCCCCTTTACATTTAATTATGTGCAGGGGACACAGAGTAGGTGAGGTTTATCCAAGGTTAAGAAGAGATGAGTCCTGTTCAGTGAAAAATTGGAGATAGGCTTCAGTATATTATATACTTAAGTAGTGTGTTAAGTTTTTGATGACTGTTATTAATTTACTGTTGGGTAATAGTGGTTAATAACATTTTTTATTATATTTTACCACAGATTCAACTGCAGATTATTTCAAGATTTTAGGATGCCTAGCAAAGAAAGAGTGAGAAAGGCTGCAAAACGTCAAAGACAGCAGGACCATGGAATAATGCAGCAGTCCTCTAACAAAAAGATTTGTCAAGTCACCAAGAAAGCACCGGGTAAGAGTCCAAAAACAGTCATAAGAAATATGTGTAGTAAAAAAAATATTACTACAGAAAATGTTTCAGTCCAGAAAAGGAGAAACAATTCAAATGGTAAGGAAAGGCCAATGAGAAATGTTACTGCTAGAGTAAGAGATAACTCTATGCATGAAAGTAGAAGGAAACAACAGTTTAGGGATATTCGTAAACGAATGTTCCGCAACAGGATAATTGGGAATTTGTTAAAAAATATTAAGAAAGGTCAACAGAAAGTGGTTTTTTATAGGAGAAAAAAAATAGTTGATCAGGCATTTGAAATTAAACGTAAGTTATTTATTTTGACAATCAATAGAATTAGGAAGCTAAACAAGGTAATTTATGATTTCAAAAGAAATAGTAGATGGAAGAGAATAGTTAATCGTAGTAATTTTTGTGAAGTTTTTTCTGGAGAATGGATGCATAGTTCAAGCTCTGAGGCATTTTTTAATGAGGAGAGTTATTTCCAGGATAATGATTTGGTGCATGCAGTTGACACCAGTGGTCGAGCTTATGAAGTGAAAGATGGTTGTCCAGTTGAAAAAGAAAAAGTTGTGAGAACAGAGATAGAAGAGGTGTTAGGTAATGAGGTTTTAGGGAGACGTCCTAAGGGTCCTGTGTACACCTGGAAGTGTAGTAGTATTTGCAGTGTACGACAGGATTCCATCAATTTGCTTTGTGATTTTATACGGTCATTTAATAAGAAAAGTTTGAAGCAGAAAATGAAGTTGTTGCAAGAATTAGATCCTTGCAGAGTGAGAGAAGTGATAGGTTTGCATGGTCATTCACTGGCTTGTCTTTCCAGGAGAGTATGCCAGAGTGTTTTTCATCATTTCAGGATGCTAGCAGTGCATCATAATAAAGTGAGGAAATTAGTTAGAATGTTGTATTATGCTAAGAGTCCAGCAATTATGCTTAAACAATTATGCGCTGCTCTTTTGCATGGTTATGAAATAGATGTGAAGAATATATGTGAAGAAATTGAGTTTTGTTACTTTGGAAGTAAAGAGGAGAATGTTGAAATTGACCAAGAAGAAGAGAGTAATGTGGAAGATAGTGTACAGGTTTCCAGTACAGATAATTTCCAGAGGGAAATTGCAACGTTTGAGGTGAAATCAAGTGAGAGGCCAAATTTCACTTGTGTGTGTTGTCGACGCACTTATTATAAGAATCTGACTAAGTTAGTGGATTTATATGGAAAAAGTGAAAGGGAAAATAATAGTGAATGGAAGGATTTTACAACATACTTGATGGTAGAAAATTGTTTTGATTTGGGATTGGATCAACGTGTGTGTACTTATTGTTGTAACAAATTAAATCAAAACCAGATGCCTGCTAGAGCAGTTCATAATAATCTGGAATTGGTTGAGATTCCTTCTGAATTGAAGGATTTAAATACTTATGAATCTATTTTGATTCAAAGTATCCATCCCTTTCAGGCTATTGTAAGAATGGAGCCAAAGACAGGGAAATTGCCTCCATCAGATTTACAGAGAGGATTAAAGGGAAGAGTTGTTTATTTGCCTCTAGATTTGAAGAAAAACATTAACACAATTGGAGTAGAAAAAGTGGAAGAGGAACCTCTTGTTATCTTAGTTAATGGGGTTCCGACAAAGAATAAGAAAATATGGCAAGATTTAGTAGATGTTAGGAAAGTCAAAAGGGCAACATTGTATTTGAAAAAAAATAATAAATACTATAAAAATGTATATGTTGCAGAAGAGGAAGTAAGTGAGGAAGAGGATAGCGATTTGTGTGCTGGTCAAATTGAGAAAGTAGAACCCTGTACTAGTGAAGAAATATATGAACATTATAGTGTTCATCCTTTGCATTCCAAGGAAGTCATGGGGAATGCTATTGAGTTGTTTCAAATGAAACAAGCGAAAGGGAGTCCCATTAGTGTTTGGGAGGAAAGTTTGGAAGCTCGGTGTTTCCCACAGCTTTTTCCAACAGGTCAGGGAGGAAGATATGATGAGCGACCTCATCAAATTCCTGCTTCTGAATACCGGACTTTGCGATTGTATGCAGGAGATCCTAGGTTTCGACAATGCATTCCTTATTTGTTTCATCTCCTGTTTGAAAGCGATCTGTCTGGACTGTCATATGCAGTGAACCACATCTTGAAAAGTGGTACACACATGCAAAACATCTCGGCAAGTGACTTTATGGATAAAGTCAATGTCCAAGACAGTATTTTGGATTCTCACCTGATTAATCTCATGGCGTGTCAGCGTGGTACTAATGAGTACTGGTACCGTCGTCATGGTGATTTAAAATGTATGCTGAGGAACTTAGGAACTCCCACATGGTTCCTCACTTTGAGCTGTGCTGAGTATGGCTGGGAAGACTTACTTGAATTTCTATGAGAGGCAAATGCTAACGTAGAAAACATCGAATTCAAGACACCCGGAGAACTGTGCTGTTTGGATCCAGTCAATGTATGTAGGTACTTCAATCATAGATTTGAAGGTATGATGTCTTTCATCATGAATAAGAAGAATCCACCTCTTGGAGAGGTGTTGGATTTCTTCTGGAGGAAGGAGTACCAAGCAAGAGGTGCTCCTCATATACATATGTTGCTGTGGATCAAGGATGCACCTAAATTTGGAACGGATGCAGACGACTCAGTGATGAGTTTCATAGAACAGTATTCTACGTGTGCTGTTCCAAACGCAAAGGAGAAAAAAAGCCTAAGAGAAAAAGTTCTACGTTTCCAAAGCCATCGATGTGGAAAGTACTGTCGTCGTAAATTCCGGAACAAAGACAAGTTCTACACCAAATGTCGTTTCGGCTTTCCACAATCGGTGATTTCTAAAGGAAGAGTGAACAGTTTGATGTCTTCGCTGCGACATAATGTGATGAAGAAATCACCTAAAAACACATACAATTTGAAGAGGAACGAAGAGTCTAAGTACATCAACGACTACAACCCGGTGATTTTGTCCATGTGGAATGCTAACATGGATATACAGTTTGTGGCTGATAACTGTATGGCTGTGGCTCGGTATGTGACATCTTACATCACCAAAAAAGAGAAGACAGAATTGAAGGATATGTGGGAGGACATTTCCCATGAAAAGAGCCTCAGCAAGAAGTTGTACAGTTTCAGTCTGAAGATGTTGTCGCTTAGAGAAATCGGAGCTTACGAATGTTCTGACCGGTTGTCTTCAGCAAGTCTCTATGCCAAGTCCAGGAGTATCGTTTGGGCGAGTGTTGGTCTTGCTGCAACGCGTAATCGAGTTCTGAAACCTGTGCGGGAAATTGAGTATTTGGCGGAAAAGGAGCCAAACAGTACCGACATTTTGAAGAGCAACATGTTGGATACATATTATCCAAATCGAAGCAGTCACCTCGAGAATGTTTGTCTGTATGAGGTTCTGCAAAATTACATATTCAAGAGGAACATCAAAGAAGATACTGAGAAAGGAGTGTATGCTGTAATAGGAAGTGAGGGATGTCTGGTCAAGCAAAGAAAATGGCACTTGATAAACCATCGAAAATTGCGTGGCGAATCTCCTGAAAAAAAGGAGTTTTTCTATTTAGCACTTTTGCAACTTTTTAAGCCTTGGCGTGCAGAAGAGGAACTGCTTGGAGATTTCCTTTGTTACGAAGACTCATTCAATGCTGCCAAGGAGACCATAGAATGTCCTGCTTTTCCCAAATATGTAGAAATGTTGAATGTGGAAATTGAGCAGGAAGCAACGATTGCAGCCGAGATTGCCAGAGACAGTTCTCAGGACAGTCAGAGTTCTGCTTCATTGAGTCAGGATCCACTAGGAGGACCTCTTATCGAAAATGAAGCTGCCACTGCTATGAATGAAGTGGAAAGAGCCATGGCACATGCTCAGGAGGATGCGGTTAACTTAGAAGAGTTGGAAAGACAACTCAACGTTGAGCAGAGGAAAATATATGACGAACTTACCATGCAAATTGATCATGGATTAAGTCATGACAGGAAAGAGTGCTCATGTACGTCGTTGAAGCCTGTCCGACTGTACGTGAGTGGAGAAGCGGGAACTGGAAAAAGTTTCCTTATTAAAGCAATTTCATGTTATTTGCAGGAAAGGACAGAGTCATCGCTGTCTTGTGTTGTCACCGCTCCAACTGGACTGGCAGCACATAACATTAAAGGGATTACTTTACATCGTTTACTGATGCTGCCAGTGGAGCATGACAACAAATTAGAATATCACAAGCTATCTGGAGATGCTTGTTTTGAAGTTTCAAGAGTCTTGAGGAAAATGAAACTTCTTATCATTGACGAAGTAAGCATGGTTTCCAATGTCATGCTTGCCTTTGTGCATTTGAGAATGCAAGAAGTTCTCAAAACAGAGTATGATGTGTTATTTGGTGGCAAACACATCATTGTTTTCTGAGATCTTCTGCAGCTGACACCAGTGAAAGGGCAACCTGTGTTCAAAATGCTCACGCATGAAGATACCAGGAAGTGCTTAGGGAGTATTGGCAACGTCAATATATGGTTAAACTTCAATTATGCTGAACTGCATGAAAATATGCGTCAGGCAAAGGATGAAGTTTACAAGACTATTCTACAAGATGTTAGAATTGGAAAAGTGACCGAGCATGGGAAAGAAGCTTTACATGCACGATTACTGACAAATTTATATCCAGACTAAGATGTTGTGCCTGAGAATATTTTTCAGAAAGTTACTGAGAAAAAATCTGGAATATGTTTGATGCCAACTCTTGCATAATGTGCCAAATTCAACAACAAAATGTTGCATTTAGAAAAGCAAGAGATTGTGAAATTGGAAGCTATTGACAGAGTAGAGCATATGGGATCAACAATTATTTTGTCTGAGAATCTGAAAACAAAATTGGATTCATTAGAGAAGAGTATATCTAAAACTGCGGGTTTTGAAAAGACTCTGAATGTGTGCTTGAACTGCCGTATAATTTTAAGAAGGAATTTACATGTTGAAAGAGGTCTGGTAAATGGATCAATGGGTAATGTTGTTGATTTTGTGAAATACAGAAATAGAGATGGAATTGAATTTTTAAAAATTAAATTTGATGGCATTGAGGAAGTACAGCTAATTGCTCGTTGTTCTGCTAGATTTTTTCTTGTAAAAGACTTATATGTTCGTCGTAAGCAGTTTCCTGTTTGCTTGGCATATGCGGTGACAATCCATAAATCGCAAGGTTTAAGTGTGCATTGGTGAATATTGGCAGTTCTGTGTTCAAGGAGGGTATGGCATATGTGGCATTGTCACGAGTTAGGACTTTATCGGGATTGTACCTGATTGAGTGTGATGTCACAAACATTTGTGCGGATCTAGATTGTGTTAAGGAATACAATAGGTTGAGAAGAGAGTATGCGCCACATTTGCCTCAGTATCCTTTGTTTGAGAAACGTGTGGTAGGCCGGAAACGAAGAAATGTGACCAATACTGGGGAGGTTGTAGCAAAAAGACGAAAAGTCGATGAACCTGAAATTATAAGCAGAAACAAAAAGGATTCTGTTGAAGATGTTGTTGGTTTTCAATTTGAAAACAGTTCTGGTGTCAACTGCTATGCTAATGTAGTGGTTAATGTTTTGTTTTCTCTAGAAAATGTAAAAGAAGAGATTGTGGTCAATTCTGATCAAAGATTTTGCAGTTTGTTAAATTCTGTGTTAGAGAAATGTAGCACTGATAGAACAAACATAGAAAGTGTGTCTGAAATTCGAAATCTGTCAGACAGATGTTCAGGCCAAACACAATTCTCTCAAAATAGTCAGCACGATTGTCAGGAGTTTTTAATGTATATGCTTGATGTATTGCATGATGAAGGTGTAGATGTAGATCACCTGTTTGGGCTTTCTTATCAATGGCAGCATGACTGCGAGAACTGTAGGGTATCAAGTACTACTAGTGTAGACTCAGAAAGATTTATATATTTAACTTTGCCAGACAGTAAATCAGTCTCTTTTAATAAGCTAGTAAAAGCAGCTGATCACAATATGGAGTGTAGGCAATGTAAATCTGAAATGATGTCCACATTATTTATACGAACATATGGCCAGTATGTCATTTTAATGTTCCAACGATGTAGGCCTGATGGAACAAAATTGACAACTTTAATTAAAAATTTTGTGGCTTCACAGTTGTCAATATCAGGAAGGACTTTTGTAACTGTAGCAATTATATATCATGATGGTCCTTCAATAACATCAGGACATTATACAGCTTATTTAAAGTGTAGAAATGGCTGGTCATTCTGCAATGATTCTGTTTTAATTTTCAAAAAAAAATTGCCATATGACCTTAAAAACTCTTACCTGGTGTTTTTAAAACCAACATTTTTGGGAAAGAATCTCGGGATGTGCTCTGAGGAATTTCAAGAAGTTCTCATGGCTCCTACACTATTTGGCCTTGAGGATAAGTGTAGTACAGAGACATAACTTTTTACCATAACACTGGACGTCATTGAGAAATACGTGCACTTTGAATGAGTTCAGAAAAACTATTTCTTTTTATAAGCTAATTGAAGCAGCCAATCAAAACATGGAGTAGAGGGAATGTAAGTCTGCAATGCTGTCTACTGTTTTACATTGCTTTGTGATTAAAAGTGATGTAGAGAATTAAATAATTGTACTAGTCATAAAGGTAGTGTAAGTCTGCTTCATAGTAAGCAGTATCAGTGTGATAGGAAATGTAGAACATGATTGAGCAAGAAGGGGAAGATATTACTAGTCCAGGATTGTGTAAATGATCTTCAACATTTTAATTCTGAAAGTTGCGAAAATGCGAAAAGACGGGATTGGCTTACAAGAAATCCAAGAGTTATAAATGGCTTTGACAAGATTTGGCCTTGTGGAAACTTGTGGTAGAGAGCAAGAAGTCATTTATTGTATGTAACATGTTTTTGAAAACGATGGAGGTTTTCTTTCAGAAAGTGGCGGGTTGAAAGTAATAACAGCACAACAGAGTGTAAGCTGTTCATAGGACATCCTTGGCCGTCATGGAAAGTAAGTTAACTTTAAGGAGTTCTGAATTCTGATTTGTTATGTTGTATGGGTTTTTTAAACACAATCATTTTGATTGTGTTTTTTTTCCCCGCTGTTATATGATGAATACCTTCAAGTCACTGTTTTTAGTGAAATTTGATACATTCTGAGAACAGCAAAAATAAACCATTTAACATGTATAATTAATTCTGTTCTGTTTGCATTTATGATGTACATGTAGAACTGTGTAGGAGGCATGGAGAAGGTGAGGCTTCTGTAAGTGTCAAAGTTGTTGCATACAGTGAACACATTCACACATCGGTCCACTCTTCCTTGGATGTGGTGGAGGTGGTGGGGAAGCACCAGCTGAAGCTACTAAAGAAGCCATTGCTCACTGGTAACAAAGGGTCTTTCTCTCACAATGATGAAAGTCAGAGTGAGGAAAGAAAGAGGGATTTTCATCATTTGGGAAAAACAATAGTTCTCAACCAATGAAAAGTGTTCATTTTAGATTATATGACCTAGTCTTACATCATTAGGAAACCAAAAGTGAAATGAACCAATGAAAAGTGTTATTACCAAGTCACATGACCTGCTGTGTTTATGTTACACGCTTTGCAGGGCCTTCCGGTTTGCTTCCAGAAACCTGTGCTTTGCGACTCGGTAAGCGTACCAGTTCGCTAACGTAGTACGTCATATGACGTATCACGCGACAACGCGAAACGTCATGCGGACGGGAGGCGTCACGATGTTGTTTTCTAACGCGGCAGTTGCGGTAAAGAAACGTTTACTGGCTCGCGGTCTATTTCGCGGCATCAAGGTCAGCTAACGGGAAGCTTCCCGATTCGCGAAGTGGGAACGAAGAAAAAAAAACTTTTTAAAAAAAAGTTCTTAATAAACATATAAAATATATTTTGGGATTTAAAGAAGAATACATTTTACAGCTACAGATATTTGCTATTAAAAAACCATTGAAATTCACTGAAAAAACCATAGGTTATAGATTATATATAGTTAGGAATTAGCATTTACAAAACCTTGAAAATTCACTGAAAAAACCATAGGTTATAGACCATATATAGTTAGGAATTAGCATTTAAAAAACCTTATTTTACTCACACAAAACCATTGAAATTCCATATATAGTTAGTTGCACTAACTATATATCGCGCACCCGCAATCCACTGCTGATGATGTCACATATTACATCATTCATGACATGGTCAGTGACATCACTGATTACATCACTGATGACATCTCAAATGACATCACTGATGACAACATCCAGTGATTATGTGTTTCTGTAAAGTTTAAATATGTTTTACATATTGAAGAATGAGTGGATGTATAAGTGTCTGAATGAAGGTTTTAGTAGGTGCGTGATTGACTGTATGAGTGAGTGATTAAATGCGTCTTACTAAATGCACGGGTTAGTGACTAAACTGTCTGAAAGTGTGCATCAGTATGTCTGTTGTTGTGCAAGCTGCTGCATGTGTTGATCAGTAGCTATATAAGTAGCTATATGGGTTATTGATTGGTTGCACAAGTATTTGTATGGGAGACTGAGTGTGTGTATGGCTGGCTGGGAGGTGTGTGACTCTGTGCAGATCAATGTGTACTTGTATCAGTGATTCTATAAGAGAGTAAGTATGTGTTAGTATATGTTTGAAAATGTAAGGTACTCTATGTTTAACTGTGTAGATTAGAAAATGGAAGTGTGATTGATTCTTTACAGGACTGACTAGGTGTGTGAGTAACTCCATGGATGAGTGGCAGAGTGTGAGTGTCTGTATAGGTGTATGAGTGCATATGATAGTGTTGTAAAGATGAGTGATTGTATGTATGAATGATTGTATGGGTGAATGAGTGAATGTGTGTGTAGACGTAGGAATCAGTGAGTGAGTATGTAGTAACTAGTATTGGTGTGTCAATGGTTTCAAAAATTATACTCTGTATTTAACACTGGGTTGTAACAGAGGTTATATTAAAGTGTGAGGAGATGCATTGTATTGTCACATTAATGATATCATCATTGATGTGACCATTGATGTCAAATGAGATATCATCAGTGATGTCATTTGAGATGTCATCAGTGATGTCATCAGTGATGTCACTGACCATGTCATGAATGATGTAATATGTGACATCATCAGCAGTGGATTGCGGGTGCGCGATATATAGTTAGTGCAACTAACTATATATGGAATTTCAATGGTTTTGTGTGAGTAAAATAAGGTTTTTTTAAATGCTAATTCCTAACTATATATGGTCTATAACCTATGGTTTTTTCAGTGAATTTTCAAGGTTTTGTAAATGCTAATTCCTAACTATATATAATCTATAACCTATGGTTTTTTCAGTGAATATATATATATATATATATATGGTAGACACACAGAGAGACAGAAACACAGAGAAATGTAATCTGATGTATGTTCACTTTATGCATACTGAACAATGTAAAGGTGCTTGAAACATTTATGAAAGTTTTCAAAACAAAAATGTATTCTTATATAATGACAAATACAACAATTGTTATGTGTTTGCCTTGCTACTTAAAGACTGTTTTATATGGTTCAATACAAAGCAAATTTTATTTCAAGGAGTGACAATATGTAGATCAGTAATTCAGTATTCCAAGTTGATTTGAGAATTCAAATATATTTGGCATCCAAAAAAAGGTAAATCCATTGACATGTGTTACATTAACTGTGTGATTAACATCACATAGAAATCTTTTTTTTATGCATGAATTCATTAACAGCTTTTTACATTTATTTGACTTAGAGATTTTCTACAGTATAAGAACATGTCACAATGTGTACATTATTTTTTAAATAAGTCTCTTGTTAAAAATAGCTATGGTTTTGAAAGGGAGACAGGGCACATAACACCAATTTAAAGAAATTATAAAAATGCTCTGAATACATTTATCTTGTTTTAACTTTCTCAGGTTTGGACCATCACAATTTTACTTTATGTTATGGCAAATGTAATTAAGTGTCTGTTGTCTTACATTGTTAGTGAGCAATTATGCATTATTTCTGTACTGGGTCCCAAGATTCTACACAAATTAAGGGTGAAACTGTATAAAACATAGGCACAGCCTGCACTGCCGAAAGCGGTGGTAGGATCTCTGATGCTGGACCAAAATAACAGCAGAAGTCCGTCTCAGTAGGTCCTCCCGGGAAAGGAAGCGGGTGATGCATTCTTTGGCCCCTTGAAGCTACATATACTGGCAGCAGCCTTCCTACAGCTGGATGGGGAGCTGAAGGCCATAAAGCAGCAATATGGGAATAAGGGCCACATGCATCAAGTGTTTTTGCATTCGCAAACAGTGCGAATCGCAAAATTCGGCCGTTTGCGAATGCAAAAACCTTTTTTGGGATGCATCATTTTTTTCATTTTTTGCGATTTAAGAAATAGCAATTTTTTGCGATTTCTGGAATTGCGATAGCATTTAAGAAATCGCAAATTTTGCGATTTCTTAAATGCTATGCATGATTTTTTTTAAATTGCAAATTCTCAATTATGAAGGGAAAAATTACCATGAAGTAAACCTTCATGGTAATTTGCGAAAGGTTTCAAAAATGCACAAAAGTGCATTTTTGAAACTTATATTTTACACACACACATGCCCTTGGGAGATGTGTGTGAGTAAAATGTACTTATGTGACATTTGAGGAGTGCAGGGGGGGATCCTTTGGACCCCCCTGCACCCTTGAAATTTTATTCTCATTTTGCGATTCCTTAATTGCGAATTCGCAAAATGAGAATGCCTTCCCATTGATTCCTATGGGTCTCTAGGCCCATAGGAATCAATGTAAAGTGATTCCTTAATTGCGATTCGCAATTAAGGAATCGCAAATAAGGAAAATTAAGTAATCGCAAAAACTTTTGCGATTTCTTGATGCATAGGAATTTGCAATTCCTAAATTGCGATTCCTTAATTTTCGCAATTTAGGAATCGCAATTTCCTACAATGATGCATGTGGGCCTAATTGTTCAATATGGCTTACTAAACATCTATGTGATTTTAAAAAGCATATTTTCAGGTTTAATAAAGATGTTACATTTGTAAGGGTGCTACATTTTGTACATTTGAAGTTATAATTTGTTCCTCTATGTTAACTTTTCATGGTGATATATGATTTGTATGATTTGTGTGTGCTATATAATATTTTATTCTCAAGCTTTGACCTCTTTCCACTACAGCTTAATGTTGAGTACATGACTGTAGTGTTTTAAATGCATTCATGTAGGCAGTATCCCAGGTGAAATTTGTGATGCCAGTTGTCAGACAATGTGTGTTACTATAGAAAATCAGAAATAAAAATGAAGTAGAAACGATAACAAATAAGTATGAAGGCGAGAGGTGAGAGGCTGCCCAACTCAAACTCTGAGGAGATTTTTCAGGTATTGAAGATCAGAGAAATGTTTAAAATCTGTCTAATTCTGTTTTTAAAGAACAAAAAAACTATGGGCCAGATGTAGGTAAAAGGCATTTACCGATTCGTAAATACTGAATTTTACCGATTCGGTATTTACAAATCGGTAAATGCCATGTAGGTAAATATTCGGTAACAATTACCGAATCGTTAAGATTCGTTAATTACCGAATTGGTATTTACCAATTCGGTAATCGCCATTGATTCCTATGGGCCTTAAGGCCCATAGGAATCGATGGCAATTACTGAATCGGTAAATACCAATTCGGTAAAATTACCAAATAGTCAAGGGTGGCAGGGTGTCACTTTGACACCCTGTTGCACCCCTGATTCAGGCTTGTGTGCCATGTGACACACATACATGCCCTTAGGGCATGTATGTGTGCCACATGGCACAGGTGTACATGCACAGATTTGCATATACACAGGTATTCGTTATTTACCACCAACTAATAGTTGGTGGTAAATAACGAATCCTTAAGGCCCTGTGGCACTGTTTTCAGTGCCACCTACATCTCAAATTACCGATTCGGTAATTTACAGAATCGGTAAATTTACCAATTCTGTAAATTTACCGATTCGGTAAATTTACCGATTCGGTAATTTTTAAGGACCCCTACATCTGAAACTCCAAATACCGGTCGGTAACGGCCGAAATCGTCCGTTATCAACCGGTATTTGGCCACCTACATCTGGCCCTATGTTCCTATTTTGAATGTTAGCCCTTGGATACTTCAGCACAATGTGCCGGATATGCCGTCTAACCAGTTACATGTTTGTAATACACTTGTAATACAGCAGGCATGATATCTGTCACATTTGTGTGGCCGTATCTCTTTCAACAAAGTATGCAATTCTTCCTATGTCACTTCTATATATTGTGTCTTGTGCAGAACATTTTTGTCGAATGAAAAGATTTTATGAGTAATGGTCACTGTCTGTTCAAATTGAAGCAACATCAGAAAGGAAGCCAAGTAAGACAGATGTCATTATCTCAACATTGTTGGACTTGAACACTGCTTTTAACTGTATAGTTCAAGAGACATTTAAGTGAATTTTGTTTTTTGGTCTATGGGTAACAAAAAATATACGCATTTTAGAAAGATATTATACAGTTAGGGGCCAATTATGATGCAGCTCATAAAGACTCCTACGGCTGGTTGGAGCCTTCTGGGCTGCAGAGTAATCTGCCCTCGGTTTAACTTCCGACTGCCACATTAAAATGCTGGCAGTCGGAAACTAAACCAGCTGGTCATTCCGGCTGGCTTCCAACGGGCTCAAGGAGCCCATTGGCCAGTCAGGACCAGCTCATAATCCCAAAGGGCGGGGCTTTCCACCCTTGAGATTATGATGCACGGTTTCAGTCATGTTTTCCATGCCGGCCTTTTTGACATGTAAACCGTTTCAGAAAGCTTGGGTGCACAGCCTCCAGTTGGGGGCCGAAGGGGCAACTAAGGTGCCCCCTGTTGATCCCTGCACCCGCTGGCAGGCACCTCACATTTCACTATGAGAGCTTGTATTATGGCCTGTTTTTGGCAGTAATGCATGCTCCCATTGGGAAATGTAGGCTGAAATGTGGGCCTGCCGACCAGAAGTCCGTTGGTCCCTGGACCAAGGCAGTGTCGGGTGGACTTAAGTCCGCCCAGCATTGTAATTAGCGCCTTAATATCATTTTCGATTTTGACAGTGTTTAACAATCTTTAGAGTCACATGGCCAAGAAATATGACAAATATTTCTTTAGCAAGATGGTATACTCCAATATAAATGTATGGATATAACGTCCTCCGTATTACTAGTGCACTAGGTTATCATGCACATGTAATGTGCTGCAGTTGAGATCCATAACATTTGGGATGGACAATAGGATAAAAACAAAACATTAAGGGGCCTCAATGAAATAATATTAACATTGTGAAAATGTGACCAGACATTAATTAAGGGCCTAATTTGGACTTTGGCGGATGAGATACTATGCCACAAATGTGTTGGATAACTTGTCCAGGTATTAAAAGTGCATTATATCCTAGGCACTTGTAAAACGCCGGACTTGATATCTGTCAAAAGGAGACAGACTATGCTCTCCACCAAAATCTAAATAAGGACTTAAAATCATTAAAAAAGTATGTTCAAATGTGGATGTTATTGGCGTTGTTCCTGATAAACACAAATACGTTTATAGCTTAAAGACATTTTGCACTGAAATGAATGTATACTTGTTTTTCCATTCAACTATATCCAAAGCAAGCAAAGCAGACATTAGCCAAATATCAGAGAGCAGGACAGCCGCTGGGAGTCTTAAGGTTGAAACACTGACACAGAGGGTCCCAGCAGCACGGAGGGTGAAGGGGCTGGCCAGAAGGCCAGCAGTTCATCAGACTCAGAGGACCAGACAACATCTGTGGTACTATCTACTTCTTCATCCAACATCACTAGTAATATCAACATCTTCCCTTATGACACCCTGGAAACGGGACAACATCCACACTCAAAAGGGCTGGGATATCATCTCCCCCAACGGTGCCCAACAGATGTGGTCTCTAAGGGGGCTGTGGATCGATTGCAAATCATCTCTGTAAGACAGACTGCACTGCTGTGTACCATCTGGGGAGTCAGTCAACAGCTGACTCAGGTAATTAGCGTCCTGGTTGGCATTTACACTACAGAGCTGCCATTCAGAGCAGCTTTGAAAGGTCCAGAGCCCACTCAGATACCAAGTGTCTTCTAAATACCCTCACCAGCCACTCTATCTCTATCCCTCTATTAACACTTCCCATTCTCACACAACCTCCCAGCACCATTCTACCTCCCCCTCAAAACAACAAACCTCTCCCACCCCACTCAAGAATCCCATACTTAAAAAACACACATCTCACACAAGCACCACCACCCACGTCAAACAACTACTACCCCTTACTCCAGCACCATACACAAAACCAAGCACAACCACTCACAGAAAACATCTACTACGGCTGAACCCAGCACCACACACAAATCCACAACCCAACAAAAGCACCAACACCCACCCAAAACGACCATCGCTTCCCCGGAACCCACACCAAACCCAAACCCAAATCCACATCCTGACTCTAGGCACCAACACCGACACAAAACCAGCAGCACCTTCCCTGAACAAAGCACCATACTCAACGCCACACCCTGACCGTCCTGATCTCATCAGAAGCGGTCGCTCCTCACGCTGCTCCCTGCTCTGCCTACCGCCTGGTATCGTAGCGCTATACCGCCAGACTGCTGTCTGCTACCTCGCCTTGCTCCCACAACTGCTATTGCCTGATTGCTTATTACAATTATATCGTTGCGCTAGATTGCCTGATTGTTTATTAATTGCTTATTATAACTGTATCGTAGCGCTAGATTGCAATTGCCAAAGTGTGCTTTAACGATCTTTTCAATTGTGCTGTGCTGCCTGTAGAATTCATTTGTGCCTGATTGTGCCGGTGTCACTGCCATTTGCATCGCGTTTATTCTGACTGTGCCCCAATCCTGTTTCGCTTTTGGCTCGCTGCCATTTTGTTGTTGTTGTTGCCTCCCTGCCCGGCTCTCCACCCCGCTCCCGCCTCCCAGCTGCTCCTCCCTCCCACTGTTAGCCTATGCTCCGCTCTCCCGTTGTAGCGCTGTGACCGTCCTGATCTCATCAGAAGCGGTCGCTCCTCACGCTGCTCCCTGCTCTGCCTACCGCCTGGTATCGTAGCGCTATACCGCCAGACTGCTGTCTGCTACCTCGCCTTGCTCCCACAACTGCTATTGCCTGATTGCTTATTACAATTATATCGTTGCGCTAGATTGCCTGATTGTTTATTAATTGCTTATTATAACTGTATCGTAGCGCTAGATTGCAATTGCCAAAGTGCGCTTTAACGATCTTTCCAATTGTGCTGTGCTGCCTGTAGAATTCATTTCTGCCTGATTGTGCCGGTGCCACTGCCATTTGCATCGCGTTTATTCTGACTGTGTCCCAATCCTTTTTCGCTTTTGGCTCGCTGCCATTTTGTTGTTGTTGTTGCCTCCCTGCCCGGCTCTCCACCCCGCTCCCGCCTCCCAGCTGCTCCTCCCTCGCCCCTCCCCCTCCACTATCCCCATATGACAGATGCCTTCGCGCGCAGCGTCCACGCGCAGCGGATGCACCCTATGCGCGCCGAAGGTGCGCCAAAGGTAAGCCCGTCTACGCCCGGCCGTGCCTGGACCGCACCCAGCGCCAGACCCCCTGACCCCTGCCAAACCCACTCCAACCGCATAACTTACAAGACGTCTCCTTCGACCACACCACAGCTCTCCATTGGACGGACCACAGCTGCGTTCACTTCAACTACAAAACGACCACGACCCACAACCCCCCACAACCCATTCCTGGAAGAAATTGGAACAAAATCACCACCGAACAGCTCTTCACATCGCTTCACCAAAACCCCCCTGCCAAATCATCGGACCCAAACCAAGCAGCCACCAACCTCACACAATGGATCACCCACAGCGCCGACGAACTAGCACCCTTGAAAAACCATCTAATCAAGCAAGGTAGCAAAAAAGCCCCCAGGTTCAACGAGGACCTTAAGAAATCCAAGAAGTTCTGTCGCACTCTCGAGAAAACCTGGAGAAAAAAACCCAATCACTGACAACCTAGCCAGCTTCAAGAACGCCACCCGCAAACACCACCAACTGATCCGATCCACCAAGAAATCAGCATTCAAGGATCGACTTGACAACAATGCCCAAAACAGCAAGGAACTATTCAACATCGTCAAAGAATTTACTAACCCCACTGCCGGCACCAACGACATCACCCCCTGCCAAGACCTCTGCAACTCTCTATCCTCATTCTTCCACAACAAAATCGCCGAAATACTCAACAGCTTTGAAAACCAGTCCGAAGACCAGTCCACTCCACCCACCTCCGAACCAAAACCGCACTCTAACAACCTTTGCACCTGGAACCCAATCAACACCGAAGACACCATCCGCCTGATGAACTCCATCCACTCAGGATCGCCAACCGACCCATGTCCCCACCACATTTTCAACAAAGCAGACTCCATCATCGCTCCCCATCTCCGCGATGTCATCAACTGTTCCTTCAACTCCGCTACCTTCCCGGAAAACTGGAAACATGCCGAACTCAGCGCCCTTCTGAAGAAACCCACAGCAGACCCCACCGAACTTAAGAACTACCGCCCCATCTCGCTCCTCCCATTCCCTGCCAAAGTCATTGAGAAAGCCGTCAACAGTCAGCTCGCCGCCTTCCTCGAATCCAACAAATCCCTCGACCCTTCACAGTCCGGCTTCCGAGCCAAACACAGCACCGAAACCGCCCTCATCTCAGCAACAGACGATATCCGAACTCTACTGGACAACGGAGAAACAGTTGCTCTCATCTTACTTGACCTCTCCGCAGCCTTTGACACAGTCTGTCATAGCACCCTCATACAACGCCTCAGCAACGTCGGAATACAAGGAAAAGCATTGGACTGGATAATCTCATTCCTCACCGGAAGAACCCAGAGAGTCCGCCTCCCCCCTTTCAAATCAGAGGCCATTGAAGTCATCTGCGGCGTACCACAAGGATCATCACTCAGTCCCACCCTCTTCAACGTATACATGAGTCCCCTCGCATCCATCGCATGACAACACAACCTCAACATCATCTCCTACGCAGATGACACCCAGCTGATACTCTCCCTCACCAAAGACCCAAACACCGCCAAAACAAACTTACACGAAGGAATGAAAGAAGTAGCCGAGTGGATGAAGAACAGCCGATTAAAACTAAACTCGGACAAAACGGAAGTCCTCATCTTAGGATCATCCCCCTCTGCCTGGGACGACTCATGGTGGCCACCGGCCCTGGGTACCGCACCCATACCTACGGACCACGCACGTAACCTAGGGTTCATCCTGGACTCCTCCCTCTCGATGAACAGACAAGTCAACGCCGTCTCATCATCATGCTTCAACATCCTACGCATGCTCAAAAAAATCTTCCGTTGGATCCCCACCGAAACAAGAAAGACAGTCACCCATGCACTGGTCACAAGCCAACTAGACTACGGAAATACCCTTTACGCCGGAACCACAGTCAAACTACAGAAAAAACTCCAACGCATCCAAAATGCCTCTGCCAGACTCATATTGGACATTCCTCGGCAAACCCACATCTCCGGCCACCTGAAAGACCTCCATTGGCTCCCTGTCAACAAGAGATTAACGTTCCGTCTCCTCACCCACGCACACAAAGCCCTCTACGACCTAGGACCCGAATGCCTCAACACGCGACTATCCTTCTACACCCCCCCCGCCAACTACGATCGTCCAATCAAGCCCTCGCCACAATTCCGTGCATCCACAGATCCACCATGGGGGGAAGATCCTTCTCCTACTTAGCGGCCAAAACCTGGAATTCTCTCCCCACCCACCTCCGCCTTACACAGAATCACCTCTCCTTCAGAAAACAACTAAAAACTTGGATATTCGATAAGTAAAGCACTTCCCTCCCTCAAGCGCCTTGAGACCCTCTGGGTGAGTAGCGCGCTATACAAATTTTTGAACTTGAACTTGAACCCTCACCAAAGCACCAACACCCACCTAAAAACATCCCCACCTTCCCTGAATCCAGTACCTCCACACACTTGCAAGTCAACCACCATCTCTCCGTTCAGCACCACTCCCCAAACCACAGCTCCTACCCAAACTCTCTATGCACCTCCCTCCCTTGAAGCCATAGACATCCCAAACCCCTCAAAAATGCATCCCCCCTTGAAACCTTGCGCTGCCTACATTCTATCCATGCAAAAAAGACCTAGTTTCAAGAGAGTGTCAACAATATAACTCTTGGAAACTGATTCTACTATGGGAATATCATTTGCAACCCACTTTCTGGCACCATATCCACTTTTTTTGCAGTCCCAGAACTCTCACTGTAATATGAACTTAAAAAACCACACAAACCGCTGTTAGTCAAAATGTCCAACCACGCATATCCTCCCCCACAAAATGTGAGTAAAGAATATCTCACAAAAAATAAGTGAGAAAGTGAGAGGGCACCTCACGTATGCAACACCAGGGAGGCTACCAGCCGGTTCTCACCAGTATGCCCACGTATATCATCATCGGTTGCCCACTCACAGAAAGAAAGAAAATAGTGTCCAGTGCAGAGAGAAGAGAAAGGGAACAGAAAAAAGTAAATTAACTGCCCCAAACCGGAACCCCATGATCTGTAAAGAACAACGTGTTCAATGCAATTAAAATTGAGTTAAGACTCACTATCAAATTACCCTCTTTATTCTGGAATGTGAGCTTACTCCGTTTAAAAGCACAGCATGTTTCTAACCTTTTACAGGAAGGCCACATTCTATTTGCTCATGCATTGATAACAACCCCTTTAAGAAGAGAATTATGTTCTTATTTGGGAGGCAAGGAGAGGGCCAACGTCCATGCAAAATCGACTCTGATAGCACATTTAAAATTAGAACATTTCCTTCCTTTTGGAACGCTGAAAGGAAGAAGACTTTAGTTCTGCTACTTTTTTAAATCCCCTTAATAAATTGTACATTTTATTTCTTTGGACATTGGCTGCTCTTTACTCGATACAATGATGAGAATGTTTTCTACTAAAATGGATGAGTATTGGTCACAAAATGAAAAATGTCTGAGGAAGCAAAAACACAGTGAATATGTATGTGGTCATATATAGTAAATTCTGTATAGGTTGACAACAAGCAAAGAGAGAGTTACACTTGAGAAGGCATATTTTAAAGGGACTAGGTACAAGGTAAAACTTCATTGGATTAGGATTTTGAAGATTGAGAAGAGTGACAGATGGATGTATTGAAAGCATGCATGAGTATCTTTAAAACATGTATTGAAAGCATACATGAGTATCTTTAAAACATGTTGACTAATGTCACGCTCCTCCAAATCTTAACACTCTATTTCTGACATTGGGTGCCTTGTTATTCCAGGGTCAAATGATTATTCCTTGTGCCTCTGTTTAAATATCACTATTGTGCTTGACTTGATGAAGGAATCATATTGGACCTAAAACATTACTGAGCTCATGTATTCATGAATTCATTTTCATTTGTACTTTATTTCCTTCAGCTTGCTAACTGTCGGGTGCCAAAAGGTCAATATGTTTGTATTATTTGTGCTTCAAAATGCTCCCTTGTACATATACTAATTACGCTCCATCGGAGCTCCGTTGTTAATATGCTAATGAGGCTACATCGTTCTCAAGCGTGTTTGCCTTTCAAGCTTTTAGTTCCTTCAGCGGCCACCATACTTTGCTCTTCCACTATAAAAGAAGACCGCACCCAGACACACCCTGCAGGTTATTCTGGAGTCTTCCCGAGGCTTTGTTCCTGCTCGTGTTCTCAGTGCCTCCTGTTGTTGAAGAATTTCCCCTGTTGGTAAGATGAATCGGCTAACTTGTTCATGAGGGGGGCGTGGCTTGCGCGCCAGCTACAGAGGACGGACTTCCCGTGAGCTCCGCTCTGGGCGAAACCGCGGATGCCGTGAGGTCCTTTCCAGCCGCTTTTTGAGCGGATTTCAGGAACGGCAGTGGCGTCGGAAGGTGTACAGATTATGGGGAAACAACTATGCAGTGTCCCTCTGCGGTGGAAAGGCAGATATTTGATCCGGTAATCTGAGCTGTCTCCTCAACTCGGACGGCCGCCATTTTGTTTCCTGTTTGCCGCGAGTGTCCTCCTTCACCTTCTTTAATGCTGCGCTTCTTCCTACCTATGTTTGGTGACTTTATGGCATTACTTCATTATTTTTTAACAGCGTTTTCCCCTTTTTGACTACACAATGCATTCTGCCTCTGGTTTTGTGCTGTTAATACACTCTCTCTGACGAGATATGGCCGCCATTTTAGGATCCATTCATGTGCAGTGCTTCACGACTTATTGAGGGTCTTTCATGTGCCTGCTTTTGAGTCCTTCTACTTGGAATTCTTTGCTCATATTTTTTTAATTGAGCTTCCATCCTTTGCCTCCTGTGTCTCCCAGCTCTCTAATTTCGTATTGGACTTGTTTTTTTTTTCCTTTTTGTGTGGAGAAACCACGGCCGCCATTTTAGGAGCTACTGGGTTAAGTCTTCATTGTGCCTCTGTTTTCTTCCTTTGGTGACGACATCGTTCCAGTGACTTTGTTTTTACGAACTACAGTCTTATATTTGTGCTGGCTTACATTGATGCTCTCTTTTTTATGCTGTGGTTTTTATTACACAGTATTGCTGGTTTTCTCTTGCTACTCCCAATCTAGTGAGGGTATCCGCACTCAAAAGTAGTGCGTTTTTGGCTGCTCCATTTTAAGCCACGCCCTGTATGCCCCTCTTACTGCCTGAGTTTCTCTAAGCCAGTTCTTTAGACGCTGCTGTTCTTTGTTGGTACCTATCTGCTTACGGCAATTTCGCAGGTGTCCATCATTATGGCAAATACTTCCACCTCTCCTAAGATGTCACAAACTGGAACCACACCGAAGAGGCCTAAAAATAACCCACCTTCTCCTATTGCATCTTCTTCTAATCCTGTTTTGGATTCCATTCTTGAAGAGGTGCGTGGTCTCCAACCTTTTATGTCCGCTACTAATGCAAAGCTTCAACAAATTGAAGAGCGCTGGGCTGTTATGGAGGGCAAAGTTTTCAATCTGGAACAGCTTGTGATCGATATTCAAGATGTCTCAACTAAAATTCCATTGTTGGAACAGGAGATCCTCAAACTCAAACTCCACACTGAGGATTTGGAGAATCGTAACCGTAGGAACAATCTACGCGTTTATGGTGTTCCGGAAAATTTGGAGGGCCCTGACATGGTGTCCTTTATACGTAAATTTCTTCAGGATCTTTTGGATCTTCAACCAGCTTCGCACCCTCTTAATATCCAGAGGGCCCATCGTCTTGGTCGTGTTAATTCCAACTCCTCCAAACTTCGTGGTATCATTATGCTGTTTCTCGAATTCACAGAATTAATGTCTGTCCTGAAAGCCGCCAGACTCAAACGTCGTCTTCAGTGGTCTGGTCATAACATTTTCATCTCACAGGACCTTTCCTCGGCGACGAACGCACGACGCAAGGAGTTCTTGAATCTTCGACCTTTAATGCGACAATTGAACATTCAATATGGAATCCTGCATCCCTGCTTCTGCAAGATCACGCATAATGGCCGTACCAGATCCTATGATGATCCGCAAAAACTGCATGAATATCTTATGAGTGTCTCTCCTTCCAATATGGACACTGCTCATTAATGTTTTATCTTCCTACCTTTGTTCATTGTTGTTCTTCGACTCTTCCTGACCTCTTTTGCTTCTTCTCCTTTAGTCTGGATCTTCTCTTTGAGGTTCTGTCCTCACATCCTTGTGTTTTTCCTTTTTGTATACGTCCTGTCTTTTGGTAGCTCATGGGCTGAGTTCTCTCGCTGGCGCATCCTCGCCTCAGATGTTTTGGTTACTCTCTTCTTTTCCGTTCAGGCCTTTGTGCCTTGATCTGTTTACTCCTTGTCTTTCTGCTCTCTTCTATTTTTTCTCTTTCTTTCTTTTTTCCTCTCTTTCTCTTTGGTTGTTTTGCTTTTCTTCCCATTTTCCATGCTGTGCTATTCCTGAGCGCTCTCTACTTCTCTCTTTGTTTTTCATATGGTCATTTTATATATTCATGGTTTTCTATGGTCTTGGTATTGTGAGTGTTTTGGGAGTCCTCCCTTTTGATTACTCATGCAATTTTTGTCTCCCCTTTTGTAGTGATCTCCTTGCCATGTGTTTCCTTCACCTGTCACCCATCCTCCCCTCTTACCACCATGTGTAATTTTGTCTCGTGGAACGTACGAGGTCTTGGTCATCCTGTCAAGCGTCAAAAGGTACTGTCTCATTTATCTAAATTTCATTCACAGGTTGTTTTTCTTCAGGAAACGCATTGTTCTGATGTTGAATCTTTTAAGCTTAAACGACAATGGGTGGGCCAGGTTGTATTTTCGCCTGCTATTCAAAAAAAAGGAGGGGTTGCTATACTGTTTCATAAAGCTTTAAATATTCAAATTGTTTCTTCTAGTAATGACGCTGAAGGGCGTTGGGCAATGGCTAAGGTTGTTATTCAAAACAAAAAATTGTATTACTTAATATATATGGCCCTGTTCGCCCTGATCCACAATTTTGGAAAGATATGAAAGTTTTAATTTCATCCATAGATTGTCCTGATTTTATTGTTGCTGGTGACTTTAATCAATGGTTAGACCCTTTTTCAGATAGATTATCCTCCAGTAAATTTCAACCTGACAAATCCCATAAGAGTTTTCAATCTGCCATTGCCTCTCGTCCTCTATATGATTCTTGGAAGTTGTGCAACCCAGATTTGCTTGAATATACTTTTTTTTCTAATGTTCACCACACCCGCTCAAGAATTGATTATCTTATGGTTAGTAAGTCTTTGTTGCCCTCCATTCAAAAGTCTGTCATTGGTTCCATTTTTATCTCTGATCATGCTCCTGTGTATACTACCCTTGATCTCTCCCTCATTTCCTCTAAATTTAGTTGTTGGAAGTTTAATTCTTTTCTATTATCTGACTCCACCTTTATGAAAGAGAGTACGACATTTTTCAATGAGTTCTTCTCTTTTAATAACCCCCTGGACACTTCCGTTTCCATTACTTGGGATGCTTTTAAAGCTTCCTTTCGAGCATTTACTATATCCTATGTTTCCAAAAAGAAGAAGCTAAATAAACAAAAATATGCAGACCAGCTTACAGCAATCAAGAGTCTTGAACATTCTTATTTTTCCTCTAAATCCTCCTCGGCTCTTCAGGAGCTAATCCTAGCCAAAACCGACCTTAACAAAATTATCACCAATGAAGCTTGTCATACCCTTCTTAAAATTAAATCCAAATTCCATGGAGGCCAGAATAAAGCAGGGAAAATGTTGGCAAATTATTTGAAAATTAAATCTGAACGTAAAACGATTGGTCCGATCTTCAATGATTCTTCTAACACACTAGTCACTTCTGATGAGGGCATTGCCGAGGTATTTCATAATTATTACCAGACCTTATACACAGATGATACACACCCCTCTGAAGCAAACTTATCAACATTTTTTGAGGGCCTTCCAGCTCCCCCTTCCCTTCGAACGGATTTCGATCTGTTAGAACGGGAAATCACTCTTCAAGAAATTATTACAGCCATTAACCATCTTAAAAAATCAAAAGCCCCCGGCCCTGATGGTTTGCCTGTTGAATTCTATTCATCTTTTCACTCTTTTTTTGCACCTAAGCTCCTTCAATTATTTAATTCATTTATCTCTGATGCCAAAGCCTCTGGGTCCTTTTTGGACGCTCTTATTGTCATTATTCCTAAACCTGATAAAGATCACTCGCAATGTAAAAATTATCGACCAATTTCATTAATTAACTATGATTGCAAAATTTTTGCTAAAATCCTTGCCTCTCGTCTAGAATCTATTATTCCTTGTTTAATTAACACAGATCAAGTCGGTTTTGTCAAGGGCAGACTCGCCGCTGACAATGCTCGCTTGTTTTCCAATGTCATTGCGCAAGCTAAACATGTTAAAGTCCCATTGGCGGCCCTATCCCTAGACGCTGAAAAAGCTTTTGATCGTATTAATTGGCAATTCATGTTTCGTACTCTCAAATGGTTTGGTTTTGGTCCCTCTTTTATCTCCTTAGTTCAACTACTTTATTCTTCCCCTCGTGCCAGTATATTTGTTAACAACCAATTTTCCAGGTTTTTTTCATTGAATAGAGGCACGAGACAAGGCTGTCCCCTTTCCCCCATGCTATTTATTTTATGTCTCGAGCCTTTTTTACAGCGTATTCGCTCCAACTCTAATATTACTGGCCTTACACTCTCCTCCACAGAAACTAAACTATCTGCTTATGCAGATGATGTTCTCATATATATGTCCAATCCTGAATCCTCCCTTCCACATTTTTTGAATGAGGTTACTTTGTATTCCTCCATATCAGGTTATAAGCTCAACTTATCAAAAACAGAAGTTCTACCCCTTAATCCACTCTGCTTCCAATACATGTTTAACAATACTGATTTTGCATGGTGTCCCACCAAAATTAAATACCTTGGCATATGGTTTTCTTCCTCATTGAAAGACACCCTTAAATTAACCTTTGATTCACTACTTAACAAAATTCAATCCCTTCTTCAAATATGGTCCCCATTATTTCTTTCCTGGTGGGGTAGATTAGATACTATTAAAATGATGATTACCCCACATGTTCTATACACTGTTTCCATGCTCCCTTTAAAAATTCCTAAATCTTATTTTACACGAATCAATTCTCTTTGTATAACATTTTTATGGAATAACAAACATCCACGCATTGCACTACACAAGCTAATTTGACCTAAACAAGAAGGTGGTGTTCGCTTTCCTGATTTTAAATCTTACCATTCTGCCTTTTTGATTAAGCAGTCCTTTTCCTTGGCTTATGACTTTGTTTACACCCCTGTGCCTAAGTGGGTACTCCTAGAACGCTCCCTTCTCAAAGATTTCACATTTCAGCATATTGTTTTCATGTCTAATAGCACTTTTCTCTCTAAATGTCCCATTTTGAAATACTCCCAATTTCTAATACAATCTATTTTTTCATCTACTCTATCCCCTCTTCAATGTTTCCTAGCCTCCGTGGTGTGGTACAACAAATTCATTAGATACAAAGGTAAATCATTTTACTTTAAACACTGGAAAGAGAAGGGTATCATATTTGTACATCAGTTTTTTGATGATTCTTCCCTTATTCCCTTCCCAACATTGCAAAATGTATTTCATCTGCCTGCATCGTTTGTTACTGAATATACCATTATCACATCTTCTATCCAATCTCATCTATCTTCCATCTCCCCATCGCTTTCTTTTTCCTCCTTTACCCCCACCACTCCACTGTACCCTTTATTCTCTACTCAACTACCTAAAGCTGCATTTGTGTATTCAATTTTGTTATCTAATGTTTCAGAACGTTCTAAATCACATGTAGAGATTGCAGTGCTTAATTTGTAAAATATTAAGTGCAGGTGCTCTCATTTTTTTAGGATGCCACACCCACTCTCCATGGCTCCGCCCACTTCCTCCAGTGGCTCCACCCACTTCTGTTATCGGCTCCGCCCACATACATATGCCTCAACACATCAGAGTCGCCTCCTAACTCCTTGAGGTCTGCAAGAAGCTGAAGACTTGGCTCTTCGCATAAGCACCTAGGGGTCCTCACACCCGCCGATGCACCTGGACAACCTCTCAAGTCATGAGTGCGCTAATCAAATCAATATAACATAACATAACATATGGGAAGCTAGTATAACAACAACTTAAAAGTGAAAGCAAATTAGAGAACGTGTGTATATCTCAAAATGCAGTTTTAGGAAAGGTTATTTGAGGACTTGAGGCAGCTTTGCAAACTTAAAGAGAATGTGTTTGTACTGCGCTGTTTAAAAGAAAGGAAAGGATGAAGGAATGAATATAGTAAAGAAAGTAGCAACAAATGCAAAATGGAAGGGGAGTACTGGAGTGAGAAAATATATAAGTAATGGATGAATGAAGGAGGAAATAAAAAAATGTGAAAGGATGAAATTAACGGATAGAGGAAGGAAGGAAGTGAACTATGTGGGATGAATTAACAGAAAACAGAAAGGAAAGGAGGAAGAAAAGTAGAAGGAAGGGTTGAGGATAAGAAAGGAAGAAATTTAAGAAAGGATGAAGGGAGCAGCATGAAAAAAATACTAAGGAACAAATGAAGGAAGAAGGAAGAAATGCACTGAGGAAGGAGGCTGTGTAGGCTGGCGGCTTAAAGTTCCCTGGCCTTAACGAGATTGTGCGCTCTGACACAACAACATTAAAATGTAATCGACATTAATAGCATTATTTGTGCATAATGGAAATTCAAAAAGTTGTGACAAGTACTTGAAGTGAAGTGGCAGGCCGTGTGAGGTGGACGTGGGCAGTCTTCAATCATCTTCAGAACCAGCCAGCTGCAGTGTGGTCTGGCGCGTGGGGATCTGACTCAAGCCGGCAGCTCTGCTAAGTCAAGCAGCTGGCTGCCAGTGACCCCGTGGCAATTATTTGCCGGTCAGTGCAGACGAAGCTGCGGCCAGCAGTGTTCTCTACTTCAGTCACAGTGACTGCAACGTAAGCCCCCTACAGCGTGGGATGTCCGGTCGAGCTGCAGGTGCGAGCTGCACAATGCTGTGGCCCCACTGTCTAGCCTGACCGAGATCTCCTTGCCCAGCAGTCAAACGTAATTTCCGGTTCATCGCGTTTGTACTTGTATATTCTCGTAGGCTGTTTTTGTCCTTTCTTGTTTACTAAGGCTGTGGATTTGACCAGTTTGCGCTAATGTGTTTTTCGAACTGGCCCTTTCCCCCTCATTGAGCTGCGGAGTTACTAAGCGCATAACGCATAGCTGCCAAGGTTTCAGATTGCCACGTGTGACATTTTTTAAATTTCTGTGAAATTATGAGAGACATTACAACGACTAAGAGTGACATTTTCTCTCGAGCAGAATTCATGCAATGAAGACTAGGGAAACTTCTAAATAACAGAAATTACAGACATTTGAGCAACAAGAAACTCCCCCTGCGTAGGCGGCCTAGTAATGCATGTCGTTTTTAAATCGTCACACAGTTCAAATTTACCACCAGTCAATGGATGCTACAAATGTCCCAAAAATATATTGTTTACTGACACAATCAAAAACTTTGCAAACAAAATAATAAATTATGAAGCAGGCATATTTATGGCTTACCTGAATGGAGGAAAGCGGAGTTCAAACAGCTAATAACACTGTGTGTTGTTGGCACATGGTTTTGGCCAAAGTAGCATGTAACTGGCAGCCAGCCCCTTAACAATACCACTGACTGCCCTGCCTCTCGGTCTCTCCTCGGGATCAGAGTCAGACTGTGTTAATTGGAGTGCGGCCGGGCGGTGCAAAGTGTCATGGTGCTGCAACTCGCACTCTCCACAGGCCTCCCGGTTAGGTCTGTTGGGTCTCTGCCGCCTTGAGTTTCTACAGTTTGTCTCCTGGCCACTGCTAGCCCTGGTATCAGCTGGGCTCAGCTCTGGCCCAAACATCGAGCGAAAAGGGTGACGACTGCCGTGATCCAGAGCAGACGGCTTCCCCCCGGAGTAGGCCTCCGTCCCAGGCCTTGTGACTGGGGGAGCGGGCGCACATTAGACTGCTGGCCTGTCGAGGCATATGGGGCAACAGGAAGGGGAGTCTAACATTAGAGAGTCACTCACTCAGGTCGATGCTGCAGCTGTGCCCATTCCGCCTGTCTAACGGCCGCCGGGTTAATTATATTATAATAAAGTATTGCCTCGTCCTCCTACGCAGGCAGCCGGTAGCACAACGGCGCCACAGAGCTGCCCGTAACGCAACTGCTAAGGGCAGGCCCTGCCCGGGTATCCGGGCAGATTGCAACATTGTAGCACAGGCAGCACTAGTGAGCGCATGATATTTAACTATTTAGTGGTACTGAGCCTGGCAAGTCAAAGTCAAGTCTGCTGTAGCCCGGGCCAAGCGCAGAGCACACAGGTGTCAGAGGCCCCGTTTCAGCGTTGTCATCGGAGTGCCGGTCAGTGGCACAAATGCGTAAGTGTGACAATGCATTTAGCACCACACTGAAATGCGTTAGAGTAGCAACGCATGCTTTCTTCACTGATTAGGATAATTTTTTAACAATTACTGGGCCCACCGCTCGGGGAAGGAAACTTTCATAGACCCGGCCCTGAGAAATAAGTGCCGGTGCTAAGCACCGGAAAGCACCGGCTCAAATTAAGCCCTGAGAGATTGCTTGGGAGACTGACTTGGATGTCTCCTTATCTATTACATTGTGGGATCGTTTATGGTCCAAACTTTTTAAAATATCTGTTGCTGCACGTATTACGCAATCTTTATTTTTTATTTATCATAGAGTGGTTCTCACCCCAGTTAGTATCCATAAGTTCTCTCAAGTTTCCTCTCCTCTTTGTTGGTCATGTTCCAAGGAACCGGGTACTCTCAAACACCAACTATACGAATGTTCCCCTGTTGTATCCTTTTGGAATGAAATTTGGAACATCTGCATGCAAATGTTTTCCTTTTCCTCCCCGTTATCTTTATTGAATGTGTTTCTAGGTTCCTTATCTGATGATATTGACATTGTATCTTCTTCCTCTAAGTTATTAGACCTGTTTATTGCTCTTGCATTTAAAGTTATTTTATCGTGTTGGAAAGATAACTCTAAGCTTTCTGTCCACGCTTGGTGGAACTTTATCTGTGACGAACACAGAATCTCTATTGCATCATCCACCTCTGTCCCTTTAAAAATTAAATCTGATCTACTCTCGCTTCCTTTCACTTCTTACCTTTCTTCTAATCCTCCACCCTTATTACGTGCTTTTAATCCCACGTAGTAATTCTTGCTCATCTTTTCCTTCTCTCTTTCTCCTTTTTGCTCTTTTCTTTCTTTCTCTCTTTTCTTTTCCCACTTTCTTATCTTCTCTTTCTTTTCTTCACTTTTAGCTCTTTTTTCTGTTTATTCTTGTCATTTAACTGCTATTTACCATTGTACTTTTACTTACTATTCATGATTTGTTTTTTTTTTGTATTACTTACTAAATGCCTAATAAAAATTTCTTAAACAAAAAAAAAAAAACTTGTTCATGAGGCTGTCATCTTCAGGTAAGGAACGTCATTTCCTTGATTTATGAAGGCATTTCTTGGTAACTTCACCGGACTTCCTCAGAAGCTAAAGGAAATTTAAACGTGCTTCAATTCTTGAGTTACGAATATAATTAAGAAGTGAATATTCATGTTTACTGATCGCGTGTTTGGCACAAACATATGTTAGAACATTAAGGAACATTTATGTTAAAGGAACTATTGTTTTAAGACATTTTGACCCACGCATGGCATCATTTACAGACTTTTAACCCAAGCATAGTATAATTGACAGACTTTTAACTACGACTATCAGCGTTTAGAGAAAATGCTATTGCTGGATCATCTTCTTGGGCCTGATAGTCTGAATATGAATGTGCTTTCAGAATCTCAAGGATAAGAGTTCAAAGACAAAAGTTGAATGTCAGATGATTGCACTTTGAAACCTTTGCAAATGACACTTGCACTTTGAAACCTTCACAAATGAGAAGTCTCAGGAATATTTCAAGACTCAGTATTTGAAACAACTAATCAATTGAAATATTGAATAAGCTACTGCAACTAAAGCAACTTTTCATTTAACGTTTCTCTTTTCAGGTAATAATTGTGTATAGACTAACGTAATTCCATATTTGTGCATTTAATCAGAAAGTGAGAACGTTTCTCAACAATATCTTATCTCCGTTCCAGATCTCCCTCCCTGCAGTAACCTCCCTAATACCCTTCCCCCCGTCTGGCCATCTTGATCCTCTGGTGATTTCTGAAACAGAGTCAAGGCTGCCTGAAGGTGGGCTTCTTGATGGTACTGCTCCTGAGGAACCAGTTCTGACAGACTAAGCATTTTTTAAAGTTAGTACAATTGAGGGAACTTCCATATGTTGTTCTTGAAACCTATGTTGATATGCAGTTAGTGTCTTAATGACTATTGTCAAGCTTAACATTTGACAAATGTCATCCTAAATAAACCATAAGTGAGGCTTTGTGATTCCAAAGGTAATCAACATTATATATATATATGTGTTCAAAGTTTAACTTTAAACCAAACTAAATTGAAGAAATGTAACATCTGGGAAGAGGTTATGGCAAAAAGTATTTAATAGGATATTCTCCAACTATGCTTACAGTGTATGAAATATATATGAGTAATGTAAAGCCACTGCCCTGTAAGTGTATGTCTTCTACTATTTTGTATTTGTGCAGTACACAAAGGAATGAAGGTAAAAGTATAGATATGTAGGTCAATGTACATATAAGAATAAGCATAGGAAGGATACACACAGCAGGGTCACAGTTAGCATCTGAAAATCTAGCATCATTGTTGCAAATGGCCATTTTTGCAGGATTATCCCAAAACGGTTTGCTTATTTTCTCCTATTTTTTCCTGACCAGTGTTTATTGGCTATAGGACTCTGGGCACTTTACCACTGCTGATCAGTGCTAAAGTGCACATGCTCTCTGTGTAAATTGGTATTGTGATTGGTTATCCATGATTGGCATATTTGATTTGCCAGTAATTCCCTAGTAAAGTGCACTGAGTGTGCCAGGGCGGGTAAATCAAATGCTACTAGTGGGCTTGCAGCACTGATTGTGCCACCCACATGAGTAGCCCTGAAAAGAGGTCTCAGGCCTGCCACCGCAGTGACTGTGCGCAGTTTGTTAACTGCCATGTCGACTTGGCAAGTACATCCACTTGCCAGGCCTTAAGCTTCTCTTTTTTACCCATAGGACACACCTATGGTAGGTCTAAGGTACCCCCTGGGCAGGGTGCGGTATATGTGAAAGGTAGGACATGTACTGGTGTGTGTAACATGTCCTGATAGTGAAATACTGAAAACTTTGTTTTTCACTACTGAAAAGCTATCTTTCCCGTAGGACAGAATGGGGAATGCTTTGTAACATTTTACAAGCATAGCTTCCCATAGGGATAAGATAGAAAAATGGAGTTTAGTATCCCTGCACTCGGGATTTAACGTCATAACTGTAGTGGTTTTTCCGCCGTTGTGCGGGCGTTCTAAAGGGTGGGTGGGGCTCCGTCTGCTGTTCGCAGACGGCAGCACTAGGGAGCACGCAAGGGGTTAATAACCCATCTTTTAGTAAAGATGGTTTTTATTTGTGTGTTTCAAAATACCACTTTTAGAAAGTGGCTATTTTCTTGTTCAACTTTCCTGTGTGCCTCTGCCTGTTTGTGGTTTGACTGTCTGGCTTTGGAGTGACAGGGGCTGAGGAGGTGCAGTGGTTCCAGGAGTCTGGATGAGTCAGCACTATCTTGAATAGGCCTGATCTGCATTTGGAGTGGTGGGAGGAGTAGCACCTGTACATGAATAGGTCTGTGCCTGGCTTCCACAATGATGGCTCCGCCCCTGTGGTGTGTCTGGAACCAAGGCTCACACTGACAAAGGATGTTGTTGTGCACTGGCAAAGTGCCCCCAGAACTGGTTTGAACTGGGTTCAGAGCCCCTTGCACGAAGAGAACAAAGACATTTTGGGGTGTAAGTTTTAGACCTAAAACCCCTGAACTTTAGAGCATTCCTGGAATTCAAGAGGAATCTTTGCCAAGGAGAAGAGCTGGAGAGACTGAGAAGAAGTACTGCTCTTGCTGTGTGTCTGGGGTTGGCATGCAGTTGCTGTTTCTGGCAAAGAAAGGAGAAGGACTTTTCTGTGTGCTGTGTCCCCTGCTTGAAGGAGCTCTCTAGGGCCTGAAGTGAGCTGGCCTCCTGTTCCGAAGTCACGGGAACACAAAGACTTCACCCCCAGCTCCCCTGAACTCTGCTGCTGTGAGTTCCGACCTGCCTAGAGGTGTGTGTGCCAATTGTGGGCCTCTAGAGGTTGTTGCTGCTATTTGGGATCTGGAAGAAAGAAGAAACTCAAAGAACTACAGAAATCGGTGCATCAAGGGTCCGCAGCTCAAGAGGACTGACGCAGCGCCGCTCGAAGCCGCCACACCAATCGCCGACGCATCCCGGATTTCCACGCATTATAGCTGTGCAGCAAGTTCTTCTAACACATCACCTGCAGACTGGAACTTTCAAGAAGAATCGATGCATCACTCCCCATACAGACTGGATTCAACGCTACCCTTCCTCTGCGTGCAGCGGGACTGTCACATCTCCTCCCCAGGGTCTCAGGAGTGTCGCAACTCTTTGTTTTACGATGCTGCGTGTGAGAAGTTGGCCTGGCATATGCTGTCCATTGTTCTAGTGGGCACCTTGCACAAGTCGAAATGACCCTTATTGATGGTAGGTTAAAGACAACCTTTATAGAAAGCTAACCTAGTGGTAGCTGTGGAGAGCAGCCTTTGGGCTAAGTCTTGAAGGAATGTAAAGCAGCTTGTTTTACCAGTCTATAATCTTGTGAATGACCAAATGAAAGGAGAACTACACCAGGTATATAGATAAAATATATGTATTTATTCTAAACACATCCCTCAAGTCTCTTTATGAGGCTAGAGGCAAAAGTACATCCAGTAAACTTAATAACACACAGTACATTTGCACAATATACGTTGAATCCTAGGGGCGTACCAAACCATATATCAATAAAGTGGTATAAGAACCATGACTTGCATAGACACAAGGCCTAGAGCCTTTAGAACCACTGGGGCCACCAGGAACCACCCAAGGTAGTGACACAGGGGACCCACGAGGGACACGTGCAGTGTGTAAACACAGCCACGAATCACCATTAACTTCTATGGGGAAAGAAGTGGTTGGAATTTTAAAGATAAAGGACACTTAGAAAAGGACTTTGAGCAAACCCCTTTAGACTTAAGGGGCTCTAGGGCCAACACCCACGGGAGCACTAGAGTACTCGAGTTAGCTCACCCAGGGAAGCCGGGTGCATAGGGGTCTTTTGGTGTCGGGTGTCGTCGTTGTTTTCAATGTCGATCTGCTGTAAAGTGCTGCTGCCGTCTTAGAGGAAAGTGTCCGGTGTGATCCAAGCCTGGATCAAAGATGAGAAGAACCTGAAAGCAGAGGGGACAGATTCTGGGTCACTAGCCAGTGACCAGGAGCATGATAGGCGGATGCACACCGATGTGGGGTGATTGCAGGTGAAGAAGGTGGAGCTTGACTCTTCAGCGACGAGGACCAGGAGGTGTCGAAGATAACCAGGATCTGGAATCAAACTGTCCCACAAAGGATGTCGAGTGCTGCGGTGTCGGTTTCCAGATTGGACCCAACAAGCATTTGCAACAGCAACCCACACAGAAAGCAGAGATAGGCTTCGGTGCAGACCAGCAAGGTCCGAGGGACTCACCACATGGTAGGGAGTCAGGGCATGTCTGGGGCAACCAGGGAAGTCCAGGAAAAATCAGAATTGCCTTTGTGGGGACCCACCAGTCAACAGACCAGGGATCACAAAGGAGCCTTAAGCAGAAATGCAAGAAGCAGACTCATGGAACACTCGTGAAGTGTAGACCCACAATCTTCAATGCAGATGGTGCTTGGGGCTTGGGCTACAAGTAACCCAAAGGATAACTTCAGTAAATCTCAGGAAGTTGATGCACTATCACTGTGCAGGGTGTCCAGGAGTTCCAGTTCCACATCACTCTTGAGAGCTGTGGATCTCAGCTTTGCTGGGGACTCCGGTCCGCGTCAGAGAAGTCTGGAAATCCTCTTCCTGAGCTGCAATACTTCAGAGTTCAGCAGGAACTTTGGAGATGCCGACCGGCAAATGCTTGATTGGTGCCTCCTTGAGCAGGGTAGTCACTCCTTGACCCCAAGGGAGATTCTTCTGTCCTCTAGTCTTTAGTAGAGCATCGCAGTTCCAGGGTTCAGTTTCAGAGTTTTGTCCAGGTGTAATCTAAAGTCCTGTTGCCAGGGGTTCCTTACTTATACTAAAGAAAGGGGTAGGACTTACTCTGGGGACCCACCTATGGGAGGTTCTGGAAAGAGGGGTGGCTACACCCATTTCATTTGTCCAGTTTCACCCCAGAGCAGGGGCTGAGTGTCCCTGGAATCCGGTTTGAACTGGACTATGCACAGGGACACCAAATGTGCCCCAGTGCAGACATCAAAGCACTGTCAGAGTGTGTCCACCCAGCCCCAATACACTAAAGCCTGTCTGGGAGGTGGTTACACCTCCCTGTGACAGGAAACCTATTGCTCAGGCCTCCCCTGCCGGAGTTTCGGTCAGCAGCAGGAGGCCAGACTAGTGTCTATAGGTGCAGCATCCATTTTGTGATGCCAGGGCTCTTTTAAACTATTACCGGGTAGACCAATGTGTACACGTCTCTCTATCTAGAATATTGCAATTCTACCCCCGCCACCAGGATGGGGGGTAGGATTCCAAAGTGTTTGACATCAAACACGACATGTTTCCATACAGCCATTCCAAAGTTAGCATTTACCGCGAGGTTATAATGCACTTAAGAGTATATGGTCTAGCTGGATCACAGAACAGCCTCCGAGAATAGGCTCCGAAAGCTGCAGAGGGGTCCTGCTCATTGTCAGAACCGTCCAAAGGGCACAAGCGGTAATGGGAACTTGGTTACCAGTACAATGTGGCAAGAAGGACAATAAACGGTCTGGGGGCAGCACTTGGACAGAACTCTTACGTTCCCGGAACTGTAAGATGGCCGTCGATTTCAGAAACGAGGTCGCGGTCTAGTTGTTTTTCCCCTCTCAGAAGGCTCAGGTGTTTTAGGTGACTAGAGGCGCGCGCGAAGGAAACGCTGCGCACTTCACCGAAGATTCCGAGTAGTGCGCACCATAGTTTTAGAGTTCTAGTGTGAAGAGTAAAAGTTTAATTGAGATAGAGCGTCGGGTCTGCCCGGTTTACTTGTCCGCACCTTCGTCGGATGTAGGTCGGATTCCAGGGAAAATAACTCGCAGTTCTCAGAAGAAAAGTAGTGGCATCTACAGAGAAATTTCCGGTCATACCAGTCCTGAGGAGAGAGAAAGAGAGAGAGAAGCATCACAGAAGGGAAAACCTGACTCAGAGCTATGTGATGTCACAAGCTAAAGAATTTATACATGCTTATAAAAGAAAAGTCTAATACTTACCGCATGAAATAATTTCAAGTTCAGTTGTTACCTAAGAAGGAAAAAGAGAAGACAATTATTGTAACATAGAGAGAAGACACAATACGAAGACAGTAGCATTTAAGAGACACAAGGAGTAAAGGATATTTACAAGATAGTGATTTCAGTGGGAGAAGTGAGTAGTATATACAGAGTAACAGAAGGAGAAAGTTAGAGTAAGAAACTACAGCATAAACAGATATTATAACTCAATGTGTTGTTTCATAGGTCCAGTATCTAACTGAGTCACGCTTAAAAGACTGAGAAGAACTATAGATTTTTCATATAGAAGAGAAGCTAGTTCTGGAACACACAGGGTAGGTAAAGTAGAATATAGATTAGTACAGAGATAGAGTAGGGAGGATTGATTTAAAAGGTGATGTGTTTTCTGTTATAGGTTCTCAAAATAAAGGAAAAGAAGTCTGCAGGTCAAGGCAGAAGTTTCTAGAAAAGAACGAGAGAACGCTACCAGGACCAGTCTCTACTTGTTTATTATTTTATCCAATTTTCCCCTTCCCCCTGGAGGATACTCTAGGTTCCCGGTGTGATAATAGTACTCCGGTTCCTGGCTTGTTTTTCAGAGGGATTTGGAAATCGAGCATCTCTGTTCCTGCGCAAGTTCTGAGATGAGCCCTGACAGAGTGAAGTGCCCACGTTTTTATTTGCGCCCGAACAGAGATGTCTGAAGGAATAAATTTACAGACCTTGGGAACAGTTTTAGATACCATTCAAAAAGAGTTAGAGGCAGTAAGGGAAAAGAACCGTAGTCTTAGGCAGGAGCGAGTCAGCTCCCGAAAAGAAACCGCAGAATTAGCACATAGGTTGCGACAATCAGCTAGTTCAGGCGGGGAGGCTTTAGACACCTCGGGAGGCACAAATAGTATGACGACACAAGTTATTCACCCCTTGTCACCTGTTATTCCGTTAGCGTCCCCAGAGCGATTTGGTGGGGACCCACAAAAGGCACAACTCTTTATCACTCAGTGTTCCCTACATTTTATGTGTCGCCCTTCCATTTTCCCGGATGCGCAGTCAAAAGTAGCCTTTGTTTTGTCATACTTAAATGGTGATGCAGCTTCATGGTCCATGCCTTTGGTCACTAGGAATGACCCAATATTGCAAAATTACGAAGAATTCAAGCAAGAGTTCCTGAGAATATTTGATCGAAGAAGAATCTCCCAGGCCGTTGATAACGAGTTGCTGGATCTACGACAGGGAAACCGTGACCTAGTGGCATATCTAGCTCAGTTCAACAAGTTAGTGGTGGAGACGGATTGGCCGGAAAGTAAGAGGGCGACGGTCTTTTATAGTGACTTAAAGGAAGAACTCAAGGATGTACTTGCTCAAATACCAAATCGTCGTACGGAAATTTCAGCATTGGTAGATCTGGTGTTGGAGATTGACTTTCGCCAAGGAGAAAGAAAAGGCGAGAGAAGGAAGGAATTTAAACCAATCATTCCAAGATTTGATAGAGTTCGATCAGAAGGCAGTAGAAGCTCAAGCTCTGACGGCCAACTAAACACGGAACCCATGCAAATAGGGACAATTAGAGGTCCCTTAACGAAAGAAGAAAAGGAAAAAAGGAGAACAGGCAATTTATGCATGTATTGTGGTTTAAGTGGACATTTTGTTAGAAGCTGTCCAAAGAAACCAAAGTTCCCCTTTAAACCAAAGGAACACTCGCAGCACCACCTGTAGAAGGAGTTGAACGGGTGGATGCAGATCAAAAATCAACTCCGACCGAGCATCAAGTAGCGAATACTCTAAAGTCATCAGCTCCGCATTTGATTTTGTCTATGGCGGTGAAATTCCGAGACATAACACTGACAGAAATTTCTGTAATGATCGATTCAGGAGCTACAGGGAATTTTTGTGATCTACGATTCGCAGCTGAGGTGGGTTTGCAAGCCATTAAGAAATCCAAAAAGGAATCAATTAGGGCGGTGATTGGAACAAATCTTTCTTCAGGACCCATCGTGAGTCACACAGAACCATTACAACTAATTTCAAATTATGGGCATGAAGAAGTACTCCAATTCAACTTAATTGATGTCCCCCAGTTCCAATTAATTTTGGGTCTACCATGGCTTACCGAGCATAACCCGACCATAGATTGGAGCTCCAGAACGATCCAAATGAATTCAGACTACTGTAAACAGAATTGTTTTGATTCCAAGGAAAAGAGCTCGGTATGTAATCCAGCTCAGTCTTTATGCAGAACTGGAATGTCAGTGTGCGTAATCAACTCGCAGGAGATTCTCGAACAGTATCAAGATTTTGAAGATGTTTTTAACGAAACTGAGGCAGAGCAACTCCCGCCACATCGAGTTTATGACTGTAAAATAGACCTTGAGCCCGGAGTAAATTTACCCTGCAGCAGAGTATACGCCTTGACTGAAAAAGAACACCAGCACCTAAGAGAATATCTAGACAAGTATTTGGCCAACGGCTTCATTCGGCCCTCGCAATGCCCGGTATCTTCGCCTCTATTTTTTGTGCCGAAGAAGGAGGGTGAATTGAGAACCTGCATCGATTATCGTGCAATCAACAGGATCACCAAGAAGAATCGCTACCCGCTACCTCTTATTTCTGTCGTGTTGGATTAGGTGAAAGGGGCACAGATCTACACGAAACTGGATCTGAGAGGAGCCTACCACCTAGTTCGGATGCGAGAAGGCGACGAATGGAAGACGGCTTTTAGGACCAAGTTTGGGCTATTCGAGTACCAAGTAATGCCTTACGGTCTCTGCGATGCTCCAGCAGCATTTCAACATTTTATTAACAACATCCTCAGAGAGTACATAGACCAATGTGCAATTGTGTACATAGACGATATTTTAATCTACTCATCTGACACAAGTAAGCATCAAGAACAAGTAAGAGGAGTCTTGCAAAGATTAAGAGAGAATAAGTTGTTCATGAAGCTGGACAAGTGTGCATTCAGCATTTCCCAGGTGGAGTTTTTGGGATTTGTGCTTTCACCAGATGGAATCAACATGGACGAGCGATAGATCAAGGCTGTGGTTGAATGGAGATCTCCCACCAGTGTTAAAGAGGTTCAAAGTTTCATCGGCTTTGCAAACTTCTATAGAAGGTTTATAAATTAATTCTAGCGAAAGATTCTCCCTCTTACCCGGTTGCTGAAAAAAGGAACTTGTTTTGAATGGAGCAAGGAATCTGAAGAAGAGTTTGAGTCTTTAAAAAGAGATTTTACCACAGTGCCAATCCTTCTTCATGCCGACCCTGCAGAACCATTTTATGTAGAGACAGATGCTTCAGATCTAGCAGTGGGGGGAGTCTTGTCCCAACGACATAAGTTAACTGGTCAGTTGCATCCAGTGGCCTATAGGTCAAGGAAACTCTCGCCAGCAGAAATGAATTAGACTATAACAGAAAAAGAGCTGTTGGCTATAAAGGATGCCTTTAAGGAGTGGCGACATCATCTCCTGGGAGCTCGACATCAAGTAACAGTTTTCACCGACCATAGAAATCTCAACTTTTTAAAATCCGCTAGAACCCTAACGCCGAGACAATTTCGATGGTCCCTTTACTTCGCTGATTACGACTTTGTAATCACCTATCGACCAGGAGCGCAAAATGGGAAGGCTGACGCCTTATCCAGAATTGGTACTGAAGGACAGAAGAACCAAGTGGACGATCAAACTATCATTCCAAGTGCAAGGATTATTGGTGCCACAACCCAGATTGACTTAAAGGAACAAATAATTGAAAGTATGAGTCCAGAAAAGATGCAAGAATGGGTTCAAGAAAGTACTGACAGAGAAATCCGGCACCAATTGCCTTACCACAAGGGGGCCTTGTATTTCCCAACCCCGGAACTGCAGGTTCAGGCCATGTCTGAGTGTCATGATCACATGTTAGCTGGACACAAAGGAGAAGCGAAAACTGAAGAACTAGTCAAAAGCCAATATTGGTGGCCTTATTTGGCAAGAGATGTTGAGAAGTATGTCAAGACTTGTGAAATCTGCGCTCAGGGAAAATCGGAACGGCAATCCCTTAAGGGGTTGTTACAGCCTTTACCCACATCATCTTACCCATGGCACACAGTTACACTAGACCTCATAGTAGATTTGCCTCTTAGCCAAGGCTACAATGTGATCTTAGTAGTAGTGGATGCATTTTCCTAAATGGCACACTTCCTAGCTTTAAAAGGGGTTCCCACTGCGAAGCAATTGGCTGATCATTTTAGTACACAAATAGTGAAGGTACAGGGGATTCCAAAGACAGTGGTTTCAGACAGAACCATCAATCAATGACACTTGTAAAGCGCGCTACATACCCGTAGGGTCTCAAGGCGCTGGGGGGGGGGGGGTGCCGCTACTGCTCGAACAGCCAGGTCTTCAGCTTCCTCCTGAAGGAGAGGTGGTCTTGGGTCAGGCGCAGGTCGGTCGGGAGGGAGTTCCAGGTCTTGGCAGCCAGGTAGGAGAAGGACCTTCCTCCTGTAGTCGCTCTTTGGATGCGGGGGACGGCGGCGAGGGCGTGGTTGGCTGATCGGAGGTGGCGTTTGGGAGCGTAGAAGTTGACTCGGCTGTTGAGGTAGCTCGGGCCTTGGTCGTGTAGGGCTTTGTGTGCGTGGGTGAGGAGGCGGAAGGTGATTCTTTTGCTGACGGGGAGCCAGTGAAGGTCTCTGAGATGTCCGGAGATGTGACTGGTTCGTGGGATGTCGAGGATGAGTCTGGCTGAGGCGTTCTGGATCCGCTGGAGTCTCTTCTGGAGCTTGGCGGTGGTACCGGCGTAGAGGGCGTTGCCGTAGTCCAGTCGGCTGGTGACGAGGGCCTGGGTGACGGTCCTCCTGGTCTCGGTGGGGATCCACCAGAAGATCTTCCGTAGCATGCGTAGGGTGTTGAAGCACGCCGAGGAGACGTTGTTGACTTGCCTGGTCATGGAGAGGGAGGAGTCCAGGATGAAGCCCAGGTTGCGTGCATGGTCTGTTGGTTTGGGTGCGGAGCCCAGGGCGGGAGGCCACCAGGAGTCGTCCCAGGCGGAGGGTGAGGGTCCCAGGATGAGGACCTCCGTCTTGTCCGAGTTCAGTTTTAGGCGGCTGGTCGTCATCCACTCGGCTACCTCCTTCATCCCTTCGTGCAGGTTGGCTCTGGCGGCGGCGGGGTCGTTGGTCAGGGAGAGGATCAGCTGGGTGTCGTCGGCGTAGGAGATTATGCTGAGGTTGTGTTTGCGTACGATGGCCGCGAGGGGGCTCATGTAGACGTTGAAGAGGGTGGGGCTCAGAGATGATCCTTGAGGGACGCCGCAGATGACTTCGGAGGCCTCTGACTTGTACGGTGGTAGGCGGACTCTCTGTGTTCTTCCGTCGAGGAAGGAGATGATCCATTCCAGCGCCTTGTCCTGGATTCCGATGTTGCTGAGGCGCCGTACTAGGGTGCGGTGGCAGACCGTGTCGAATGCCGCGGAGAGGTCTAGGAGGATGAGGGCCGCTGTTTCTCCATTGTCCATCAGGGCTCGGATGTCATCGGTGGCGGCGATGAGGGCGGTCTCGGTGCTGTGGTTGGCTCGGAAGCCGGACTGTGAGGGGTCGAGGGATCCGTTCGTCTCGAGGAAGGCGGCCATCTTCTTGTTGACGGTCTTCTCGATAACTTTGGCTGGAAACGGGAGGAGCGAGATGGGGCGGTAGTTCTTGAGGTCGGTGGGGTCCGCTGTTGGTTTCTTGAGTAGAGCGCTGAGTTCGGCGTGTTTCCAGCTCTCAGGGAAGATGGTGGTGTCGAAGGATGTGTTGATGATGTCTCGCAGGTGGGGTGCGATGACAGCGTCGGCCTTGTTGAAGACGTGGTGAGGGCAGGGGTCGGTCGGAGATCCGGAGTGGATGGAGTTCATCGTGCGGATGGTGTCTTCGGTGCTGATCGGGGTCCAGGCGTGGAGGGTGGTAGTGGGGGGTGGTTGTTCGGTCATGGTGTGCGTTGGTTGGTTGTTGAAGCTGTTGTGTATGTCCGCGATCTTGTTGTGGAAGTATGAGGCGAGGGAGTTGCAGAGGTCTTGCGATGGGGTGATGTCGTTGTTTCCTGCGCTGGGGTTGGAGAGCTCTTTCACGATGTTGAAGAGTTCCTTGCTGTTGTGTGCGTTGTTGTCCAGCCTGTCCTTGAATGCTGTTTTCTTGGCGGCGCGGATCAGCTGGTGGTGTTTCCGGGTGGCAAGCTTGAAGGAGGTCCTGTTGTCCGGTGTCGGATCCCTTCTCCAGACTTTCTCGAGGGCTCGGCAGTTCTTCTTGGAGCTCTTGAGTTCGTCGGTGAACCAAGGGGCCTTCTTGCTGCCGGGTCTGCTGGGCGGGGTCCTCAGTGGGGCGAGTTCGTCCGCGCAGTTGCTGATCCACTTCGTGAGGTTGTCGGCGGCCTGGCTGGGGTCTGCTGAGCTGGCAGGAGGGTGCTGGCTCAGGGAGGTGGCGAGCTGGTCTGCTGTGATCTTGTTCCAGCTTCTGCGGGCGGCCTGTTGTTGGTGGTGGTGGGTCGTCGTTCTCTTGAAGGTGAAGTGGACGCAGCTGTGGTCCGTCCATTGAAGTTCTGTGGCGTGGCTGAAGTCGATGTCTGTGCTGGAGGAGAAGACTGCGTCGAGTGTGTGTCCGGCGAGGTGGGTGGGGGTGGACACCAGTTGCTTGAGTCCCAGGTTGGCGAGGTTGTCGAGCAGGGTGCTGGTGTTGCGGTCGTTGTTGTTCTCCAGATGGAAGTTGAGGTCTCCCAGGAGGATGTAGTCAGCGGAGGGGAGGGCATGCGGGCTGACGAAGTCGGCGATGTCCTCGCTGAATTGTGTGCGTGGTCCAGGGGGTCGGTAGATCAGGGTGCCTCTGAGGGTGGTGTTCGGGTTGGTGTGGATCTGGAAATGCAGGTGTTCGGCGCTGGTCAGGGTGTTGTCGGTGCTGGTCGTGAGACGGATGGTGTTCCTGTGGATGATGGCGATGCCTCCTCCCATCTGGTTGGCGTTTCGGTCCCTCCGGACGATCTTGTAGCCCTCTGGGATGGCGATGGCGATGTCGGGCGCTGAGGAGGCGTTCATCCAGGTCTCCGTGAGGAAGGCAACGTCAGGGGCTGTGGCGTCTAGGAGGTTCCAGAGTTCGATGGCGTGTCTGTGGACGGAGCGGGTGTTGAGCAGGATGCACTTGAGGTGGGTGCTGCTGGTGTTCGACTTGGCGGGTGCTGGTGCGAGGCTGGTCCGGATGCAGGAGAACTTGCAGGCGTGGCAGCTGAAAGGTCCGTGGGTACGTCGTGGAGTGGCTTGATGGCATTCTGGGAGTCGGCCGGTGTTGAGAGCGGTGAGGGTGGCGGCGGAGTATGTCAGGCGGGTCGGTCGGGCTCTTCGGGGGCCAGGGGTCCTGGCACTAGGCGCGGTCCAGGCGCGGACGGGCGCAGACGGGCTTACCTTTGGCGCGCCTTCGGCGCACAATCGGCGCACCCGCTGCGCGTGACCGCTGCGCGTTCGCACGGTCGCCATTTAAGGCGAAGTGCGCGGGTGGGCGGAGCAGCTGGGAGGCGGGAGCGGGGAGGGAAACAGAAGAGAAAAGGGGCGGGGCTAATGGCGGTGGCGGGAAGCGGGAGCGGAGGGCGGCGAGGTAGGCGGGGAAGCAGGAAGGAGACAGGCACAATGTACAGAGGAGTTCAAAACACGACGAGAAAACGGCACATACAAAAAAACAGGCAACAATTCAAGTCAAAAACGGGGGAAAAAACAGTAAGCACACGATCTTGGGCACAGGAAGAAACAAGCACAAATTACTGACAAAAACGGGCGAAAACCAAAGGAGAGCGCTCAGGGCGGCAGCGAGGCCGGCGCTGAGGCAGAGGCAGGCACTGGGGGCACACGCAGCAGCTGGTGGCCGTGCGGCGCGGGGGTGTCCCACAAGTGGGTCACACTCACCTGCGTCGCACGGTCGCCATTTAAGGCCAAGTGCGCGGGTGGGCGGAGCAGCTGGGAGGCGGGAGCGGGGAGGGAAACAGAAGAGAAAAGGGGCGGGGCTAATGGCGGTGGCGGGAAGCGGGAAGCGGGAGCGGAGGGCGGCGAGGTAGGCGGGGAAGCAGGAAGGAGACAGGCACAATGTACAGAGGAGTTCAAAACACGACGAGAAAACGGCACATACAAAAAAACAGGCAACAATTCAAGTCAAAAACGGGGGAAAAAACAGTAAGCACACGATCTTGGGCACAGGAAGAAACAAGCACAAATTACTGACAAAAACGGGCGAAAACCAAAGGAGAGCGCTCAGGGCGGCAGCGAGGCCGGCGCTGAGGCAGAGGCAGGCACTGGGGGCACACGCAGCAGCTGGTGGCCGTGCGGCGCGGGGGTGTCCCACAAGTGGGTCACACTCACCTGCGTCGCACGGTCGCCATTTAAGGCCAAGTGCGCGGGTGGGCGGAGCAGCTGGGAGGCGGGAGCGGGGAGGGAAACAGAAGAGAAAAGGGGCGGGGCTAATGGCGGTGGCGGGAAGCGGGAGCGGAGGGCGGCGAGGTAGGCGGGGAAGCAGGAAGGAGACAGGCACAATGTACAGAGGAGTTCAAAACACGACGAGAAAACGGCACATACAAAAAAACAGGCAACAATTCAAGTCAAAAACGGGGGAAAAAACCGTAAGCACACGATCTTGGGCACAGGAAGAAACAAGCACAAATTACTGACAAAAACGGGCGAAAACCAAAGGAGAGCGCTCAGGGCGGCAGCGAGGCCGGCGCTGAGGCAGAGGCAGGCACTGGGGGCACACGCAGCAGCTGGTGGCCGTGCGGCGCGGGGGTGTCCCACAAGTGGGACACAGAGGTTCGCAATTTGTGTCTCTTTTCTGGAAGGCCTTCGTGGGAGGTTTGGGAATAGAAGTCAAATGTTCCTCTAGCTATCATCCAGACACAGACGGGCAGATAGAAAGAGTTAACCAGGAACTAGAGCAGTATTTAAGATTGTTTCTCCTAAAACAGGATGGGGAGTGGTCCGACTATCTGTGGGCAGCAGAATTCGCATATAATAATGCAAAAAATGTCGCCACGGGCTATTCACCATTCTATTTAAATTATGGTCGACATCCAAGTTCAACCTTGAATCAGGTGGACAGTACTGTCCCGGCTGTCAACGATGTAGTAACTCACTTGAAGCAGGTTCATCAAGCAGCTATTAAGAATCTGGAGTTAGCTAAAAAGAAATACAAGCTTTATGCTGATAAAAAGAGACGAGAGGGTCCTCAGTTGGAGAGTGGGGATAAAGTCTGGCTAAGTACAAAGAATCTTAGGCTAAAAGGTAATAGGCAGTTCCAGCCTAGGTTTATTGGACCGTATTCAATCGAGGAAAAAAGATCTATAGTTACTTATCGATTAAAATTACCCTCAACATTAAAAATACACCCAGTCTTTCATGTTTCGTTGTTAAAGAAAGCATTACCAGACTTGCGAAGAAATATGACGCCAAAACCAGTCCATCTAGAGTCAGGAATTGAGTTTGAAGTCAAAGAAATCCTAGATTCGAAAAAAGTCAAAGGAAACCTGTATTATTTGATAGACTGGAAGGGCTATGGACCTGAAGAACGATCTTGGGAGTTAGAGTCAGATGTCCACGCCCCTAGATTAATCAAGTCCTTCCATCAGCGATTTCCTACCAAGCCAAGACCGAGAGGACCTCCTTTGTTGGGGGGTACTGTCAGAACCGTCCAAAGGGCACAAGCGGTAATGGGAACTTGGTTACAAGTACACTGTGGCAAGAAGGATAATAAACGGTCTGGGGGCAGCACTTGGACAGAACTCTTACGTTCCCGGAACCGTAAGATGGCCGCCGATTTCGGAAACGAGGTCGCGGTCTAGTTGTTTTTCCCCTCTCAGAAGGCTCAGGTGTTTTAGGTGACTAGAGGTGCGCGCGAAGGAAATGCTGCGCACTTCACCGAAGATTCCGAGCAGTGCGCACCATAGTTTTAGAGTTCTAGTGTGAAGAGTAAAAGTTTAATTGAGATAGAGCATCGGGTCCGCCCGGTTTACTCGTCCGTACCTTCGTCGGATGTAGGTCGGATTCCAGGGAAAATAACTCGCAGTTCTCAGAAGAAAAGTAGTGGCGTCTACAGAGAAATTTCCGGTCATACCAGTCCTGAGGAGAGAGAAAGAGAGAGAAGCATCACAGAAGGGAAAACCTGACTCAGAGCTAAGTGATGTCACAAGCTAAAGAATGTATACATGCTTATACAAGAAAAGTCTAATACTTACCACATGAAATAATTTCAAGTTCAGTTGTTACCTAAGAAGGAAAAAGAGAAGACAATTATTGTAACATAGAGAGAAGACACAATACGAAGACAGTAGCATTTAAGAGACACAAGGAGTAAAGGATATTTACAAGATAGTGATTTAAGTGGGAGAAGTGAGTAGTATATACAGAGTAACAGAAGGAGAATGTTAGAGTAATAAACTAGAGCATAAACAGATATTATAACTCAATGTGTTGTTTCATAGGTCCAGTATCTAACTGAGTCACGCTTAAAAGACTGAGAAGAACTATAGATTTTTCAGTAATAGAAGAGAAGCTAGTTCTGGAACCCACAGGGTAGGTAAAGTAGAATATAGATTAGTACAGAGATAGAGTAGGGAGGATTGATTTAAAAGGTGATGTGTTTTCTGTTATAGGTTCTCAAAATAAAGGAAAAGAAGTCTGCAGGTCAAGGCAGAAGTTTCTAGAAAAGAACGAGAGAACGCTACCAGGACCGTCTCTTCTTCTTTATTATTTTATCCAATTTTCCCCTTCCCCCTGGAGGATACTCTAGGTTCCCGGTGTGATAATAGTACTCGGGTTCCTGGCTTGTTTTTCAGAGGGAGTTTGGAAATCGAGCATCTCTGTTCCTGCGCAAGTTCTGAGGGGAGCCCTGAAACTCATGCATGGGCACCCTCTCACACAAAACCAAGCATTCTGCCTTCATTGTTAAGGCCTGCCATAGGAGTGACTGATAGGCTTTTATGTGTCAGTGATGAAAGGTAGATATAGGTAACCTATATCTGTAGTAGCAGTCCTGTGGTGTCATTTTGGAAGGCTTCCCAGGGGTGGCATAATACATGCTTCAGCCCCTGGTAGGCCTCTGGGTACCTATGCCCTTGGTACCTAAGGTACCATGTACTAGGGATTCACAAGGGTTTTTCTCTGCAGCAGCAAATCCAATTGAGTATGGCATCTCAAAAACCCTATTCAAGTTAGTAGAACCCTGTTCAGTTACAGTCTGCTACTTGTACCAGCTAAGGTGTTCTGCGCTCTATTTGAGAGACTGAGGGGCAGATTTGCTAGATTCTCATGGAGCTGCACTGCGTGAGAAGGAGAGAGCAAGAGAGCACCATGGTTACAGAAATATGGCACTCTCCTCCCCTCTCCCTAGCACTTGTGCAGAAATATGCTGCTGTGCGCCAATCATATGTTTTGTACCTGAAGGGATCCCTTCCAGTACAAAATAACATGCTTAGACTAACCTTAAGCCTTTTCCCGCTTTGTATGTGTGCTGTACAGTGCAGCACACATACAAAGTCGGAAAAGAAAGGAGAAATTAAAGCCTTTCTCCCTCATAGCGCTATTTGAAATGGGCCTTATTTTCTCATGCTAAACCCTGTCTACTTTTTTAAGTAACCAGGGCTTACTTCAGCAGCCTTGGTTGGTTCTATGGGAATGCCCTTGCACCACCTATGGTTGAACCTATTGGCCCTAAGTAAAGCAAAGCAGCCAATACTACTTTAGAGTGATTTTCCAGCGCTAAACAAGTTTTGGTCTGGAAAGTAAATTAGTAAAAAATGTTTTAGCATCGATTTGCGTCACTTTTCTGTCGCAAGCATGATGTTAAATCTTAGTAAATATACCCATAAGTGCGAAGGTAAACGTATTGAGCGACCCTTGTTTGTAAGTGTTCATAAACAGAGCTCCATCGCTGTTGGACTCATGTTTAAGTTGGGGCCCACACTAACACAACCTTTGTTTATCATTGGTGTTTTTTTTTCCTTAAAAAAGTGTGCAAAAATGAAATAAATGTTTGATAATATTCGTACGTCTTTTTAATTTTCAAGAGCCAGTAATAATGTAGAAAAAATAAAAATATATTTCTCACTTTCGTTTTTAAGAGTACAACCATATTAATAGGCATACAGCTTTTTTTTAAGACTGACCTCTACGAGATTGATGAAAAGGCAACTCTAAAGCATTTTTAAAGTACCCAGTCAGAAAATTATGAGTAAATATGCACTTTTTTTAAAAGGTACCAAATGACAAACGTGTAAGATAACATAAAACATTCACATTTACAAGATGTATTTGGAAAGAAAAGAGATTACAGAGAGGCTAACATGGGTACATACTATGGTACTTTAAGAAAGAAATAGAGGTAAACACATGCATTTTAAAAGGGTTCCACTCCAATGGAATGCAACAATTTTTTAACTTTGATTCTGTGGTCAGTCTGGCTTGTCATCCATTTTGAGCAGCAGGAAACCTAATCCTTACAAGCATCAGGTACACCTTGATTGAGTGATTAAATAAGGACGGTGTTTTTGAGCCTTTCATAGTTCCAATACTACCAGCAAAGGTGAGGAAGGTTAACTACCATGAAGACACCAACTGAAAGCTATATCCAATTTGTTCAGGCACAGTCACGGCTGCAACAACTCCATCAGCCATTTTTATACCAATAGTCTGCCAATAGAGTAGAATGAGATTGATAGAGACAGCGGAGGTTTGTCTGTCTTACTGCTGAAGTTAAAATCAGGCAGGCAGAGAGACAGAGGTTCTGGAACACACAGGGTAGGTAAAGTAGAATATAGATTAGTACAGAGATAGAGTAGGGAGGATTGATTTAAAAGGTGATGTGTTTTCTGTTATAGGTTCCCAAAATAAAGGAAAAGAAGTCTGCAGGTCAAGGCAGAAGTTTCTAGAAAAGAACGAGAGAACACTACCAGGACCAGTCTCTTCTTGTTTAATATTTTATCCAATTTTCCCCTTCCCCCTGGAGGATACCCTAGGTTCCCGGTGTGATAATAGTACTCGGGTTCCTGGCTTGTTTTTCAGAGGGAGTTGGAAATCAAGCATCTCTGTTCCTGCGCACGTTCTGAGGTGAGCCCTGACACTCATGCATGGGCACCCTCTCACACAAAACCAAGCATTCTGCCTTCATTGTTAAGGCCTGCCATAGGAGTGACTGATAGGCTTTTATGTGTCAGTGATGAAAGGTAGATATAGGTAACCTATATCTGTAGTAGCAGTCCTGTGGTGTCATTTTGTACTAGGGACTCACAAGGGTACCCCAGTAACCAAACTGGAGTGTACCTAAAGTACATCCAATCATTTTAGAGAGGAAGCAGCAAGGCTGGGGTCCTGGATAGCAGGGCCCCAGCCAGACTAAAGTCGAAAAACAGTGAAACACCAGAAAAAGTGAGGGTAACCATAGTAAGCAGATCCTACTCTAAAACACTGCAGCTGTTTGGCTTGAGAACTTTGATGCAACTACAGGTACTTTGGTGAAAAGTCACGCATCCATAGTCTTCGATGGTCCGAGTTCTTGAAACCTTTCGAAAGCCATACCTTTAACTGTGTATGTTGGATTTTTGTTGTTTTGGTCTTGTTTAGTTTAGATAAAGATATTTTATTTTTCTAAACTGGTGTGGTGTCCACTTGTGGTGTTTTCACTGTGTTACTGTGAGTGTTGGTATAAATACTTTACACTTTGCCTCTTGGATAAGCCTGTCTGCTCATGCCAAGCTACCAAGGGGGTGAGCAGGGGTTATCTAGAGTGTGTATTCCCCTTACCCTGACTAGAGGCAAGGGTCCCTATTTGGACAAAGGTACCTACCTCTGCCAACTAGAGACCCCCATTTCTAACAATCATGCCTTCTGTTTACATTCTATGTTTGGTGAGACCTAAGTAATGTGAGTACTATTAAGACTTTAAAACATGTTTGATTAATATTAATAAAGATTACAACCCATGTTTAAACATAATTTCTACTTATTTATAAATTTTTCAGAACACTTACAATTGAGAAAACATACAAGTTCTACATATGACCAGCGCTTAATTTGAGCCGGTGGTTTCCAGTGCTCAGCACCTGTACTTAATTGGCAGTATCAGCACCTATGACAGTCTGCCACATTGTGAGTTGTTTGCCTGATTTGGAGTGCGAACAACAACAGTTGTTTATTAATTCAGTATATGTTAAAATGACGGATACCTGATGCCATTGCTAATCTTATAGTGTTGGGGGCCTGGAATAGTCTGAACTGTCCCACTTGTAGCAGTGTGATGGTTAGTAGCTGGTTGAATACTGTAATTCGTGGTGCTAGCAGGGTCAATGGGTGGTGTAGCCTGCTCTGGCATCCCGATGAGGGCACTGGCACTTTCTTTTAGCAATCAAGCACTGCGTATGACCTTGTGGTGTGATAAAGTAATCTTCTCAACATTACTCATATTCAATACAAAAACAGCTTTGTCACCATTTAAACTAATAAACATTAAGAATGGGTAAACTCCTGTTACACATAATCTATTGTGAAGATTATTAAATAGGATGATTTGACACGCATCAATAGAAGCCAATGTGTACATGGATATGTTCCTTATTTTAAAGATGTTATTTCCAACAGGTACACAAGGAACAGGAGAGAAAAAACAATAACAGAGAGCCACACAGATGTGTCCTGCTTGAGCAAGTGGTACTTCTTAAGTGTTGCCCTTGAAGCCATGATAACTTTAGGAGAAGAAGAGTCTATTCTATTATTGTAGACTTAAATAAAGTGTGGGCTCTGATTCACTGAAGCTCTAAGAGAAACGTACAAGGGGTGGCCGGTAAGAGTGCTTCACAGACCAAATAAAGCAGTTTTCTCTGCAGCTGCAAATCTAATTGAGTATGGCATCTCAAAAACCCTATTCAAGTTAGTAGAACCCTGTTCAGTTACAGTCTGCTACTTGTACCAGCTAAGGTGTTCTGCGCTCTATTTGAGAGACTGAGGGGCAGATTTGCTAGATTCTCATGGAGCTGCACTGCGTGAGAAGAAGAGAGCAAGAGAGCACCATGGTTACAGAAATATGGCACTCTCCTCCCCTCTCCCTAGCACTTGTGCAGAAATATGCTGCTGTGCGCCAATCATAGGTTTTGTACATGAAGGGATCCCTTCCAGTACAAATTAACATGCTTAGACTAACCTTAAACATGTTCCCGCTTGGTATGTGTGCTGTACAGTGCAGCACACATACAAAGTCGGAAAAGGAAGGAGAAATTAAAGCCTTTCTCACTCATAGTGCTATTTGAAATGGGCCTTATTTTCTCATGCTAAACCCTGTCTACTGTTTTAAGTAACCAGAGCTTACTTCAGCAGCCTTGGTTGGTTCCATGGGAATGCCCTTGCACCACCTATGGTTGACCCTATTGGTCCTAAGTAATGCAAAGCAGCCAATACTACTTTAGAGTGATTTTCCAGCGCTAAACAAGTTTTGCTCTGGAAAGTAAATTAGTAAAAAATGTTTTAGCATCGATTTGCGTCACTTTTCTATCGCAAGCATGATGTTAAATCTTAGTAAATATACCCATAAGTGCGAAGGTATAACGTATTGAGCGACCCTTGTTTGTAAGTGTTCATAAACAGAGCTCCATCGCTGTTGGACTCATGTTTAAGTTGGGGCCCACACTAACACAACCCTTGATTATTATTGGTGTTTTTTTTCCTTAAAAAAGTGTGCAAAAATGAAATAAATGTTTGATAATATTCTTACGTCTTTTTAATTTTCAAGAGCCAGTACCGTATTTTCTGGCGTATAAGACGACTTTTTAACCCTTGAAAATCTTTTCAAAAGTTGGGGGTCGTCTTATACGCCGGTATCATTTAATAAGCAAGTGAATATAGCCCAAACCCTATATTTTAAAAGGAAAAGTAGGGGGTCGTCTTATACGCCCAGTCGTCTTATACGCCAGAAAATACGGTAATATTGTAGAAAAAATAAAAATATATTTCTCACTTTCGTTTTTAAGAGTACAACCATATTAATAGGCATACAGCTTTTTTTTAAGACTGACCTCTACAAGATTGATGAAAAGGCAACTGTAAAGCATTTTTAAAGTACCCAGTCAGAAAATTATGAGTAAATATGCACTTTTTTTTAAAAGGTACCAAATGACAAACGTGTAAGATAACATAAAACATTCACATTTACAAGATGTATTTGGAAAGAAAAGAGATTACAGAGAGGCTAACATGGGTACATACTATGGTTCTTTAAGGATTCCACTCCAATGGAATGCAACAGTTTTTTTAACTTCAATTCTGTGGTCAGTCTGGCTTGCCATCCATTTTGAGCAGCAGGAAACCTAATCCTTGCAAGCATTGGGTACACCTTGATTGAGTGATTAAATATGGACGGGTGTGTTTGAGCCTTTCATAGTTCCAATACTACCAGCAAAGGTGAGGTAGGTTAACTACCAAGAAGACACCAACTGAAAGCTATGTCCAATTTGTTCAGGCACAGTCACGGCTGCAACAACTCCATCAGCCATTTTTATACCAATAGTCTGCCAAAAGAGAAGAATGAGATTGATGGAGACAGCGGAGGTTTGTCTGTCTTACTGCTGAAGTTAAAATCAGGCAGGTGGAGAGTCATGGCGGAGGATGGATTTTTGGCAATCTGAATGCATCTGCCAAACTCTAAATCTGTCAGGTCTCTCTAAAGGAGAACTTTGAACTATTGACCTTGGATCGTGGAAGGTTCTTGGGGCCCAGTTATTGACGGCCTTGGTTTGCCAGAGATAAGTGCGACCACTTTAGTAGCAACAATGCCTAAGCAGATAGTGCCTTCCAGAAGAAGCACCCAAGGAAGAAAAATCCGGAATGCAAGAAAATCTCCAAATTTGTAACGAGGCTCCACGATGAATAGGTGGGAAGAAGAAAACAATCAGGAGGCTTTAAAAGACTCAACTGGAACCACAGGACTAAGAGACAGAATCCCAAAAAATGCTGGAGGGAGAAAAAACACAGCAGCAGGAGAAAGAAAAACTACCAGCAGGAGTGAGTAAAGACACCGATAGGAGTGAAGAAGTGTGATGCAAGAAGGGAAAAAACTGTCTCCTTTTATACTCTTCTTTTATACTCTAAAACAGAAAATTACTTATAAAAATGGTGCGACCATGATGATTTGGGAATTCCTATAAGAAACACGCATTTACAACGCAATAGGTCTCGCATTCATGTGAGTATGAGCTATTGGCATTGTAAATGACAATGCCTTTTATTTATGTTTTGGCTTTTAAAACATCAATAAAAGGCATTGTCATTTACAATACTAATAGCTTAAACTCTCGCTAATGAGAGACCTATTGCTTTGTAATATAGGGCCTTCCCTACTGCTCGTTAGATTGTAAATATCAGAGGAAGAGACCTGCCTGTGATGTCTTCATAGTACTGATAAATAGTGCTGTGAAGAAAATGTATAAGTGTTGTAAATTACACAGACACAAAGTGTGAAGTGAGAGTTGCATATGATCCTAGCTATAAACATTAACAAAGCACCCCAACACCTTTTTCTCTGTAATTACACTGTCACAGCTCAGGAGGAAGAGGGGGGCTATTTCCTGCTGTCTGAGTGATTTGAGTGTGCAGTGTGGCATTGCTTAATGCCACTGCTATATTTGGCCTAATAAAAAACACTCCAGCTGTAGTAGTGCCCTGGCTTCACCTCCTGGTGCAGGGCGGGTTGTGCTTTATGGCAGGCATGGAGGGAGGGAGGGATGGAGGGAGGGTGGGAGGAAGGGAGGGATGGTCTCAGCTGAAGCTCCGGCCTCGTACTGTGCCCCTGCTATTACTAGTGAGCGAGAGGCGCTGAGGTGGTAGTATTGGTGGTGGTATTGGTGGTGTTGTTGGTCATGGTATTGGTGGTATTAGTGGGTCTGGTGGTATTGGTGGTGGTGTTATTTGGTGGTGGGGGTGGTGGTATTGGTAGTGCTGGTATTGGTGGTGGTATTGGTGGTGGTATTGGTGGTGGTGGTAGAATTAGTAGTATTGGTGGTGGTGGTACTGGTGGTATTGGTGGTAGTATTGGTGGTACTGGTATTGGTGGTACTGTATTGGCAGTGGTTGTATTGGTGGTGGTGGTATTGGTAATGGTGCTGGTGGTGGTATTAGTGGTGGTGTTATTGGTATTAGTGGTATTGGTGGTGGTGATATTGGTATTGGTGGTGGTGGTATTGGTGGTATTGGTATTGGTGGTGGTATTGGTGGTGGTATTGGTGGTGGTACTGGTGGTGGTATTGGTGGTGGTATTGCTGGTATTGGCGGTGGTGGTGGTATTGCTGGTATTGGTGGTAGTATTGGTGGTGGTATGGGTGGTGGTATTGGTAATGGTGGTATTAATGGTGGTGGTATTGGTGATGATGGCACTGGTATTGGCAGTGGTGGTATTGGTAGTGGTGGTATTGGTATTGGTAATGGTGGTGGTGGTGGTGGCATTGGTGGTTGTGATATTGGTGGGGGTGGTGGTATTGGTGGTATTAGTGGTGGTGGTATTGGTGGTGGTGTTATTGATGGCGGTGGTATGGGTGGTATTGGTGGTGGTGGTATTGGTGGTAGTATGGGTGGTGGTATTGGTAATGGTGGTATTGATGGTGACGGTATTGGTGGTGGTGTTGGTGGTATTGGTGGTGGTGTTATTGATGGCGGTGGTATGGGTGGTATTGGTGGTGGTGGTATTGGTGGTAGTATGGGTGGTGGTATTGGTAATGGTGGTATTGATAGTGACGGTATTGGTGGTGGTGTTGGTAGAGATGGTATTGGTGGTGATGGTGGTGGTATTGGTGGTGGTGGTATTGGTGATGGTGGTACCTGGTGGTATTGGTGGTGGGAGTATTGGTGGTAGTGGTATTGGTGTTTTTGGTGGTGGTACTACTGGTGGTGATGGTATTGGCGCTGGTATTGGTTGTGGTGGTATTGGTGGTGGTGGTATTGGTGGTGGTGGTGGGGGAGGGGGGGTATTGGTGGTATTGTTCCTGGGTGTTGTTGGTGGTATTGGTGATGGTATTGGTGGGATTGATGGTGGGATTGGTGGTGGTAGTAGTGGTGGTGGTGGTATTGGTATTGGTATTGGTGGTGGTATTGGTGGTGGTAGTATTGGTATTGGTGGTGTTATTGGTGGTATCGGTAGTGGTGGCATTAGGAGTGGTGGAATTGGTTGTGGTATTGGTAGTGATGGTATTGGTTGTGGTATTGGTGTTTTTATTGGTATTGGTGGTAATAGTGATGGTGGTATTGGTGGAATTTGTGATGGTATTTGTGGTGGTATTGGTGGTGGTGGAATTGGTGGTTGTGTTGGTGGTATTGGTGGTATTGGTGGTGGTGGAATTGGTGGTGGTAGTATTGTTGGTGGTATTAGTGGTGGTGGTGGTGGTGGTATTGGTGGTGGTGGTGGTGGTATTGGAGGTGGTGGATTGGAAATATTGGTGGTGGTATTGGTGGTGGCGGAATTGGTATTGGCAGTGGCATTGGTATTGTTATTGGTGGTGGTATTGGCGGTGGTATTGGTGGTGGTATTGGTGGTGGTGGTTGTGTTGGTGGTGGTGTTGGTGGTGGTCATGGTACTGGTGGTGGTGGTATTAGTGGTGGTGGTAGTATTGGTGGTGGGAAACAAAAGGGTGCGCAGTTCGTATAGGTGGTAGGTCAGCTGGGTCCTGAATAGATCGAGTCCAGGGCATCTGATCCTTCAGGAGCAAGAGCCGTCACACACTTCGAAGGGTGTCATGCTTCATCATTTGGCAGTTCCTCGTTGTGCCGGGGCTGCAAAGCCCAACAGACCCCGCAGGGAGGCTCTTTGCTGGAAGTCTTTTGAGCTGCCATCTCTGAAGTGTGAGTGTTGTAGTGAGGGTGTGGTGAGCAAGTGGAGTGGTGAGAGGTGTTAAAAATAACTCAGGGGATTAGTAGAGAAAATTTATTAAATATTTGGAACCCTAGGTTATATTAAAAAGAAGTGTGGGCTAGAGTGGTTATAATGGACCACGTTAGCTCTAGGTATTTGTGATGGTCAACATGTTTCTTGCTGCAAAGTGTAAAAAGATCAAGGCAATTCATCAGGACCGTAAAAAAAATCATTAAAACTACTCCTAAACAGACAGTTGTGTGTACAAGTCTTACTTAGTGCCTAGCTGTCCCAAGCGCAGAAAGGATATATAGTATACCTTAAAGCGGTCAAATATACCGACCTAAAGGGGAGAAAAGAAGGGTGAGGAAGACAGGGAAAATGTAAGCACAGGTTGAACATACATCTTGCAAAGGCAGTAATTGTGCTCAAATAGGTGTACATGCCAGGTAATCGCATGCTCAAGTAGAGCCTAGGTTAATCCGGTGATTTATCCAGATCGTGTGTCAAGGTTTACTGGTAATGGTAAGTGATTGCAATGGGTGTGCGGTCATAAGAGAAGGGGATCAACTGAGTCTGCAGCCTGAAGCACGCTTTGCTCCCAACTCCTAAATGCATCTTACTAATAGCATAGGAGCCATTCATTCACATGCATGATATAGGCAAATGGTAGTTGAGTTGTGGTTGACATCGCCATGTAGAAGGAACACAGTCATACACACCACATACGTGAAGTGGATTGTGAGCCACTTTACCTGAGTATAAGCGCTGATGCCATACACTTGCGTTTGCCATACTCAGGAAACACATGTAAGATGCCAGTATAATATGCTACGGTGGGTGGAAGACATGAGCTCTATGTGTATGTTCCTACTAAGGTTAATGTAGGGTAAATGCTCAAATATACACAATACCGTATACCGCACTCTAATGTGATTAGCGGGGTGAGCTACATGAAATTACTAAAGGTAGCGTACGGCTTTCGCTCGAACAGAGGGCTCCAATGAGCCAAAGCGGAGTTGCACAGAAATGCGTCCTCCCACCTGGAAGAAAAACACAAGGTAACTAGACATAGCCAAAAATACTAGCAGGCTGTTAGGGAAGAGAGGGAGAGGAGTGGGAGAGAAAGAGGCATAACCCCATAGCTGTACTTACGATTTGTGATCGTCGCGGAGTGCGTACCACCTACCCGTTCCTCTGCTTGGCTTGAGGGCTAGTAGTCTCGTGGTGTGAGATAATAGTAGTGCCGAATAGGAGGGGCCACTAGACCATGTGACGCTCTGTAAATTGAATGCAACAGGCTCCATATTAGATGTATAGGCATAACGGGGGCTATCTTGAAATTGCAAAGTAGCCAAAAGATAATATTGGTGGTGGTACTGGTGGTGGTGGTTTTGGTGGTGGTGGTGGTATTGGTGGGGTATTAGTGGTAGTGGTATTGGTGGTATTGGTATTGGTGGTGGTGGAATTGGTGGTGGTGGCGGTGGTATTGGTGCTGGCATTGGTGGTGGTCATTTAGGATCAGGTGAATAATAGACCCACACTAAATAGTATGCGTGTCCTTTGTCCAGCCGGACAGAACTTTTATTTAAGCTAGAATATTTTATATTGGTTCATATAATCAACATTTATACACAAGTGGGCACAACCTGTGACCCACAGAAAACAAGACAAAACAAGTGAAAATAAATTATGTAAGGGCGCACAAGGCGGTCTGCGCTAGTATTTCAGTTCAACAGACTTGGATTCTTATTAGCAAACCATTGCAAAAAACGTTCGTGACTTTTATAACAAACATATGGTGCTTTTGGGTCGACGACGTTTCGATGCAGAGAGAAATGCAAGCATCATCATCAGGACAAAAAACATTATGTCATGTTTGTCTTGAGAGCAAAATAGCTAGGCCTCTATGACATTTTACATAATAACATGAAGTAAATCAGTGGAAGAAAAAGTTGGGAAAAAGAGGGAGACATATGAATAAATTACGTTAGCTCCCAACAGCCTCTGATCCCGTTCCTTTCCCCTCAGGACTCTGCCCGCCGGACATACCTTCCGCCATGCCGGAAATCTAGGATCTCTTGAATCTTTAAAATGTAAGTCTCGCACTACCCTCGTGGGTCATTCTCACCACCCTTGTGTTAACCCCTCCTACCTTCGCCTCCTTATTCCCTTTCTCTCCCTCCAGCCCCCCAATCACGCGACGCGCCACTCGGCCTGGACGGAGCTTGTAAGTAATTGTTTACTCCTACTTTTAACGAATGGCATCCAGTATAATTCCATTTAAGTACCCTGGTACACCTTATACCCTCTGTCTCTCACCCTGACAGAACCGTGATATCCTGCGATTGTGCAGAACCGGTACCCCCGCCCTCATTGTGCAATTCGCGTCCCTCACGCAGGTATATATCCTCCTCCTTGGACTTAAATCACTGCGCCGGATCTAGCTCACTGCGCGCACAAAATTTTTTTTTAAACCTTTTTAGTGTTTTACCATGTCACGGGTCCAATTGCCTGAGGGTATTTTGCGCATGGTGAATAGTACGTCGAAATGTTGATTTTAATGATGTCACTACTCTCCCATCTCCACTGCCTTCCCCCATGCACGCATGGCACTGTAAATAAGAGTTGGCACTGTAAATAAGAGTTACCCCACGGCCAATACCAACACAGATTCATAAGGATCTCATTTGTAAAGACATCAACAATTGAACAATTGAAACGATACCTGGCAAGTTATAATTACTAACGTAATTTATTCATATGTCTACCTCTTTTTCCCAACTTTTTCTTCCACTGATTTACTTCATGTTATTATGTAAGAATCCAAGTCTGTTGAACTGAAAAACTAGTGCAGACCCCTTGTGCGCCCTTACATAATTTATTTTCACTTGTTTTGTCTTGTTTTCTGTGGGTCACAGGTTGTGCCCACTTGTGTATAAATGTTGATTATATGAACCAATATAAAATATTCAAGCTTAAATAAAAGTTCTGTCCGGCTGGACAAAGGACACGCATACTATTTAGTGTGGGTCTATTATTCACCTGATCCTAAATGACTAGGGTCCTCTGTTTTGTGTAATAAGTTACCGCCCAAGGACCCTAGTGTTATTCCTTTTGGGTTTTCCCTTGTTGTGTAGAACGCCATTGGTGGTGCTGGCAGTATTGGTGGTGGTGGTATTGGTAGTATTGGTAGTGGTGGTATTGGTGTTGGTATTGGTGGTGGTGATGGTATTGCTGGTATTGGTGGTGGTAGTATTGGTGGTGGTGGTATTGGTATTGGCAGTGGTATCAGTATTGGTGGCTGTGATATTGGTAGTGGTATTTGTGGTATTAGTGATGGTATTGGTAGAGTTGGTATTGGTGGCGGTGGCAGTGGTGGTATTGGTGGTGGTGGTGGTATTTGAAAAAGGCCCACACTGAAAAAACCCTTGGCCGATCCACAGAACCTGCAGAATTACAGACCCATTTCACTACTTCCTTTTCTTTCTAAAGTTATGGAAGCATCAGTTAATAAGCAGCTAACAAAATTTCTTGAGTTGAACAATTTACTAGACCCTTCCCAGTAGGGTTTCCACTCGTCACATAGTATAGAGTCGTCTTTAACAGAAGTAATGGATACGATGAAGCTAGTCTTAAATAAGGGGACACCAACCATGTTGATCCTCCTAGACCTGTCAGCAGCGTGTGACACCATCTCTCATCGAATCTAGTGCAAAGATTACGAGAGTGAGGTGTCAGAGGAATGGCGCTAAAATGGTTTGAAAGTTTTCTCTCGGATAGAACACATGTAATCTAACTAGACTCGTTTACATCTCAGACCACGATTGTGGACAAAGGGATCCCCCAGGGATCCATTTTAAGTCCCACTTTATTTAACATCTATGTGTTGTCCCTAGCTATGATCATCAGATCTTGTGGCTTTGATTCCATTTCGTATGCGGATGGTACACAACTGATAATAACTATAGACCCTGACCACGCTTTGTCTAAAGAATTTTTTTTTAATTGCATGTTAAAAACAGCTGTGTGGATGAATGTGAATTTTTTGCAGCTCAACACAAACAAAACTGAAATTGGTGGTGGTATTGGTGGCGGTGGTGGTATTGGTGGTGGTGGTATTGGTGGCGGTGGTGGTATTGGTGGTGGTGGTATTGGTATTGGTGGTGGTATTGGTGGTGGTGGTGGTATTGGTAGTGGTGGTTGTATTGGTTGTGGTATTGGTGGTGGTGGTTGTATTGGTGGTATTGGGGGTGGTGGTATTGGTGGTATTGTGGTGGTGGTATTGGTGTTTGTATTTTTGGTGGTGGTATTGGAATTGGTGGTGGTATTGGAATTGGTATTGGTGGCGGTGTTGGTGGTAGTGGTGGAGTTGATGGTGGTAGTAATGGTGGTGGTAGTATTGTTGGTGGTAGTGTCGGTGGTATTGGTGGTGTTGGTAGTATTGGTGGTAGTGGTGTTGGTGGTGGTGGTATGGGTGGTGGTGGTATGGGTGGTGGTATGGGTGGTGGTGGTATTGGTGGTGATGGTGGTATTGGTGGTGATGGTATTGGTGGTGGTGGCTTTGGTGGTGGTGGTGGCATTGGTGGTGATGGTATTGATGGAGGTGGCATTGATGGTGGTGATGGTATCAGTGGTGGTGGTGTTGTTAGTTTTAAAACAACCCATCAGTTGGCTTTAGTACACATGACATGTATCAAAGATGTGCTCTTGTCAGCTTCAGCTCATTAGCACAGGATTATGTGCTACCTGGAATTAATATGACTTAATTCACTAATCTATTCTATTTCCAATCTTTATTTCGGCCATTTGGCCATAAAAGATGAACAATACACATATACATCACAGATAAATCAATTCATAAAGGGATAAAACCATTGGAATGCATATACAAGGAATACTATAAAAACTGTGCATCTAGAATTTTAAGAAGGACCCAACATCTTTAAAATACGGTTACGCGTATGCCAAACCTTAGTAAAAAAATGTGTTAATGCGAAAACAGTTGGGCCAGAGACATCAGATTTTAAAATCCTATACATTGGTGCATATTCCCTACAGCCCATGTTCCTAATCAATGGGAGGAGCCAGTATTTTCTAGCTACCTTGTAGGCTGGGCAGAAGAAAGCCACGTGTAGGTTGGTTTCCTCCATGGCATCACAAGCCGGACACTGCTTAGTGGTGGGGGATTCACTAATCATTTCTAGATCCATTTTACTTGGGGGGGTTTAAACAGCGACAAGATTATGCCAGGTTAAAGTGATTGAAAGCAGGGGCCCGTGTTAGGGGGGCAGACCTGCTGCTTAAAAAAACCCACAAGGGGTTTCAGCTGATGCTGCGCATGTCGGGCCTGCCGTAAGAGAAACTCAATAAAGTAAATAGTGCTTACAGACAAAATAACAGGTCCCGTGTAACAACCAAAGTAAAAGGGCCAGTAACCATGGGAGGTTACAAATGAAGACAAGGCCATACTAAGGAGGGATTAACAAACCTAGTAACTAATCCTTGCAAGCAGGGCATGCGAGCTGCCACTAGGCTCGACCTAAAAACTATAATATGTTTGCCATCTTGAATAGGGCTGCTTAAAATTCCAGAATCCTTTCAGAGGGTGTTAACCAAAAAGAGAAGAAAGAAAGTGACAGTGGCGTTCTCTAGTCTGGCCCCAGGAAGATGATCACAAACAGCTACATAGGCATGCCGGCCGCCTTAGGGTAATGCCCCCAATAATGGACCGTGGCCTACCAGAGCCCATGGAGCCCTGCTGACTGCTAAGTTGTGCACCCCTCTTTTTCGAGCAGGATGCAGAAGAGACTGTTGGCAGGGTGCAGGATGCGAAGCAGCCCACTGTACAAAAGTATGTCCGCCCCCTCCAGAAGTCCTGGGCTTGTCAGGAAACTGCCAAGAGAAATGCTGAATCAGGACAGGGCCATGGACTAAGGAGGCATTGTCTAATGATCTCTCATTGGATAGATAACCTTTCCAGTGGATCAAAAATTGCAATGTGTTCCTAAAGAAACAGGAATCACTGATAACTTGGACCTCAATTCAGGAACATCACCAAAATAATCGGAGTTGGCCATGAAAAGACCCACCAAAAAGGATATGGTCGATAAGGTTTTAACTGAGGGGAACAAAATTCCAGGTAAACCTTCCAAGAAAGAGGCAACTGATCTCTAAAGGCCACAGGATTGTTGATATGAAGAATCTTGAAAGTACCACAGAACTGGGGTTTAAATGTATTCAGAGATAATCGGGCAGGCAACATTTGGAGAAAAGTCAAACCCTGTCCCCAACTTGATAAACAGGGGAGCGACATCCATGGACATCAGAGGAGGTTTTCATCCTCCTTTTGGACTCCGTAAAAAAATAAAAAATCGTCTAGCAAATTGGTGATGTTGAACGAAAGCAAAAAGGTTGACCAGTCATTCTGTGTAGAGTTACAAAAAAATTGAAGGTATTGTTCTAACCTCTGGTGAAGACGTTCTGTCTGGCTGTTAGTTTGGGAATAGAAGCCAAGGCAAGCACAATCTGACGGGACTTAAAAAAATGTTTCCAAAAATGGGAAATGTATTGAGGGGCTTGATCGCAAATGATGCCATGGGATGGCCATAAAGACAAAAGAGTTAGGGGTCCATTACTTTGTCTGCCCGCCACTGTTACGGTACACAGGACCAACTGCCAGAGGTGCGGCGGTCCCGCCATGGCAATTAGGATGCCACCGCCATGGCTGTAAGCTGCACACGCCACAATGCAATATATGCATGTTGTGCATTGGCATGCACAATGAGACAGGCACCGCGCAGTGCCTGCCACCTTGTGTATGCCAATGTTGGGGGGTACCATTGGTACCCCCCACGTGCATCCCCCTCAACTCCCCACTACCCCGGGGGCCCGCAACATTCCCCCAAAGTGAACACAGCATGCCTTTCTATGGCGGAGTCTCCGCCATAGAATGGCATTAAACTGCCAACATCATAATATGGATGGCACCACCACCATATTACAGGCCTTTTCCGCCCGGAAGGCAATCGTGACGATTGTCTACTGGCGGAAAAGCGGTGTACGGTTTTTCCGTCCGCCGCGGTATCCCCGCCGTGCTAATGTGGCGGGGGTAAAAGACCGTCCGGCAGGGTGTTTTGGCAGACGGATCGCAACCACCGGTAGGGCGGTGGCGATCCGTCCACCACGCTAATGGACCCCTTAGTGTATAAAACGGTGTCCCAAAGTTTTGGCAGCAGTTTCTTCAAGCATATTTGAAGCACATTCGCTATGCTAATGTTTAGAAAATTCATTCATTAATTCAGTGTCATGTCAGACATCAAAGAAACACTTAGATGTGCAGGTGATGGTCATAAGTATGTTGATGGACATGTAAACTTCTTTATTATAGATTTTTTAATTTTTTTCGTTATATTTTTTACAAATACTGAATTTATGATACAATTATATTAGTAGTCAGTGTTTATAAAATAATTGCAAATTAAAACATTAATGTATTGTTATTTTATTTACCACTTATTTTGCCATCTGCTGGGTAAATATTGAGGCATATGAGGCATATGTGGATAGACTGAAACATGAACAACGACACAAAATTAAGCTATGTCATGGTGTATGTTAATTGAATGAAATGGCTTTTAGATCTGATGTTCTTAATATTAGTATTGCTATGAAGTGTATTTAAAATGTCACATAACTGACACACTCAACCAAATGTGGAGCACTTCTGCAAGCATATAAATAACGATCTATGATTTGCAAACCTGTCTAATTATATCTGACTGTAGACATGCAAATGCATGTACGCATATATTCTACTTCCAAGATTTAAGTGTTGACATCAGAAAATGTTGGTTGTTATTTTGTAATAAAAAAATGCGACAGTGTACGGCAATTAATTAGTTGTACAGAAATGTAAAAAAAGTATGACGTATGATCCTAAAATTTGTTAACATGTTCAATTAAAAAATATATATATATATTCTATTGTAGAAAAATCTGCTCTTTTATTCATGTGTTCTTTCCGCTTGGTGTGTTAATCAGGTGCTTCTTTATACAAGTCATGCCAAACATAAACTAGAAAACTTGTGGTATTGTTGATGGATTAAATACTAATTTGTTTATTTAAATAACTATAAAATAAAAAAGCTTATTTTTTCTAAAGTTGTTATTGTATATTTATATATTTATTTGTTGGGTTAAACAATATTTAGTTGATTATTTTTAAATATTAATTTGACATTCCAACGCTAAAATGTTAAGATTCAATACCTGAAAATGAGCAAATAAACTTTATGAAGGTAACACATTTAACGATATACTGAATGTACTCTCAATTTCATTTTTTCACTATGCATAAACAGTCTTAATGTAAATATACCTTACTAGATTTCAATAATATACATTTTTATTTTGACTGTGTGTTATAAAAACACATGGGTGTCTTCTGAAGCAAATTCTTTTCTTGTTTTAAATGATACATTTTCAATTGCATTGTGTGAATATAATTATTTATTAGTTAATGTATTTTTAATATTAAAACTGGCTTTTAGATCTGATATTCTTAATATTAGTATTGCTATGAAGTGTATTGAAAATGTCACATAACTGACACACTCAACCAAATGTGGAGCACTTCTGCAAGCATATAAATAATGATCTAGGATTTGCAAACCTGTCTAATTATATCTGACTGTAGACATACAAATGCATGTACGCATATATTCTACTTCCAAGATTTAAGTGTTGACATCAGAAAATGTTGGTTGTTATTTTGTAATAAAAAAATGCGACAGTGTACGGCAATTAATTAGTTGTACAGAAATGTTAAAAAAGTATGACGTATGATCCTAAAATTTGTTAGCATGTTCAATTAAAAAATATATATATATATTTTAATTTTAATGTAAGCAATAGGTTATTATTCTATTGTAGAACAATCTGCTCTTTTATTCATTATTCATGTGTTCTTTTATTCATGTGTTCTTTCCGCTTGGCGTGTTAATCAGGTGCTTCTTTATACAAGTCATGCCAAACATAAACTAGAAAACTTGTGGTATTGTTGATAAGTATGATGGATTAAATACTAATTTGTTTATTTAAATAACTATAAAATAAAAAAAAGCTTATTTTTTCTAAAGTTGTTATTGTATATTTATATATTTATTTGTTGGATTAAACAATATTTAGTTTATTATTTTTAAATATTAATTTGACATTCCAACACTAAAATGTTAAGATTCAATACCTGAAAATTAGCAAATAAACTTTATGAAGGTAACACATTTAACGATATACTGAATGTACTCTCAATTTCATTTTTTCACTATGCATAAACAGTCTTAATGTAAATATACCTTACTAGATTTCAATAATATACATTTTTATTTTGACTGTGTGTTATAAAAACACATGGGTGTCTTCTGAAGCAATTTCTTTTTTTGTTTTAAATGACACATTTTCAATTGCATTGTGTGAATATAATTATTTATTAGTTAATGTATTTTTAATATTAAAACTGTAAATTGAGTGTATTCATATTTATGAAATATTCAAGCAATATGTTTAAGTGTTGACAAATCACTTAAGTTTAATCCCTTCGCCGCGGGGCAAATTCTGCTGCGTTGCAGGGGGGAGGAAGGGTAGGGCTGGGCATGGCTCTCCCTTAATCAGGACGGCTCCCAGCGGTCATAAATCACGGTGGGCGTGTGCTCAGGATGCCGGGAGCCGTCCGAACTCTGCCCAATGAATAATTCTCTCACACAGGTAGGGAATTAACACCGCGTGGGCGGAGCGGCAACGTTCGGACGACTCCCGGCCGTCATGAGCACATGCCTACTGTAACTCATGACGGCCAGGAGCCGTCATGAGCACGGAAGGAGTTAAAGCAATTTTAGATGTTTTTCTTTTTTTATTAAATAATAATAATGGGAAATGAAGACAATATATTTACAATACACCACAATGTAGGTACAATTAATTGTTTTATTCTTTCAAATTTTTTAACAGAAAATGTGGGAAGGTCTCTTAAGATACACCATACTTGTTTAGAGTTAAGGTACAGAAAGCAAAGGGCCTTATTTAGAGTTTGGCGAACAGAGTATTGTGTCGCAAATGCAACACAGTACCCTAAGCGCCAAAGCCTCTGTCTGTCTGTCTCATTTAGAGACTGTTGGGGCCTAAACATCCCAGTTGGTCATCAACAGAAAGGTTCCTGCAACGGCCTGCAATGGCCTGACAGGGCCAATGGAGATGGGGCATAACACCAACTGTCCTATTCAGGGCGTGCCGTGTTCCCTTTTTTCTGTCCTTTGCCGCCATAGAAAACCTGGGAGTGAGGGACAGAAGGAAAATAAATTACCCCCATACTCTGTGTCAGCCCATCCGGCAATCTTCTATTCGCTATGTTGAAGAGGTAGCATGGGGCCATGATCCGTCAGAACTATGTAAAGGCTAATCCTGTATATAAACCAGAATGACAGATTGAGTAATCCCAAGAAGAAGGGGGCTGGGAACAAAATGAAAGAACAACTCTATGGTAATAAAGGGGACACACTGCATGTTCACCAGTAAAGAAAAAGCCAAGACTCAGATGACAGATTTCTAGATTTCGCAACTATCCATTAGATTCTAGCATACTGTGATTGGGACTCAACCTCCACTGAGTTTGGGCTTAATTAGGAAAACCTGTCAACTCTTCTTTTAGTTTCTGCTCAGGGGCTTAGTGCTATAACTGAACAAATTATGCACATTGCGCCATTAGCTATCTTGATCCATATTGTCCTATGATCATAATCATTAGTTACAGTGAGGTTTAGATCCTTACTTGACTCCTGGGTGTTTTACACCTTTGGAAACCATTGCACAGCCTTTCAAACTCCAAACCTGATGAGACAAACTATGCTGAGATTGATGTTACCATGGGTATAAGAAGGCTGTTAACCCACTCTTTAAAACCATAAACTAATCAGTTCTCACAGCTTCTCCTATTTACATTTGCAAATTTGAAAATTCACCATTCAAATCTAAAGCTCTCAAAGATCCGCTGGCTCTGGAAATATAATGTTCCAAAAATGTACAGTGTTTCAAAACTTGCACTCAACAAAGTCTTTTGTAAAATTAGCACACTCCTTTCAACAGTTTTCAAATATAGGGGCTCATTTACGGGAAACAAACGCATTGCGGTGCCGCAAGTTATTTTGCTGCGCCACACTGCGTTAGTTTTGAGGCATAGGGATGCAACATGCCACATCTCTGTGCCTTTCCCTGTGCTAGTGCACAAACGTCTGCAATGCCATGGCATAGGCACCCTCAACTTATGGTGCAAGGATGCCTGTGTCGTGGGGAGATTGTTTTGTGCAGGAAGTGGCACATTCCTGCACAAAAACAATCACTTGAGGTGATTTCCTCTTCCAATGCGTGCTGTAGAATTCAGCACATATTGAAAGAGGAAAAAACAAGGAGAAATAAAAACTTCTCCTCGTTGTCCCTCCCTTTGCCACCTGAGGGGTGGGGGTAGCATTCTGACACATTTCCAGGTTTATGATTGCTTGTAAATCTGGAAATGCATCAGTGGACATGGGCATTGCGTGGAAACACCCACATAAAGCCCCATGTCACGCCCCTAACACGAAACTTGTTGCACGAAATGGGCGATATTTACGAGCACACATAAAGCCACGCAGGGTGACTTTACGGGTGCTTGTGAATTTTACGCAGCAGGTTGCGCCACTGGTGCATCACGCAACTTGACACACCGACGACACAAGGGGCTCATAAATAAGCCTAATTGTCTTTAGTTCTTGCAATGAGGATCTCATCCAACCCTTGGGCTACTGTCAGTAAACAACAAACAATCCTCTCCTTTAAAAACTGAACTGTTCTAATTCTAATCAAAGATCATAGATCAGTTAGCTGTGGTTTGGATTCCAGAGAAGTGGCAACTTGACTCTTGGATGCTTCTGCTTGACTCATGACAGATGGCCAGCAGCATCAAGAAACCAGAGGGGACTGGTTTAAATAACCATTTCTTGAAGATGGCTGCTGTGATGCTAACATTTAGGGGCCCATTATGATCGCGGACGGACTTAAGTCCGTCCACGATCACCGAGGAGGAAGGAACCTCCACATGGGCATGCAGAGTTCCCTCCTGTCCAATTAGGATGTGACCGCCACCCTGGCAGTCACATCCTCTATTTGTAACATTGCGGCAGGTGCGGCTTCAAGCTGCACCCGCCGCAATGTTACGAATGCATACATTGCATTTGTATGCAGAAAGCGGCAGGCACCGCGCGGTGCCTGCCAATTTCTGCATACAAATGCATAGGTACCCCCCATGTGCACCCCCCACCCCCTCTTCACCCAGGGGGCCCGCTAAGGGCCCCCGAGGTGAAGATCCGCATGCTTTTCCTCGGCGGAGAAGCCGCCGCGGAAAAGCATGTTTTCTCAGCCATCCTAATATGTCTGGCGGTGTCTGAGAGACACCGCCACCATATTAGGCCTTTTCCGCTGCGGTTGTAAGCCAACCGCGGCGGAAAATCGGCGGACTGAAAGGACCCACCAGCCATCCTAATGTGGCGGTGGGTCTTTGGTGGGTGCGCAGAGGATTTTCCGCATCCTCCGGGCCGGCGGTGGCTTCCGCCGGCCCGGAGGATGCGGAAAATCCTCCATCGTAATCAGCTCCTTAGTGACAACTGGTCTTGAGCTTTGGGCAGAAGCAGCACAAGTCAAGGTTTTTGTATGAATCCATTTGCTGCTAAAATGTAAATAATCTTTAGGGGAAACAATTAGGTTTTGGAAGAGCAATGTAGGCTGTCAAGTTTTCAATTTTTATTTTTTTGGGGTGTCAGCGTTATTTTCTCAGTGTTTTCCAAATCTTTTGAAATCAGTGTTTATCAGTGTTTATTCAACTGCCTAAATCCCAAAGTAGACAAGATTGTGTTTTCTATTGTTTAGAAAACATGTTTAGGAAGGATTGTTCTAAAGCACATATTTATTTAAAGGGTAAGTAATACAGGGTATGTAGTGTCTTTCCGTTGGCAGTGTGTCCAATAGACTTATATTAGCCTGTTTAAGCATATAATGTCTGTGTATTGCACTCTCACTAACATCTCACTAGCCTCTCACACATTTCATTACTTCTCATACTGACTCTGACTGGTTTACAGGACTATTAACGAATAAAAAAGTAAGAGTGCTCAATGTATTTGTGCTGCCACCTGATTACCATGTGCAATGTATGATTACAACAAGCCTTAATGTGGTCTGGGTCATTGTGGCTTTGTTCAAAACCCAATAAAGTCGTTTCTCAAAACAAAAAGAGTGCCATATTCAAATGATTTAATAAATACATTCCGGAACACAGCTCGGGGACATTCACCTACTCCTTATTAAATATTATGACATTGCAGAGGGGGGGTGACCCCTGCCAACTGCATACTACCTTGTGAAACTATTAACATCAGATTAATGTATGGCTAAGCATTCTAATGCACCTGAAACCTGATGCTCTCAGCATGCTTGCCACTGCTTTTCTGCACTCTGTCTGACTACATTATGGCCATGCTTCTGTTGCGTATACATTCATGGATGCAAAGTGTCCCCATGTCAAAAGTGTCACTTTAAGTCAGGTGTAGACTTTTAGCAGACATCATATTGAATCTGGGACTTGAAATTTTGCTGTTAGCATTTGTGAGAAATTGAGTTGTTGGTTGAATGGGGCGTTAACCCTATTAAAGCAACAGCCACAATCCGTGTCAGGGTGAGCCACAAAAGTCACTAAATTAACCTGCTCTTGGCACAAAAGCAGTCAGGCTTAAATTAGAGGCAACGTGTAAAGTATTTATGAGGCACACAAACAGAAATCAAGTGAAAATACAGCACAAGAAAGGTCCCACACCAACTTAGAAACAGAATACATTTTTATAAATTATTTGACAATGAAATGACAACATTCTAATCAGTAACCCTTATGAATTTGTCATGGTTAGGGCAAAAACTAGCACCTAAAAAATCAAGCACTAACCACCGATAGGTATCGGAGTGGTCAGGCGACCACTCGACAAGTAGTCAGTGGTCCGACTTCCAAATTACAACGTGACGCACAGTTCTTTTTTTCACAGGAGCTTGTGCTGCAGCCCAGGAAAAGGGCTGCAGAAAAAGCTGCCATGTATAGGGGTACTTCCTGCACCTCCATGCACTGTGCGCCATGCATCATGTGATGCATGGCACACGGTACATGGAGGTGCATGGGGCCACTACATATGCCCCCTCTGCCACTTTACAGTGACCCATGATGGAAGGGGGCCCTGCTTGGGATGCCTAAAATCAGTTTCCAATAACCTTTTCAAAATGAAAAGGCTGATGGAAAGGTATATCGTATTCCAGACTGCAGTGCATGCCTTGGCACCACCTCCATTGGGGATTGCAATTCCAAACCCCACCCATACGGGATCACTAATCCTGTCAGAGGTGGCAGTCTTCTGCCCAACCAGTTAAGAACCGACCATCTGGATTGTAATCGGTGGTCAGACCGATGTACTATTTGTTGGTCAGACTGTCACCCATAGCTTGTCGGTGGCAGTCTGACGGACCTCATAATAAATTCCTTGTCTCTTTTTTGGAAGTCACAATGAAAATTTCTATGTTCGGTCTTAGGGACATATGCATCAACATTGTGATTCGCGATTCTCAAGTTGCGATTTTTACAGAATCACAATTTGCGTATCGTAAATTGGAATGCATTCGAAAAAATCACAAAATATTTACGAATCGTTATTATTCGCAATGACTATTTGTGATTTAGAAATACCGACTTTCAATTTTTGCAATTACACTATTAGAGATTCGTAAATAGCGATTCCCATAATACCATTCAGAATGATGATGTCAGAATGAGGAAGTGACCACGCCCATGCTGTTACCTGTGTGCTGAGAGTGAGGAGGAGGAAGCAGGCTGTTGGAGAACAGCAAGTTTGAAAACTCTGGGACTTTTACACCTATGCAGTTACCAACATGGCTGCAGAAACACCACAGAAGGAGAGCAAAAGGAAAATGACATTTTGTGAAAAGGAGTAGGAGATACTGACAGAAGAAGTGGTGAGGAGTCATGAAAAACTGTTTGGGAAACAGTCACTGCAGGTCCCAGAGTAAGAGAAAAGAAAATTGTGGCTGGGAATTCAAAGTAAAATAAATGCATTGGGAGTTACTGAGCGCAGCATTTCGGATCTGCACAAAAGGTGGTATGACCTGCGCAGTCGTGCCAAAGAAAGGGTTGCTGAAAGGCTTGCTGAAGCCAAAAAAACTAGAGGTGGGCCATCCACCCAAACATCACCTACAGCCCTGGAGGACCTTGTGGAGTCCACGCTTCAGCTGGAGGCAGTTGTTGGAGTTAGTACAATAGATTCCTCAGCACCACCCAGTATCTTCCAAGGTAGGATGCATGCAAATTAACATCCAAATGTTAGTTTAAGCAAACAAATTGCGTCAGTCAGATCTGGCTTAGTGTAGAACATAGTATTCCAGACCATGTTTTACTTGTAACAGACAAATGCATTATGGGAATTGCAGGCAGCAAATCCACAGAGGAAGGCTGGTGGGTAGCAAATCAGAATAGTTTCAATCAATTGTGACAAGCAAGTCAATCTCCACACACAGTGTGTTTCAACATAACTTTATTTACCAATACAATGTACAAAAGTGAAAACATGTCCAAATATGCTAACTAATTATACACTGTTCAACATCACAGATGCATTGAGCAGGAGCCAGAGGACAGTGAAGGACATGCACCCCCAGAGAGTGAGTCTCAGTCAGGAGAAGACATTGCAGTCTCGTCAGCACCCAAAACACCAGCTCCAAAAAGATGCAGGATCACAGTGACATGTCAATACACCCATAACAAAAATACATGTACAGCTGCAACGTAGCAACATAAGAATCAGGAGATGCAGGGCAGCGTAATATGATGAGAGCTGACGAAGGCGATAGTTCCACTTCTACGCTGGTCTAGAGAATGTCATGTTACGGGTAAATTGACTTTTCAGTAGTCTAAAGGTCCTCTCAATCACATTGCGGGTGGTCCTGTGTGCTGCATTGAACCGCTGTTCACTTGGTGTACTGGGATTCAGGTATGGTGCGCTGTCACCTTTGGAGTAACAGAAAATATATTAGTCACTGCTATGTCTCACACAGAAATATTAATATGCATAAGAGAGTGACATGTGTTTACAAAGCAGGTATCCTTTACCAAATTCACCCCCAAGAAGACGTATATGCATGCAGCTGTGTCAGAAGATGTAGTAATCATGAGTACTCCCTGGGTATCTTGCCACTATATCTGTGATGATGTTCTTTGCATTGCGCATGACCTGTATATTCAGTGAATGAAATGATTTCCTATTCCTGAAAATGTACTAATTCGCTGACGGAGGACATATAGCTACACGTGTCCCATCTATGCAACCAATTACATGGACCCTTCACCTGCCAAGCCTGCAAGTTCATCTGCCTCCGGACCAGCACCGCACCCGAAAGGCCAGGCACCAGAAACAACCACCTCAAGTGCATCCTGCTCAACACCCGCTCCATCCACAGACACGCCGTCGAACTCTGGAACCTGCTCGACACAACATCACCAGACGTCGCCTTCCTCACGGAAACATGGATGAACGCCTCCTCAGCCCCCGACATCGCCAAAGCCATTCCGGACGGATACAAAATCACCCGGAGGGATCGCGTCAACCAGACCGGAGGAGGCATCGCCATCGTCCACAGGAACACCATCCGCATCACGACCAACTCCAACGACACCATCGCCGCCGCCGAGCACCTCCACTTCCAGATATACACTGACCCCAAGACCACCCTCAGAGGCACTCTCATCTACAGACCCCCTGGACCACGCACACAATTCAGCAAAGCCATCGCAGACTTCATGAGCCAGCGCGCCCTCGCCTCCTCTGACTACATCCTCCTAGGAGACCTCAACTTCCACCTAGAGAACAGCAACGACAGCAACACCACCACCCTGCTGGACAACCTCGCCAACCTCGGACTCAAGCAACTGGTGAACACCCCCACCCACTACGCCGGCCACACGCTTGACCCCATCTTCTCCTCCAGCAAGCACATCTCCTTCAGCCACTCCACCAGACTTCACTGGACTGATCACAGCTGCGTCCACTTCAGCTTCAAGAGAACCGCGACCCACCACCACCCACAACAGGTTCCCCGCAGGAGCTGGAGCAAGATCACCGCCGACCAGCTCATCACCTCCCTCAGCCAGAACCCTCCCACCAACACGACGGACCCCAACGAAGCAGCCCACATCTTCACACAGTGGCTCACCAACTGCTCCGACGACCTCGCACCACTGAAGAACCCTCCCAGCAGACCCGGAAGCAAAAAAGCCTCGTGGTTCACCAACGAACTCAAAACATCCAAGAAAAACTGCCGCACCCTCGAAAAAGCCTGGCGCCACGACCAGACAACAGAAAACATGACCGCCCTCAAGAACGCCACCCGCACACACCACCAGCTGATCCTCACCACCAAAAGGACAACATTCAAAGAACGTCTGGACAACAACACCCACAACAGCAAGGAACTCTTCAGCATCGTCAAAGAGCTCTCCAACCCCAGCGCCGGAAACAAAAACATCACACCCTCGCAAGACCTCTGCGACTCACTCGCCTCCTTCTTCCACCGCAAGATCGCCAACATACACAACAGCTTCGACGCACCAACCACGCACCCAACCACTGAACCAACGCCCCCCACCACCACTCTCTGCAACTGGACCCCAGTCAGCACCGAAGACACCACCCGCACAATGAACACCATCCACTCCGGATCCCCAACCGACCCACGCCCCCACCATGTCTTCAACAAGGCCGACTCCATCATCGCACCCCAACTCCAGAACATCATCAACATCTCCCTCAACACCGCCACCTTCCCGGAGAGCTGGAAGCATGCCGAGCTCAGCGCCCTCCTGAAGAAACCGACAGCGGACCCCACCGACCTCAAGAACTTCCGCCCCATCTCGCTCCTCCCTTTTCCTGCCAAAGTCATCGAGAAGACCATCAACAAACAGCTCGCCGCCTTCCTCGAGACTAACTGATCCCTCGACCCCTCACAGTCCGGTTTCCGAGCCAACCACAGCATCGAGACCGCACTCATCGCAGCCACCGACGACATCAGATCCCTGCTCAACAACAGGGAAACAGCTGCCCTCATCCTCCTGGACCTCTCTGCAGCATTAGACACAGTCTGCCTCCGCACTCTAATACAGCACCTCAGCAACATCGGAATCCAAGGGAAAGCACTGGAGTGGATCATCTCGTTCCTCGCCGGAAGAACCCAGAGAGTCCGCCTCCCCCCGTTCCGATCCGCGCCACCGAAGTCATCTGAGGCGTACCTCAAGGATCCTCGCTCAGCCCCACCCTCTTCAATGTCTACATGAGCCCCATCGTAGCCATCGCACGCCAACACAACCATAACATCATCTCCTACACCGACGACACCCAGCTGACCCTCTCCCTCACCAACGACCCTGCCAACGCCAGAGCCAGCCTACACGAGGGAATGAAGGACGTCGCCGAATGGATGAAGAACAGCCGCCTGAAGCTGAACTCAGACAAGACGGAAGTCCTCATCCTGGGATCATCCCCGTCCGCCTGGGACGACTCCTGGTGGCCCCCTGCCCTGGGCACCACCCCCAAGCCAACGGACCATGCACGAAACCTGGGCTTCATCCTGGACTCCGCCCTCTCAATGACCAGACAAGTCGACGTCGTCTCGTCATCCTGTTTCAACACCCTGCGCATGCCCCGAAAGATCTTCCGCTGGATCCCCACCAAAACCAGGAAGATGGTCACCCAAGCACTCGTCACCAGCCGAATGGACTACGGGAACACCTTCTACGCGGGAACCACTGCCAAACTACAGAAAAGACTTCAGCGCATACTGAACACCTCCGCATGACTTGTCCTGGACATCCCCCACCACAACCACATCTCCGCCCACCTGAGAGACCTGCACTGGCTCCCTGTCAGCAAGAGGATCACGTTCAGACTCCTCACCCACGCATACAAGGCTCTCCACGACCTGGGCCCCAAGTACCTCAACAACCGCCTCACTTTCTACACGCCCTCCCGCCAGCTGCGATCGACCAGCCTCGCCCTCGCCACCGTACCACGCATCCGCAGAGCCACTGTCGGAGGAAGATCCTTCTCCTACCTGGCGGCCAAGACATGGAACTCCCTCCCCATCCACCTACGGCTGACCCAGGACCCTCTCTCCTTCAGGAAGCAACTCAAGACCCGGCTTTTCGAGCAGTAACGGACCCCTCCCCCCCAGCGCCTTGAGACCCTCCGGGTGAGTAGCGCGCTATACCAATTGTTCTGATTGATTGATTGATTGATTGAATATTGACATCTGGTAAAAGTCCATTTTAGTTTCAAGCAATTCCGGTGGGGTAGTTGGAAATCTAATGTGGTGGTGCATTCTCAGCAACATAAAATTCAGGAATGCACTTAAGAAACACAATAGTAAACTTTGGGAAACACCTCCTGCTGCAGCTATTACACCCTCAAAGCTACCTGAGGCTAGGAGATGCAGTGAGCATAGGACCTGCACATGGGTGGGGATGGCATGTGTTCTGTGAGTCTGGCACTGCAGTAATGGATCCACACAGCTATCAGATCATATATCATGGAAGAAACATATATTTCTCATACATAGCTTCCTCTGTCTGCCCCAATAATGTAATGAGCAATCTAAAAATGCGTTTATGTATCCTCCTTCTTCTCTGTGTTGCAGCATGTATCCTCATCCTCCTCGCCATGATGTACAACACGGTCATTGTGAAACACTCGGAGGCATTCTGGGCCAGTTTAAATAGTTTTCACTTGGTTACCACCTGATGTAAATTAGTGGTATTTTGCATGTGCAAAATAGAGATTTTTTGATCATTCGCAATTTGTGAATATTGATGAGTTGAATTGTGAATCCATATTAGCGAATTCGCAAATATAGAAATGCAATTTCAGTGTTGCTAATTTGAGAATCGCAAATTTAGTGATTATTAGTCAAAATTTGCGATTTTCAATGATGCATTGCATTCCGCTATTTTGCGATCGCAAACCAGTGTTTTTTACGATTCGCACTGTTTGAGATCACAAATTAGCTTGATGCATGTGCCACTTAGTCTCTTTTGAGGAAGTCAAAAATCTTCAGTCGGATGAGGCTGGAGTTTGCAACTGACGAGAGTTCCACAAGGCTGAATACCCCTTTGGTAATCGATCACTGAACGGGATTTGCTGCAGTGGTGAGGAATGTATGGGTGCTGGCACAAAAGCAGGCCAACCGGCGATGCATCTTGGGCAGACAGACAAGCAGGGTGGTCCCGATCTAACTTCTGTTGTCGGAAAAAAAAATTAGATAAAAAAACTTTCAGACCAAGTTTGGGATTTTGACTATCTAGGTACCTTTAATACCACCACTCAGTCCAGGAATGCATTCACGATGATTGGAGTCTTTTCTGTCAGTGAGGGTCTGATCAGGAGGCCAGCCAACTAACCCTTGGAATCCGTCTGGTATTTCTGAGTTCAAGCAGTAAAACAGGGCTCAAGCAGCATGTTGGGCCTCTGAGGGTTCAAGGCAGGTTTCAGGCAGCAATCCAGTCCTTCCATATGCAGAAAATGAGTCCTCTGAATTACACATCAGACAACAGCAGCAGGCAGTCCTCTGAGAATCCTTCCGCAGAGCCAGAAAAGGAACTGAAGGAAGAGTGAGTCTGAGGTCCTAATTTTATTCCTGATGCCTTCTTTGAAGTAGAAGGCATTTTTTGAGAATTCCTTTAGAAGTCCCTGAAGTCCATGGTGTGAAGGCAGAACACAGCCTATTCAGTTGCAAATGGGCTGTGTCCTTCTCTGCCCCTCCCAGTCTGCCAGTGATGGCCCACACTGGCACACCTAATCTCTCTATTGTGTGGCTGTCTGGGAGGAATAAACAAAGTCCAACTGCCAACTACACCCGCTCATGTGATCTAGGGCAGGCTGCAGGCACCAATTAGCTAGGGCAGGAAAATGCCAAATTTCCAAAAGTAAAAGGATATAAAGACAGTTGTGTTGTACTCCTATGTATAAAACTAAACTCTCTATTCAGTAGAAACAAATACTATTGAATTTAAAGTGTTCACCTGCTGAGGCCTTTCTACCCAACCACCTGATTCAAAACTGAAATTAAAAACTAGGACAAAAAGTCTTAGACAGGAAGTGCACTACTACAAAGCACTCCAAGAGTGTCTACTGCATGATCAACTCAGTCTAATACATTCATATACTTAAAATACAAAATGTTAACAAAATTGGAAGCAACACATCGATAGATCACAGTATCCCATTGAATTTGCTCGACTCCGTTGCTTCATCAATGTCTTTTTAATCCGATTGTGTAATTCTCACAAACAGTACATTAACTTTGAAATGTCAATCACAAGTGCCATGCATGAATAATACAAATCCCAATGCATTTCGGGTGAAAAAACCACCCTTCTATAGGGGAATCCACAAACAAATCATGACAGCAATAAGTATACATCATCATTATTTACATGAAAACATTAGATGTTATCAAATGGCCTTTTTTCCACGAGGTAAGTGTTTATTAAAAGCAATAATCTTTTTGTGTAGACTCAGATCCAACTAAGTAAAATATTGAAATACCATAGAAAGAAAACAATTATGTGTAAAAGAGTGGAAGTAAGAGATCTGCCTGTGCTCTATATGTGACTGTCAACTCGCTGTTGTACAACCAGCTCAATAACTCGTGGGTACATGAACTGTACCCCTGTTGGTCAAATGTGTGTGGATACCTGTGCCCAGAAAATTCTGTCACGGCTGTACTTTCAAGTGATTCTAAGAGCCAACGTGCAACCCCATGCTACAAGTTGTGTCAAAAAACAATTCCATAAATACCTCCACGACAAATTCTATTCATCCAAACTGAAATCCAAAAGTGTCACACTGTGCTATAAACTTTCAAGTATCAGGGAAATGGTAGAACCAGTAATGCTGGTGACAGTAATTGAAAATCAATTCTCCAAGGAACAAACAAGGTCACCCAGCTTGCAGGGTCAATTGCGCTGTAATATGAAAGATGAAAGTGGAATCAATATGGTGTCTCATGGGCTGAAAACCAAACTTTTAACTGTGCACCCACTTTTTACAAACTACCAGAGCTGTACTGAAACTCACCTAAACACGGTCTCAGAGTATCTTATTTCCCAAAATGGAGTTGTCTCCTTCTTATGCACTTAACAACACAATTCTACTGAAGATACGAGCACCTTATTCCCCCACAGCCACATTGCCGTCCTGTACCAATAAAATCAAGGACAAAGGCATTGAGAAATCTCCCCAATAATGAGAGACCCTCGCCACCTGGAACACTCGTATTTACCCAGTGTCAATGCCGATATTTTCAAGAACACCCAAAAACCTCTTCAACCCTCCCTTCCGTGCCTTCACTATGTGCAAGAGGCGTCTTGTGCCTACTCCATAGTCCTTCAACACCCGAACCTGTGTCAACCAGGAAAGCCTATGCTTGCCGCCATTACATGCAGTGCACGCCCCCGTTAGGTGATGAAATTAGAAAAGGGACCAGAAAAAACACCCAGAGTTTAGAAATGCACAACATGGCTGCCAGAGTGTATATGTACAGGCAGAAATGCTCTTTGTTAGTTACAATGTTCAAGATTTAGAAACATGTCTTGCCTCCAGTGTTCTTAAAATGATTATCCTGTAATAGGTACAAGCAGAGTCATGGGCGTCCGCAGGGGGGGCATAGAGGGGCTCTTGCCCTCCTCCTGGAGCACCCCTCCATGCCCCCCCTGCGGACACCCAAGCTTTTACGGACGCCTTTTGTCCGTAATTCTGGGCCCTGCAGGGATCAGAGCTGTTCCCTGCCAGAGGCCTCAACTCCCTGATGGGGCGCCTTGCACGCCTCCTCGCAGCCCCTCCCGCCCACTGTCATTCTGTCTGTGGCTGATTATCACATACAGAATGACAATGGCCAGTTTGAGCTGCTAAAGCATACATCCCACCCTGAACCAATGAGGCAGTTCAGCGGGTTGGGTATGCACTGCCGAGACCAGCCGACACAGAGCAGTGTTGTGTGTGCCATGATCGGGTTTTTCTCCCTAAGGCTATGAAACAGAACAGGCTCTGCCTCGAGTGCCACTTAACATCACCACTGCTAGAGGTGGTGCGGAAATACACCCACCCCCTTCAAACTCATGCTCAATGGCATTCTGGTTCGTGCAGTCCGTTCCTTAATCAGCCATAGGTGAAAGTGCAGGCTGCATCCTAAGGGGAAGTGGCAAACTAGGTCTGGACACCAAGACCTCCTCTTTTAACACTGTGTAGCCTGAGAGCAAGGGGTCTTCTGAATAAAGTTCTGGGAGGGTCGATGCATTATCCTCCCAAGTCAAAAATTGAGGTTGCAGCATAGCCCGGATTTCAGATCCCACTAAAACGTACACAGTCTTGTGTCGATAACATATCTATCTGCCAGTATGCACCCTATCATGTCTGGCAGGACGTCCTGACCCTGTGTTTCACTGCCTTATATCCCTCTGTACCCCACTCCTCATGCTCACTGCCTAAAATCCCACTGTACCCCACACCTTGCCCTCACTGCCTTATATCCCTCTGTACCCCACACCTCGTGCTCACTGCCACAACATATCCCTCTGTACCCCACACCTCTCACTCACTGCCTTATATCCCTCTGTACCCCACACCTTGCGCTCACTGCCTTATAGCTCTCTGTACCCCACACCTCGCGCTCACTGCCACAACATATCCCTCTGTACCCCACACCTTGCGCTCACTGCCACAACATATCCCTCTGTACCCCACCCCTCTCGCTCACTGCCTTATATCCCTCTGTACCCCACACCTTGTGCTCACTGCCTTATATCCCTCTGTACCCCACACCTTGCGTTCACAGCCACAACATATCCCTCTGTACTGCACACCTCGTGCTCACTGACACATATCCCTCTGTATCACACTCCTCACACTCACTGCCTGATCGCTCACTTTACCCTGCCATTCATCTTCTACGTGTTCATTCCCCTTCCACTCGTTCTGCCTCTGTTCACCCCTTACTTCTTTTAGTACCTTACTCCTTTCTCAATACCTCTACTTCTTTTCCTCTTCAGTAACATCTCTCTGACACATCTCTGCACTTCCTTTATATCAATGCACCCCTCTACCTCACCTGTCTACCTCAGTCTTTATTATTCCCTCTTCCTCAGCTGTCTCTACCTGTCTCTGACACTCCACACCCTCTCTCTACCTGGCCCTTTCACGTTCTACGACTGTGTTATTCTTACCTCTCCATCTTTGATTTACCTGTCTCTGCTCTTGAATCTTTTTCTTCTACACCTCACTTCGTTATCTACCCTTAACCCCTCGCTAACCTTTTGTTTGCCTCACTACGGTCTTTACCCGACCCACCTTTCAGTGCCTCTTCCAATTTCACCTCCTGCCCTCACAGCGCTCTCGTAGCATGCATCAGTTTCTCTCCTCACCAACATGCTTGTCTCTACCCCTCCATACGTTTCTAACCAGCTTAACTTTCTACCTTCCTGTTATTCCTGGGTAGTGAACCTTTCATTTCACGCCTCCGGTTGTATTACCTACGCATACAAATTAAGTAGGTCATTGCTGTGCTCCCAACCCAACATCGAGACCCAGTCCCCTAGCCTCTCAACAGACCCAGATAAAACAACAAACATTGGCTTAGCCAATACGTCTCGCCTTTGGGGCCTGCTGCATAACTAAATACTTATAAGGTCCCAAAGGCGAGACCTATTGGCTATGCCATTGCTTGTTTTTCTCAGCTTGGCTTGAGGATTACCCGATTCTGATTGTCATACATTTTAGCCCTGTCCCTATTGATTCACATTAGCCACGCGCCTTCATTTGCCAGGTTAGCCCCCCCGGAAAAATGTCTGTGGACGCCCATGAGCAGAGTGTATTAAAAAACAATTAATATGTTCACCAATTATATCCATGTTTACTGTCCGACCCAATTGGATTCTACATACCGATGACTCTCGACTGCTGACAAGTACTGATGGTGACACTATCTCGCTTGTGATGATTGCTCTTAAATAAACGGCATTATGTAGTAGTGTGTTCCTTGACTAACAAAGCATTACACGTGGACAATACATCTCTTCTGCTGTACATACATTTTGTTGCTGTTCATCGTTGTTATTAATCTCTCTTATTGAGTGATAAAGTGTGTTCAGTGTAATTAGTTGTCTAGCACGATGGAGGACCTGCCCCACCGAGAACCCAACTCAACTGAAAGTCCCGTAAATGTTATGGGAAGTGTTACATGCTTCACTTCCTCTCTGCTTGTAAGCATTCATGCGCATTCGTAATGGTTACTCCCCACATGTGTGAACCTGGGAAAAAAGAAAAAGGAAACAGAAGAAAAAGTAAACTAATTGGTGTCATGCATCTAAGACTACAAAAAGCACAATAGTGGCATTTTCAAAATGGTAACTTAAAATCCATCTTCACCATTAAAGAAGAATGACCACAGGGCCAGCGGTCATCTAAATATTTATGAGATGGGAGTCCACCAGGGTGAGATAGGTAATGTGTTCCCGGCTACCCTGGTAGACTGTACTCTGTCCACAAAACTGGACCTTTTTTACTGATCCTGTGTGTTTCTGAAAAATCAAAAAACATTTGCAAGTGCTGGTGATGGTGAACCACGATGGTGGTTCCATTCAAGACACAGAGATGACCTATGGGCTGGCAGCCATTTCCAAATATAATGGATGGAGGTAATGTTCTCTGCGATCCCAACATAGACCACTCCATCCCTCAATCTCTAAATAAGGCCCAAAGTTTTCATTAGGTTGGAAAATGTTTAGCCATTTCATGGATATGGTGACAAAAAAAGATCAAATGAATCCTTCCTTTTCTTGTTGGTGGGTTTTCCAGTGTTAACGTCAGCTGGATCTGCAGATTGACACCTGTGTTGTGACTGTTAATGAGCTGGATGTTGAACACATGGTTGGATTTCAAGGGCAGCAACGTGTAACACTATAGAACTCTCCATATCTATGCCATCAGGAGTTTATCTAGGACCAGTGTTGGCAGAAGATGTTATTTGGTCACAATACCAGATAAAACATCTGTGATTGCCATAAGACCACAATACCCTACTCCATCGCCCTGGCACTGAGATTCTTCACAAGGAGCTAATTCTGTGTTTGAAGCATGGTTATGATTTTGTTCAGCTGCTCCTCCTGCGAGGTTGCCACATAAATTAGGATTTCCCTTGTTTGAATTTGATTGCCCGTGCCCCCTGCTTGTACCTCTCCACAGTAGGTACTATCTCACCAGCTCAAGAAGGTCAATGATGTAGTTTGTCTTGAAATCAAACGAGGCAAGACATGGCTGGGTACAGTGCAGATGGTGGTGGCCATGGCACAGGTGGATATCACTGGCCCCATGGTGATGGTTGGAGTGCAAGACAGGACACTATTGGATACATTTATATTGATAGAACTTGTAAGAGTATTTAGGGGTAGGGTCTAAGCCCTGGAGAAGCACATGCTCCGGTGCTAAGTCTTCATGGCCAAACTCTGAGGTAGGGCCTAAGACTCTCTGTTCTCGCCTGTCACCCTCGGGTCTGAAGAAGGGTCCCTGAAAGTTTCCAGGGAGAGCAATGCATGTGACTCCTAACAGTGCTTCCCATGGGAAAACTCTCCTGTCCCTAAGCCATTAACTAACCTAGAACGAGCCCTGTGTGCTTTCAGAGTGCTAAGTAATAACTTCAGGCTTGGCAGCAATATCCTTAGACTGGCCCTTCAATTCAGAGTCTGAATCCTGAACTGAATACTTGTCTGGCAGTTCAGGACTCCTGATGTTGACACATAGCCACATCAGCTGAGACACTCTCAATCTGTACCATGCAGGGTTCTGCCTGGTCCAGGACTCCTGTCACTTGTGTCTCTACAGTACAGGCTGCACCTCCAAGACAGAAGAAGCCTCATCAGTGCTAATCATAGTAAGCTCCTCTGTCACTGGTCCTCCCACTGTGGGTTGCACCCACCTTCTACTTCTGACTGTTCTTTTTGGTCCCTTCACCCTGACCTTAGGACCAGTAACCATGGAGTTCTGATGTGGGGAATCCTGGATGTTCTCTATCACTGGTTTCCAACCAGCCTGTGTGTATTAAAGTGGATGACATTTGCCTTTACAATAGTCACCCTAAATCCTCCCCCTTTTTCTGGGCCCTATTTTTGGCTGGTATTAGGACTCATAGGGTAATTTAAAGTTTTGCAGACAGGGAACTCTGCCACAAATGTATGCCAAACTGACATTCTGCTCTGTTTAGAGTTGGGTGAACTGCCATGTTTCTGCCTGCCAAGCCCCACTGACAGAAAGTTTTGTTTTGTTTTGTTTTGTTTTGTTTTGTTATGTTATACAGATTTGTAGGGTGCACTATCACCCGGAAGGGTATCCTGGCACTGAGCAGGTGTGAAACTTGGCACACCTAGGGCCTAGTGGGACTACCCAAAAAGCCATGTCTTCAGCTTCTTGCGGAATTCACAAAGTGAGAAGGAGGCTCTTATGTGTACTGGCGCTCTTATGTGTAATGGTTGGTCATTCCACGCTTTTGGAGTGATGTAGGGGAAGGCTTGACCATCATATCTGGTTTTCCGTATGAGTGGGATTTGTGCAAATAAGAGTACAGATGAGCAGAAGTGTATGGAAGGTTTGTGAAAGCAGATGCGATGGTTCAGGTATGCTGGGCCAGTGTTATGTAATGCCTTGAAAGTATGGATGAGGAGTTTGAATAGTGCTTGTTTGTGAATGGGGAACCAGTGGTGTTCCTCCAGTTGTGGTGTGATGTGAGTGCGGCTTGAAAGGTTGAAAGTAATCCTAGCTACTGAGATCTGAATGGTGTGCAGCCTTCTGGAGAGTTTTTGTTGATCCCAGCATAGAGGGAGATCTTGTAATACAGCCTGCTTTTTATCCAGGCGTGCATAGCGGTTTTTCAGGTGTTGTTTCGGAGCCATTCGAAAATTTTCCTCATCTGCTTCAGAGTATGGAAGCATGAAGAGGTGACATAATAGACATGGGCTTTCATGTCATATTTTCCTTTGATTAGGATACTAAGGTTTTTGCCATGGGTGCTGGCGTGGGTATTGGTCCCAGCTATGCTGGCCACTAGGTGGAGTTCTACTGTGATGTGATCTTTCTAAAGATCCTGATTTATATCTTGTCAGTGTTCAACTTTAGACAGTTGGACTTCATCTTGTGGGTGATTTTAGTCATTCAAGCATTAAAACTTGATCTGGGTACTGGGCGTCGTGTGTGAGAGAATGAGTTGTATGTTGTCAGCATATGAGGGGATGCTGATATCATGAGAGTGGAGGATGCTGCCTAGAGGGATCATTTATGTGGTGAAAAGGGTCAGGCGCAGGAAGGATCCTTGTGGAACTCTGCAGTTGAGGTTACAGGTGTCTGAGGTGTACTGTGTCAGGCTGAATTTCAATCAGGAAGGAGCAGATCCATAGGACTGCGTGTCCTTGGATTTCAATGTTGTGGAGGCATTGGATGAGGACAGAGTGCGAGACGGTGTCAAATGCTGTGGAGAGGTGCGAAGGCGCGCCAAAGGCAAGCCTGTCTGCGCTCGTCCGTGGCCGGCCGGGGCTAGGGGCACTCCACTCTGCCCATTTTTTAACCTTTTCATAAGCCCAGCTTCGAATTATGCAAGGTCCGTGGATCTTGGCCGATTCTATCATTGCCAAAATCTCTAAACTCTGCCTTACGCCGACTTCTCCTACCCCCCTCATTCTGGCCCCAGCCCTTCCTTCCCCTGGCCACCCAGTGTCTCCCCCTCCTACTCCTGTGACTCCTGTAACCTCGGTTCTCCTATTGAACACTAGATCGGCGGTCAAGCATTCTCATGAACTTTTTGTTCTGCTAGACACGCTCCAACCAGATCTATTGTTTCTTACAGAGACTTGGTTTTGCCCGGATTCTCTCCCAACCCTCCTGGCCAACCTTCCCCCCTCCTATTATGCCATCCGCACCGACCGTCCGGTTGGTAAGGCTGGTGGTGGCGTGGCTCTTATTGCCCGTACGGATTTTCACTTCCAGAAATTACCAGCCTCCCCCATTGCTATGATTGACTACTTATTTGTTCGCTCTGCCTCCTTTTCGCCACCTCTCACTTGTCTGCTTGTGTATCGTCCCCCTCAAACTACAGCGCACTTCCTCCACGCCTTTCAGGACCTGCTGGCTACATTAGCAGTTAATAACTCCTCCATCCTGGTGCTTGGCGATTTTAATTACTGGCCTTCCGATCCTGCTGAGGATCTTTCATCTAAAGAATTCTCTGACTCTCTTTCCTCTTTTAATTTGGTGTCTCATGTTCACAGCCCTACACACATCCATGGCCATATTTTGGACCAGGTTTGGTCGCTCAATTGTCCTGTTTCGTCCCTGGTGGTCTCCCCTTGCATTTGGTCTGATCATTCCTTAGTCTCTTTTTCTTTGTACCCTAGCCTTGTTAAAAAATCTCCCCTTCCCAGGAACACATGGGCCCGGAATTGGACTCATGTGGATGTGCCATCACTGTGCTCCTCCCTTTCTGTTTCCTGCCCTAATCTCCAAGATCATCTCCCCTTCCACTCTCAAATGGACTCCTTAAATAACTGGCTCAGCAGAGGCTGCGATCAGGTGGCTCCACTCAGACGAGTTTCTGCCAGGCGCAATTTTGACGCCAACAGTTGGTTTAACACCACATTGAAAGAGGAAAAACTAGCTCTCCGGCAAGCGGAGCGTGCCTGGTGACGCACCTACTGTCCCACTCTTAAAATTCAGTACACTACTCTTCTGAACCAATACAAGAAGTCTATTCTACTTGCCAAAACTGAGTATTTCTCTTCTAAATTCTTGCTCGCCGAAAACCAGCCTAGAGAAATGTTCTCTATTGTGCAAGATCTGGCATTCTCTGATAGAGTAACCCTCAAACCCTCCCCTTCCCAGACCCTTTGTGATTCACTCAATAGCTATTTCTCAGACAAAATCTTAGCCATTAAATCTAACGTTGCCCCTCCCTCCCCCTCTTACTCGGATCCACAGCCCTTCTCTCCTCAGATGCACCTTGAACACTTTCCTTCTCTGACCACAGAAGCTTTCCTGTCTCTCCTCTCGACGGTTAAGTCAGGCTCCCCATCTGATACTTGTCCTGCACATATTTTAAAACAAATTTACTCGGCCTGTCCCTCCCCTCCACTTACTTTTCTCAATAACTCCCTGGCTCTTGGTATTGTTCCCCAGTCTCACAAATCGGCAATCATCATTCCTATTTTTAAAAGCCTGGCTCCGACCCATCTTCACTAGCAAACTACCGTCCCATCTCCCTCCTCCCTTTCCTTGGCAAAATTCTGGAGTGTCATATCACTGGAACGCTCAGTACCTTTGTGGAGGAGAACGCCTGCTTAGCCTCTCGTCAGGCTGGGTTCCGCCCAGCGCACTCCACAGAGTCTGTTGTCCTCACTGTGATGGACAACCTCAGAGAGGTCTTGGATGCCAGCCGGCCCCAGACTTTGGTTCTCCTTGATTTGTCCGCCGCCTTTGACACGGTGGATCATTCCATCCTTCTTTCCCGTGTCAAGGCGGCCGGCATCAGGGGGTCCGCCCTGGCCTGGCTGGCATCCTTTTTAAGGGATCGTACTCAGGCCGTCCATCTGGCTAATTTCTCGCCCCCCCCCCCTCAATTGGTCCACTGCGGAGTGCCACAAGGTTCTTCTTTGTCTTCTCTGTTATTTAATTTGTACATTTCCCCTCTTATTTTTGCACTCCAGCAGTTGGACGTTACCATCTATAACTATGCTGATGATCTTCAGTTGGTTTTTAATTTATCCTCCTCTCCTGAGTCCATTCACAACTTTCGCTCCATTATGCTTTTCATTAGGGACTGGATGAGCTTCAATCATCTGAAGCTTAACCCCGACAAAACCGAGTTGGTTCTGACGGGAGGCTCCTCCAGTCCCTGGTCTCCTCTCTTTTGGCCTTCCTCCCTGGGTCCCCCTCCCACCCCCTCCTTTTCGGTTAAAACCTTAGGGATTAAACTCAATGCGCACCTCACTTTGCACTCTCAGATTAGTTCTGTTGTCTCCTCATGCTTTCTCACTCTTCGCACTATCCGTAAGGTGTCCCGTTTTTTTTCTTTCTGCGCCCTCAAACTCATTCTGCGATGGTGATCTCCCGCTTGGACTATGGCAACGTCCTGTATAATGGTGTCCCCGCTTACAATCTTCGGAGACTCCAACTGGTGCAAAACCAGGCAGCCCGACTTGTTTACAATCTGTCCAAGTCCCATCATGTCACCCCGCTGCTCAAAGCTCTGCACTGGTTGCCTATCCGGGAACGCGCCTTGTTCAAGATGGGTTGTGTCACCTTCCAAGCAAGGGTAGGGACAGCCCCTCACTTTATCTCTTCCGAGATCAAGGAAAACTGCCCTAGCAGAGAGCTCTGCTCCTCCTCACAATCTCTTCTGGTGGTCCCTCGTTTCAAGAAGAAGAGGTCAGGTGGCGTAAAATTTTCCACGCTAGCGCCCACCTTCTGGAACACCCTTCCCCTTTCCCTCAGGCTCTCTACCCATTATTCAGAATTTCGCAAGTCTTTAAAAACATTTCTGTTTGCTCAAACTTTCCCACGCTAGCTGTCCGGCTTTTCACTCCCCCTTGGTTTGTGTCCCTAGCGCCAAGAAACTGCGTGGTGTATGTGCGCTTTATAAATATTTTAATTTCAATTTCAATTTCAAGAGGATGAGGGCCGCCTGTCTCCTCTGTCCAGAGTCATGCGGGCGTCATCTGTGGTAATGATGAGGGCAGTTTTCATGATATAGTTGGTTCTGAAACCAGACTATATGGTGTTGAGGAGTTGGTGGTCTTTGAGATATTCGGTGAGGTGTCTGTTGATTATTTTAGTAGCAGGGAGACCGGTCTCTAGTTGGCGAGCGTTCAAGGGTCCACAGATGGTTTAATCAGGAATGGGAGAACAGGTGTGTGTTTACAAGCATCTGGTAACATTGCGGAAGAAGTGGAGGCATTCCGCATATGTGTGGGCATGTAGCTGATGGGCTGCAGTCCTCTGAAGTAGACATATTTGGGGTAGGGGTCCAATGGAGACCTAGAGATGCTGGACTTCATTGTGGTGCAGTTTGCTGCGGTGATGACAGGCCATGTAGTTAGCATTCAATTTTTTTATAATATCGGGAGGCATTTGGTGAGGTCTGTTGGGTCCAGTTGCGGGCTGTACTAGCTGTAAATGGCAGTGATTTTGTTGTTGAAGAGTTGAGATAGATTCTTGATGACTTTGAGGAGGCTGTTGTGTTTGGATAGGTGGTTATTGAGAGAGGTATTCCAATCCTTGTCAGTGATGCTACTCCAGTTTCAGCAGGCTGGTCTGGCGTTGGGGAACGTGTGATTGACCGGGACGGGAATGCTGACCATGATGACGGCGTGGTCTGTACAGGGAACTGGTGTGGATTTATCGACTTGGGTGTTGCCAAAGTTGGACAAAAAAGGTCCCAAGAGGTGTCCGGCAAGGGTGTTACGTCTATTTGCTTGCCGGGTGAGGCCCAGGCTTCCAAAATCTTCAAACAGTGTCTTAAGTTGGGGTCGGCATTGTTTCCAAGTGTAAGTTCAGGTCTCTGAGTAGGATGCAATTGCTAGCTTTGAGGGCTTGTAGTGCGATGATGTTGGTACTTGGTCCTGGTGGCTACTTAAGGTGAGGTTGGCTGGGATGTGGAGCTTGAATGACAGGCATTCCATGTTGGAGGAAGACGTGTCAGTGGACGTAGTGCAGCTGATGGTGTTTTCCTGGATGATGCAAATCAGCCTCTGGGCTTGTTAAGTCTGTCTTGCCTGGCAATCATGTAGCCAGTGGGGATGGGAATGCCATGTGCTGATGCAGAGTTCAGCTAGATTTCTATGAGAAAACGTAGGTCTTGGTATTGTCGTGCAGCAGGTCCCAGATCTCTGTGACATGTTTGGTGAGTGAGCGAGTGTTGAATAGCATGCATTCGAGCGTGGATTGTTGAGTGGGTGGCTGCAGGACTGTTCAAGTGACAGAGAGTGGGGTGTGGGTGCTGTCAAGGTGGTGAGTGTTGGGTGAAGTGCATGAAAACTTTTCGGACAATTGCCATCTGTAAGACATACTTTTTCCTGTTCAGGCAACCAGGAAAAGCCTAACTGTTTCAAACAAAACAAAAAAATATGCCCCACACCCAAGGAGAAAATTCATATGGTGTCCGAGCCAATAGTTTTTTTATTTTTCACAAACAAAAGTCCACATTGGTTTTTTTTGTTTGGTCCAGAATGGTTTTTGGGACCTTTAGGATATATAAATACATAAATACATAAAAATGCTGCATAACTTTATGGGCTCACAAGAGGTTATGGTCAATAAAGGCATCATTATATTTCAAAGGAGAAAGGATTACACAAAATTAGGAATAGAGAAGAAGGGTCAGATAAGAAACAAGAAACAGAATGGAGGGAAAGGACATAATATATTGTACATTTGTAAATTCATAACTCTGTTTATAAATAATCATAGAAAATTGTGACAAAGTGGAACATGAATATAAATATGAATAGGGGAGCAAAATTGAATCTGTGCAGCATTGAATATGTAAGATGAGATGAACATTGAAAATGATGGAGAATCATATTAATGGATCATAAGTAAATACATAAATGCGTAAATAAATAAATATTAAATAGTTAAATAAATAAATATTTAGGGACATCTATAAATAAATAAATATAGAAAGAGGAATGCATATAAATTAATACAGATGCATTAACCGGATAAGATTGAAAAAAGGTAAGAGGAAAAGGGGAAGAGATAGGAGGAAAGAAGAAGGAAGGGAGGATAACAGGAATAGATGTATAGACAATACAAGAAAAGACAGAAGGAAGGGTGAGATGTAGGAAAAAGAAAAGGAAGAACAGAGGAAGGGGACAGGGGAGAAGCAGAAGAAGAGGAAGAAGAAGAGAAGATGAATTAATTATTGGAAAGAAGAAGGGAACATGTAGGGCTCTTGGAGGAAAGGAGCCCAAACTTGTTGGAGAAGTTCCTCTTGATTTTGTAATCCATATATTATACATTCATAGGATGCTGTCTAAATCATTGCTACCACCCAATCTTCCTGGGAGGGGGGATTATGCAATTGTCAATGTCTTAAGATACACATTTTGGCAGTGGATAATGCAGTATACAGAAGGTGACGTTGTGAAGGTGTAACGGTAGGTAAATTCCCAAGATCATGTAATAAGATGAAAGCAGGGGTAAGGGGGATGCAAAGGGGAATTGCTTTCTTCAGAGTATCCCCTACATAAGCCCAAGAAAACTGCATAGAAGGACATTCGTAGAGTATATGGAGAAGATCACAATTGACTCCAGTACATCTCCAACACTCAGAATGTGGCAGTAATCCTGCTTTTGGCAATGTCAAAGGTGTCCAATACCAATCATGCAAAGTTTTGAAAAGGCAACATTTCAAACGTGCTTCTTGACTACTCTTGTCAACAGCTTCCAATACAGCAGGCCAGACATCTTCTTCAATAGTAATGAGTAAACGTTCCTGCCATTTCTCACGAAGAGCTTTAAGAAATGTTGCGAATATAAATGATCAGTTAGAATACCATACAGACCTGACATCACTCCTTTTTTTCATCTCCAAATAAAGAGATATTCCAATATTGGCAAGGAATCTAATACCCGGGGTAGAGGACCCACACAGAGACTAAGGCAGTGCTGTAGTTGCAAGTGTCGTGAAGTCTGGTGTAATGGGAGACCAAACTCCTCACGAAGCAAATAAAAGGATTTTAACTCTCCATTTAGTATGACTTGATCAAGTGTCTGAATATCTCTCGACTTCCAACTGGACCAATGAAGCGCATGATATTTTTTCTGAATACTCTCATTACCTCAAAGTGGAGCTTTCATAGTGAAAATGATGAGCAACTTGTAAAAGATGATGTGCTCGATGCCATGATTGATATGTGGCTTGTATCAGCGGGTGCGGAGGGGAAGGTTGTGGGTTACGAGTTCATACAGAAAATCAAGGCCATCATTTTAATTAAGTAGAAAATGCGGATTTGCAAAATTGTGGAGGGTCAATCGTACCTGGAAGTAGATACATTAATTGTGAGAGATGTAGGGCTAAAGAATCCTGTTCCAAAGATGGTAATTCCAGACTGCCGTGGGAGCGGGGAGCCAATAATTTGGAAGCAGCTACACAAGGACGCATAGATCCCCAGACAAAAGAACAAATACGGGCATCTACTCGATGCAGTATAGGTAAAGGAATTACAATCGGAAGCATTCCAAATACATAAGTAAAGCAGGGTAAAGTGACCATCCTAACGGCCTGCACTCTTCCCCAAGTGGAAAAACCTAAGAGAGACCATTTAGCAAAATCGGTTTCTATTTGTGTTACAAGGGGTGAGAGGTTGTCTGTGAGCATCCCTACCAGCCCCCGATTGATCAAAATTTCCCAGATATTTTAATTGAACAATTTCCAGCAGAAAAAGTATCCATCAATTGATGCCTTTGCAATACCAGAAGAAAGCGGGAGAGTCTCACTTTTATCCCAGTTAACTTTATAACTGGAATGGACTGCAAAGCCATCAATAATCTCAAGTAAAGCAGATAAAGAGTGAGGGAGATCTTTTAAAGTAAGGAGAATATCATCAGCAAATAATAATAATTTAGATTCACCTCCTGCAATAGGTATACCCCGAATCCGAGGTGAGTGGTGAATAAGTGAGGCAAGGGGTTCTATGGCAAAAAGAAATAAAAGAGGAGAAAGGGGATAACCTTGGTGAGTACCCCTTTGGATTGGAAAAGAGTCTGAAAGGAATCCACCACAATTGACATGAGCTACTAGGTTATCATATAGAAGGTGATCCTTAGAAATTAACTGATCACCTTGAGAGTGCCTCAAGGAGAGGACAGACAGGCACAGGAGGGGCCCTTTGAGCAGGCCAGCTACAGGATCTCTCAGCCTGATATGTCAGGAGCCCTAGTGAGCAAGATTTTATGTATTGTGCTGTAATAGGAGTAGTCGGGTCTACTGGAGCTGAGAGGACCGTTTAGGTTAAAGAGGAACATTGAACCTGGGTCCCTGGGAGTGACCTTCTGGTGAGGTCCTGAAACTATGGTAATACTATCTGGTGTGGGAGCGGGATGCTCCACAGCATGAATGGTGTAGCGAGTATGCTGACAGTTCCCCTGTGCTGCACTGCTAGGGCTCTACCTAGACCCTGAATGGGTTCAAGGGCGGGTCATGTGAGATACACCTGGTATTGTTACCCATGGGTAGTGTTGCTAACACTAACTGGCATTCTGATAACAGTGGATACATCCAGCTGACTGAGAGAGAGGACTAACATTGGGGGGTTCCCCATAGTGGGCCCTTTCTGTTACCACTTAGTGCTCGGTGCAGGGATCCTTACTGACCCTCACGATGGTAAAAGACAAAGGGAATTGATTAACCCAGACAAATACAATTCTTAACTATGCACATCCGGTACCCCCCGGGGGCTGGAGCCCAGGGTTCCCCCCAAGTTGGCAGCGGTGAATCACTGGCACAAGTGGGGGAGTCAACACCTTCCTTAATAGATGTGATGGCGGCGATTCAGAACTCAAGAGACAAAATGGTTCATAAAATTGATTCTGTCGGCATAGACGTCAATTTATTGCAAGCAGACTTGTAAAAAGTCTCTGAACGTGTGACTGCCAGGAACAAGATGTGAGTGCTTTACGGACTGAGTTTGATACCCCCTGTGGTGCCCTCCTTCATCTCCAGCAACAGGTAGGCTTCTTAGATAATCGTATTGAGGATTCAGAGGGGAGGTCCTGCAGAAACAATCTGCAGGATTCTCATACCAGGCAGAGCGGCCATCAGCCAAACTTTTCCTGGAGGACTAGATTACCAATACACTGGCCCCTAGGAGTCTGTCAAAATTTGTCAATGTTGAATGGGTTCACAGGGCCCTTGTTATGCCACCCAGGTGTCCTCCTTAAACTTAATCTCAAATATAGTCTCCTTTTTCCAGCAAAGCTGCGAGTAGAGCACCAGGGAAAAGTGTTGTTCTTTTTCTCGGTAGAAGAGATTGTTTGGACTCCATGGGGGTGGTCTTGCGATCACCTGGTATCCCCAACTGAATCAATCCAACCATCTGTAGCCCGTCATTCAGGCCGAGGCCAGCGCTGACAGGGACAGTGGAGGGACCGGGATGCTAAGGAGGGGAATGAGAGGATTAGGGTTTGTCCTGATGGAACTTTGCAAGTCTCAGAGGTGATCCCTGACACTGGTGAGGCCTCAGAGGAGCAACAGGATGACATGGTTCTCACTGAATGTGATTTAGCAGGGCCCTGGTAGCTGGCTGTATACTGTGTGGTAATGCCCACCTTATGCCTGAAGGAGGAGGGGGATATGAGCCCGGACGTGGCTACTGGCGCAGCAGATGGTGATGTAGCCCTTTTCTCTTGTTACATCATGTGATGCGTTCCCAATGAATTCACAAATGTTTTGAAATTGTTCTATATAAGTGATTTTTCTTTTTCTAGGTGTTTGCCTAATGTCGACAGGGTTGTTTACCCTTAGGGGTGGATAGATGTGAGGTGAGGTTGGAGAGCTTCAGCCTCGCTTCCCTCCCGGAGATTTTGCGGCTTGCTTAGCACAAGTTTGGGAGGATGTGGGAAGGGTGGTTTCAGGTTATCTTGTTCTATTCCAATATTATTGGGTTGTGGAGCGGAAGTCACTGATTCCCAGCAGATTTATGCTACAACCTACTCCTTGCCATGTGGTAGATCCAGGCGGGCAATATAGAAATTTTACTTGGGATGCTGGAGTTTTGGGACTTTTTTTCATTAGTCTATGCTTCTTTTCTAGGTTGTCGAGGGCAGCGTCTCCCTATATGGGTGCAATTGTAGTCTTGGCAGAGGACTTTAACTATGTGATAGATGGACTGTTAGATCGTGAGCCTCCCCAAGCCCATACAAAACCTCGACTGACTGGGGCACTTTGAGATATGATTGAGGGTTTGAGTGACACCCTTGGCATTGCCAATTTTCCTGCCATACTCTGGCAAAGGGTACATTTAGCTGAATAGATTATTGTTCACTCACTGTTGACATGCTGCCCATGGTTGTGGATGTTACTTAAGGAAGGGGATAGAACGGGCACTTTATCAGTGCAATTGATTTCATGTGAAGCACCTGACCCTTCCTGCAGTTATATATTGATACAGGGGAACTGGCACATACGCAACACGCGATTAATGGAATTTTCTGTACCCATCTTAGTAAGGTATAGACTGAACGACTGCTTCCCCAACCCAACAGGAGACAAGATTTTTTAGCAGCTTTTGAACTCCAGGGCCTTGATTCAGACACAGCAAAAACCTTAGATGCTCCAATCTATACATATGAGATTATTTCAGCGATCTGCCACTTAAAACCCACAAAACCCTAGGTGCGGACAGATTACCTGCAGAATGTTATCATAAATTTGCAGAAACGGTGGCTGATAAGCTACTGGAGGTTTATAATGGAGCTCAGGACATCAGATCTTTGCTGGCCTCTATGCAGGAGGCTCTTGTGGTCATCATATCCAAGCCAGGTAATGACTCTAAATCTGCTTCTTTGTATTGACCCATATCTCTTCGAAATATAGATATGAAGATTCTAGGTGGTGTATTGGCAGCTCGTCTTCTTCCCCTCTTGCCTTTGCATTATCCATTCAGACCAGTCTTTATTTAGTCAAAGCAGTAGCACGGATCATAGTTTAAGGTGCCTGACCCATGTGTTCCACAGCTTCTGACGGGCAATTTTGCTTTGGCACTCCGGGATATATAGCAAGCCTTTGACTCCATGAACTGGTCTTATTTATGGCAAGTGCTTCAGAAAATAGGGCTAGGCCCTGACTTTATTCAGTGGGTTCGCTTGCTCTACCCTGCACCCTATGCTAGGGTACTATAAGAAAGAGTAGTCGCCGAACCATTTTGATTGTATCGAGGCACGCTTCAGGGATGTCCCCTGTCACAGCTCTTATTTGCGGAAGCCATAGAGCGGAAGCCATAGAGCCCTAGCAGAGACCATGCGGTGCAAGATGCGTCCATGGGGTATATCACTAGGAGATACTAATAACAAAATGTCCCTATACGCTGGCTACATCTTGGTCTATCTTCAGCCACCAATATTCTGAGTACCCCTTCTAATAAGGAAAATGCAAATGCTCTGGGAAATCTCGTGTCTCCGTATTAGTCCTGATAAATCAAAAATGTTTCCCCTCGGGATACTGATCGGTATACCATTGGACAGGCTGCCAAGTGTGACTTCTGATTTTCATTATTTGGGATTTCGGCTGGCCCACCCTGCCCAGACATTTCTTGCTCTCAATATTGAAAGAGTGGTGGAGGGTATACATGCCTCAAGTAGATTTTAGAAGGCATTGCCCTTATCTCTGATGGGCAGAATAGCAATTTTTAAAATGATAATATAGCTGTGCTATCTGTATGCCTTACTGAATATATTATTTGCAAACCCAGACACTACTTTCATACCCGAGATAGTTTAATTGTAGATCTCTCAAGGGGGTCTAAACGTAGAAAGGTAAAACTGGCTAGCTTTCAGAGACCATGGTGTCAGGGGGGACTAGAGGTCCTTTATTTAGAATCATATTATATGGCAGCCCAACTGCAACACACAGTTCATTGGATTGATGATGCCGTTAATTGGGAGAAATGGTTTCGAATGGGTACTCATGGGGTACAGTCCCTACCAGCCCTCCTGATGTCTGGCCTCCGTGTCTCACCATCATTCCCCTATATTATACAACAGGTGAGCCTGTGTGGGAGGGTATTTTTCCAAAGGGTTATCGGAAGAGCTGAGTCTATGTCGGTGCGGCAGTGGAGAGATGGGGGCTGTAATGTTATAGGGGATCTCTATGTTAGGCAGTGCTTTATTACCCAAAAGGAGGCAATTACTTTCTTCTCTTTGGGAATGGATCAATATCTTCAATATATGAGGTTCTCCAGAACAGCTAGGGAGGTGGGCATCCTTCCCAGAGGAACAGATGGGGCCAAAACTCTAGTGGCTCTGTTAGAAATGGCTCCGGGCTATTGAATAATATCTCACCTTTATCAGGCCCTTTGATTTACTGCAGGGGAGCTCAGTGTGCAAGCCAGATGAGATTCTCTTTTAGGAGAACCCCTGTCAGCCAGGGAGTGGGTGAAGGTCCATGAGGTAGCTTGGAAAATCAGTTCTAATGTACATTTCAAGTTGCTACAATATAATATCATACATCAGACTTATCTCACACCGCCAATGTTCCATGCTATTTATGGTACTCGCCCAGTTAGTTGTACACATTGTGGGACTCCGGCGGCAGATTTTGTGCATGTAGTGTGGTCCTGTTCCTCTCTGATCTCCTACTGCGATCCATTACTGCTTTGTTGTTGGGGGTGGCCAGGGGCTGGGACATCCTGCTAGAAATCAAACAAGTACTACTGGGATTGCTCCCATCACCTGGGACACGAAGATTAAGCAGAAAATGTGTTTTCCTTGGGTAGGTCCAGCAAAATGACATTTCCATAGCACGGCTCAGTCCCTTGCCCCCCACCACTGTGGCGTGGATGGAGGATGTCTGTGAGTGGGTCACTCTGGAGAGGGTCCGGATGCATTCTGTACGAAGCAATGAAAAATTGGATGATGATCTATCGACATGGTCGGGTATTTCTCTGCACTGCGAGAGAGTGATTTATGGTGTTTTATTAGTGTAGCATGAGTTTGTGGTCAATGTTCTTCAATCCATATGTATGTATGTGGTAAACTACAGTTACCAGCAACGGTTATCAAATATAGGAGCCACTTGTATCTACTTATAGTGGCCTTTTAGTTAGGTAACGTAGATGCACATGGATGCGAGATGTTACTGTGGGGGGAGAGGGTATTGTATTGTTTTTGTATTTAATTGAAAGATATGCAGACTGTAAATTGTTTTCCTTAATTTCTAATGTACTGAAATATTTAGTTGCAGCTGTGCTCTATGATTTTACAAGATGATAATATTTGCTTTAAGACTTCTCTAATGCGAATCCAACATTGCTACCCCACATCTATTTCTATGAGACTCATTTGTACTTCGCTCATATGTAACATTACTTAATCCTTTTCTTGAGGAAGGATGGGGAAATGGGGCTGTTGAAATCATTAAAAGGACTCCTTACAATATATTTTGACTGTATTATTTGGCAAATATGTAGTCAAGCAGGCCTTGAGGGCTTGGCTTGGGATTACTGATTGATAGGTCACTGGTTGTAGGGTGCGTAGGTGGCATGCAGACACTCGGGCAGGAAACTCTTGACCAATCACACAGATAGGCGCAGCAACATTACAATGCTCAGGGGAGAGTGCCCCAGTAAAGCACACATGGGCAGAGGGGGTATGCGCTTTCCAAAAAACACCATCAAAAGTAAGATGCCACATGAGGTAGGAACACATAGCCAATCAAGACCTAGCACACGTAGTGATCATGCGCTCCCCATGCCGAACATCTGGACACATTATCTACTGGCCACACTTTGTCCACACAAGGTTAAGACACAACTGTAGTAATCATTTGACTATTAATTAATTACTTCAAAGGTAGCAACCAACATTCTTCATCATATATGGTACACCAGAAACTTTTATAACCTGATGTGTTTTGTTTAAAAGAGAGACATATACTGATTGTAAATTGTGACAGTCTTAAGACCTCGAGCTTGTAACTGTTCTCCAGGCCGTAATGTTCATTTAAACAAACTGCTCCTGTTTTGCCAAATGTAGGAAGGTGGAATCTGACTACATGGTTGCCCCCACTTTTCTCCTAGTCTTTTGATGGTTTTTGACTTAGTTTGGCTGGGATCCTGCTATACAGGGTCCCAGCCTATCTGCTTTCCTCTCTAAATCGATTCCATGTACTTTAGGTACACTCCAATTTGGTTACTGGGGTACCCTTGTGAGTCCCTAGTATATGGTACCTTAGGTACCAAGGGCATAGGTACCGCCAAGGCCTACCAGGGGCTGAAGCATGTATTATGTCATCCCTGGGAAGCCTTCCCAAATGACACCACAGGTCTGCTACTGCAGACCTGGGTAAGGTGGTACATGCACCCCTTACTAAGATATAGGATACCTAGATCTACCTTTAATCACTGACACATATAAACCTATCAGTCACTCCTATGGCAGGCCTTATCAATCCTGAAGGCAGAGTGCTTGGTTTTGTGTGAGAGGGTGCCCATGCATGAGCAGAACCCCTCTGCAGCTTTCGGAATCTATTCTCTGAGGCTGTTCTGTGATGCAGCCAGACCATATACTCTTAAGTGCAATATAACCTCGCGGTAAATGCTAACTTTGGAATGGCTGCATCGAAACATGTCGTGTTTGGTGTCAAACACTTTGGAATCTTACTCCCCCCCGCCAGTCCTGGTGGTGGGGGTAGAATTCCATCCTTCTAGAGGGAGACACATGTACACATTGGTCGGACTGGGAATTGATTTAAATGAGACCCAGCATCACAAAATGGAGGCTACAGCCACAGACATGCTTCTGACCTCCTGCTGCTGGATGAAACTCCGGCAGGGGAGGCCAGGACAATAGATTTTCTGTCACAGGGAAGTATAACGACCTCCCAGACAGGCTTTAGTGTATTGGGGCTGGGTGGGGCACTCAGAGAGAGTGCCAGAAAATCTGCACTGGGGGGCACATTTGGTGTCCCTGTGCATAGTCCAGTTCAAACCGGTAGCAAGGGCACTCAGCCCCTGCTCTGGCGCAAAACTGGACAAAGGAAAATGGGTGTTACCAATTCTCTTTCCAAACCCTCCCATAGGTGTGTCCTTAGAGTATGTCCAACCCCTTTTCTTAGTATAAGTAAGGGCCCCCTGGCAACAGTACTTTAGATTACACCTGGACGAAACTCTGAAACTGAATCCTGGAACTTCGACGCTCTACTAAAGACTTGAGAACTGACGAACCTCCCTTGGGGTCAAGGAGTGACTCCCATGTTCAAACATGCACCAACAGAGCATTTGCCGGTCTGCATCTTCGAAGCTCCCGCCTGACTCCTAAGTATCTGCAGCTCAGGAAGAGGATTTCCAGACTTCTCTAAGGCTGACCCGAGTTCCCAGCAGAACCCTGGAAACCATGCACATTTGCTAAGTGCATTGACTTTGCGATATTTCCTGAAGATATGCTTTGGGTTACTTGTAGCCCAAGCCCCACGCATCACCTGCACGAAAGACTGTGGGCCTACACTCCACGAGTATTCCGTGAGCCCGCTTCTTGCATTTTCGCTTGAGGCTCCTTCACGATCCCTGGTCAGTTGACTGGTGGGTTCCCATGAAGGTAACTCGACTTTTCCTTGGGCTTCCCTGGTTGCTCCAGATGTGCTCCGACCAAGTGGTGAGTCTCTCAGACCTTGCTGGCCTGCCCTAAAGCCTATCTCTGCTTTCTGTGTGGGTTGCTGTTGCCAAGGCTTGTTGGGTCCAATCCGGGCACCGACACCACAGCCCTCGACATCCTTTGTAGCACAGCTTGAATATAGCTCCTGGTTGTCATCGATGTCTCCGGGACCTCGTGACTGAAGAGTCAAGCTACACCTTCTTCACCTGAAATCACCCCACATCGGTGGGCATTCGACTATCATGCCCCTGGTCACTGGCAAGTGACCCAGACTCTGTCCCCTCTGCTTTAAGGTTCTTCACATCTCCTATCCAGGCTTGGATCCATCCAGACACTTTCCTCTTCGACGGCAGCAGCACTTTGCAGCAGATCGCCATTGAAAACGACGACAAAACCCCACAGGAAAAGACACCTATGCACCCGGCTTCCCTGGGTGAGGTAACTCGAGTACTCCAGTGCTCCCATGGGTGTTGACTCTAGAACCTCCTAGTTCTAAAAGGTTTTGCTCCAAGTCCTCCTCGAAGTGTCCTTTTTCTTTAATTTTCCAACTGCGACTTTCCCCATAGAAGTTAATAGTAATTCCCGGCTGTGTTTAGACACTGCACGCGTTCCCCGTGAGTCCCCTGTGTCACTACCTTGGGTGGTTCTTGGTGGCCCCAGCAGTTCTAAAGGCTCTAGGCCTTGTATCTATGCAAGTCATGGTTCTTATACCACTTTATTGATATATGGTTTGGTACGCCCCCAGGGCTTAAAGTATATTGTGCTAATTTACAGTGTGCTATTAAGTTTACTGAATGTACTCTTGCCTCTAGCCTCATAAAGAGACTACAGGGATGTGTTTAGAATAAATACATATATTTTATATATATACCTGGTGTGGTTCTCCTTTAATTTGGTCAGTCACGAGATTATAGACTGGTAAAACAAGCTGCTTTACATTCCTTCAAGAGTTAGCCTGAAGGCTGCTCTCCACAGCTTCTACTAGGATAGCTTTCTATTAAGGTTAACCTACCATCAACAAGGGTCGTTTGGACTAGTGCAAGGTGCCCACTAGAATAGTGGACAACATTTGCCAGGCCAACTTCTCACACCAAACACCTCTTGTCTTCTGTTTCTAAAGGATTTTGTACTCAAGCAACAATGCTATGACCTGACATACACATGTGGTTAGAGTAAGTTAATCATCACATATTGTCTTAGTGGCAACTTACAACAAAAAGCTGGTCTGAGGCCTTTTCAAGAACTTCCATTCAATCCCAGTGCAAGTTGTTCCTGTACAACATCTGCCCTTCCCATGTGGGTACCTGTCCCGGGATCAACCCATGTTCCCTATGTAATTTCCAACAGCAACATACCACTGCAAATATCACACCTTTGAAATGTACATTTGAAGATGACAATGTAAAGGATCCTGAAACAAAATGACAAGAAAAATGTAATAATTTCACATCTACAATTTGACTCGAATTACAAGTTAGGAGGACACATATAGTTAGCACAAGCAAAATTCATCTTTCTCAATAGACACAGGAATCAATGTAGGGAAACTCTGATCCTCAAACATCTTTGCCTTGGACTATCCTGAACTGACCCTTCCTACCAAATTCCCATTCTAAACTGATATGTTCCCTCTATCACAAGTTGTTCCGACATTGGATGTCACAATATGTAAGGATTTACCTATAATTAGAAGAAGAAGGGGTCAATAACATCTTCACGTAAGTCAATTCCTTACTCTTCACCACTGTCATCTTCACTGAGCATTTCAACATCCTCACCCAGTGGTTCTTCGTGGTCTCTGTGATGATTGGGATGTTCTGTCGTAGGGAAATGTTATGCAGCAGGCAACTGTGATTTGGCACCCCTTATCAGGTGAGTAGAAGAGGGCGCAACAGGTCTTGTTCAGACACCTTAGCCTGGCCTTCAGAAGCCCAAAAGTCCACTCCACTGGCCTCCATGTTAGTCCATGGGCCTCATTGAAGGGGACTTTACATGACGTTGTGGGATTCCTCAGCAGTACCAACAACCATGGTTGGTTAGGATATGCAGTGTCTCCTACATGGAAGCAATTCATTGATAGATTAATATCAAATCAGTCCATTGTACATTCATAAACTTGGAAAAAGCCACTGATCCTCAAGTCATATTGTACTTACCAACAAACCAGGCCCTCTCAGGTCCAAGTTTTGACTTTTGAAGGGGTATGGTGCTGTTCCATAGTACAAAGGATTCATGTGGCGACCCAGGAAAGCGGACTCACACACTTGAGATGTATAAATCTGGTAAGCAAACAACGTGTACATTGATGGAACGGACGTTCTTCTGATTGCGGTAGACTTATGCCCAGGCTTGTGGTGGCACCCTAGCAATATGTGTGCAATCAATTGCTCCAACCACATGTGGTAGGCCAACCAAATCATAGAAATCTCCCTTCACATTGGCCAAATCTTGAACTCTTGGAAACTGGATGAAGCTGTTGATGTGTCTCATCACTGAAGCAAGGACTTTTTGTATCACACCACTGAATGTTGGCTGTGATGTGCCTCCACATACTACCCCAGTGTATTAAAATAACCAGTGGTCACAAAAAGCAGGACTGCCTTGAGTTTCACTATTGGTGTTATTGCTGTTGTGTTCCTATTGCGAGGAATGAGATCAGGTGCAGGATGCAGACATATCACAAATGTGAGTAGGTAATGTAGGCCCTATTCCTGCTAACATGGCATAGTAAGCACTTATGAGACAGTTCTTGTTTCAGAATGCACATTGGGAAGTTGGTGCAAAGAAAATATGATCATGAGCATCTGAACCAAAAGGATTGGAAATATGTGTACAATGGCATCATTTCTTATCTGAAATGTGTTTCAATTGCAAAATGCAATTAATTCCATGTAGAAAGTAGCAGATTGTTCTGTAGCCTCAGACCTTCCCTAATGTTCATGTAAGCCAGTCTGTGCCAACCAACATGAATTTTCATGCCAGACTGCAACTACATTGATTGAAACACACAGGAATATGTCCACATTGGTGGCAGGGTTGAATGTAGCCCAAATTACATTTAGGTGTCCTACATTAAGTCCAGACGAGAAAGCAATAATTTTGAGAAAAGTGATACTTAAAAGGACAATTGCACATGCAAGGTTCCATCACATAGATGTTGTGGTATCCCATCTTAATAAGTCAATATCAGTCCCAAAGCATGTCCCTTTTAATATGTGGAAATGTTGGTGCTCTGTATTGAAGTGGTTTAGGAATGTATCCAGGCCTATGTATTTACAAATACTGTCAAAGCTATTTGTTATGCAGAGAAATAAAAGTAGAAAAGAGACCAAAGGCACACATGATATGGGAGCTAGCAGGGGGATTTTCTAGACTGTGAGCTAAAGGTTTGTGGAATTTTTCCCTACAGGCATGAGATACTGATGATTAAGAAGCCAGTTTTGAGGGCCTTTAAGCTGGAGTACCATGAAGACTCGGCCAGTGTTTTGTGAGCAAAATTCATGTTCAGGTCTCTTCTCCCAGATACCCTCAAACTGTTGCATGTCTTTACAGCATCAGCTGGGCAAGGTGAAGGTGACAGCAGCCATGTTGGCAGTGAAGAAGATGGGCAGTGTGCTCCAGGTGTAGACACCACCAACACTGCGGGAGCCAGTCCCACAGACGGTGAGAGGACTGGCACAGAGGCCAGGAGCAACTCAACATCAGCTTCGGAGGCCTCCACAGACGACGAGTCCCTAGTGATGATGGAATCTACTGCTACAGTTTCACCTGGATCTTTGTCCACCACCCACATTTCTATTGCCCCCTCAGTTGGCTATAGCCACTCCCACAAAAAAGCGGGGCTTCACCTTCGCTGCAGACACCTCCTTCCCTGCCCCTGTCTCCCAGGCTGGGCTCAATGAGAAGGCACCACAGACAGCACCTCCACAGCAGACACATCCACACACTCACATACTGTACACAAACCCCCACACTCACCCACACAACAGACACCCAGTAAAAAACACAAACCAAAACATACACCACATACAACAAACCCTCGGGCACTCACCACAGCATCAACAGACAAATGCACAACAGACACTGCCAATTCCTCTACCTCCCAACCCCAACTCCCTTCAGAACACCTTAACCATTTTCCAAAGGAAGACATGATGTTTGCCCTGGCCCTGAACCTTCCCTCATCCCAGTCCCCTGACCCAAAGGTCTTGACACCTTTTCCACACCCCAACCCTCACCTCCCAAATCCAAACACACCCTTTCCAAATACAAACCCACCCCTCCCAAATCCAAACACACCCCTTACAAACTCACCCCTCACAAGGCCAGGGACCCCTCAGCTCCCCAAGTCAGATCATTGAGGTGACTGCTCTCTGCCCTATATATGCCCCTTCCAGAGGAGGTTTATTTTGGTAGTGTAAATAGGAGGCACATTATGGGCATGCAAACCAGACTTTGAAATTTCTGGCCTAGTACCTTGATGTTAAATTATTTTAGAGTGACTCTCACTGAATATATGATAGAGTCATTTCATACTTATGATAATATTTTGATTAGAGAATACCTTTGTCTTGGCCTTTTTTGGATTGTTAATAATTGGTTAATGAATATGTATTTTCTGCTAATGTGTATGCCATGTACTTACTCTCATTTGTGACAGTGACAGTGACCGCCCGGACCTGCTCCAGCACGGTCACTCCCCCACGCTCTCGATCCCACGTTGTGCAGAGCTGCTGCTGAACACCTCTGGTATCGTGATCTGTGCATGACTGAATTTAACTGCATCTTTGCGGAGCACTGCTGACTATTACATTGTATTTGTGAGCATTGTAGCGAGATAGTTAAAAAAAGCATTACCGCACCTTTAACTGGCATTTCACGCCGCTCGCTCTGCTGTATATTGCAGCGCGACATTTAAACAGGCTTTCTCTATTTTGCTGGGACTTTGATTACGTTCCCGGGGCCTTCATACATTTGCTGCCCCTGCCTCGCATTGCCTTTGACCCTCCATTTTGTAGACTTGTTGTTCCCTGGCTCGCCCCTCCTCACGCTACCGCCTCCCAGCTGCTGCCCCTCCCACCCACGGATAGAGGGCTCCCTACCTCCTCAGACCCACTGTGACCGCCCGGACCTGCTCCAGCACGGTCACTCCCCCACGCTCTCGATCCCACGTTGTGCAGAGCTGCTGCTGAACACCTCTGGTATCGTGATCTGTGCATGACTGAATTTAACTGCATCTTTGCGGAGCACTGCTGACTATTACATTGTATTTGTGAGCATTGTAGCGCGATAGTTAAAAAAAGCATTACCGCACCTTTAACTGGCATTTCACGCCGCTCGCTCTGCTGTATATTGCAGCGCGACATTTAAACAGGCTTTCTCTATTTTGCTGGGACTTTGATTACGTTCCCGGGGCCTTCATACATTTGCTGCCCCTGCCTCGCATTGCCTTTGACCCTCCATTTTGTAGACTTGTTGTTCCCTGGCTCGCCCCTCCTCACGCTACCGCCTCCCAGCTGCTGCCCCTCCCACGCTCCGCCCCCTCCTCTCTCCATTTATGGCCAATGCCCCCACGCGCAGCGTCCACGCGCTACGGCCGCGCCGAAGGTGCGCCAAAGGTAAGCCCGTCCACGCCCGTCCGCGCCTGGACCGCGCCCAGCGCCAGAGCCCCTGCTCCTCGTAATGCCCACCCCTCCCGCATTACTTATGATGCCACCTCCCTCCTAGCCCTTAACCCCGGCCGCTCCCCCAACTGCGTCCAAGCCGCCCCTGGACACACCCATGGACCCTTTTCCTGCAACTCCTGCAAGTTCGACGGCACCAAGAACAACTCCTCATCTACGAACACACACCAGATATCCGACCCCAACCACCTACAATGCATCCTGCTCAACACCGCTCGGTCCACAGGCACGCCATCGACCTCTGGAATCTACTAGACACCATCTCTCCGGACGTCGCCTTCCTTACAGAAACATGGATGAACGCCACTTCAGCCCCAGACATCACCATTGCCATCCTATAGGCTATAAGATCATTCGCAAGGACCGTACCGGCCACACAGGAGGAGGCATCGCTATCGTCCATAAGAAATCCATCCGCATCTCAACCAGCTCAGACGTCTATCTCGCCAACACTGAACACCTTCACTTCCAGATCCACACCGACCCCAAGACCACACTCAGAGGCACCCTCCTTTACAGGCCACCAGGACCCCGCGCACAATTTAGCGAGGACATCACGGACTTCATCACTCCACACGCGCTCCCCTCCGAGGATTACATACTTTTGGGAGACCTCAACTTTCACCTTGAAAAGAACAACGACCGCAACACCACCACCCTTTTGGACAACCTCGACAACCTCGGACTTAAACAACTTGTCACTACCCCCACCCACATCGCAGGTCACACACTCGACCCTATCTTCACCTCCAGCAAACATGTCTCCTTCAGCCACACTACAGCTCTCCTTTGGACTGACCACAGCTGCGTTCACTTTACCTACAACAAGCCCACATCCAACAACCACCCCCAACCCACTCTGCAAAGAAACTGGAACAAAATCACCATCGAGCAGATCTCCTCATCGCTTCTTCAAAACCCCCCAGCCCATTCCTCAAACCCAGACCAAGCAGCCACCAACCTCACCCATTGGTTATCTAACAGCGCCGACATCCTAGCACCACTGAAAAAACGACAAATCCAAATAGGCAGCAAGAAGGCCTCCTGGTTCAACGATGACCTTAAGAAATCCAAGAAACTCTGCCGCTCCCTTGAGAAGGCCTGGAAAAAAGACCCAACCACCAGCACCAAGGACGCCTTCAAAAACGCCACCCGCATACACCACCAACTGATCCGGAATGCCAAGAAAGCCGCTTTCAAGGACCGACTAGATAACAACGCCCACAACAGCAAGGAATTATTCAACATCGTCAAGGAATTTACCAACCCCTCAGCCAACTCCAACGACATCACCCCCTCTCAAGCCCTCTGCGACTCCCTTGCCTCATTCTTCCACAACAAAATTGCAGACATCCACAACAGCTTCGACAACCGACCCAAAGACCAACCCACCCAACCCCCTGCAGGACCCCCACCCCCCCTGAACATCCTCAATGACTGGAAGCCAATCTCCACTGAGGACACCATCCGTCTGATGAACTCTATCCACTCAGGATCCCCCACAGACCCATGCCCTCACCACATCTTTAACAAAGCAGACTCCATTATAGCACCGCACCTCCGAGACGTCATCAACTGCTCCCTCAACTCCGCAACCTTCCCGGAAAGCTGGAAACATGCCGAACTCAGCGCCCTCCTGAAGAAACCCACAGCTGACCCCACCGAACTCAAAAACTACCGCCCTATCTCACTCCTTCCATTCCCGGCCAAAGTCATCGAAAAAGCGGTCAACAACCAGCTCGCCGCATTCCTCGAAACCAACAAATCCCTCGACTCCTCACAATCCGGCTTCCGAGCCAAGCACAGCACTGAAACCGCCCTTATCGCAGCAACAGACGACATTCGAACTCTACTGGACAATGGAGACACAGTCGCCCTCATCCTCCTCGACCTCTCCGCAGCCTTCGACACGGTCTGTCATAGCACCCTTTTACAACGCCTCAGTAACGTCGGAATCCAAGGTAAAGCACTGGAATGGATCACCTCGTTCCTCACCGGAAGAACCCAGAGAGTCCGCCTTCCACCATTCAAGTCAGAGGCCACTGAAGTCATCTGCGGCGTACCACAAGGATCTTCACTCAGCCCCACCCTCTTCAACGTGTACATGAGCCCCCTCGCGGTCATCGCACGCCAACACAACCTCAACATCATCTCCTACGCCGACGACACTCAACTGATCCTATCACTCACCAGAGACCCTAACACTGCCAAAACCAACCTGCATGAAGGAATGAAAGAAGTAGCCGAATGGATGAAGCACAGCCGTCTGAAACTGAACTCAGACAAAACAGAAGTCCTCATCCTAGGCACCTCCCCCTCCGCCTGGGATGACTCTTGGTGGCCAGAGGCCCTCGGAAAAGCACCCATCCCGACGGACCACGCACGAAACCTGGGCGTCATCCTGGATTCCTCACTCTCGATGAACAGACAAGTCAACGCCGTCTCTTCATCATGCTTCAACATTCTTCGCATGCTCAAAAAAACATTTCGCTGGATCCCCACCGAAACTAGAAAAACAGTCACCCACGCTCTGGTCACGAGCCGACTGGACTACGGAAAGACCCTCTACGCCGGTACCTCCGCTAAACTCCAGAAAAAACTCCAACGCATCCAGAACGCTTCAGCCAGGCTCATATTAGACATCCCGCGTAATGAACACATCACTGGTCACCTGAAAAACCTCCACTGGCTCCCCGTCAATAAGAGGATTACTTTCCGGCTCCTAACCCACGCACACAAAGCACTCTACGAAATCGGACCCGAATGCCTCAACACACGTCTGTCCTTCTACACCCCCTCCCGCCAGCTACGATCCTCCAACCAAGCCCTTGCCACTGTACCTCGCATCAACAAAACCACCATGGGAGGTAGATCCTTCTCCTACCTGGCAACTAAAACATGGAACTCACTTCCCACTCACCTTCGCCTTACTCAGAACCACCTAGCATTCAGAAAGCAACTTAAAACCTGGATATTTGACAAATAATTCCCCACCCTTCTTCAAGCGCCTTGAGACCCTCTGGGTATGTAGCGCGCTATATAAATTTATTGACTTGACTTGACTGACTTGACAAGCACAGGTTGTATATTTTAGATATGTTTTTAAATGCATACATTAGTGTTGTACATTTGTAATGGACATATTCATTTTGGTGCAGGCATTCCTCGTGTAACAGGAAACTTAGATCAAATGTATATGTTTTTCTGTTATTGTGACTGCATAATGTATCTGTGTTTATTTTACCATGATGTGTCAATAATATGCACAAATGCATTACACAGGAAACCTGACACTTTACAGTTAAATTACATCTAATGTTTGTCATTAAATGCACAGATCAAGGGAACATGTGACCTCCATACATCTCTGACATGTTTGCAGTTTAGAGGTAAGATTGTTTGTACATTTTGTGTATACCCACTTGTAGCATGTTGTAGTGCAATTGCTACATTATCATGGATTTGAGTAGGTCCTATTGGGTATATTGCTCATGTGTATGATATGGTAGTTCAGTGAAAAGTCTTGCACACACCTGTAAGGGCACATTTCTATTTTTGATTGTTATGACTTTTTGTGTAGGTGCCCATTGCCATGAAGGCAGTTAGTATCAGATTGGTGGGTGTAACTAATATCTCAAGGTGTGTTTTTAAACATTTTTTTAAGTATGACATTACAGACATATGCTTTGCACATCATTACAATATTGCTTGCAAGTATTTCTTAAGCATGTGCGAGTCCAGTGGTAATGTACAGCTACAATTCTTAGGATGACAGTAAAAATCGTGACTTAACTTCTATTCCGGCAATGACGGGATTGATTTTTGTCTTGGTTCAGGAACAACGGCAGGACTTATACGGTCTGATTCATGGTGGCGGGAAATGGGAACATTAGAAAAAAAGTTACATTTTGGAATACTTCCCTCCCAATCTGCCAACTAAGGTGTGAGCTTAGCCGCCACAGTTAGTTTGGCAGAAATGCACATCGTGATTGACCAAGATCTAAATCAGGCCCATACTCTGGCAGATATATGCCTTCAATTAGACAACAATGATCGCCAGCTAAGGTGGTGGAAGACCATTACCAGGGTGACGATTACTGCAAGACAATGATGGAAGGTATGGATTGATCTCCACGGAGTGTGTTTAGCACCCCGGGGAGGGAGTCTCACTATAAATTACTACTAGACTTACGAATGTACCTGTATTTTTAAAAATTGTACGTGGCGCACAGGTGCGGCTGTTCTAAGACCCCAGCTGATCCCCCTCACTCCCCTCCTTACAGCCAATCACACTGAGTAGGGGCGGAACTGGGGGCGGGCCCGAGAGATTTAAGCAACCGCAGCGTGGGAAACTTCTCTTAGGCATTACTCGCTACCGCTAGAACGCTGCTCAGGCACATTCATTGCAATTACTGGAAATTTCCCTTAGGCATTACTCGCTACCGCTAGAACGCTGCTCAGGTACGCTCATCGCAATTACTGGAAACTTATTTTAAAACAATTTAAAAATTGTTTGTAAATTGAATAACGAATTTACCTGTATTTTAAAAATTGTACTCGGCGCACAGGTGCGGCTGTTCAGAGACCTCAGCTGATCCACCTCACTCCCCTCCTTACAGCCAATCACGCTGAGTAGGGGCGGAACTGGGGGCGGGCCAGGATATTTAAGCAACCGCAGCGTGGGAAACTTCCCTTAGGCATTACTCGCTACCGCTAGAACGCTGCTCAGACACATTCATTGCAATTACCGGAAACTTATTTGCAAACCTTTTAAAAACTGTTTGTGAATTGAATAACGAATTTACCTGTATTTTTAATAATTGTACACGGCACACAAGTGCGGCTGTTCCAAGACACCAGCTGATCCCCCTCACTCCCCTCCTTACAGCCAATCACACTGAGTAAGGGGCGGAACTGGGGATGGGGCCAGGAGATTTAAGCAACCGCAGCGTGGGAAACTTCCCTTAGGCATTACTCGCTACCGCTAGAACGCTGCTCAGGCACGCTCACCGCAATTACTGGAAACTTATTTTAAAACCTTTTAAAAATTGTTTGTAAATTGAATAACGAATTTACCTGTATTTTAAAAATTGTACTCGGCGCACAGGTGCGGCTGTACAGAGACCCCAGCTGATCCACCTCACTCCCCTCCTTACAGCTAATCACGCTGAGTAGGGGTGGAACTGGGGGCGGGCCAGGAGATTTGAGCAACAGCAGCGCGGGAAATTTCCCTTAGGCATTACTCGCTACCGCTAAAATGCTGCTCAGTCGCAATTACTGGAAACTTATTTTAAAACCTTTAAAAAATTGTGTGTGAATTGAAAAACGAAATTACCTGTATTTTTAAAAAGTGTATGCGATGCACAGGTTCGGCTGTTCCAAGAGACCCCAGCTTATCCCCCTCACTCCCCTCCTTACAGCCAATCACGCTGAGTAGGGGCAGAACTGGGGGCGGGCCAGGAGATTTATGCAGCACGCAGCGCGGGAGCGCAACGGGCGCGCCAGCGGCCCGCCAAAGGCAAGCCCGTCTGCGCCCATCCGCGCCCTTCCAGGACCAGGGACTAGTCACTATGCCCGTCCCCTCCTTTACTCCTCTGAATCCCTCAAAAAGCTGCATTAGACAACTTAACCCTGCCACGCAACCCCTACAAAGCCTGGTCCAACCCAGTCCCATTCCCCTAGTTAATTGCTACCTCAATACCCGTTCCCTTGTCAAGCACCAATTAGACATCTTTCTCCTTCTAGTTATGGACAATCCAGATATTCTTCTACCGACTGATACCTGGCTGACATCCGACTCCTCCCCTGACATACTGGCAGCGCTACCCCCAGACTGCCAACCGCCTCCCTGGCAAACCTGGAGGGGGGGTCGCAGCGATTATACACGTCAAACTCAAATTCAATGCCTTGACCCGTCTTAACCTCCCTGAGTCGGAGAACCCAGTAATCAAAGTGGAATCTACCTGTGACACTTTTCTCTGTGTACTAGTCTATAGGCCATCATTTCTAAACAGATCGCCAACCTTGTCATCAACCACGCTAAATTACTTCTGGTGGGCGACTTCAATTGCTGGTTCAATGATCTTCACGAAAGCCTATACTCTACTGAACTGACCGGCCTCCTCACCAACCTGAACTTCACTCAACAGGTCTCCTCTACCACCCATAAAAAAGGGTACATCCTTGATCAAATCTGGACTAACAGCCTGACTATAACTGCCCCAACACGTTCCCTTGTATATGGTCTGACCATTACTTAATGAAATTTACGTAAGCTCATACTACCATCAGGAAAACTCAGACCGTAGCTGGTGGACTGACCAGGAAATGGAACACCTTAGATAGGAAGGAATTTCTTGACAGGCTGACCAGAACCGCCACCTCACCCTGACATCAACATATCTGAAGCTAATCTCTCTAGCTGGCTGCTTGCAGCTAGTAATTTGCATGCCCCCCTTAGGAAAGTTAAACTTGCCCACCACGCAGACGCCCAGAGATGGTTCTCTACTGAACTCAAATCGCACAAATTGACCTTACGCCAACTAGAGCGGCAGTGGAGACGTAACTATGCCCCAGAAATGAAGCTCCAGTATATCACAGCGCGGAAAGAATACATGAAGGCCATTCTTTCGGCCAAAGCCTCCCACTTCTCCTCACGTATCCTTAATTCAAATAAAAGCTCCAAAGAAATCTTCACTATCATGAATGAACTGTCCAACCCAGCCAGAGTCCTCCCTAAGGCTACCCCCACTCAACATCTGTGCGACTCACTTAATGATTATTTTATTGACAAAATCTCGACCATGAAAGTCAGCATCCCTAAACACCAATACGATTCCCCCCGCTCTCCATAAAAACAAATGTACAATCAACCGTTTTCCTACCATCAGCACGGAGACCTTCCAGGAGCTCTTAGCTAAGGGCAACTCAGGAGCCCCCACTGACTGCTGTCCTCCTCACATACTGAAAAATTACCTCTCCGGCCCTCCCAGGTCCTGCCCTTACCCTCATTAATGACTCTCTTTTGTCCGGCCACGTCCCTACAGCTTTTAAAGAGGCCGCCCCATTTCCCTGCTCCCCTTTTTAGCAAAAGTCTTAGAGGCACACGTTGCTAGATGCCTCTCTAACATCTTGGAAGAGTCCAATTAGCTCGAGCCTCATCAGGCGGGCTTCCGGCCTGCCCACTCGACAGAAACAGTAATATTAGCTGTACTGGACACCCTCCATTTTTTTTTTTGGGCAAATTTGTTTCTTGGCATTTTCATTTATAGACATTACATAACACGTGTATTTCCATACAGTACATCCCTGAGGGTTTGAACAACGTTCTGTCACACAGAGCATATTATGTCCCTTGGGCACGGTAATGCAGTGTATAAGCGTACCCGGAGTTAACATACGTGTCAGTGTGCATCCTTAAACCAGAAGTGCCTGTGCGGCCGAGCCCCGTGCACAGAAATGATTCGTAATTCAAAACAGTAAAACTCCTAATTTCCCTAATTCAAAACATGCAAACTGCGACATGTTCATAAACAGACAGTAGGTATTATCCCCCATCATGCCCCTATCCCCCACCAGAAAGCGCCTCCCCCCGCCCCCATGTATCATGAACCCCCACCAATCCCTCGCGATGCAGCGCCAAGTGCAGCACTAGTCTAGGAGGTAGGCACATTGTCCGCTGCGTGTCGCCCCCAGCTGCCAATGACCCCAGCTAATCTGCCACTCCCCCACTCACAATATTCCCTGCCGACTGCAGGGCTTTAAGCATGTGTGCCCAGCGCTCTGCCATGGGCTCCTTACGAAGTCCTACTAATTCCTCTAGTTGTATAGCAGTCCATTCCGCCCGAGCCCATGCCTGAAGGCACAGGGCCCAAGCCTGCACGCTAAGTGGGTCCTGCGCCTTCCACCTCTGAGTGAGGAGGCACGTCGCCACTACCATCCCCAGATCCAGGAATCTGGATGACGCCTTATCCTTTGGGGCCTCTTAAATAGGTGTAGAAGAAATTCAGGCCAGTTACAGGGTATGATGTGCCCAGTACATTGCGCAAGGAGCCCGCTAATGTCCCCCCAGTAGGCGCCCAACCCTGAACAACTCCACAGGATATGAAATAGATCAGCATCCACTTCGCCACACCTGGGACACGCCGCGTCCGCTCTGTGGAAGTATCTGTTAATTGAAGCTGGAGTGAGGTAGGCCTTATTAATTATGTAGACCTGTATTTGGCGAAAGCGCATGTTCCGGGGATCTGCACTGGGCTCCTGAGGTGCTTCTCCCACTCTGTATCTGCTAGTGCTCACCCCAGGTCTCGCTCCCACTTACCCCACAATGCGTCCAGGCTTATTGCCGTGTGCACTCTCAAGGACGCAGCAAACCATTTAACCAGGTGTCTTCCCCTGCCCATGACATGTAGGTATTGTACAGTGAGATGTTGTTCAGGCTCTGCCGTGACATCCCCCCACCCCGTCGTCATGTGTGCTAGAAGGGAGCGGTGCAGTAGGAACTCCCCTGGGGGAAGCCCCTCGTCAGTGACCAGTGTCCCGTACGGCGTCAGCGTCCCGTCTCTATAAAAGTTACCTTGCGTCTGTATGTCTGTGTCATGTCACCGTTCTAGCATACGGCGTGTGAGGACCCCCCCCCCGCCTCCTGGAGAGCCCTCCAAAGGCACCGCCGGTGCATAGGGGGATACTGCCCGTGTAAGCCGCAGTGCCGACGGAAGTACCTATATGCCACCGCCAGCAGAAGCGGGGTGGGACGCACCGGGGCTGCAAGTGGGTGGAACAACATAAAGATTTGTTCCAGTGTGTATGGGGGAATCACCCGAAACCGTGTCCTCTCTCCCCCTGTCCGCTAGCCAGCATGCGATCCACTGGAGCTGCGCAGCCAGATAGTAGTGCTCGAAGCAGGGGGCGGCTTGTCCGCCTCTGTCAGTGGGAAGGAACAATTTCCCGAGTGCCAGCCGATGGCGGGACGAACCCCAGATGAGGTCGCGCAGCACCTTGTTAAGCATGAAGAAAAAGGAGGCAGGCAGAAACAACGGCAAATTAGTGAAATGGTACAGCAGACGTGGGAGCATGACCATTTTAGCTAGGGCTACTCTGCCCGTGGGCGTCAGTGGGAGCGTGGACCAGAATCCATTCTGAGATCTGAGCGCTGTCACTGCTCGACCCAAGTTCCCGTCAAAAAGGTCAGTCGACTGGCGATAAATCTGGATCCCCAGGTACGTATCCGGAACCCCGGGTCTTCCACTCCGTCACTAAATGCGAAAAGGCCGGACTTGCCTGCGTTCACCCGGAGCCCCGAGAGCTCCGCAACGTGATCCAACAGGCGATCCAGGCACTCCGGGATGTTACTCACATCTCTGACAAACACCAGCAGGTCGTCAGCATATAACTACACTTGGTGTACACCATTCCCAGCGTAATGCCAACGTCCAGAGTTTGTCTCATGGCCGCAGCCAGGGGTTCCATGGCCAGCGCGAAGAGCAACGGGAACAGGGGACACCCCTGCCGAGTGCCCCTGCCCGCTGCCACCGCCCCCGAAATATAGGGTCCCAACCTCACACGGACCACTGGACTGCGATACAGGAGGTCCACCATCTGTAGGAAATCCACGCCCCGCCCACATTTCACCAACACTGACTTAAGGTACCCCCACTCGAGGCTGTCAAAGGCCTTTTCCAGGTCTAATACCAGGCACCCCGCTCTGGGCCAGTCTCTTGTCGCATCCGCCGCCACCCTAAAATACCTCCTAAGGTTCAGCGAGGTGGACCGCTCCGGCACAAAGCCGTTTTGGTCTGGGTGTACCAGGTGCGGGACCACCGGCGCCAGCCGCTCTGCCAGAATTTTGGCATAGACTTTATAGTCTACATTAAGCATTGCCAGTGGGCGGTACGAGCCCAGTGCTGTGGGGTCTTTGTCAGGTTTGGGCAGCGAGACCAAAAAAGCCTCCCGCAGAGTCGGTGGGAACCGTCCCTCATCAACCGCCATACTGTACAGCTGGAGGAGCCAGGGCGCTAGGATCTCCCAGTTGACTTTGTAGTATTCGGCTGGTAGGCCGTCAGGGCCCAGGGATTTCCCATTCGCCAAGGCCTGGATCGCTTCCGCAACCTCCTCTAAAGTGATAGGGGCACCGAGTGTATCATTTTGGGCGTCAGTGGCAGTGGGCAGGTCAACTGAATCAAGAAACGCGACCAGTGCATGTCTGGGGCCAGTACCTGCGGCCGCATACAGCTGTCTGTAGTGATCAGTCAGCGCCTGATGAATCTCACGCTGTGTGTAGACCATTTCCCCTCCCCCCGTATGGATAGCGCCCACCAAAGCCCCGCGATCCGACTTTTGCACCTGGCCCTATCTGCCTTAGCATGGGTCTTGGCCATGTGCGTCGCATAGTTGTGGCATCTCAGCCATTCCATGAGGGCCGCATGCTCCTCTCGCAGTTCACTCAGTCTGGCGAGTGTCTACCAGTCCCCTCGCCTTCCCTCTCGTATGGCAGAAGCTCAGATTCTAACCGAGTTAGGGAGTCGGACACTGTCTTACGGATGTTCCAAGTGGCACCTATGCAGTGCCCGCGAATGGTTGCTTTATGTGCATCCCATTCCACCATTCCGCCATAGGATCAGCCGCCGTCCCTGCGTTGACTTCAAAATAGGTCACGATGGCAGTGCCCAGTGAGGAGCGAAACTCAGCTTCTTCGAGCGCTGCCGGCTGCAACCGCCACGTGGGCACGGGGGGCCGGTCCGCTTCCCAGCTAATCTGAAACAAAAGGGGATTATGATCTGAGTGCGTCCTACCTAAATATTCCGTCCTAGCCAAGAGCGGAAGCAAGGACTGGGAGCCCACTATACGGTCCAGGCGGACATGTGGGTCATGGACTGATGAATAGTAGGAGAATATTTTATCGGAAGGGTGCTGCACCCGCCAGAGATCATGCACTCCCCAATGCGTGAGCCAATCCTGCAGCGCCTGCGCATTCGATGCTACCGGCGCAGCACGAAGAGGAGGAAAGGACTGGTCCAGATGCGTGTCCAGAACCATGTTAAAATCTCCACCTAGTAACCATGGGAGACCTGCATACGGGTGCAGTACTCAATTCAGGCTTTCTAGGAATGAGGGCTGACCCATGTTAGGGGCATATACGGACCCTAATAGAACAACCTGCCCATTGAGCTTTCCCTTTGCCAAGGAGTACCTGAGCTTCCTTGCATATGAACCGGATACCAGCTCTCACCCAAATAAGTGTGCCGCGTGCATGTGCTGAGTACACTGTGCCGTACAACTGTCCCCTCCAGCGCCTACGGAGCTTATCAAGTTCTGACCGAGACATATGGGTCTCCTGAAGGAGCGCGATCCCCACCCCGTGTCATTGGGGATAAGAGAATACAGAGTAGCGACGCGCTGGGGTGTGCATACCGCGGATGTTCCAGGTCATGATACTAGTGCTCTCCATATATGGAATTGTTGTATCGCTGCGCGGGGGTCAGGGAGGGAGGAGGCCACCAAGCCGGACAAAGGGATAGTTGCTTGGGGGAGGTATCTGCATGTCGCTTCTGGAGCTTGTAAACAACATTTAACAATACAACATAGCGGGCGAATACCCGAAGGGGCATACATCCAAACTTAAAAGTGGATCTATCCCTCAGTAGGCCATGGTCTCAGCGCCGTGTTTGCGTGGTGGGGTGTGTGGTCAGCAATTGAGTGTACCCACTCCCCTATCCAGGGCCTATATGTGCCTAAGAGGTGCTCTAGGACGACTAAGGCGCGTAACACGTGAAACGCAGGCAGGCCTTTTGCTTGGGCTGTTTGTGTACCTTTAAGGGTCAGCGCGGGCAGCGCGGGCTGGAAAGCTCCCCCCAAGTCTCAAGAGGCATACATTCCCTTTGGGGCGCCCATGTGAGAGACCCAGCGACCAACCCGAGCAGTGCGCTGCGCAACAGCTAGGCAAAGGATATAGTGCACAGTTCGTGGCTGATAGAGCCGTCAGTCCGGTCGATAGTGTCCCTCACACAATCACACTATAAAGTCCGCTGTCTGTGGTGTCACCACAGGTAGACTGACGTCTTCTAACAGTTCAGTGGACGGAGAGGACTGACCGCTTGCATCCACATCACTTTGCTGTCTGGTGTCGAAACTGCCAGTGTTGGTCGCCTCTCCCAACGATGCAACTGCCTCCAATGCTTCCTGCCATTCCCCTCGGAGTCGTTCCAGGCTGGGGGCAACCTGGCCCAGGTCCGCACTCTGCCGGGTCCCTCTCTTCCTCCTCCGCCTCTTGGAGCGTTGTTCTTGCCATCCGCCGATGTCTGGATCCATGGGCCTCGTCCCTGACCACTGTCCCGTCTCCTCCAGCCAGTCCCAAACATCCGACGGTGCCTCAAAGAAGCATGTACCCTCCTTGATGACCACCCGGAGGCGAGAGGGGAATAGTAGGGAGTAGGGCAGCTCCAGTTCTCGCGGTTGCCGCTTGACAGCCATGTACGTGCTTCTTCGCTTCTGCAACGTCGCCGTGTAGTCCAGAAAGAACATCACGCTGCTGTTGCCCACCTTGAGGTCAGTCAGCTTCCGGGTTTCGCGGAGTACCACATCGCGGTCTCGATAGTTGAGGAGCTTGAAGAGGAACGGGCGAGGCTGGGTCCCTGGCCGCTGAGCCTGCGCCGGCACTCTATGCGCCCTCTCCACCACAAAGTGCGCAGATAGTGCCCCGTGGGCGGTAGGAGCTCCCGTAGCCACAGCTCTGTATACTTCTCAGGGCCCCTCCCTTCCTCTCCCTCCGGCAGGCCAACCACTCTGACGTTGTTGCGCCGAGAGCGCCCTTCCGCGTCCTCCGCGCGGTCTTCTAACGCAGGAACCCTGTCCACCAGATCTTGTAGTGCTGAGGCATGACTGCGCACCACGGGCTGTAGTTCGTGTACGGACTGTTGCTTCTGACAGCTTACGATGATCTGCGTGAAGCAGTGTGAAATCCGAGGTGACCTTATCTATCCGCGCTTCAAAAGATGTTTTGGTTTGCGCCAGGGTGGTTCCAATGCGCTCCACCGCCACCAAAACAGAGTCCATCTTAGCGGATGTATGACGGTAAGACGCGGGCTATTACCACGCATACCGTTACAACACGTGTTTTACAACGCAAGTCGTTACCATGACTTGCGCTGTAGGGTGCGGACATAGGAATAGTTTAATTTACGATTCCAATACCAGTCCCCGTGGGTAGTAGGGAAGGTGTTGGAATAGTAAATTAACTATTCCTTGTCCTTGAGCGCCCTCCAGCGCAAGTCGTGGTTACGACTTGCGTTGTAAGAGACGCGTCGTAATGGTAGCTCGGGGTAACATCCGTGTCGTAAAGGATGTTCCCCCATCTTAGCTGCCACTGTTGCTGTGAGCTCCGAGTCCTCTCTGCTGCGCTCCTGCACCGGGCCCGTGTCGCCCGTCACCTGCTGGTGTTGCCTCGGCCTGTCCCTCAACTTCCCCATCACTAGTTGCTGCGCTGTTGGCATCAATGTGCGGGTTCGGCGTGTCAGTACGCAGCGGAAGAGCGCCTCACCAGGTCGAGCACCGCCACCACAACCGTGAAAGGAAGGGGTGGTCCCCACTTAGGGCGGTGCAACCCCAATCGATAGTCTGTGTGGCACGATATGCTCACCGCCGGGCCCCTGCGTCCTCCAGTGCCAGCTCAGCCACCTACCGTGCCGGCGATTTAGTGCGGGGCAGCGCAGGTCAAAATGCCTTGCACTGCACCACTCAGGGCGGAGGGCCAGTGGGAAAGGGCCGCTGCAGCTCCAGGCAGTCCAAGGCTGACTGACTCTTCAGCCGCTCAACTGCCGCCAGCCAGTGGTGTTCCGCTGAAGATGAAGATGCGCTGGTAGCAAAACTGCCGCCCGAGCCCCAGCACCACTACGCCACCATTTTAGAGGCTCCCGCAGAGTGGGTCTTGCTTTAAGTGCGGGCGGGTATTCAAAAGTGGTAACTGAGGGGGCTTCCAGTCGCCAGCGCCACTAATCGCCAGTAAGGCAGCAGCAGACTTCGTACAGATAGTTTTATCGTCCGCAAGCAATGCAGCTAGAATGGCGTGTGAGCCGCCATGTTAGGGCCAGGCAAGGCAAAAGTCAGAAGACGCCGGGCGGGCACAACCACACTGCAGAGCCCTCGCCCCCAAACCTGGCCGCGGGTGAGTCTTGGCAGCAGTCAGCAGATGAAGGCGGGGAACTGCCGCTCCAGCCTCAGCGGGATTCCAGGATCGGCCTTATCTGGGCCGTGAGCGCGGCGCCATTTTGCGCTGAGCGCGCGAAGAAGAGCCCAGGCTGAGAGCGACAATCAGGTGGTCCAAAAAGGTTCACCGCTGAGTGCGGATTGCCCAGGTGCGTGATTCCGTCCCGCGGAGGTAGAAATCCCTGCCCTGGTGCGCTGCCTGTTCCAAGTAGGTATCCCGTGACCCACCACTGTCTGCAGGGTCGCCGACCACCGCCCGCTCTTCGGCCCCGCAATGTCCACTGCGTAGTAGCAACCCCAGTGGTCTCAGGCGCAGTCTCGGGGATCTGCAATGGGTTGCCGTTTGCCTCTGTTATTAGCCCCCCCGGGCCGCTCAACTAAGACCTCCCCTCTGCCTCCAGGTGCGGGGACACAGTCTCTCGTGGCTCCCTGAGTGTCTCCGGCCGCCCGCCGCATGTAGTCCGCTGCAGGGTCGCGCACCCTCTCGCGTCGACTCCACACACCCGATCTCCAAAGCACCGGGGGTGCTAGGCAAGCTCCGTCGCCCTCCGGCGCAGTCCCATCAGCGCCTTCCGCAACTCCCGGAGAGCCCAAGGTCTCGGGCGGCTTTCACACCTCCGGCAGCTTCTCCGCTGCGCTGCAGCTCAGCTCTCGTTTCTCCATCGCTGCCGCCCGGAGTCAAGTCTCCGTTCGTCTCGGTGGTCTCCTGGCACTTTTGCCCACCAGCTCTGCGTGGCCCAGGTCAGAAACAAGCACCTCGTCAGGATAATTGCAGGATAAGTAAAGCCCCGTGGACGGAGCTCTACCAGTTCATGTCCGCCATGTTAGGCTGCTAGCCACGCCCCCGTACTGGACACCCTCCATGACTGCGCAGAAAGGAGTTCCCCTGGCTTAGCTCCTTCCTGGAGGACATGTCTCAGACCGTCCATTTAAATAAAATGGTGGCCTCCAAACAGAGAATTACTTGTGGTGCCCCACAAGTCTCCTCCCTGTCCCCCCCACCTATTCAATCTCTATATCCTCCCCCTGATGCAGTTTTAATTTTAATTTAATTTAAAAAGTATTTGTTAAGCGCAACGTTCACCATACGGTTTCTTGGCGCTATGGAGGCAAACTTTAGCAGTGACACAAACAAGACTAGAGATGACAGGGAGGGGAAGGAATTACATTGGGAAAGCTTGGGTAAAAAGAAAAGTCTTGAGCTCTTTTCGGAAGGCAGGGTAGTGAGTAGCCGAACGTAAATGGTCAGGAAGGGAGTTCCAAAAGGAGGGTGCCAAAACAGAAAAATTGGATCCACCCCATTTCTTACGTCTGTATCTGGGGACTTGTAGGAGTGATTGGGTAGATGACCGCAACTCGCGAACAGGGGTGTATTCTTTGAGTAAAGAAGAAATGAAGGCCGGAGCAGTCCCTTGGCGTGCCTGGAAGACCATGCAGCCAGTCTTAAATAAGGTTCGCTCCTTAACAGGCAGCCAGTGCAGTGCTTTCAGCAGGGGGGTGGAATGATGGAAGCGGGAAAGTCCGTGGATCAATCTGGCCGCCTGGTTTTGAACCAGCTGGAGCTTCTGGAGACTGTAAGCCGGGATGCCGTTGTAAAGGGCATTGGCGTAGTCCAGCCGGGAAACAACCAGGGCGGACATGATTAACCTGAGGGCAGAAGGAGAAAAGAAACGGGAGACAGAGCGGATGGTGCGGAGAACAAGAAAGCAAGAAGATACAACAGAACTGATTTGTGAGTGGAGGTTGAGATGGTTATTGAGTTTGATACCCAGGGTTTTAACTGAGGAAGAGGGTGTGGGAGGGGGTCCCAAGGGGGAGGGCCAGAAGAGGGAGTTCCAGGGACTGGATGAACCACCTGTAAGGACCAACTCTGTTTTATCAGGATTCAACTTCAGATGATTGTGGTTCATCCAGTCCCTGATAAAAATCATAGTAGACTGAAAGTTAGAGATAGAATGAGGAGAAGAGGAAAGGTTGAAGATAAGCTGGAGGTCATCTGCGTAGTTAAACACAGTGACCTCCAGCTGTTGAAGGGCAAAAATCAAAGGATAGATATAGAGATTGAATAGGAGGGGAGAAAGAGAAGAGCCCTGAGGGACACCACAAGTGAGTTGGAGTTGAGTGGCCGAGAAATCCCCCAGCCGAACCGCCTGGGTGCGGTCCCTCAGGAAGGACGCTAACCACACCAGGGCTGGGCCCTCGACCCCCGCCGCTCCGACACGGGACAGTAGGATGGTATGATCAACCGTGTCGAAGGCGGCGGAGAGGTCGAGGAGCACCAAGGCCTGGTTGTTGTCATGGTCCATGCCCTCCCTGAGATGGTTCAGGACCGACACCACGACGGACTCGGTGGAGTGCCTAGGCCGAAAGCCCGCCTGGCTGGACGCAAGGCCACCATTTGCTTCCACATGGGCACTGAGGACTGATGTAACGTGTCGCTCTAGTACCTTGCCCAGATAGGGCAGGAGGGAAATGGGGCGGTAGTTGGCTGGAATAGAAGGGTCCAGCCCAGGCTTCTTAAGAATAGGGACTACGGTGGCAGATTTCAAAGCTGGAATTACTACACCCTGAGCCAGCGAGCTGTTAAGAAAGGATAAAGGTGGTTTGGGGCAGAACGAGTAGATTTGTTGGAGGATATAGGCAGGGCAGGTGTCCGCCGGGGAACCAGATTTTATTTTGGGGAGTGTTGCAAGGAATGCCTCCTCAGTGAGCGGAGGAAAGGAGGAAAGAAAGCAATGAACAGTCGGAGGAGTGGGCTCCACAAAAGCGTGGGAAGGAGGTGGGATGTTAGCTCTGATATTGACAATTTTTTCCAAAAAATAAATGTTCAATGAATCGCAGAGGGACTGGGAAGGGGGAGGTTTGGGGGAAGCTCTGTCTGAATACGCCAGGTCCTGGACAATGGAGAAGATCTCCCTGGACTTGTTGCCAATATTTTCGCTGAAAAATGAGCTGTTTTGGCGCTCAATATAGCTTTTTTATAGTCGTTCAGCAAAACTAAATAGGACTTTTTTAATAAGGGGCAGTAGTCCATTCTCCAGTGCCTTTCTGCACGCCGAAGAGTCAGCTTCTTTGCCTTTAGATCATCACCAAACCAGCGATTGGATTCCTTAGGTCTTTGAGTGGATATCCGTCGTAGTGGGGCTACCTTATCACAGCCTCCCGCAAGCCAGGTGTCAATGGCGGCGGCTTGGGAGGTGGAAGATAGGCCCTCAGAGACAGGAAGGTGACTGTCTTCAATTACGCAGATGACCTCCAACTGGTCAATCACCGATTTTCAGACCACCATGAGGCACATTCAACTATGGATGGACCAAAACCACCAAAAGCTGAAACCTGGAAAGACTTAGCTGATACTTACAGGAGACAGTCACAAGTTCTGGGGCCCGCATTACTGGCCTTCAGAGATGGATCCCCACCTTCTCCCTCCTCCTCGGCAAAAACACTCTAAGTCACACTAAACAGCGATCTCTCACTTAAAACACAAGTGGGTCCGGTAGTCTCCAAATGTGTCTTCCAACTACGAAAAATTAGGAAGATCCGCCGCCTTATCACGCAGGAAGCCCTGACCCAGGTTGTGATAGCTACCATCCTGTCACACCTGGATTACGCCAATTCCGTCTACCTGGGCATGCCTCTCTACCTGCTAAAACGGTTGCAGTTGGTCCGGAACCATGCGACAAGACTGATTCTACGACAACCCAGATGGCAACCAGTTACTCCCCTGTTAAGAAAACTACACTGGCTCCCCATTCCTCAATGCTGTACATTCAAAACTGGATGCCGGATCTTTAAATCTCTGCACAGCAAAAGTAAAAAATTTATCAACAACTTGATACTCAGGCACATTCTCGCCTGCAACTTACGCTCAGCTCACCTCTCACTCCTCCACACCCCCTCATTTAGGCGGAAACGCCTAGGAGGTTGCAGATTTGCTACTCTCGCCTTTGAACTTTGGAACTCCTTCCCCCTGGAGATCCGAGCCTGCTCTGATCTTATGAAATTCAGAAGATCCCTAAAAACCTGGCTTTTTGAGCAAGCCTACAACTGAGGTTCTCCTGGGTAACAATCTCTGCCTTCTCTTCTTGAAGCACCAAGAAACCGCCCGGTGTATGTGCGCTTTACAAGACGTTTTTAACATTAACATTAACCCTATCCCCCCTAAACTACAAACATTCTACCTGCAGCTTAGTCCTACGTGCTGCTATGCAATAGGAGATATGAAACACATACCCAATATTGAAAAGAAATAGCAGATGTGCTACGGAAAAATCATCTAAAGCAGATGGAATAATCCTATGGAATTGCCTGGGCTGCCAAAACTACAGTAGCCTCCTGCGGAAGAAATGAAATCCTCCCTTGGCTGGGTGCACACATTTGTAGAACCTCATAGCTATGGAAAAGCTATAGCCAAGGCCGGCCAATAGGTCCATTTTTATGCTATAGCTATGGGAAAGCTATCCACAGCAATGGCCAGTCGAAATGTAAACTTTGATGCTATAGCTGTAGAAAAGCTGTCTACAGCCATGGCCGGTCAAAAGGTAAACTTTGATGCTATAGCTATAGAAAAGCTGTCTATAGCCATGGCCGGTCGATAGGTAAACGTTGATACTATCAGGGGCCCCGTTATTGCCTTTCTATTGGAAGGGATTCCAGTTGCTTCTGTAACGCCGAGACTGAAAAATCTAAAATTGCAAAATGTGTGATATCATTGGCATTAGCTCGGTGGAAGGTTATGGTACCTGATGGGCTTCTGTGATTGTGATGCTAAAGGCCTGTGGGAGCACTGTGCTTCCTCTCTCCCTTTTGATGACTGAGCAGCACAGCACCTTGACATGTTTTTGTGAGTAGGAGGGGAGGAGGCCTTGAGTTACGGTTACTCAGATCGTCCAACTGGGAGGAGGTTGGGGGGGATGTGCTTCTGTTTGGGTTTAACGTGTTTACATCCATACCTGCCAACTTGAACAACATTCTCGCTCTGTGAGGAGGGGTGGCGCCTCCGGCTGAGAAGTGCCTAGAAGGCAATTTTGAACCCCACCTCGCTCCCAAGCCCTTTCCTTTAAAAAAAAATGATAAGCTTGGTGGGGCTGGTGCTGGGGGATGTACGGCAGTACGACACGTACTTTTACAATGCGTGCCGTTACAACGCGTTTTTTCAACGCAAGTCGTTACCACGACTTGCATTGGAGGGGGTGCGGACTTAGGAATTTTTTAATTTACTATTCCAACACCAGCCTACGTACAGTAGGGAAGCTGTTGGATAGTAAATCAAAAAATTCCTTGTTCTGCAGCGCCCTCCAGCGCAAGTCGTGGTAACGACTTGTGTTGAAAAGACCGCGTTGTAACGCTACGGCGGTGTAACAGCCACGTCGTAAAGGCTGTTCACCGGTGCTGGGGTGTCCTGGAGTGTTTTCCCAGCCCTTAATGGACGTCGGCAGTTCAAAGCCTCGAAAAACGAGCTGGAACCCCACTATTTACAGTGGTTTTCAGCTCAGTTTCACTTCCACCATGTGATGTAGGCTTCTCAACGGTTGACTGGTTGACCGTGTTATGGGAGCGATATCATGTGCCGTACAGTGGCACAGTGTGAGTTGGCAATTATGTAATGTACTGCATTGTGTCAAGAATTATATTGCCTTTCTCACATTGTTTGCAAAAAACATCACAACGACTATTTGGAAGTAAATGGTACAATGTGAGAATTAATATTTTCCGCGAGAAGAAGTTTCAAAGAGTAGAAAATTATATTTAAGTTACTTTATGTGCAAGAAAAATAATAAAATTGTTCCAGTTAATAAAATACTTCCCCCTCCCAAAACAATACAGTTTAAACAATCTGAAAATATATATATTTACCTTTTTTCCCCTACTTTTGCTTACATGATGTTAGGGTTATTTTGTGGCGCCATTAATTTCTGTGAACGTTTGCTTGAGTACCAGTGTTTGGTCATATGTGATGCTTGACTTGACTGAAGTACATGTGAGCATTTTTTGTCAGTAGCAAGGTGTAGTATAAATAGAAGCCAATTTCGTGAATAGCTATAGTCGTACTCTTATGTGGGTGTACTGTTTGTATTAGCAATTCCATCTCTAGACACCTCCTTACATTTCTTGTATTCCCACGCATGTTTCAGTAATTATTTCCAATATCACCAGTCACCATATTCCCACTTTCCCATTTCATTTTGAGGTAAAATTTCCACCACCGAGCGGAGCTCAGTACAGAAAATATAGACGAAGAGGAGACATAGATCTGTGGCCGTAGGTTTGTGAACTGCATTTGGTAGTGCGTGAAGCAGTACTACTGTGGAATAATACTTTACATGTTCCAGAATGTATTTTGTGAATCAGACCCGGAATGTATAGTGTTGTGCTGCGCTTTTGCCAGTAGGTGGCATTGTCCATTCACTCTTTAATTCTACAACATTGGAAACTGCAAATCCAATGATGTGATTCAGGAAAAATAATACAGCCATAGAGACATAAAACAAGATCATTAGCAATATATATATATATAATCTGTGATCAAGGGCATCTGTCCGAAACGCGTCAGACCGTGGTGCTGTTAAATTTGGTCTAAATAAACATCTTGCCTCTAATTTGGGATTCGTTGTGGTCCTTGTTCGCCAGGAAGCAGCTGGAGGTGCAGGATTATTCATTTCAGGATATATATATATTTATATATATATATATATATATATATATATATATATATATATATATATATATATATATATATATATATATATATATATATATATATATATATATATATATATATATTACCTACTGGCGGTCGCCAGTAGGTATATATAGTTAGGATTTTTTCTCTATGGGTTTTTTGAAAATTCTATGTCTAATAACTTTGGCGTTTGTGGACGGAATTGGCTGAAATTTTCAGGAAAATGGCACATTTTGTTTCTGAGCAGCCCTTGAAAATTTGGGGGGGGTTCGTCAAGGGGGGGCCGAGAAAAAAGGGGGGTCCCAAAACGTGTTTTTAACATTGAGTTTTCCATAGGGCGGTTGGCCTCACTTTTAGCCCGAACGGCTGAATGGATTTGCACGAAACTTGGCAAAATTGTAGGGACTGGTAGCCCGATGTGCCTTTTGTAGGTCTCAATATATGTGCTCCAGTGGATTTTGAGAAATTAACGTTTAAAAAAAGATATATATCTGTAACAGCGGACCGGGCAGCGTCCTAGGACGCGTACTTTTCGCGCAACGGAGCTTTGTGAAGCGAAGCTGATTGGTTCTCCGGCGTCTGTCAACATTCCAAACAGTCCGTAGCGGCCGCCATCTTGTCTCTCGGTAGGATCGAGAGACAAGAGGAGGCCAAAGCGAAGGGGCAAATGACCATAAGGGGGAATAGTAGATCCTCGCTGACCCCCTAGGTTTGATGTGGAGGTTTTAAAAGGGCCCCGCGGGGCAAAAAAAAATAATAATAATAATAATCGAACACCTGAATGGATTTGCACGAAACTTGGCAAAATATTAGGGACTGGTAGCCCGATGTGCCTTTGCTAGGTCTCAATATATGTGCTCCAGTGGATTTTGAGAAATTAACGTTCAAAAAAAGATATATATCTGTAACAGCGCTCCGCTTCGCGTACTTTTCGCGTTACGGAGCTTTGCGAAGCTGATTGGTTCTCCGGCGTCTGTCAACATTCCAAACAGTCCGTAGCGGCCGCCATCTTGTCTCTCGGTAGGATTGAGAGACAAGAGGAGGCCAAAGCGAAGGGGGAAATGACCATAAGGGGTCATAGTAGATCCTTCCTGACCTCTTAGGTTTGATGTACCATTTTGCCAAGTTTGGTGTAATTCCGTTCAGCCATTCAGGCTGTAGACGTATGTAAATGTCCTATGGAAAATTGCATGGGGAAAACACATTTGAAAGTGTTGAAATTTAGAACCAATTAAAATGTTACTTTGGTTTTGTATTTGTGTGTGATGAAAGTTAATTGGTTATGTATATATGTCAAATGAGAGGAAACCACAGCCATTTTGTGATACTACTGTCTGAGGTACATTTGTGAGGAATTTTTGGTGGTGAATTTCTGGTGTTTGATTTACACAGTACTAACACTTCTGCTACTTTTAAAAAGGTGAGTTGTTAATTTGTAAGGGGAACTATGTTGTACACTTGAAGATAATTTGAAAAATGTTTTCTGTTATTTATTTGCAGTCCTTCTGTTATACTAAATAGTTGATGAAGTTAGTTTTATATTATGTATTACTAAAAACGATAAATGAAAGTGATTATTTTTTTCTGCAATTTACAGCAAGCAATTTCAAAATAAAATGGCTCACAATGAAGAGACCGTGGCAATTTCTTTTGAATTGTCCACTACATTGATTGAAATTGAGAGCACCAATAATGAAATATTGTCACAAGGAGGACATGACTTGTATGATTCCATTAGATTGATTGAAATGGACAGCACCAAGAATGAAATATTGTCACAAGGAGATGACTTGAATGATTCCACTACATTGATTGAAATTGAGAGCACCAATAATGAAATATTGTCACAAGGAGGAGATGGCTTGTATGATTCCATTAGATTGATTGAAATGGACAGGACCAATAATGAAATATTGTCACAAGGAGGAGATGACTTGAATGATTCCACTACATTGATTGAAATTGAGAGCACCAATAATGAAATATTGTCACGAGGAGATGACTTGAATGATTCCACTACATTGATTGAAATTGACAGCACCAATAATGAAATATTGTCACAAGGAGGAGATGACTTGAATGATTTTTTTGATCAATCTCTTGATGGTGAATTTATCGAGTGTTTGGAGACCATAGAGTTACAAGAATCATCATTGGAGACTTTTAATGAGGACATTGCTGATGAGGACATGTTACTAGTTCTTTCAAATTTAGAAAATTCTGAAGAATAAATTTATATTTAGAAATCAAAAATTGTTTGAGACATTATTCATTTTTATTTTTAATTTATGAGGTTGTAGCGAAGTGATTGTAGTATAAAATGAGACTTATAGTATAGAGTGCAACATTTTTATGTTACATGGTAAGTTTACTCATATTTACTTCCCTTCTGCCACTATATTATCTCCAATGTGTATTTGACATGTCTTCTTCATCTCCGGCCTCCTTTCTCTCACTGTGTGTCTCCGATGCATCTTATCGCTGGTATTTTGTGTAATTACAGAAGAGAGTAAAATAAAATAGTTCGGAACGTGAAAAGGGGGCAAAGTAGAGTACTCCTCACCCCCTAGGCCTTTTTAGGCGGTCCCAAAAGGATCAGTTTCTGCTTTCCTGAGAGATTATGGTATGAGTTCCATATACCACAATAACTTGCATTACAACATGCAAGATATCTATCTCCTATTACCAACTTTTGGAGATATTCGCGCTAAGCGCGAATATCTCCAAAAAGTAACACCTGCCCTGAGCAGTTCTTAGCCATGTTATCCAATGGGAGGTGGATAACATGGCTAAGAGTATTAGCTCGGTAATGCATGAATATCGCTGAGTTTTTAGCGATATTCATGCATTGCGGCCGTTTATTATCGCATTTGCGATAAACCTTGATAATAGTAAGGTTTATCTTCGATAGTTTCTGACGATGCTTAGTGGTAAAAAATTGGTTGGTAAGCATCGTTAGCGATAAATATCGCTTAACTTTGGTAATATGCCCCAACGTCTGTTAACGTTCGATTCGAAGGAAATGAGGAAGTGTTGAAAAACATTGTCTGCGCCATCTTGCCTTTTTTGAAATGCCACACTTTTGTCGTGCACGGCAGCCATTTTAGATGTCTTGACCAGACCCACTCTCTGCACGCTGTCGATTCGTAGCATGGCTCCTCACCCTCGCAAGCATCTTCCCCAGGCACTGGTCACCCCCGCTCTCTGTCTTATGCATGGGCAATAAACCTCCCCCCATCTGCGCTGCTCTTCCCTGAGAATCACACTGTGCCCGCCCGACACCTCCCTTTCGCCCTATTCACTACCGCACCCTGTGACACTCCTCTTCCTCTGTGTCCGATTGTCCAGGCTATCAGCTAGCCCTGCAGATGTAGTTTATGGCCCCAGCTGTAAAGAATCACCCCTCTTCAAAGGAGTTATAGTAGATCAAGGCCCACACCCGATGAGATCCGTCACACCACACGTGTTCCTACTATCTGAAAACTATCCTGTATTGTGATTGGGGAGGGGACCGAGCCTGAAGCGGAAGATTCCAGGAATGACTCTTTGTACATCAAAGTTTTTACAATTATGTGTCACATAAAAAATATATAGCACTCCAACAAAGTAGTAGGAATATAAAACTTTAATAACATATAAATATATACAACAAAACAAAAACAGTAATAGATTTATTGAAATTGACAGCACCAATAATGAAATATTCTTGTCAGTAGCGGTCTGTTGTGCGAATAGTTCCAAGGCAGCAGAACGCGCTGAAATCTGGATGTCACGAAGGTGATGTCTAGCAAGTTGCCGCCCAGCAAATAACGGCGTGGGGCGCCGCGGGGGTGAGTGAGTCCAGTAGGCACCACAGCTATTCTTACCGGCATTGCAGAATTACTGCTGGGGACAATGCCTGTGCTGGAGCAGGGTCACAGCAGAAACAAAAAGGATTCTGTTGAAGATGTTGTTGGTTTTCAATTTGAAAACAGTTCTGGTGTCAACTGCTATGCTAATGTAGTGGTTAATGTTTTGTTTTCTCTAGAAAATGTAAAAGAGGGGGAGGCAGTCCAAAGTTCCGTTAAAAGGGCAAAGGAAAGGATCGGTGGTTTGAACTATCAGTCAAAAAGGGGAGGGGGTGCAACAATTTTTCCTACCGGGTCACACTGTGCTTTCACCGGAAGTGAGGTCTGCAGGATTCTAGTAATTCAAAGTGAGGCTGGCGCCGACGTCCCGCGGATACAGTTTCGTCACTCCACGGGTGATCATGGCAGTCATTCCCCATCGGGGGTGGGAGACTCCCGCGGCTCCTCTAGAATCTTCAAGGTCGTGGAGGACTACGGTGGTGGAGTCAACCAGTGACCGGGCCATTTCTTTATGCTGGGCCCGCTCTTGCCAGGTCGACCGCCATTTTGAGAGTTCGGTAGCTACTGGCGATCGCGGGGTCAAATGAACGGACGGGCTCCACCCTGCCGGGCGAGACGTTGCAGCATGGCCACAGTGGAAGAACTCTTTTCCGGGCGCCTGGACCGCTGAGGGTGCAGCTGGGAAGCCTACACTGGGGAGGCGGGAGAGGCCTGTTCGCACCGTCTCTCCCTCCCAGTGCACCCCACGGCGTCTCGCTTGAGATTTGTTATGGCCGGACCAGGCGATGAGGACGAGGGGGGGGTCGGAGGCATGTGCAAGACATCCCCCCCCAGTGTTGTCGCAGCCATTATAAAAGAAAGAAGTGTCCCGTCCGTCTTCGGGCCGGGCTTCCGGTGGATGTCGGCCGGACGCCCCTGGCTCTGGCCCCATGAACGGGTTTCTTGGTTTATCGGCTGCAGCCGGATTCCGTCGGCCTCGGCCCCCCGACCGTTGGTGGCCGGACCGGAAGAGCATGTGGCGGGACTACCTGCAACTCTCAAGGGCCACCGCGGCCGGACTGGGAGAGAGAGGGGAGGGTCGAGGAGACATTCCCCCCCCCCTGCAACTGTTCAGCGTTGTAAAGGCAATCCCCTGGCCGGGTCCCGTTGGTCTCGGCCTCTCCTCCGGCTACACCCTACGTTAGGATCTCCTGGCCGAGGCGTGGCAGCAGGACCTGCCTTATATGGGCTGCTCCCGGCTGGGCGTAGCCGGAACCCTGCCCCACCTTGGAAGTTTCCAGAGTGGGGGCGGATGTTCTACTGACTTGCATTTTCCCTAGTCTATCGATTTTTTTGGCGTGGCAGGCGGTGGGACAGCGAGGGGTGATTTGGTTTCTCTTACTGTTTTTCTGGTCTCTCACCACTGGCATATTTTAACGTTTTCTTGTTTCTAGGACATTAATAGGTTTTATCATTACGTTATGTTATCGTTTCTTTGTTCGTTGTTTAATAAAAGTTCATGTTCATCAGTGGCCTACTGATTTTCGTTTTCCTATTCTTTTCTTTCCAGGTTGTTTCATGCTAAAGTTTCTGTTAACAGGATACAGTGATCACTTCGTTATTATTGCATATGTCCTTTTCACTAGGGGTGCTCTCTGGTCGGGCCAGATGACGTATGTCTAGTAAATGGTCCGGGTGAAACAGGTGCATCAATCAGTGGGGATAGGCATGATAGATTACAACGGGGGAGAAAGGTCCGCATTACGTACCCTTTCACTACTTGCAAAGATTTTCCTACGTTTATTTGCAAACAGGGAATACCTCCAAAAAGAACTAATTCCCAAACAGTCAATGTTCGGACAATCAATCAATCAATGAGGAATGAAATAGGTACGACGTGTTAAAGGCTTGCGTTACCTACCCTTCACTATCTGCAAAGGGAGAGAGAATATTCCTATTCTTCCTCGTTTGCAGGTAGAGAAGATCCTTAAGAGAATTAACATCGAACAATTCAATGCTCGATTGAAACAATCAACAAGGGGTACTGTGAACACAAATGAACGCCGCTTATGTACATACGCATTGCTATTTTCAACAGGTTGTTCCTAATGTTTCTATTTTAGCGAGGTCAAAAAGAGATCCCATTAGTGGCCTACTGATTTTGCTCGATTCCTTTTGTTTTTTTACACGATTTTTCGCTATCTGCAAAGACTAAACAGAGTATTGCGACTCTGTGCTTGTTTGTAAATAGAGAATGAACCAAAGAGAACAATCAATCAAATGGAGAGAGAAGCAGGCACGACGGATTACAAAGGGGGAAAGGGCTGCGTTAACTACCCTTCACTATCTGCAAAGAGAGAGTACTCCTAATAGAAATGAGGGGTGGGGGGCAGCAATCAAAGCAGATCAGTGTGCATAAACACGAAAAAAAAAATTCTTACCACGTACTTGACATTCGACAGCTTATGATATTTGCTATTAAAAAACCATTGAAATTCACTGAAAAAACCATAGGTTATAGACCATATATAGTTAGGAATTAGCATTTACAAAACCTTGAAAATTCACTGAAAAAACCATAGGTTATAGACCATATATAGTTAGGAATTAGCATTTAAAAAACCTTATTTTACTCACACAAAACCATTGAAATTCCATATATAGTTAGTTGCACTAACTATATATTGCGCACCCGCAATCCACTGCTGATGATGTCACATATTACATCATTCATGACATGGTCAGTGACATCACTGATGACATCACTGATGACATCTCAAATGACATCACTGATGACATCTCATTTGACATCAATGACCACATCACTGATGATATCATTCATGTGACAATACAATGCATCTCCTCACATTTTAATATAACCTCTGTTTCACCCAGTGTTAAAAACAGAGTATAATTTTTGAAACCATTGACACACCAATACTAGTTACTACATACGTACTCACTGATTCCTACGTCTACACACACATTCACTCATTCACCCATACAATCATTCATACATACAATCACTCATGTTTACAACACAATCATATGCACTCATACACCTATACAGACACTCACACTCTGCCACTCATCCATGGAGTTACTCACACACCTAGTCAGTCCTGTAAAGAATCAATCACACTTCCATTTTCTACTCTATACAGTTAAACATAGAGCACCTTACGTTTTCAACCATATACTAACACATACTTACTCTCTTATACAATCATTGATACAAGTACACATTGATCTGTACAGAGTCACACACCTCCCATCCAGCCACACACACACTCAGTCTCCCATGCAAATACTTGGGCAATCAATCAATAACCCATATAGTTACTCATATAGCTACTGATCAACACATGCAGCAGTTTACAGAACAACAGACATAATGATGCACAAATTAAGACAGTTTAGTCACTAACCCATGCACTCAGTGAGACACATTTAATCACTCACTCATACATTCAGTCATGCACCTACTAAATCCTTCGTCCAGACACTTATACATCCACTCATTCTTCAATATGTAAGACATATTTTAACTTTACAGAAACATAGTCACTGGATGTTGTCATCAGTGATGTCACTGACCATGTCATGAATGATGTAATATGTGACATCATCAGCAGTGGATTGCGGGTGCGCAATATATAGTTAGTGCAACTAACTATATATGGAATTTCAATGGTTTTGTGTGAGTAAAATAAGGTTTTTTAAATGCTAATTCCTAACTATATATGGTCTATAACCTATGGTTTTTTCAGTGAATTTTCAAGGTTTTGTAAATGCTAATTCCTAACTATATATGGTCTATAACCTATGGTTTTTTCAGTGAATATATATATATATATATGTGCCATTTTTGTCTTGCAATCATTTGCTATCATCTCTACTATTCATTTTACAGATCGCTTACAAATGCCTAAGACTTTGTGAATTTTATCATGCACAGACAGAGGGAGGAATATATACGTTCATGTTGAAGAAATATTTACACTAACATCAGAGGCCTTATTCACAAAGTTAAACGAACACTTGCCATGTAAGTTTACTATTTTTGGCTATTCACAAACTATTAGTGCAGTTTTTCGTGGAATATCTTTACGACTGCATAGACTGTCCTATCTTTTTATGTGCAGTTATTTGCAGGCGTGAAGATATTTTTTTTGTATATATATATATATATATACATTAGAGAGCAATGCGCCAAGCGCTTCAGGAGGGCTACCCACGGCACATCGACCATCCAGCCTTCTTTTACCCCAATCGATCTCACAGCCTCCCTCCAAGAGTTTGATCAGAAGTCCGACGCGTTTCAGGGCAGACACCCCCCCTCTTCATGGACATGAACAAAGTGCACAGCACACTTCACCAATTCGATTTGAATGCAATTTATTCAAAATGGGTCCGCCCTTAGTGGGTGTGGCTCATCACGCTATGCTTCCAGGCATGCTGGTCGCTGTAGTCTGTAATGGTGAGTGTGAAAGTATTCCTTGAGTAGGTTGTGCATCATTGCATTTTATCAGTCATCTTGGTTATTTCGCCTCCTAATTGAAGGTGGGGGGTAGGCTCTGGGATGATATTTATTTCTCGGAGGGAGGCTGTGAGATCGATTGGGGTAAAAGAAGGCTGGATGGTCGATGTGCCGTGGGTAGCCCTCCTGAAGCGCTTGGCGCATTGCTCTCTAATATTTTTCCGGTCTGCCATGACCGTGGGAGGGGCTCCGCTTCGTCAAACGCTTTGAGTGAACAACATGACGAGGACTGGAGCGAAGATACCAATCTTTGCTTGCTCAGCACGACGCTTCACGAGAAATAAATATTGTGCCACCAGTGCGTCATTGTTTTGTGACGCACCAGCGGCGCAGTGTGCCTGCTCCTATTTACAAGCCCATGTAAAGTCACCCTAAGTGACTTTTCATGGCCTTGTAAATATGGGCCCCTTTCACACATTACTCTGTGTTCCCAAGCAACATCCATGAAACCTGACACATTCCCATATTTACAAAGTTTTGTACAGCTGGGAATGCGTCAGAATCCTATGCCTCTCCAGGAGAGGCATAGGAGTGGCACAACAAGGAGAGATGCTTCTTTTTTCTCCTCGTTTTTCCTCGTTCTATGCGTGCTGCATTCTGCAGCATGCAAAGAAAGAGAAAAATGCCATCAATGATTGTTTTTGTGCAGTAAGGTATCCCTTACTTCACAAAAACAATCTTCCCCACAATGGAGGCACCGTTGCAACAAGACACAAGGGTGCCTGCACTGGCATAAGGCTGCCACTTGTGTGCCAGCACAGGGGAAAGCACTCAAATGCATCATATTGTTGTTAATACGACTTATCCCTGTGCTTTTACAATGACTCAGCTTAATGGATCAAAATGGCTTGTGGTGCAGCACCATTTTCTTTTTAAATGAGGCCCCTAGTTTTGCAGAAAGAACAGATATTTTGCAGGTGCCTTTGAGAAATTGTACATTTATTACAGTTGGTTAATTTTTAGGTGTTGCCTGTGAAAGAGAAGTGTGCTGCTTGGGCATGCACTTTAGCTTGTAAGATATATATATTATACAACAAGGAGCTTTGCCAATGCTTGTTATGTGAGCAGCATAAGAGGTGAGCTCATGTGAATGTTGGGTGATTGTGAACGGTGTGAGTGAATGCAGTGGGAGCTTTGTGAGTGTAGGGTGAAAGGTGTACTGATGTGAGTACAGGGTGAGTTACGTGAGCGAAGGGTGAGAAAAGGGCCCATTTGAGTGCCGGGTGAGAGGAGTCCATACAGAGTTAGAGGAATGAGTGCAGGGTGGGTGGAGTGAGCAGAGTAAATGCAGAGTGAGTGTGCCTGTGTGCGCACTGGGGGACCAGTGTGTCTGTGTGAGTTCAGGGTGAGCGGCAAGAGTGAAGGGTGAGCTATGATAGTGAGCGCAAGGTGAGGGAAGTTAGTGCAGGGTGAGTGGTGTGTTCCTATGAGTTCTGGCAGACTATTGTGCCTGTGTGCAAGAGGCGTGAGCTGCATGAGTGGTGGGTGAACTTAGTGCTGTGTGAATGCAGGCTGAGCAGTGTGCCTGTGTGAGTACCGGGTGTGAGAAGGGAGTGCAGGGTGAGTGGTGTGAGTTCAGGGTGAGTGTTGAGCCTGTTTGAGTGTTGTGAGTGCAGGTTGAGTGGTGTGCCCATGTGAGTGAAGGGTGATCTGTGTGAGTGACCAGAGTGCCCATGTAAGTGCAGGGTGAGTGATGCGCCTGTGTGAAAGTAGGATGAGAGCTGTGAGTGCAGGGTGAGTGATTTTAGTGCAGGTTGAGGGATGTACCCATTTGAGTTTGGGTGCAGGTAAAGTGAGATGAGTAGTGAGACTGTAGGGTGAGCAGTAAGAGTAACAGGGGAGTAGAGCATCATGTGAGTGCAGGGTAAACGGCATGAGTGCATAGTGTGCGGAGTAAGTACAGTGTGGTGAAAGTGCAGGGTGAGAGTGACATGTGAGTATATTGTCATGTGAGTGCAGGCTGAGAGGTGTGCTACTTTGGGTGCAGGGTAAGAGGAGGGTGAATGGCGTGCGTGCATGGAGATCATTGGAAATACAGTGTTATCGCACGGTGAGCATTGAGAATGATGTGTTAGTTGTCTGAATGCAGGCCAGACACTTTGAGAAACTCAGCATATTTGTTATCCATGGTAGTGAGTGGTATAATTTGTATTATGGCGTCCATCAAGGATGAAAGGTGGAGGAAATAAATAATCTGTGGGTCTTGCAACAAACTTTCAGACTATTGATATGCCTTGCTGTGTGATCTATTGCTGTGCCAAGAAATTGGAAAGGATGTGGCATAACTGCCAGAGCTGCAGGCTTTGACTTGGTGAACAAGTTTCAAGTCTCAGCGCCATCGAGGGTTTTAAGTGGCATAAACAAACTGGGGGGTCTCTCAAAAGGGCGCGGCCAAAAAACACATAAGCTAAAAATCTGTGCTTAGCATAGTGTGCTGCCAGACGTGTATTTTGATGTTTCTGTCATTGCATCCAGATATATGATACAACAAATAACATCATACCTACAACAAGCCAGGACTATTGGTTTTGTCAATGGCTGTTAGTTGCAGAAGAAAAATAAGCAGTAATTATGGTTTGAAAATAATATTGAAAAAGCTTCCATCTAAAGCCCTGGTGACACACAATGTTGCTGCTCCTGAGTTTCAAAAAGAGAAGGGAAATCCAGAGAGAGAGAATGACACTCTTTAAAGGATTTCCTTTCCCCTACAATGTTTACCTGGCATGACATCATGCCGTAACTTCTCCACTAGTGAGAAGTGAGCATGCGCACATCGATGTGCCTGCTGTCACTGTAGTCATGAAAAAACAGGACCACCAGGGCACAAAACAAAGCCCGATAGAGACCTGTTTCGAGGACTCTTTTAAAAAACTGCTGGTGCTCAGCATCAGTGTGGCCCAGCCCACTTAAAGCCCTGGGGCCAACTCAACATCTTGTGATCCTGGGCAAATCACTTTATCCCCCCGTCCATTAAAAAATGAATGTGTCTCTGTATAATGTGACTGGTGCTCATGCAAAGCGCCTCAATACCTTTGGGTAGAGTTCGAGATATATATAACTGTGAAAAAACAAAGCCTAAGGTTATTTTTCATGAATGCATTCTCACACTGGGACAGCAAAAGTAATTTGCAACTTTAAGGAATAGGCAGAGTGGAGATACAGGGGCTCTAGGAAAGGGTGAAAAAGCAACACGGCCTCCTTATCACGTAATGGTCTTTTAAAGACCTGTGAAATACTCGGGTGTGGCTGGGATAAGACACCAGACCAGCCAGCCCACAGCAGCCCAAGAACCGTGTGTGTCTGGGAAGCTGTCTCAGCCCGGGCTGATACACACGACAGTGGGGCTGAAGCCCTTTGAGCCCTATGGGTGTAGCACGGCTGCTACCAGGCACCTTAAAAATATAGGTGAAGAGCTTTGAAGGTGAGACAGCTGAACTTAAATGGTATCATATTCTTCTATGGAAGTAAAGGAAGATCTCTTAAAATTGGAAAAATGTGGTCAAATTAATTTTTCCCTGAAATGTGCTGCATAGTGGAGTGTACTATCGTTTTGATGGGAGTCAGCACATTGCTGAGTATCGCTTGTGAAGTGACTGCTATTCCGCCATGCATACTCTACTCCGACTCTTGTGGAGGCTGTGATTTCATTGATGTGGTCCAGAATTATCTCAGCAACCCTCCATTACAGACCCAATGACCCACATGGTTCATACATAACTCATCAACCCTTCATGTCAGTGAGTTCAACTGGGACCCTTTGACTCATACCCTGATGTGCTCCCATTGTCACAGGCCTAATGACCTTCTAAATCCTTGTTGAGGTTGAAATGGCATCACCTCCAACACAGTCAGACTCTCAGAGCTTTACATTGGTACATTCAACTCTCAAAAGGGGAATTACTCAGCAATGATCGATTCCTCTTCATTACAAGTCGTTCTTGAGTCAATAGTGAGTGAATTAATTTGTTTCAATTAGTTAAAATTGTTACAAGAGAGACTGGGCGGGAATCTCTCCATCCGATCGCTTACTGCAATCATAGTTAATACATAATCATTTCATTTGACAAGTCTATTATTTATATCTAAAACATGGTCATTTCATTAAACAAATCTAGTAGTCACAGCACTAAACAGTGAGCAAAAGGTAGCAGTGAGAAACACTCGATTAGAACTACAATCTACCTTTAGTCCTTGTTTGAGTCTTTTCTTAAAAGCTTTTTCACTTGATATGCAAATTTCGCTAATCTGGCCAGTTCCATTGGAGTCTCCAAATTGAAGAGAAATTTCATGGCCTTTGTTCAGGTGCGTATGCCGTATTTTAAAAACAGAGGTTTTAATAAAGTGCAAAGTGCATAGTCCAAACAGTGGCATGTGAAAACAAAGTAAGTCATAGATTTCTCATTCTGGTGGCACAGTCTGCAAGTGGTAACCACCTCTAATGTTTTCCAGCGTGAGTTGATAGCTTTTATTGGCAATACCATCAGCCTCACTGCCATAATTTGCTTTAAAATTGTCTCGTTTGCGGAAGAGTCAAGGTATGGCTGTCTCAGTTTGTCATGGAAGAAACTAGCTAATAGCCTAATGTTACTACTGGATGACTCTAATTCCTTCTTGTCATTTTCCATAGATAGTAGTCTGACTTTTTTTTTATTTTTTTATGGATTTTAAAATTCTGCGTTGGTGGATAAAATCCAGTCATTTGGACAGGTCAAGGTGCAGTTCAGTGCAAGCAGTAAGAAGGCCATTGGCCCATGGATTATTGCCTTTCACAAAAATTTGCTTCAAAATAGCCTTCATTGTATTCGGTGGTGCAGCACAGGCCCCTCCATAGTACCGAACAATTGATGCCCAATGTTCGTAACGTTGTTTAATTAGCCCGAAGTCATACCAAGACATTCCGGGCATGAGAGGGCATGTGAAAAATCTGTTTGAACGCTGTGCAGTTGGCACATTCCGTGATGTTAATTAATGCCGCAGGAAATACAAGTTGACCATATGTGATTGAAGGGAGTAGCTTGGCTCTTATAACCTTTCTAATCGGTTAGGTTGTCAGGCTGCTTAGTTTGGAGTTCAATTTACATAGGGCTTACGTCACTGCCTTGGACTTTTATTCGATGGGTGCAGAATATGCTGCAGACTTCCCATTACTCATAATCCATACCCCCAAGTAATTGTATTAAGTTGTTGTTGCTATTTTCAAATTGCTCCTTCTCCATTGTTGTTTAAGTTTATTTGCATACTTCCCAAAAATTACTACCTTCGTTTTTCCTGTGTTTGATACCAAATAATTTTTGTTGTTATAAGTGTTTAATGAGTTCAATGTTCGTTGCATGTCTGTTTTAGTGTGGTCCATTAGCACCATGTCGTCAGCATACTGCATTAGAAATAGTCTGGTTGACCCAATTTTTGGAGATAACAAATTGTTTTTGGATATTGTTTTACCAAGGTCGGCGGTGTAGACTTTAAAGAGCAGGGGCGCCAGTGCGCACCCTTGTTTTAGCCCTCTATTTGTGTAGATTTTTTTTGTTGCTGAGTTCATCGATAATTTCACGCGTACCCATGTTCCGCTGTAGAGGGAGATAATCGCTTTCAGCAGCATAGTCAGAATCCCCCAGTTTTGTAGTTTCCACCACAGCAGGTTCCTGTTAAAACAATCGAATGCTGCAGAGTAATCCACAAAGCATGCAAAAAGTGGAAGCTGGTTTTCTGAGTAGACTGTTCTACCAGATAAGCCAGGGCTAAGATGTTATAAAGTGTTGATGCCCCTAGCCTGAAGCCGGATTGGTAGACTGGTAAGACTTCTCTATCATTGGCCCAATTTTGCAGGTCTTGCAGCAGGAAGCTTGTGTATCCTTTTGCCTCAATATCCAAAAGGGCTATCAGCCTATAATTAGATGGATCTCTGATGTCTCCTTTTTGTGGATCGGTTGAAGCAGGGAACCTTTCCAGGCTTCGGGGATCATTGAGTTCTCCAAGCAAAACTGGTTGAACGGAGTGAGTAGGGTTCCCCAAAATTCACAATCTTCTTTGAAGAGGTGTCCAGGTAAAACATTGGGTCCCGGAGCCCAGTCCTTTCTAAAGTTTTTTAATAAAGGTATCACCCGATTTCCTGCATTAAAAAATTCATTTCTTCAGAAGTTGTTAGAGAAGTGTTAAACAGCCTGGTACTAGTGGAGAGTCGTTAATGGTGCAATGAAGTGTGTTCCGATGTCCTACAGTACAGTGTGGGCACGTGGGTGATCCATGTGTGGCTGGCGACCCCATTGCTTGGATCGTGACCGTGCCTGAACAATCTGTTAATATATGACCAAAATTCTGTCTGCTTGGAATCAACAGGCTGAAAATGTGCAGGCATTGTGAGTCTTGCTGTTTCCTTTTGTGGTCCCATACGTTTTTCCTGTGTGTTTTCCTTGCTAACAGCCAGTTTTGAGCTGTTTTGTCATTTCCCTCTCGCATATAAAATAAATGAGGTTGGCTTGTGTCAAAGCCTGTTTGCTTTGCTCAATTTTTCCACACCTAGGTTGAAATTAGCAACACACCCTTTCTACATGGTCATGCATATGGTTTGTTTTTTTGCCTGAAAAGAGGCGATACAGCTCCGGCGCCAATTTGGTCAAATTCTCAGATATGTTACCTACTGTGTAGTTTTTAGCGAGAGAGGATCAATTGCTTTTCCAGTTGGACAGACTAGATGTGTCTATTTTATTCCATTTTATTCTTCTCAGGGGTGAATGTATTTCCTCCCCATTAGATGAACCCAGAAAGGAGATGTGCGGGAAGCTGACAGTTTGCAGCAAGATGACTATGGTCAGTGGGAGATGGTCACTCGTCTGTAGCACTGGATTTAGGAGTTCTGTCACTTGGTCACTCAGGCGATTGCACACAAAGATATAGTCAATTGAAGATTTATTTTTCCCATGTGGGTCTTTATTCACAGCGGGGTTGGGAGGCTGTGGTTCTTGAATTGCCCTGAATCTGTACGTGTTTCAAAATGTATTAAATAAAGTTCCAGTACGATCCTGAGGCAGTGATGCATCTCTTACTATCCCTAAATTCTGGTTGTTAAAATCCCTGGCCAATATGATTCCACAGTTCAGGTGGTTACTAAACAACTCTTTAAGTGTATCTACCAGAACCCTCATCTCTGAGTGCCTTGGTTTAACTTTACAGTTAAAATAAACATTCAAAAGTAGAATCATTGCTGGGCTGCCTTTCGATTTCAGGCCTTGCAGATAGCTTGAACCATATCAGTATTTAATACAGATTTTGCTTTTATGTTTCTGCTGATTCGTATGTATACGGATAAGCCCCCAGATGGCCTTCCAAATATATTGTACTTTTTTGCTGGCTGTTAAAATTCCGTATAACCTGGGATAACCACTGGAGCAAGCAACAAAGTTTCTTGGAGGCACCGAGGTCCCTAGACTGTAAAAAAGTGAATGTGGCTCTAATCTGCATCATAGTTTTTAATCCATACACTTTCCATGAGATTACTTTCATGGTGTTATTTATTCTGCTCCCAAGACAGTCAGTTCAATTCAATTCTTTTTTTTTCGTCCTTCCAAAGACAGGACATAAAAGATACACATAAAGACATCATGTAAAACCAATCTTGTCACAGCAAATACAAGCTAATTTTCCGTTTTAGAAGGATACAACAGCTCACAAATACAATACTTTTTCTCGGAACTAAAGTGGCAGTGCAAAATGCTTGGGTTCGTAAGTAGCAGCAGATATTATCTAATAGGAACTAACGCGACAATGCAAAACAATTGGATTCGTAAGTAGCAGCAAATATTATCTAATAGTGCAACAAAGAAAAACAACTGCAGCCATCAATAGCAGCAATTATTATCCAATAATACATGAATAAGAAAATCAGGTCTATACAGGAGTTAGCAAGATGGATAAAATTTTAGCAGCAATACTAATGTATTCCATACAGAAAGTGATAAAATACATTAAACTTAAAACAGCATACTCCTTCTCTTTGCTAGAATACACTTCAAAAAGCTAAATGGACATCAAGATCATTAGGTTGCTGCAAAAAGTACAAAGCCGCATTGCACTTAGAAAATGTGTGTTTCAGGTATTAAAACTTTCCTGGTAAATGGAAGATAAAATTGACAAAAAATGTAAAATGGTTTGACTTGAATGTTCATCACAGGGGCAAACCATAATAGATTCTGAAGTATACTGACCCAGGGGGAAGCATATCAACCAACAAAAAGATCCCAGCTGAATCTAGACAACAAATTCCTTTCATACACTTTATTTACAAATGTTAGATACGGGGCAATGTAGGGAGGACCTTGTATAAGGCAATAATACCTGACAGTGGATTTGGCTACTTCAGACAATTCCCTAGACAATTCTTTGTGTTTTCAGAAGCTCACCAAAACCCGCTGTTGATCCTCTTTAACAATTTGATCTGGTTGCTTAAACAAAGAGGAATAACCAAGTTCCGTAGAGCAGGTTTTAATGTATTGGAGCCAGGGAATACAAAGGCCTCTGGTGCAGTTTAGACGCTCACTAATAATTACCTGATTAAAATCAGCTTCTTCATTTGTCCAGATGGAACATCAGGTAAATAGAGGTGGCACATTTATAGTATCTTGGACATACTCGAGGTCCAACTCCAAATGGAGGGGATAATGCGGCGAAGAAGGGGGCTCTTGTAAAAACTCTATGGCAAAATCTGTTCTCCTCCAGCTGCATAACATGTACGTCCCTTTTATTCAAGAGGAACAGTGGTCCTTAGGCGGTGGGAAGAATATTTACAGGAATAAATATAAGGGTGAAGTAATCTTCTCTCCACGTAAGGACCCCCATTGTGGACCTATGCAATTATATTCTGATTACATTCTCTGGGCACCGACCCAGTTGATTCATTTTATATTAATCGTGTGCTTGTCATGCGGTAAGCCTTCCGGATACTCATCTGTTTCTGGCTGGAAATCCCGAAGGACAAATATTTCCTCCTTACCAGTCTATCGACTCGGAGCTAAATACACCATTAGCTCTGCCCCATTGTGTGACATGATTCAGATTGTCACTCCTTTAGGCAACAATTGTCTGTCCTGAGGATGAACCAAAATGTTGTACGGTTCGAAACGTCGTCGACCATAAATGCACTAACTGCATAGTTGACAACAATTGCTCATGCATATGTGTATACTGTGGATCATCTGTTTATAATTTATGACAATTGGATGACCTTCTCTTGCCTATCATTTGTGTATGTTATGTTTGTGTGTCTATTGGGTTAGTCGGACATCGGCTGGTGTCCCACTTCCACCACACCTTGTGTAAATTTCTTTACGAGTATTTTTTATTGAGATATTAAAACTGTCCGGCTGGACATGTTTCTAAATAATATAGTTCTATCTAGTCTATATTTATTCCTGTAAATATTCTTCCCACCGCCTAAGGACCACTGTTCCTCTTGAATAAATACCTACCCAAGGTCCTTAGCTTATTGCGCCCTGGGTTCCCTTGTTCCATTTATACAATAGCATGTACGTCCCTGCATCCCCAGATCCCCATGCCATATGTTAAAATCGGAATCCATTTACGCTGATAGATCTCTAAAATAGGGGCTACTGGCTTTTTACCTATGGACATTGCAAGTGACTAAGTGGTACCAACTGCACGTGTAAATCTTGTTATTCTATTTTTTTATGCAGATATGCCATGTACAATCTTCATCGAAGTCCAGACCTAAATATGGGAAAGAGCTAACCCTTTCCAGCTTTGTACCCTTTATTTTCAGGCTACAAGACTCAGTGTTTTTGGGGTCACAAATCAGAACAAAAGCTTTCTTATAGTTTGGCTCCAACCCCAGTCAGTTCTTAGTATGCTAGGAGCAGTTTGGTTTTGGACATGCTCGGGTCATTTCGGTTCTGTTTGGTTTTTATGTTGGTCAATTTTTCCTCTTTCTATAATTGAGCGCCCTGTTTGATTAGAGTTAGTATTCTTAGGTTAAGAAATGATATAGAGCGAGGAGCTGGATTTGTCCCTCTTAGGATGAATTTTCTAGAAATCAATGTATTTTTGTCATTAGATCCGCCCTCTAGCATGTGTGGGTATCTTTCCTCTTTTGGTATGTGTACAATTATCCCCCATTTTATGAATTAGTCTCTTTCTTTCATGACCTTTTGGGCTATCAAGTTGTTTTCCATTTTAATATTGTTGATTCTCTTGTTGTGTTACTACCCAATACCTTGAATTGTACTTGAGTGAGGTCCTCAGTCACTAAGGATGAATTCTCTGGGATGTGTCAGAGAATTTGTAAAATATTAGACCTGTTTAAGATATCAGAGCGTCCTTGAAATATATATATATTAAGGTGTAAGGATTATAATGTTATTCTCTGATTCCTTTTGATCTTGGACCATTTGACTGGCGGTGAGAGAGTGTGTTTCAAAACGTTGGACAGTTGTTGGAATTACTTTAATATCTTTATGGACTGCCTTGTTCCAACATGTCTCAATGTTATCTAAAGGAGGAAAAGACACTTTTCTATATCTGTAGCGTGTAGCAAAATATCCAGCTCTTGGGTTTCAAAGTGCAGTTATGTGGGTGGCTCAAAATGCTATCTGTTTGTAGAGGGAATTTGATCTCATGAGGGGGCTGCTCCTTCATCTCAGTAATCTGGCTGACCTCGCAGTTTGAGTTTATGGTGGGGCTAGGTATTAGTGTTTTATTTGACTGGACGTCCTCACAGTGTAAGTTTGTGATTAGTTTAGTTATTAGTGTTTTATTTGAGTGGCCATTCACTGGCCTGTCACTAGGTCTGTCCTTTTGAAAAATTGGGTAACATTTCTGAGCTTCTGGGTGGCTTTGTACTTGGGCCTTCTTTAAATTTGTTGTTTAGACTCCAGATGCCATCTTATGCGGCCTTGTCCAGCTGTAATTCCTTTGTGCGGCCACGATATTTGATGTTTTTTGCTTGCTTCTTCAAGCATTTTTTTTCTCGCCTAGTTAATATTTTGTAATATTCCATGCATTTCCCAGATTATCTGCCTGATTAATGTTAGTAGGCATAGACTTGCCTGTTGAAGTTTCCTCATGTTTGGGTGGGTTTTGGCATGTCACTGATTCCAGCTGCGAAAATGTGGGACGTGTATCTGGCCCTGAAGTCGTTTTGCTGGCTTCAATCTTGTTCTGTGCAGGGGTCTTGCCTTCTAGACATGAGTTTTGTCAGATGAGTTTAGTACTCTTCGATATAGGTCAGTCTAAGACAGTGGTTAAGCTTTCGGCCCCAGTTGTAGCATTAATTCCATTATATTTTGTTTAATTTCGTGCACTTTCAGCTGTGGTTTGATTTAACTGATCTATGGTCTTTAATTGTCTTTGGTTTAGCTCTATGATTATTGATGTTAAAACTTCCGGAAGAATGCTAAGCTTCTCGATGATTGGAAAACAAGAACATCCAGCAGTTAGCTGCAGCTTCAACAATTCCAAGTTTCCTGCTGAATTGTCGATTTTACCTTCTATGTTGATCATGGCTGTTGCGATTGCCTGCATTATATCCATTTGTATTTCCAATTTATGTGTTTGCCACATGAGCGCGTTGATGGCTGTTGTTAGAAGAGTTTATAGAGGATAATACAGAGTTTTGATTGTGACAGCCGTTTTGAGCTGTGCACTTAGTTTCAGCAGTTAGATGGTGAAAGATCTGTTCCCCCAACGGGCTATTCTGTCTCAGCCCTATTCCCTTGATAAAAAGTAAGGAGTTTGATTGCTGACAGACACAGTGACTGAGAAAAGATGTGTTGAATGCTTCTACCTCCTGCCTGTGGAGTCACCATGCTGTCCCCATGCGTCTGTTGTCTGACCTTATTTGGGGGCTCCAGCACTGAATATATTTCTAAAACTTCCAGGTTTCCGTGCCCTGGTCCAGCCTGCCTCATTTCCTGGGACTCCAGTGCTGAGAATATTTCAAAGACTTCTGGGTTTCCTTGCCCTAATGCGTCTTGCCTCCTTTCCTGGGGCGGGCGAGGGTCTTCTCCATTATTCCGGGGGAACAAGTGGATCCCGTCGGCTGGTTTCTCCATGTCATGTATTTTTGTTTCCTGGGTTTGGCCATTGGCCTTTGGTGGAGAAGTGTGGCTCAATGGTTAGAGCAGCAGACCCTGATGCAGAGGTCTAGCCCGGGACCAGGGTTCAATTCCCCGCCTCGGCGGGTCTTGAGTTCAAAAATTCCACGGACCTGATAATTCTCGCCTCGGTGCCTATTCCAATCATGGAGTCCCACTCTGCAACTCTGGGCAATAGCTTGCTTAATCTCCACAACGGCCCCCACAATGCTAAGGATGCCTGGCCTCCACCTTGGGGGTGCCCAGGAGTGGACACCTCACAGGGAAAGCCAGGATGGGTTCCACAGCGGTATTCGTACAAGCGCCTTGAGACCCTTGCGGGTGAGTAGTGCGCTATACAAGTATCAATTTACATTTACATCTTTAGCTTGTTGGTTCGCCTGTCTTACTGCTTTGTCACAAGACTCTCATTTCCCCAATGTTTCTTGTCCAGAAAGAATTGGGGTAAAGTATTTACGGATAGCCATGCTATTCAAGTTCGAGTTTGAATTAAAGTTTGAGTGTACAACAGGTTTAGATTCTAGCAGCGCTTGGGAATCCTTGTCGTACAGCCGATGCTGATTTTGCTCATTTTAATGCCTGGTCTACTCTTTTTCATTTCCCTGACTTGTCAGGTATGAGCTTGTTTTCGGTATCCACATGCAGTCCTGTTCTTAAGTTGATAAGGTAATTTATAGATCAATTTACAGCTGTGGGTCTGGGGTTTGTAAATAGTTACACTTCCCTTGACTGCTCAGTCTTTTCTAATTTTACTACTATCCAAAGTATTATTTCATGTCATTTAAAATAAGTGAGATAGACAAATTGTTTGGTTGATTAATTAGTTATTGTTCTGTCTCTGTCTCTACGGATCCAAGTACTTTGGTTGGTCTCTCCGCCCTGTCCCACCATGCGGTTTGTGCCTTGTATAATATTGGGCCTGCGTTGTCAGCCCTAATGTCCATGATGTCCTTTGTTGTCCTTTGGTATCCTTTGGTATCCTTTGCTTATTGCAGCGGAGAGTTAGTCTCCTTATTCCCCCTTCCTTTATACTTCCTTTGTGTCCGGTGGTGGAGGGGGCCAGCCCCAGTTTACAGATACTGTGCGCAGAGCCTTTTCCCAGTTTCGCAGTTATTTGTGCCCTAACCCTTATTTGTGCCCTGAATCCTTTTGAGCAGTACCAGAGGTTTGAGTTTGAACCTTGGGATGTGAGAAAATCACAGTCTGATGTAAAGGGTAAAGGAGCAAGATGAATCCTTATTCAGCAATAAGATTGAAGTGTTTCAACTTGTGTAATAATTATGGTTAGCTGCACTCACTATGCGAGGCCCTGCGACGGGGCCCTCTGGTGTTCCTGCATGCCCTTTGACCTTCACAGCAACTTCTGGCACTGCAGTGGCTGCAATGCTTTTTCCCCTCCGGTGTTCCGGCTGGGGGGAGTGACGGGGAGCAGAGGAGCAGGGAGCTTAGTCCCATCAGGTCAACAGAACCCCCCGCCCCCAGCATACCCAACATCCCGCAAATAACACACAGACACCAGTGTTAGATTGGGAAAAAGTTGCTGCAGGTTTATTACATACAACGTTATGTAATCACTGTGGGTTATCTTACGGACGATCCAAGGGCAGGCTGCATTCTCGCCACCTGCCCGCCTGATGAGCAAAGCAGCACAGTGGTGAACCACCCATCTGCTGCGCCATTATGGTAATCACTCTACTCACGCCCCTTGCGGGGCGTATCTAGGCAAACCCCTGGTTGCACAGGCCCACAACCGCCCGAAGGACTACTGGGGCGCCGACACGGGTTCCCAAATCTCCCATGAGGTTCGAGGTTAGGCTCTGGCACCCCTATGTGCCCGCTGAAGTACAATGTTGCACCTCTCTGCTTCCGGATCGCCCTGTAACTCCGCCACAGCCCGGTCGGCGGCCACCGTCACCGCCCGGGCCCCCCACCACTTCGCTACTTAGGGAAACCTGCAACCCTTTCTCTAAAGAGCTATTAGTCAGTCCAATAGGAACCAGTCAAACAGACAGGAGAGAGTTGGACCCCTTCCACTTCAAAGTGACCTGATCCTGTCCTGAATCAACACATGCCTGACAGACAAAAGCCCCTCTGTCACTAATCTGCACATTGCTGATAGTGCTTCCTGTAATCTGCGCTTCCTGTAATCTGCACAATGGGAGATCCAGCGCACGCCACTGAGACCCAACCACACACCTACACAAAGCGTCAGCAGACTACACCCCGGTAAGTTCCAACTACTGCCGTAATGCGGTCCCCCGAGTAATCAGTAAAAAGTGCCACTGATTAAAAGCTTGAGCTTCCATACTCAAAGAGTACAGGGGATCATTCTAGTGAGAATGACATATATTTTAATATGAATAACTTGTGTGGAGTCCCTACAACTGGGGATCATGCTGGTGAAAGTTGCCTATATTTTATAATATATAGCTTGTGTGGGGTCACTACCTTTGCTATCACCGGATTGCAATGGTAAAACACTGGCTTCTGCCCTCCATAGTTAGCCCATAGGCAGCTGGTCCATGCTACCCTAGGATAGCTTGACTATAAAGTTGGCATACCACCACCACCATGAGGGATTGCGTTGACTGCTGCAAAGGTGCCCCCAGAGTTGGCTACACATAATTCAGGCCAACGCCAACTTCGCACACTGGGAGGGGCTTCCAAGGGAATCTATAGGGTGCTCAAATTCATTCCCGAGGCAGTTCCGGCATACGCCCAGGGAGCCCAACAACCCGAACGTGTTCGGGAAGCCATGTGTACAATTCCTGATAGGAGCCCACCGACAAAGCCACGACCCAACTGAGTGAAAACAAGCAAAGGGGTGTTGGGTTACCAGCCCGATCAATGTGAACCCTCGCAAACTTAAGCGGGGCAAATTGTGAGGGCCCCTCCCCATTGAACGGCACAGGAGTAAGCCCAGACAACAAGTCTGTAAAATGTATAATAGATGATGCCCAGGTGGTTATTCGCACGGCACATAAGGGGTTTCACAATAGCTGAAAAGGCAAATCCAATAACTAATTTACGCAAACTACCCGCTGCACGTGATGCTGCACTCCCTCCTACTAGTCCTGACAGGAGGAGGTCAAGCGTCGCCTGCTGTACTATGTGCCTGTGGTAATTAGCCGCTTGTAAAAACACTACCCATCGTGTATGTCAAAGGGGCGGATCCCCCAGAATACAGTAGAGCGAACAGCCCTACTCCTGCCGCTGCTGAGCGGCGACCTGGCACATCCGGCCCGGAGCAATGGAGCACACTGCAACTGTGTGCCCTTAACAGGGTAAGGAAAGGGGGGGAAGCCAAGGACAACGGGCCCTGTCGCCAATGGCTCTACTACTGTGTAACCCGCATCTGTGCCACAATACACTTGAATGATGCAACTACCTCCCCTCGGCAGCTGCCCTGGCTAAGGCGCGGCTGGATGTGGTTTAACTGAGCGACCAGTTATCAAAAGTCCAATTCGCTACCTCATGTTAGCCCCATGTAACTGACACCACACTCCATTCAACATGGCCACCATAGAGTCTGAGCACCGCCCCGTGAAGTATACTTGGCTTCGAGGCCGCTGATGCCCCGGAAGGGGAGGAAGATGGAACATACTAGCTAAAACCTGTACTGGCAGGGGTGGTGGCGTAGTCTCTTGACTTGCAGCTGCGTCCATTATGCAGATGCTTACGCCAGATAATGACCATTGCACTTTGGTATGTGTGATATGGCATCACATCCTAACTCAACCCCATGCCACTCTGCCCAGGAACGTTCCTCACCCCAGGCCTCCAAACTGAAATTCCAGTTCCCCTCCTAAAGGAGACTTCAAATTCAATGAATGCCCTCTCCATTAATTGCAGACGGCCTTTTTATTCTTCGAAGATCTAATCTCCCTGACCCTGGAAGGTCTTCCTCTAAAGTTCATGTGGTTAGAGAGTCCGCCAAAGAAGCAGAAACCTCTTCTTGCCTCGCGTTTACTTCTGGTATATGGCAAGAGCCACCTCCGGGTAAGTCTGCACTTATCCACGACATAGGGAGCAATGGCTGCCGACAAGGCCCAGGAGGGTGATCATCGACTAGCTGTGGGCTGACTCACGTGACGCCCAGTCATCCCCCGGGAGCTCGAGTCATGTGGGAATGGGGATTCTCTCAATCTGGAGCGGAGTATGCGACTAATTCTCGTCCTATACATATCACAGCTCCGCTGAACTAAAGGCGAGAAAACCTCACCCAAAGGCTTGCCCAATGACCCAACAACTTAGGCCCAGGTAAGAATTCCGGATGAAACTCAGACTACCACCACCCTTTTCCTACGATGAATCAACAAATAGGAGAAGCAGCTAATTTATCCCCTACCTATGGAGCCATAGGGAAGAATCTGACTCGCAGGTGAAAGTAGTGGGTAGGATATGTGAACGATACCCTAACCGGCATCCCTTCGACATGTATGTGCTCAATACCGTGCCTGAAATTTGGCCTCTAGGTGAATGGATCCAAGACCATGCTAATACCATTTCCTATGGTTACAAAGGCGGCAGTCACCGAGCGCGGACAGCCAGTGTCTGTAACTATTGTGCTCTCCCCCTACTCAGAAGGTGGAACCCATGTGCTTGCTTCTGGATGAAGGCGTGATATACGCGCGCTCTTCTACATACACTGCTCCGGGAAAACGTTTCCCAGAACAGGTCTCTACCCGGAAAATTGCAATTTAGTATGTAACCTCTTCACTAGTGCCTGCCAGGCAGCACGTGGCTGCGTGGCACAGAATAAGTGCGGAGATGTGTAAGGTGCCACTAATTACCCGGGCAAGAAAGGACCGACCCTGTGATATGACTGAACCCAAATCCGACAGCGGCGGTGCGCTCTGTTCGAAGGGGCAGGTGCACAGAATATACATTACACTCTGGCACATGCGCTTTACGCGCTCTGTCCAGAATCATCCCCTCGGGCGCGACCCATGGGCCCGAAACCAGGTACTAGCCTACACGTCAAGAGTGCGAACCCAGCCCAGGATTAAGGAGCGCTTGCATGAGCAGTAATTCCTACCCTATTCAGGCACCTGCAAGGGAGAAAGTTGGCCATCAGCCCCTAAAAAACAGCGCAAACTCAGCACAAACTAACTGCTTTGCCCGATATCCCTGCATGTGAAAGCGCTATTCCAAGATCACCTAATTGGACGTGACCCTTCGGCTCAAAACCTGGTTCTAGCACCCGCGATACCTGGTTCTAGCACCCGCGACGGGAGTGCGAGGTCGGCCCAGAGAAGAAGCGCATATGTGCAGTAATTCATTTATCCATCAAGGGCACATGCAAGGTGGGTGGAATGACCGGAGTCACTGCATGTGAACGCGATCCCGCGACAAACAACCACTGTTAAAGCAGCGCAAATTCAGTACAAACAATTGATTTGACCGCAAACACAGCGTGTGCCGCGATCCTGCGACGAGAAACAAAATTCAGCAGCTTGAACGCAGCACAACTAATTGATTTGACCGAAGTCGCTGCTTGTGAATCCGATCCTTAGACAAGAAGCCGATATTTCTGCCGCACCCTTAGTTATCCAGTACGCACTCACCCTAAGCAGTGGTTAGGCCAAACCCTGCCTGTAAACGCGGCCTAGCGGCAAGAAACCCTTAAACAACCCGCGCAAACTTAACCCCAAACGAATGGGGCAAGTCATGAGAAGGAGTATCACTACCCATGGACACCCTGCGATCTGTAAAGGAAGGCTGAGACCTAGATTCACAGCTTCCCTAAGTGGTGTATCCCTGAAATTACCAACAAAGGTTGCCGCATCCAGTCCCACAATGGTTCATGTGGCCCCGCCAAGTTCCATGGGCCAGAGTAAATAAAAGATTAACACCGGGCAAACATGTATCGCTACACTACTGAGACTCTAACCCAGGTCCCCCGGTCCGAGGTCGAGCGCCTTGGCCAGTATTATCTCTCTACTTGAACTGTGTACCCTTTTTTAACCTGCACACATCTCACTTTACCCCCTGCAATGTACGTGTGCTACCTCTTGTCTCTGGGTTGCTCACCGGTGTCACTTTCGCCTCGTGTCATTAGCGTTTGCTTTGTGACTTGCTCACTTGACTTATTTCTCCCCACGTGGGTCATTACTGATCCTGTTGTGAAGTGCTTCTGAAAACTCTGGGTAAATCGGCGCGATGCAAGATCGCATGGAAAATAAATAAACTGGCCACGCAAAGAACTCCAAATTAGGTCAGTCTATAGTACAGAGTGGGCGGTGGCCTCTCGTTGAGATATCAAGGGTACCCTGTGTCCTCAAACCAACCCGAAGGGGGGGGGGTCTACGGGCAATGTCTCGCTTCCCGCACCCACCCAAACACCTTCAAATAGACTCCACCCACGCCAGGCTGCACCTGTGCAGGCAGGCCTTGTGTCTCACATGCAAGGAGGGAAAAGGAAAGCCACAACTGGCTGTCCAACGAACGCGTAAATGCGCATTTGAAACTCGCTTTCGTACTCCTGTCCACCGCTGCATTACGGTTACAGAGGCAACCTAGGAATTAGTGGCAAAGGTGTACCCATTCCACATAAATTTGCCTCGTAAAACCGTACCAGTGATACATTTTTACTGCTTCAACATCTGTTCGTCCTTACAAATCTGAACTGATAAGCACTCATCACTTATCAATACACCCCTCCATGCACCTAAACGCATATCATTGTAAAATTGTAGCTACAAAGATAGTTCCTGTCTCGATACCTCGCGCCTCGTCTACAGCAGACCTGTAGAGATAGCAAAGGATCAATCTTCAACGCAGAACGAGCCGCAACACCGATATGCCCGAGGACCCGAACGTGATTGCGTAGTTGCCAAATCAACACCGCGACACGGGCCTCGAGATACTAAGGCCTAACGATATTATACACCATATTTACATGAGGAAAGTAGAAACAAAATAGTGCACATAATCGGCTTACCCTTCGCGCTGTAATCTGCAATGCCACGTGTAACAATGAATAAATCCCTCGATTGTGCCTCGTGATAGTATGGCCCACTGATACTACACACCATTTGTAAAACGCCTCAAAATAATGCCCGAGAAACGATCACCTCATAGAGCAGGAGAGACCACTGTGCACCATCGGGCAGAGTCCACTCCAAAGTAACCACCAACGTAAAATTAAATAAAGGTCCCCGTCCGGCAAAATAGTCGAAGACATGATCCCATGAGTCAAGATGGCCGCAGAGAGGGGGGTGGGGTTGCTAAAGAGCATGGCCGCCGCGCTAACTGCCATTACAACCCCGCCGAACACTGGGAAACTGGCCGCTCAGCGGGGTGGGGGTGGGGGGGGTTCATTACCCTACAAGCCAGGCCCAAACGCAGCAAAATAGCCATAGACACGATCCCATGAGACAAGATGGCCGCAGGGAGGGGGGTGGGGTTGCTACCGCGCATGGCCGCCGCGCTAAGTGCCATTACAACCCCACCGATAACTGGGAAAATAGCCGCTGAGCAGGGGGGCCATTACCCAACAAGCCAGGCCAAACGCATGTGAGCACTCCCAGTGAGCATGTGTTACTCTCCTCCCGGACACTGAATAGCCGTGGCATGATGAAAGGGTCGAGAACCTTGTGGTTGCGGGCCACCCCCGTGCCTCTGTACAGTTCCCCGTTGTCAAGCGCTTACGCTGGAGTACCAAACGAACCGGTACAATTCCTTCCTAAAGGACCAGCGTAAATCCTCATTGCCTGGCAAGCTGCCTGGCTACAGAGTAGCTGCTGGCACCGGCGCGAAACACAGGAACTACCCACCACATGCGGGCACACCTGGGAGACACAGACACATGATCGGCCGTGAGAGTCACCGGGCACCCTGAAAACCCCAGGCACTTCCCCTGAAAACTGGCTGCAACCTTCTCTAAACCAAGTAGGAACGCTTACATAAGCCCGTTCTACCCATGCAAAAAGCGGACTTAGTCGGGCCTACCCACCCGACAAAATCAATTGACTTACGAAATTTGAATGCTCAGTGGAGGAGCTGCCAATCCGCCCCGGTGGACACGAGGGGCCCTAGCAATGCACACATCCCCTATGCATCCCGCACGAACGCTAGCAGGCCGGACTCCCCCATTCGTGGACCCGGGAACAGGCACATCACAGCCGCCGAACAATGAACGAAAAGCAATCGCATAAATTGGCAGGGTATAAAGATTATTATAGGAAAACAATGAGAGGTGAAGTCAGCTAACAAACAGCAAGCTGGAAAATTATAATTACAGAGTGCCCGCCCGACCACGACCAACTAGCACAAGATGGGAGAACGAGCTGCTGCCGTACCAGCTCGCTTTCACCTTACCTCGCTCGCTCCACTCACCTCACTCGATCCGCCAGGCTCTGTTCGCAGCTCCTGTGCGGTCACAATTCTGGACGCCGCACGCCAGCTTCGCTCCTCCGGCTCCGCTCGGCAGACCGCAGACCACAGCTGCAAACAGACTCCTCCTCCTCTCAGGTGTGTGCTAGAGTGGTAATGCAAGACAGGAAGTCAGCAGCCTGCTGTTCTTCAGTTCCACAAAGTCAATAGGGTTTGTTTGATATGCCCACTTCTCACTTTTTCACTTGTGCATTGTTTGTTCAATTAGGAGCGCAAAAAGGTTTTGTTCGGATTTGTGCTGATTTGATCATTGCTGAGACTGTAGATGTCATTATATTTACTATGTATATTATTTAATGTTGTCAGGTTTCAGGGAATGTGAACCTGTTGAAAATCCTCTGCCAATCCTTAACCTATAAGCAGCATGATGGCCAATATAACAATGCCACCAGAATGAGCGAGGGACAACAGGGAAAGGACTATAGGAAAAAGGGTGACAGTTTAAAATGAGGACTGACTTCCTCAGGGTAGAAGTGCCTCGGTACCACAAGTGAGATCTCTTTTTCAGGATTCCACATGTGGAAAGAGTAATAGGAAACCAACTAAAGGGCAGAGGAAAGCAGCAAATAAGAAGGAGTAACAACTGTGAAACTCGTATAAAGCTGTGAGTAGTGGCAGAAATGCTAAACAATTTAGTGCAATAACAAGCCTTTTACCGACCAGGTTCCAGGCAATGATTATTGGATGCTAGAATAAACTATGTTAACAGTTGAGAAGAAAGCACAATCAGAGAAGAGAAGGCAAGGAACATAAGAACCATGGGCAGAAAGGACTAGAGGCCTAAATTAAGGGAACCGGGAGGAAAAGAAAACAAAGAATGGAGAATGAATATGGGTGCAAATTCATACAAAAGCAGAAGACCCTCACAACAATGTAACATGTGGCTAGACACTTGCTTCCTGTAGAAATGGCTCGAAATAATGGTACTACCACCTGTACCCTAGAGCTCCTCACCATAAACAGGAAGTGGGGAGTCATGAAGTATGTAGTTTCCAAGTCCCCATCCTCCAAACTTTCTACCCTCTTCTCAACCTACACTGCACTTGCTGTCTGTAGATCTTACTAATCCTGACAGCACCCCCTTAAAAAAAATCACACCCTGGGAATTAATGGAAAGCATTTGCGGAGCTGCTTTACAAATCTAGGTACATGGACTCGGTCTGAGGGTTCCCAAGTTCTATAAGATATATTGTATCCTTTCCATGCTACTAGTTACTATTTTGGGGAATCATTGAACAGCAAAAGAGAAGGAGAACATGGTGTGCTATTGTTGACTTTTTAAAGCAGTGAGACATGAAACGCAGGGTGCATGTGCGACTGAGTAGGTAGTGCCACACAAAATGCTGACGTCCCAATCTGTCCTTCAATTATGAATGGGCCGACACATTTAGCATTGAATTTGGGGTGTAACCCTGGAATGATTAGATATCTAGTTAAGAGCCATATTTTTTGTACTGTCTGCAAGTTCACTGCTACTTTTTGGTGAGAGTCCCCACATGTCTTGTACTGAAGTTTAGCTTGTATCAGATGTTGATAAGCTGGTTTCTGAATTATTTGTAGATGTTAAAGCAAACATTTGACTAACTGAACTATGAAGGTTAGCCACATTTGAGGATGATATCCATAATTACAGAATAATATTGATCTTCCCAGGGATCCCTGCAAAGAGTTATTATAAGCAAATTAACTAGGACAATCCTCCTACTCCAAGCATCCAGATGGTTCATAAGGCACAACTAAATGTACTGTTTGGTGGATTGGTTTAATCATTCCACCTGCCAATCCGTTTGAAGATGATAGCTTGTGGACATGAAGTATTTGATGCCTGCTCATTTCATTAACTCTCTCCAAAAGATTGCAGTAAATTGTGTGCCTCAGTCTATGATGATGGTTTCTGGTAATCCATGTAGACAAAGAATGTTTATCCAACCTTATCACTGCTGAATGAAGGTTTTATCACCTGAATGAATTGGCCCGTCTTGGTGAAATAGCCCACTACCACCAACAAGTTAGTATAGCCATTTGAAGGGAGTAAATTTATTATGAAGTCCATATATATCATAATCCAAGGTTGTGTTTGAGTAGGTAAGGGTGTAGCAGACTGGAAGAAAACATATGGGGTGCCTTGGCTTGAGCGCATATTGAACATTCCTATGCATATTGGTGCACAGTTTTCTTTAGGTTTGGCCACCATAAAAATTGACAAAGAATGACTTTCATTTTCCTCTGTCATGGATGTCCTACCACACTCATGTCACCACCTTATCCCCACTGTTGAATTTCTGCCTTGGAGCTGTAAAGTTCTTCATCCCAATACAACAATTTTCCAATAATCTTCAATGCTCAGGTTCCTCTTGAATTCACTGATGCACATTGATTTTAGACTGGGCGTGATGTATAGTCTCTAAGCACGTTTTTAATTCTTCTCCTGATCGAAGCAAAGTGGAAAGAATGTTAGGAGGATCCACTGGAGTTTCAATGACTTCCAATTGTCTGGAGAAAGCATTCCTTGTCTGCTGTCTGGATGATACATAATTGAATAGCCAAATCCGGGGAAGAATAATGTCAATCTATCATGCTTAGCATTGATACGTTTCATGAAAATTAGATTGAATAAAGTCTTGTGGCCAACATCAGGATCTTGTGACAGGCACCTTTGAGATAAATCCTCCAGTGTTTAAAAGCTCCCTTTATTGCAAGGAGTTGTCAATCACACATGGCATGGTTCTTCTCGGTTTCAGTCAAACTTTGGGAATGATACACTATAGGATGTGTTTCTTCGGTCTTCTCATGTCTGTGAGGTAGCACAGCCCTGATGACGAAGAAAGAGGCATCAATAAATTGAGAATGCATGTCAGGTATCTCAGAATATGGGCCATAGTAAATGCCATATTGAGTTATTAGAATGCTTGTTCCTGGTCTGTGGTCCCCTTGAATGCCATTCCTATTCTTGTTTGTCAGATAATTACTTGTTTCGTTGTTAAGAAGTCTTGACTGAATTGCCAATAAAAATTGCCAAATCCCACAAATATTGCCACCTCTTTCACCGAATTTGGGGATGGCCGATCCAAGACTGCTCTGACATTGGAGGCATGCATACAGATTCCTTCTCCATAAATGTTCTCTCTTCATGAACGATTTCTAAATCTCTTGAATCTAACTCTTGTTGACTCTAACAGATGGCTTGAGCCATTGTCTGTAGCGGATTCTCAGGTTAGTGCATGTGGGCCTGGCAAACTGTAAGGTATCAGGGAAAGCAGGCCCACTGAAAACCCTCAGTTGTCCCTTAACCGTTGGTGGCATGATAGAGAATAGAACAATACCAATAGACAGATCAGGAAACAACAGCAAAACAGTAGAAGGATTAGAGGTGGCAGAAAAAGGGGACTGGACTTCTGTGAGACAAAATCGTCTCAGTGATTTCTCAGGATTCTTTGAGCAGAAAAAAGAATAGGGTAATCAACTAAAGGGCAGAGGAGAGCAAGAGTTGGGAAAGGGTAAAGAATCAGGAGACAAGTTAAATAAACCTGTGAGAAGAAAGAATTACCCATTACTCTGGCCGATGTTGCAATGACGAGCCAGTGACAGACCGGGTACCAAGAAAAGACACCTGGATGCTACAACAAGAATAAGTAAACACTTGGAAGGAAGCATAATTAGAGGCACAATAAAGGGCAAGTAACATAAAAGCTAAAGGCGGAGAGGACTAGACGCCCAAGTCAAGGTGAACAGGGAAGGAAAGACAACAACATAGGTGAAGGAACGAATAGAGGCGGGAACTAAAGCGAAAGCAGGAGACCCTCAGCAACACAGCAACCTGTGGTCAGGCAGCTTCTTTCTGCAGAAAGGGTCCCAAATACTGGTACTTCTGTCCATATCAGGAAGTGCTCACTATAACTCGGAAGTGGGTGCCAAACTGAAACTTAAGTAAGTGATCTACAGGTTATGAACACACAGCTTCCAGCTCGCCATCCCTAATACTTTTCCCCTTTCTCCCAACCTCCAGAGCGCTCACTGTCTGCAGTTCTTCCTAATTCTGACAAATATGAACTGGCCTAAATTGCTGTCCAGTAAAAGTATATATTGGCGTAAAATGAGTCACACTGTATGTGTTTGTTAGAATGTCATTGCCGGCATCAATACAGGCGATGACTAATGGACGAGTCACTATATTTTATTCTTCTTTAGTAGGTAGATACTTTGGTTTTTTATAGTTGATTTTGGTGGACATTTTGTTAATGTTATGAACTATGTTAATATCTGCTCAAGGATGCCTTATCCTCCCTCATTCAGTTTGTTATAACTTGCTGTCGGTCAGGGCTCTCAGACATGGATATCCTTACAAACACCTTTTTTCATTATGATCGCTGTTGCAAATGGGTTCTGCATATTTAATATACTGTGATGTTTTTCTTGGCAGAGCCAATAGGCCTGTCTTAGTTAAAACAATACCCTGTTACATTGTGATCTTACATCAGGTATAGGTAAGGGTACTGTGATTTTGGGGTCAATGACCCATTAGGGCTCAAACTTAATTTCCGAATTAGTATAGTGTTTAATAGAGTGTGTATGCAATAAACTTACGTTTCCTTTCTCATAGAAAAAGGACTGACTGCAAAATAATTTATTGAGTGTTGTTGAGTGCCAACAAATGGAGATTACTAGCCTACACCCCGCCACTGAGTGGACCTTGAACTGTATTGCTTCTATTGCCTGAGTCAAGTGCTACAATGGGGTACTCGGTTCCCAGTAAGGAGACAATTATGGACCTATTAATTTCACAGGACTCACATTCTGCACAACTAATAACCACATTTCTTTCTTGGTGTTCAGCACTGGGATCAATAGTATCCCGTTCTACTATGCATTGATAACATTTCATAAGTTCAGTTTTGTCACACACTACCTATGTTTAAAGCACAAACACTGGAGCTCAAGACTCAGCGGGATTCTAAGGTTTGGTTGCATGACCTCAAAATGTGGGGAAAATGTGGGAAAGGAAAGCCCCAAAGCCCCCACACAAACAGGTCATGTGAGAACATTGAAGATTGGTTGAAGTAGTAACTGTGTTTATTATGACCAGTTTACATATTGAAATGATGCGATAGCGGGGTGGGCTTTCACAGAGAAGGTTTCATCTCTGTAGGTTTAGGTCTTGTAATAGGTACCCACACCATAGATCTCAGTAATGGGGTAGGTCCTGCTTTAGGGTTGCAAAAGATGATTGGGGGTTCCAGGAAATTCTCACACTTGCCATGGGCAAGACAGAATACATGCGAGGGAGCCCACAGTTAGTAGAGTTTTTCCCATAATTGCTGCAGGCCAGAACTCCCTTGAAGGGTTGAGGGGATTTATACACAGAAATAGTGGCCCTCCTAGGTTTTCCTGCCAGGATGGTGGGGTGGTTGAGAAAAAGATATGGTTCCCATGGATTATCCAGTGGGGAGGAGGGGCTGTCTAGGGGTGGCCCCAGAAGGGGATGGTTCCTGAAGTAGAATGTGTAGTGCCTGACACTGTGGTGATCAGAGAAGGGGTGGTGAACTCTCTACATTCCTGAGATGAGTTAGTGGTGGACCCAGAGATGTCAAGGTAGGGTTGGCAACTGCCCGAGTTCAGTTAAGTACATCATCCTTTGAATGTTTTACCTGATCCTGTGGTGGTGCTGGGGCGATTCCCAGCTGGATATCCAATTAAGTAAACCCATTGGGCTCAACCCTCAGGACACCGAGCAGAGGCCCTGTAGATGGAGGTATGATGTAGGTGGTGGCTGAGGCCACTGTGCCTCAGCCAGATGGCCAGGTGGTACCTACTCTTGTAGAGGACCTTAAGCAATGATCTGGTGGAAGGAAACCACATCTGTCAAGCTACACCATATGGCAGATACTAAATAGTATGCCGCCAAGCATTCCACACAAGGATCTCTCACTGAATCCTATGGCTTGTGTTTCTTCAAATAATCCCCAATAAATGGCAGGGGGGGTGGAGACTTCAATTGATTTATTGCCTGTTTTACCTTCTACATCCACAACTGCTGATTTTGAACATGCTTCTCCTCCCATTGAGGTTATACCTGACATTCCTGAAAGTACAGTCCATTCACATTCTACTGAATCACAACCAATGTTGTTTCAGCTAGGGCCCAGTGGATACTATATGGACAGCCCTAATTTTTCATCTCAATCTTCTTCCTCGTCTTCATCTGTCGCAGAACCCCCTTCCCATAACAGTCTTTTCATCTCCTGGTTCAAAAAGACTTACCTAGGCCCTTCATGGACATACGTCTGGATGGTGCTGACAATGGTGTTCCTTTTCGTATGGATTGGGTTTTTGACTGTGTTTTTCCTCTTGATTAATGGCCATTACTTACCTGAACACTGTTGAACTTTGTTGATGGTGTTCTAGCCCCACACACGTCCTCTCATAAAATGAAAATAGATTAAGCCCTAATTAATAATTCAGCATTCCCAGTTGTTGATGGCATCGTCTGGGATAAAGTACCATACGATATCCATGAACCAACGGAACTTTTGAACATTCGATAAGTTTGCCATGTTCCATTAGGAGATGTGGTTTTGCCGGATATACACTCTGATGACTGGAATATTAATGCAGACTGGGATAATCATGCTGTTCATGTTCATGCTGTTCATGCTGTTCATGCTGTTCATTCATTATTTTCTGACTTGAAGTATTATACTGCTTATGACACTCAAGATTTGTATTTAAATTCTGCAAACTATGATGAGTTGTTCTGTTATCAACATTATGGCCATCATTTTTTACACAAGACCAACACAGTTAGACCGTTTTCTAATTTTGCCCAAAGGGAGCATTGACCAGCACCTTTGCAGGGGAGTTCAAGGACCCAACAGGGTAAATTCATGTATTTTACTGGTTACAATCTTTCTGACCCTCACTCCTATTTTTATAAAGTGAAGATACTCAACCGCGCAATATTTATGCTGACTCACACTAAATTAGTTTATCCTTGTCTTTCATAAATGATTTGAAATCCATCTGGGGGGCCAGAAATTGGCAAAGTGCAGGGCCCTGAGTCTTTGCTACGCGTATGTCTGATGCCGCCTTTCTCTCTTGTCTGGTGATATGGATCTGGCTGACTTTCTTTTAGGTCCAAAGTCCCCTCGAACAAAACGTTTTGCTTACGATGCCTATAATCGCAGATAGAAGTGGCATTCCGCCTGCGCCAAATTGACCAGGCTAATGTAGAAAAAGTTCTTGCTATTGTCAATAATAGCATTAATACACTGTCTTCTTGTATATGTACTTTGGATAATATTGCATCATCAGTCATTGAGTTTTGTTCAACATGAAGTGTCTGTTTTGTGGCCAAAATCAGTTACGTTCTGTGATGCAATTTGCATGGACCTTACAGACGCTCAAAAGTGGAAAAGTACTGTGGGATAATCTGAATGCTTCTACAATATTTTTAGGAAAAAAACAGGTACCAACCACACTTTGTTTCCACTCCTATCACTGCAGGAAAATAACAAACCAATATTATTTTTAGGTCTGTTGGGCGTTTCTTGCCCTTTTAATTACTTTTTTTCTTTTTTAGCAAAGATTCTTATGTGTAAAAAGAATACAAGACATTTAAAACATTTACACAAAAATACAAAACATTTGTCACATATATATACACAAATTATATACAAACTGTACAAGATATTTCTTATAGTCCAATTAATGAACTCAGATGCTTATCTAAATTTGACAAAGTATCTAAATTTGACAAAGTAACGCTTGATGTAGAAAACAAAGTATTTGAATAATATAAACCATAGTACAATTCATAGGTCTATAAATCAATTGATGTCATATTTTCTGTGCCTACGCGTTTCGAGCCAGTTGACTTCAATTCATAGGTTCTCTTCAGGGCTCTGTCTTTTAGTGAGTATCTGCAAGTATGTACAGAGATGGAAAAGTTTTTAATTTTTAGTTCTGAAAACGATTTCTCTTATCCAATACTACAAAACCATCGCTATTTCTACCTGTTTATCCAGCAGCCGCCGGTCTACAGGTTTAGCGTTCTCTTCTTTCCTTTTTAGTCGCTGTTCTTTTTAGTCCTGTACCTTAGTGGGGAATAGATTTGTCACTATTCTGTTTCAACACTTCTTTAAGTCCAGCCATGCTTAGTCTTTCTTTCCTAGACATACCCTTTTAGTCCCCGTGGGTCTATTCGACCTGGGTTGAGGTATTTCTCTTATGGGTGTTCTTCCTTTTTATAGAGGACCTGTGGGTTATAAAGGTGCTTTCAGTCAGACCCCTATTATTGATGACTTTTCATGCTGTCAATCGGATTTAGTCAGACAGGCATACCTGTTATGGTGTGTCACTCTCGTGGTAGCAGCGCGTGCAGTCTCTATTTGTCAGCACAGTGTGCCTCTCTTCAATGTGTTCACAAGTTCTAGGAAATTAAAGTATTTCTATAAGGTTGATTCAATTTAAGCTAGTTATCACACTTTTAGAGCGGCTTTCGCGCAAGGGAAGGCATACCTTTAGTATTTATACGGAGGTCCGTTGTTATTCACCCTTGCACTCGTTCGGACTCGCAAATACACTCGTGTCGTTCACCTGTGTGGTTAGACGCCAAAGTCAGTGTTAAATTTGATCATTTTAAATTAACATTTAGCTGGGTTGTTCTATCTGGCCCTTACCTCGATGCGGCGCGATCCGGCGACTGCAATAGCAATCCGTGGATACCGCCGCCATCTTTGTTTGGGTTACTATAGTCAATCAGAGGGATTATGTGTCAGCCATGTTGGAAAAGGTTATCTTTATTCTTTCGTGATTTTAACCATTCGAATTTTACAAATTTGCTTTAAGATCATTGTGGGCCAGCGATTTATATTTGTGGTGTAAAGAGGTCCAGTGAACAATATGTTGTCGTTTTTAATATTAATCATACTAAAACCACCGTATTTCACACGGGGGATTCATTTATCATTTATTTTACATAAAATCGCTTTGTGTGCATCCTGACATCGTTTATAATTTTGATCAGTCAATTGTACTAGGAAGCCCCGCATATTGGGGTTGGAGTAGAAAGATTCATTTCTATGTTGACAGCAGTGGCCATCTTTAAATGGACCTAGCAGTCTCGTGTGCCCCTTGTGTATGTATCCCTATGCTTATAGTCTGGAGATTTCAGATAATGAGTTAAGACCTGAGAGGGCACTATTAAATTTCAGTATAAGGTATGCTTCTTTTTGTAGTAGTACTCTCTCAGGATCCACTGACGAATTTCTGCCCTGAACATTAAACAGGACAGACCATTGGAAATCATTTTTCCCATGGCAATTCTCTACAAAATGCTCTACCATTGGGGCAGTTAGAACTTTATTTTTTATTCGGGATCTGTGTTGGGTCATACGTGTATTAACTTGCTGGGTGGTCTTTCCGATATAAATCTTTGGACAGGGGCATACAATTACATATATAACGTTTTTAGTTTTACAATTTGTAAAACCAGAATGTTTCCATTTCGCATTGCCATGGGAAAATTCTTCGCCTTCCATTGTGTTGGCGCATGCCACACAGGTGCCACATTTCCGGTGTCCTGTTATGGGTTTTAAACCCCATTTTGTAATTAAATCGCTTTTTGGTTTTGGTATCAATATGTCGGCTCGCACAACCATCTGGCCTATACTTCTGTTTTTCTTATATGCAAATAAGGGCCGGGGGAATGAACATTCCAGGTTTTCCAATAAGTGCCAATTTTTTAACACTGCTTGTCTAATTTTACTACTGTCCGGACCAAAAGTGGTCACGCAGACCAGTCTGTCTAGCTCTGGCTTCTCTTTTTTCTCCAAAAGACATTCTCTTGGTGTAAAGCGAGCCCTTTTGGTTGAATGTTTTAATAGTTTCCGAGGGTACCCTCTTTCTTTTAATTCGTTGCAGAAGTTTTCTGCATGTTGTACGAAATCTGAAACATCAGTACAATTTCTTCGTATACGAAGTAATTGTCCATCAGGCAAATTCGCCTTTAGATTTCTTGGATGGGCATTTTGGTGGTGTAATATTGTGTTCTTATCTGTCTTTTTTCTGTATACAGACGATTTGAGTCGTCCTTCTGCGCATGTGATTTCGACATCAAGAAAAGTCATTTTGGTGGTACTAGAATCTATTGAAAACTTGATGTCCTGATGTTTGGTATTTAGCCAGATATGGAACTGCATCAATTCCGCATGGCTCCCGTGCCACAGGAGCCACACGTCGTCGATGTAGCGGTACCATTGTTTTATATGTTCAAAGTGAGGGTTGTTATGGTCAATGAACTTCCTCTCATATTCTGCCATGAACAATACGGCCATTTCTGGCGCGTATGGACAGCCCATAGCAGTTCCCTTGGTTTGCATAAAGAACTGCTCGTTAAATCTGAAATAATTCTTTTTTAGGGCAACCTCCGCTAATTGCAGGATGAATGAAGTAGGTACCCGGTGGGGTCTGGGACGGGCTTCCAAATACAATTCTATTACTTCCAGGGCTTCGTCCTGGGGGATCTGGGTATATAAGGACGTTACGTTCATTGTCACTAGTATGTCTGTAGCTGGATCGAACTCTGTTCCCTCAACCTTGAGTAGAAAATCGGTTGTATCTTTTAAGTAAGACTTAACCTGGGAAATAAAGGGTTTTAAAAAGAAATCAACGTATTTGGCCAGGGGCTCCAGACATGAGTCACACCCTGACACGATTGGGCGTCCTGGGGGTTCATTTAAGTTTTTGTGGATTTTCGGGAGCAAATATAAAATGGGTGTCCTATGAAATTTTTTGATTAAATAGTCGCCTTGTTTCGGACCCACAAAGCCGGTTTCCATCCCTAGTTTGATTATTTCTGAAATCAAACCTTGTATACTTTTGACAGGATCCTCGTCCAGTGACATATACCACATTTTATTATCCACTTGAGACTTTGCTTCTATTATGTATTTGTCTCTAGGCCACACCACCACAGCTCCGCCCTTATCGGCCTGTTTAATTATTATCGAAGTGTCGTCTTTCAGATTTCTCAAGGCTTCTCTTTGGCCTTTGCTTATGTTTTGTTTCATATACCCTTTGTTTTTCTCAAGTTTATCTATTGTTGACAAAAGAGTCTGCTCGAATGCATAAATTTGTTTTGGAATTTGTTGAGTTGGTACAAAGGTGGATTTATTCCGTAGTCCTGTTGTTTCCTTTTCTACCATACAGGGTTGATTAACAAAAAAGGCTTTAAGCCTAATTTTCCGACAAAAGTCTATTGCTTCCAGTTTAGTTTTTGTGAAGTCTGTGTATTGGCGAGGAACAAATTTCAATCCTAAATTAAGAACAGATTCCTCATCTTTTGTCAGTATTTTCTGGGACAGATTGACTATACTAGTATTGCTTGTTATGATTTGTAGGTGTTCTTCCTTGTCCGCATTTCCCATGGTACCTTGTACCTTGTTTTGGATTGTTGGCCCTTGTCTAAAAAATTCACCTGTTTTTTGTTGGGGTTACCACGTGTCTCTGAGCCTGATGATTCGGAGGAGGAAGTCTCAGAGAAAGTCTTGTACCTGTTGCGAGACCTTCCTTGGTTATTATATAAAGGCCCTCGTGGGTCAGCCTGTGTATAAAAGTCGTCCTTTAGGAAAGGGTATGCCTTCTTAAGTGTGAAAGACTTGGAATCTTTCTCGTATTGCGCTGTTTTGTTGTTAATGGTATTGTCCTTAAATGTCAAAATCTCTTTTCTATTTTGTCTAGGAGAGCTTTGGCATCAGACACGGTTGGACTATTTTTTATGGCTTGGGTTAGATCTTCTATCTCTTGTAATTCCTTAGCACAGAGTCGTTGAGCCGTTTCTATTGTATGGACCATGAGGTCCCTGCTACATTTCGTGTTAATGCAGCTAAACCCTTTCCTATATTCTGCGTCTTCAGTGAAAATCACTGGGATGTTTTTTACCTGTAGGCCCCACGGAATAGTACCCCCCACTAGATGTTTCAAAAGGAAGTGGCCGTGGAGCTTGGTTCGAATTTGTTTTTTACGCAGTCTAGTTAGTTTCTCCGACTCATTCTGTTGCTGTGCAGAAGTGCTAAGGGCGATGTTAGAGAATGGAGCAGATGCTATTAAGTTTTGGATGTGGCTTTCAGAAAATGATAATGTGTCCTTCTCACACATATCTTCCGGAAGGATCTAGTCCCTCCGATAATTTATTCTTTCAGTTTGGGTGCTTGATTTAATCGTGCGCCCTTCAAACTCTCACGAGGTAGAACCCCGTTCTAAGATTGATACAAAAAATGGAGTCAGGCCCTGGGACTTGTGGCTGGTTGGGCCGTATATATCTAGGAAAAAAACAGGTACCAACCACACTTTGTTTCCACTCCTATCACTGCAGGAAAATAACAAACCAATATTATTTTTAGGTCTGTTGGACGTTTCTTGCCCTTTTAATTACTTTTTTTCTTTTTTAGCAAAGATTCTTATGTGTAAAAAGAATACAAGACATTTAAAACATTTACACAAAAATACAAAACATTTGTCACATATATATACACAAATTATATACAAACAAGATATTTCTTATAGTCCAATTAATGAACTCAGCAATGTCCTGTTTCCACCCCATCATGGGATTGTATATTGTTCTCTTTGGCCTTCCATGCCAACTTTGAACAAGATTCCAATAAGCTAAGCAGACGTAAAGCACAATTGTTTCAACAAGAAGTGGCTCTCACATCAGACGTGGGTCCCAGGCACTCCACACCACTTGGAGTCAAGCTAGCCGGGCTGAAGAGAGGTGTTACCTCGAAACTGGTCCGGTCCTCGGATGCTTGATTCCGGTCTGGGAAAGATATGGCTGTTGTAGTTCGGACTGGACTGTTCCCATGGGGCAACAGGGTCAGAGCTGATTTGCATAAAGCCATTATCTGACCCAGGGTGGTGTGGAGTGCAAAAAAACGATGGATTTGGGCCCAGATCTTTTGACTGGGGGAGTGTGTGACATTGATCCACATTCAGTCCATCACTTGTTGTTTTTTGCAATTGCCGCCCTAAGTGCGCTGGGGATGCCCAGACGTGGGTCCCAGGCACTCCACACCACTTGGAGTCAAGCTAGCCGGGCTGAAGAGAGGTGTTACCTCGAAACCGGTCCGGTCCTCGGATGCTTGATTCCGGTCTGGGAAAGATATGGCTGTTGTAGTTCGGACTGGACTGTTCCCATGGGGCAACAGGGTCAGAGCTGATTTGCATAAAGCCATTATCTGACCCAGGGTGGTGTGGAGTGCAAAAAAACGATGGATTTGGGCCCAGATCTTTTGACTGGGGGAGTGTGTGACATTGATCCACATTCAGTCCATCACTTGTTGTTTTTTGCAATTGCCGCCCTAAGTGCGCTGGGGATGCCCAGACGTGGGTCCCAGGCACTCCACACCACTTGGAGTCAAGCTAGCCGGGCTGAAGAGAGGTGTTACCTCGAAACCGGTCCGGTCCTCGGATGCTTGATTCCGGTCTGGGAAAGATATGGCTGTTGTAGTTCGGACTGGACTGTTCCCATGGGGCAACAGGGTCAGAGCTGATTTGCATAAAGCCATTATCTGACCCAGGGTGGTGTGGAGTGCAAAAAAACGATGGATTTGGGCCCAGATCTTTTGACTGGGGGAGTGTGTGACATTGATCCACATTCAGTCCATCACTTGTTGTTTTTTGCAATTGCCGCCCTAAGTGCGCTGGGGATGCCCAGACGTGGGTCCCAGGCACTCCACACCACTTGGAGTCAAGCTAGCCGGGCTGAAGAGAGGTGTTACCTCGAAACCGGTCCGGTCCTCGGATGCTTGATTCCGGTCTGGGAAAGATATGGCTGTTGTAGTTCGGACTGGACTGTTCCCATGGGGCAACAGGGTCAGAGCTGATTTGCATAAAGCCATTATCTGACTCAGGGTGGTGTGGAGTGCAAAAAAAAAAAAACGATGGATTTGGGCCCAGATCTTTTGACTGGGGGAGTGTGTGACATTGATCCACATTCAGTCCATCACTTGTTGTTTTTTGCAATTGCCGCCCTAAGTGCGCTGGGGATGCCCAGACGTGGGTCCCAGGCACTCCACACCACTTGGAGTCAAGCTAGCCGGGCTGAAGAGAGGTGTTACCTCGAAACCGGTCCGGTCCTCGGATGCTTGATTCCGGTCTGGGAAAGATATGGCTGTTGTAGTTCGGACTGGACTGTTCCCATGGGGCAACAGGGTCAGAGCTGATTTGCATAAAGCCATTATCTGACCCAGGGTGGTGTGGAGTGCAAAAAAACGATGGATTTGGGCCCAGATCTTTTGACTGGGGGAGTGTGTGACATTGATCCACATTCAGTCCATCACTTGTTGTTTTTTGCAATTGCCGCCCTAAGTGCGCTGGGGATGCCCAGACGTGGGTCCCAGGCACTCCACACCACTTGGAGTCAAGCTAGCCGGGCTGAAGAGAGGTGTTACCTCGAAACCGGTCCGGTCCTCGGATGCTTGATTCCGTTCTGGGAAAGATATGGCTGTTGTAGTTCGGACTGGACTGTTCCCATGGGGCAACAGGGTCAGAGCTGATTTGCATAAAGCCATTATCTGACCCAGGGTGGTGTGGAGTGCAAAAAAACGATGGATTTGGGCCCAGATCTTTTGACTGGGGGAGTGTGTGACATTGATCCACATTCAGTCCATCACTTGTTGTTTTTTGCAATTGCCGCCCTAAGTGCGCTGGGGATGCCCAGACGTGGGTCCCAGGCACTCCACACCACTTGGAGTCAAGCTAGCCGGGCTGAAGAGAGGTGTTACCTCGAAACCGGTCCGGTCCTCGGATGCTTGATTCCGGTCTGGGAAAGATATGGCTGTTGTAGTTCGGACTGGACTGTTCCCATGGGGCAACAGGGTCAGAGCTGATTTGCATAAAGCCATTATCTGACCCAGGGTGGTGTGGAGTGCAAAAAAACGATGGATTTGGGCCCAGATCTTTTGACTGGGGGAGTGTGTGACATTGATCCACATTCAGTCCATCACTTGTTGTTTTTTGCAATTGCCGCCCTAAGTGCGCTGGGGATGCCCAGACGTGGGTCCCAGGCACTCCACACCACTTGGAGTCAAGCTAGCCGGGCTGAAGAGAGGTGTTACCTCGAAACCGGTCCGGTCCTCGGATGCTTGATTCCGGTCTGGGAAAGATATGGCTGTTGTAGTTCGGACTGGACTGTTCCCATGGGGCAACAGGGTCAGAGCTGATTTGCATAAAGCCATTATCTGACCCAGGGTGGTGTGGAGTGCAAAAAAACGATGGATTTGGGCCCAGATCTTTTGACTGGGGGAGTGTGTGACATTGATCCACATTCAGTCCATCACTTGTTGTTTTTTGCAATTGCCGCCCTAAGTGCGCTGGGGATGCCCAGACGTGGGTCCCAGGCACTCCACACCACTTGGAGTCAAGCTAGCCGGGCTGAAGAGAGGTGTTACCTCGAAACCGGTCCGGTCCTCGGATGCTTGATTCCGGTCTGGGAAAGATATGGCTGTTGTAGTTCGGACTGGACTGTTCCCATGGGGCAACAGGGTCAGAGCTGATTTGCATAAAGCCATTATCTGACCCAGGGTGGTGTGGAGTGCAAAAAAACGATGGATTTGGGCCCAGATCTTTTGACTGGGGGAGTGTGTGACATTGATCCACATTCAGTCCATCACTTGTTGTTTTTTGCAATTGCCGCCCTAAGTGCGCTGGGGATGCCCAGACGTGGGTCCCAGGCACTCCACACCACTTGGAGTCAAGCTAGCCGGGCTGAAGAGAGGTGTTACCTCGAAACCGGTCCGGTCCTCGGATGCTTGATTCCGGTCTGGGAAAGATATGGCTGTTGTAGTTCGGACTGGACTGTTCCCATGGGGCAACAGGGTCAGAGCTGATTTGCATAAAGCCATTATCTGACCCAGGGTGGTGTGGAGTGCAAAAAAACGATGGATTTGGGCCCAGATCTTTTGACTGGGGGAGTGTGTGACATTGATCCACATTCAGTCCATCACTTGTTGTTTTTTGCAATTGCCGCCCTAAGTGCGCTGGGGATGCCCAGACGTGGGTCCCAGGCACTCCACACCACTTGGAGTCAAGCTAGCCGGGCTGAAGAGAGGTGTTACCTCGAAACCGGTCCGGTCCTCGGATGCTTGATTCCGGTCTGGGAAAGATATGGCTGTTGTAGTTCGGACTGGACTGTTCCCATGGGGCAACAGGGTCAGAGCTGATTTGCATAAAGCCATTATCTGACCCAGGGTGGTGTGGAGTGCAAAAAAACGATGGATTTGGGCCCAGATCTTTTGACTGGGGGAGTGTGTGACATTGATCCACATTCAGTCCATCACTTGTTGTTTTTTGCAATTGCCGCCCTAAGTGCGCTGGGGATGCCCAGACGTGGGTCCCAGGCACTCCACACCACTTGGAGTCAAGCTAGCCGGGCTGAAGAGAGGTGTTACCTCGAAACCGGTCCGGTCCTCAGATGCTTGATTCCGGTCTGGGAAAGATATGGCTGTTGTAGTTCGGACTGGACTGTTCCCATGGGGCAACAGGGTCAGAGCTGATTTGCATAAAGCCATTATCTGACCCAGGGTGGTGTGGAGTGCAAAAAAACGATGGATTTGGGCCCAGATCTTTTGACTGGGGGAGTGTGTGACATTGATCCACATTCAGTCCATCACTTGTTGTTTTTTGCAATTGCCGCCCTAAGTGCGCTGGGGATGCCCAGACGTGGGTCCCAGGCACTCCACACCACTTGGAGTCAAGCTAGCCGGGCTGAAGAGAGGTGTTACCTCGAAACCGGTCCGGTCCTCGGATGCTTGATTCCGGTCTGGGAAAGATATGGCTGTTGTAGTTCGGACTGGACTGTTCCCATGGGGCAACAGGGTCAGAGCTGATTTGCATAAAGCCATTATCTGACCCAGGGTGGTGTGGAGTGCAAAAAAACGATGGATTTGGGCCCAGATCTTTTGACTGGGGGAGTGTGTGACATTGATCCACATTCAGTCCATCACTTGTTGTTTTTTGCAATTAATGAACTCAGCAATGTCCTGTTTCCACCCCATCATGGGATTGTATATTGTTCTCTTTGGCCTTCCATGCCAACTTTGAACAAGATTCCAATAAGCTAAGCAGACGTAAAGCACAATTGTTTCAACAAGAAGTGGCTCTCACATCAGCTTCAAATTGCAGGTGACAAGAACCGCACATGAGATTCACTCACTACTAAATACAAATCTCCCACTCCATTTTGGAGAACTAATACACCAAATATTTAATGCGTCTGATACAGAGGGCCTTGCACACCTTTTTAAACTTGTGGGATCCGGCCTTGTTTCTTCCTTTCACACTATTTTTGGAGTAATACAAGCCTTGATCCATTCTATTTTTTCCAGCGCCTTCAGAGGGTTGACCTTAATTCTGACCCTGACCAGGAGGAGTCCAATGACTCCCACCTGGAAAACTCGGATCCCCCACAGGATAGTGCAAATGGCACAGAGGGTTCCCCCAGAAGTGGGTCTCCCTTTGCTCCTCCTGGAAGGGTACAGAGTAGACCAAGGAGGACTAGATCCTCCTCTAGAGAATCCAGTGCTTCAGGACATGCAATATGGACTTCTATATGTAGTAAGAAGGACAACTCTTGACAGGGAGTACCAACGGCTTGAACTTGAGAAAGCAAGGCTAAGACTCAGATCAGTTGGCCCTTAACAAAGAGTTCCTAGAAATCCAGAAAGCTAGGAAGAAACTGGGGCAGAGTCCCATGGTTGCAGCAACAGTGCCCCTGGGGTTAGAGGAACTTCTTTTGACCATAGGAACCTGAACAAGGTACTCCCTCCTAACCAGGAGGGGGATGATATCCATAAATGGATCACTGCTTTGGAGAGGGCCTGTAAAGTTAATGGGTCCCTCAAGAACAGTGGGCAGCTATCTTGTGGCTCTACTTTGCTAACATAGGTAGAGATAAGCTCCTCACTGTTAGAGCAGAGGATGTTGACAATTATTCAGTACTGAAGAGTGCTCTCATAGATGAGTTTGACTTAACCACTGTACTGTATAGGATTAAGTTCAGAGACACCCAGAAGGCACACACCCAGGACTGGGAAGATTTTGTTTACAGTGCTATTAAGGCCCCGTAAGGCTGGCTACATGGAAGCAAGGTACAGGACTGCTAAGGATTGTACAATTTTATTAAGAGGGAGCAGATCCATAATAATTGTCAGATCCAGCTATTACAGTAGTACCTGGTGGACTCTGATCTGACCTCTTCCCAAGAATTGGGAAAGAAGGTAGACAAATGGGTTCGCACCAGGGTCATACAGAAAAACAATAATGGAGGTGACCAGAAGAAGCAAGATTCTTTTAAATCTCAGGATAAGGGTGGGGATAAACCCAAAGATAAGAAAGAGGGCCCCAAAAACCTGCATCTGGGGGTGAGTCCAAAATTCCAAGAAAGGCAAAAAAAATGTGGTGTTTTATATAGTGTTTTATATAGCGCAAACTTAACCCAAAGGTATTGGGTATCAGAGGGCTCTACATGAGCACCAGTTGCGTTACATGAGGACAAATACATTTTTGTTAGGTACGGAAAGATTAAGTGATTTGCCCACAATCACTGAATGTTGAGTGTCACTGCTGAGATTCAAACCTGGTTGCCGTTAGGCCACATCCTCTGTATAGTGAAGACCTATTGGACAAACGATGCAGATTGTCCACAGGCCAAGGAAACTACTCCTACTACCTCTGACCCTAAAGCACCTGCTCCCCCTAGCACAAGTACAAGTTGTAGTACAGCAAACAAGGGATTAGTGGGGTGAAACCTTGGGTACTGAGATGGGTTCTGACTTAGGCAGAACACCAGCACAGGCTGTGATGATGTCACGTGGCCCATAGGGACATTATCGTTTTCACTAAGTTAGCATGAGCACGTTGCAGCTTGCCTGCTGCTTTGCGCACATTACTACGCATCTTTATTTTTTGCAATATTTTCTATGGCTGCTTTCACATGAGAACTCATTGCTGTGTTCACTCGCTGCATGTTCCTGGGATTTTGACTGAACATTATGTGCAAGGTCGAACAACTATGCCCCTTGTTATTTTGTTCTGGCCAGGCCTTAGCCCTTAGACAAAACATACCGATGCAGCTGTTCTTTGGACAATGTACTTTGGTTTTTAGTGGGATACATGAATAGGTAACACACACTTGAAGAGGGACCTTTTCAGGGAGAAGAGCGAGACAGCACATATGATGTAGATCTACCATCTATAGACTAAGGTATGGGGTCTGCTGACAAAGCCCAAAGATCTTCTATTATATACTAATACTTCTTCTCACCAAGGGAAGGGAGGTTAGGCACTATAGTCTTTTCTCCATTCTCTTTTTACGATGACATCTCCCTTCATGATATATGGACTTGCTGCTATGCTGACTGTATTTGTACTATGCATTTTTATGCTTGTTGTGGCATGTATACTGCATGTTAGGGAATCATAGTTAAAATAAATATTTTAAAATGGTTTGTGGCTCTGTCAGATCTTATTGTGGACAAGTACAAGAGTGCGAGCAAAAGGGTGTGTCTTGTGTCTCGATTCCTTAGCGATCTGGGAGTGTTGCATTCTGGGATATCTAATCATTTGTTTCTCTGTGAGTGGGCAGAAGAGCAAGTGAGACACTATAGCTAGTCGGTCCTGGGCTCGTGGGTACTAAGGTAGTGGGAAGATTCAGTCCCTATACACCAAGGTCCCATATTTCTGCGCATAGTTCTATGTTTGTGCAGAATCTCTGCAACAATGGTGGCATGGATCTTGCCACCTTACTAGTAAGTCCCACTAAATTGGGCAAGTACAGACAATAGCCTCTAATAAATGGAAAATAAGCAATGGCTTATAGGGATACAGGGGCCAGTGCCATGGTGACAGCGAAACTTGTATCCCCTGAACAGGTCATACTTGAACAAGTGTAACAAGTAACCAATGCTAGCAATGCCAGTACTGACCATTCCTTGGCAATTGTAAATCTCAGCTGGGGAGGGGAAACTGGGCCTAAGAGTGTTGTGGTATCTCTAGACCTACCTGTATATTGTTTGTTGGGTAATGATCTAGAAACTTCGGCCTGGTCTGAAGTGGAGTTCAGGACTCATGCAGAGATGATGGGCATCTCTGCCAGTGTGTTTGCTGTCACCAGGGCTCAGGCCAAACAGCACTCCACTGAAAAAGCACTGAATACTGGAAAAATGGGCCAGGTGCTTCCCAAGAGAAGGAGCAGGAAGGGTAAGAAATTGCCCTTCTCACAAACCCACTGTGGCGATCAGTCTCTTGGGGAAGATGATCTTAGCCCCTGTGAAGGAACTGTCCCAGGGGAGCTTGGGCCTGATCAGGCAGAGTTCTTGGGGTCAGGGGGCCCTTTCAGGGCATATTTGAGATTAGAGCAGCAGTCCAGCCCCTCTCTTGAAGCCCTCCAACAGCAAGCTGTTGCTGAGGGGGCAGGGATTTTTAGTGGGTCCCATAGGATCTACTGGGAGGATGGATTTTTTTACTCTGAGGGTAGAGACCCCAAGCCTGGTGCCACCAGGAGGTTGGTTATACCCCAGAAGTTCAGAGCTTTCCCACTCTCCCTAACACAAGATATATTCCTCTGGCAGGACATTTAGGGTAAAGTAAGACTTGGGAAAGGCTTGTCCCTCACTTTCATTGGCCCCATATGTCTGAAGACACAAAGGATTTTTGACGCTCCTGTGCTCTACTTGCCAAGCCAGTGGTAAGTCAGTTGGCACCACAAAGGCCTCCTTAATTCCGCTCCTAGTGTTTGGGGTTCCCTTTGAAAGGGTAGGGATTGACATTGTTGGTCCCTTGAAACCTCCAACTGCATCTGGGCACAGTTATATCCTAGTGGTGGTGGACTATGCTACTATGTACCCAGAAGCTATGGCCCTTAGTGCCACCACAGCTCCTGTGGTGGCTATGACCCTCCGGGGAAGCTTTTCCAGAGTGGGCTTCCATAAGGAGGTCTTAACTGACAGAGATACCAACTTCATGTCATTTAATATCAATGCAATATGGAAAGAGTGCAAAGTAAACTATAAGTTCACCAGACCTTACCACTCGTAATGCAGTGGGCTTTTTGATAGGTTCAACAAGACCCAAAAGGGTATAATCAAGGGAGTCTCAGAAAAGTTTAGGCGAAAATGGAATGTCTACCCTGCCTTCTCTTTGACAAAAGAGAGGTCCTATAGAAGAGGGTTGGCTACAGGCTATTTGAACTTCTGTTTGGACATCCAGTTAGGGGTCCATTGAGTCAAGTGAAGAAAGGTTGGGAGCAACCTCTCAAACCTCCTAAACAGGACATTGTGGACTATGTCTTTGGCCTGTTTTCATGCATGGCTGAGCACACGATGAAGGCTAGAAAAAACCTGAGGCCAGCCAAGAACTTCAAAAAGCTTGGCATGACCAAAAGTCTGCCTTGACTGTTTACCAGCCAGGCCAGAAAGTGTAGGTGTTGGAGCCTGTGGCCACAGCAGCTCTCCAAAGCAAGTGGAGTGGCCCCACACCATCCTTGAACAGAAAGGTAAGGTCACCTACCTGGTGGACCTAGGTACTCCATGAAGCCCCCATAGGGTACTTCATGAGCAACGCCTCAAACCTTTTGTTGACAGGGCTGACATGGGTTTGCTCATGGCAACTGATGAGGGACAGGAGAAAGAGAGTGACCCTCTCCCTGATCTCCTCTCTCAGAACCTTGATGATGGATCAGTAGATGGAGTAGCCTTGGCATGCAGCATCACTAATCAACAGCAGACTGATTGCAGGCAAGTCCCGCATCAGTACAGACACATGTTCTCCCAGGCACCCAGTCAAAACCACTTGGTGTACCCATGAAGTGGACACAGGTGACAGTCTGCCTGTGAAGAATAACATCTACAGACAGTCTGGCCATGTCAGGGACTGCAACAGGACAGAGGTCTAAAAGATGTTGCAATTGGGAGTCATTGAGCCTTCTGATAGCCCCAAGGTTAGTCCAGCAGTCCTAGTACCTAAACCTTACACCAAGGGTGGAAAAAGAGAGAATAGGTTTTGTGTAGACTACAAAGGCCTCAATGTGGTCACTAGGACTGATGATCATCCAAGTCCCAAGGCAGATGAGCTTATAGATAGTTTGGTCTCAGCCAAGTTTCTGTGTACATTTGACCTGACAGCTGGCTACTGGCAAATCAGACTAGCTCAGGATGCCAAGCCAAAAACAACATTGTCACGTGCTAGTGGGCATTATCAATTTGTGATGCCCTTTGGTCTGCGGAATGCATCTGCCACATTATAGAGGCTGGTGAACAAAGTCTTAACAGGTCTGGATTCCTATATTGCAGCGTATCTAGATGAGCTAGCTGTCTATAGCTCCTCCTGGGAAGATCACCTGGTCCACCTCAGAAATGTTCTGGAGGCCCTGCAAAAGGTAGGCCTCACTATCAAGGCCACCAAGTGCCTGATAGGGCAGAGCAATGTTGTGTACTTTGGCCACCTGGTAGGTAGAGGCCAGGTTCAACCAACGGAGAGCAAAATCCAGACCATTGTGGAATGAGTTGCGCTCACATCCCAGACTCAGGTCAGAGCTTTCTTGAGCATGACTGGGTACTACAGAAGATTTGTGAAGGAATATGGGTCCATTGTGACTCCCCTGAATGATCTCACATCAAAAAGAATGCCAAAGAATGTTCAGTGGAAAGTAAACTATGAAAAGGAATTTGATGACCTAAAGCAGGCCATGTGCCTTGCTGCCATCCTGCAAAGTCCTAACTACTGTAAAACTTTTCATTGTCCAGACAGAAGAATCTGCGATAGGAGTAGGGGCTGTATTATCCCAACTTAATGCTGAAGGCCAAGATCTACCAGTAGCTTTTAGCAAGTATCCCGCAGGAAAATAAATTTGTGGCGTTTGAGCCAATTGGTTTGGCTGACGTCCTTAGACTGCTGTGCGCAACCAAGTCAGGCTCCCCCTTAGACCCCTGCCCAGCATCAGTAGCTAAGTTGGCAGCCTCTCCAATCGCTGACTCCCTGGCTACGCTGTTTCACCTGATGTTTGACGTTGGGGATTTTCCTACATGTTGGAAACGAGCATCCATTTTTCCCCTGCTCAAGAAGCCTTCACTGGATATAACTGATCCAAATAGTTAAAGGCCCATTGCTAGGCTGCCACTCCCTGCTAAATTAGTTGAAAAAGCCATGAACCTAAAGCTGTGTGCCTTTCTGCGCTCATCACAGGGCCTGGACTCTGCTCAGCATGGGTTCAGAGAAGGCCACAGTACGGAGACCGCCCTGATCAAATCCACGGAGGAGGTCAGGAAGGCTTTTGATGCAGGAGGCCAAGCGGTGCTGATCCTCCTCGACCTATCCGCAGCCTTTGATACGGTCCACCACAAAGTGTTGGTGGACCGTTTAGAGGACTGCGGGATTCAGGGGAGAGCACTGAACATCCTGAAAGCCTTTCTGAGAGATAGGGTTCAGGTGGTGGCAATGGGAGACTTTGAGTCTAAACCTTTTAAACTCCCAGGAGGGGTCCCTCAGGGATCCTCCCTAAGCCCTACATTATTCAACCTTTATGTCTCTTCTCTTGCCCCGGTGGTCCGATCCTACGGGTTCGAGTTAACATCATATGCCGATGATACTCAGATTGTGGTATCATTGCTTCCCGGGAAGAATTTAGGCGTGGCAGCCAGGTTTCAGAATTGCATGAAGGCAGTCAGCATCTGGATGGAGAAAAGCTGTTTAAAGTTGAACTACTCTAAAACGGAGGTGCTACTTTTTGGGTCGAACACCAACCTCTGGGGCCCGGAGTGGTGGCCGGAAGACATGGGATCCCCTCCCTCCCCTGCCACGAAGGTAAAGAACTTAGGAGTGATTATAGACGACCAACTCTCCTACAAACCCCAAGTAAAGGCGCTTTCCTCATCCATCCATTGGACCTTGAAAATTATCAGGAAGATCCTCCCTTATTTACCAGCTGGGAGTAGAAAGACGGTGGTGTCAGCCGTAGTGCTTTCCCGTCTTGATTACTGTAACAGCTTGCTTCTGGAAGCTCATCAGGGGCTGCTTGGCAAGCTGCAGGTTCTACAAAATGCGGCCGCGCGTCTTATCGCCGGCCTGCCGAAATTTGCATCCGTCTCTAGGGAGCTGGATAAACTGCACTGGCTCCCTGTGCCGAAACGGATCAGATTCAAGTCCCTCTGCATTGTTTATAAAGCAGTCCATGGAATAGGCCCAAAGTTTCTCCAGAAGCTTTTCCAATGGTACAAGCCAGAAAGACACCTAAGGTCGGCTAACCTGGGGCTGATCAAGACTGCTCGTATCAGGAAGGTGCGCTGGGGGGGGCCGAAGCTTTGCCAGAGGGGCAGCGGTGGCTTGGAATGCCCTGCCTCTGGCCTTAAAGCAAAGTGCTAACCTTCTGGCCTTCCGTAAGAAACTGAAAACTTGGCTATTCTCGAACTAGTCTTGCGGTCGGAAACTTAGGGAGGTACCATTTTAGCGCCAGGACACCGGCTGGTATTAGTGCGCTCTACAAATGGTATAAATAAATAAATAAATAAATAAATAAATAAATAAATGACCAGAAGGTTGACCTCCACGTAGAAACGTTGGTCAGCCATTGAGAGGGGAGGCCTTTGCTGTGTTATGGGCTCTGAAGAAGTTGAGGCCATACCTGTTTGGCACTCACTTCATTGTTCAGACAGACCACAAGCCCCTCATATGGCTTAAACAGATGAAGGGTGAAAATCCCAAACTTTTGAGGTGGTCCATTTCCCTACAGATGTGGAGAAGTGTGGCTCACTGGTTAGAGCGGCATACTCTGAAGCAGAGATCAGGCCCGGGACCAGGGTTCAAGTCCCGACGCGGCAGGGTCTTGAGCTCAATGTCCGCGGACTCGATAATTCTCGCCTCGACGCCTACTCTAATAATGGGTCCCACGCTGCAACTTGGGCAATAGCTTGCTTAATCTCCACAACGGCCCCTACAACACTGGGATGCCTGGCTACACCTTGGGGGTGCCCAGGAGGGGCTTCTCACAGGGAGAGCCAGGAAGGGTTCCACAGCGTTATACAGCGCCGGGACGCCCCGTTGGGGCAGCTGTGCGCTTTACAAAATACACTACATTTACATTTACAGATGATGGGCAATACAGTGGAACATAGACCTGGGAGGGATAACATCCATTACATCGCAGGCATTACATCGTAATGCCTTTACAATGCAGGCATTACAACCGATGCCATCACAACATATCTTCCTTTACATTGCATGCCATTACAACACATTTTTAAGGTGCGTTTTTTATTTTTATAAATAATATTTTTGTGAAGTATTCTTGGTGTGGGTGGTGTTTTAATCCCCAAGTATTAATTTTAATACTTGGCTATTCACTTTTAAAAATAATTGAGTTTTTTATAAAATATATTTTTAACTCTCATCCCTTGGGATGGGAGGCTAGGTTAACAGGGGTTTTGGGTGGGGTAGTGTTTTAATATTGAGGTATTAAATGTAATAATTATGTATACATTTTTTATAATATTTGAACTTTAAAACTAATTACTACTTTTTAATTTTTTTTAATTAAAATTAAATATAATTGGGATTGAAAACCATACCCTGGGCCGGGATCCTAGGGAAACAGGGGTTTTGGGTGGGGTAGTGTATTAATACTCAGGTATTAATTTCAATACTTGAGTATTGCATTTTGCTGAGAATAATTTGAAAATAAAATATTTGTAACTTTTCATATACATTTTAAAAAATGAATGGTTTGCCACTTATTCCCTGGGACGGGATGTTTGGGTATCAGGAGTTATGGGTGGGGAGTGTATTAATAACCAGGTATTAATTGTAATAGCTCTGTGTTAATTTATATTAATACCTGAGTAAATTAAAAATAAAATAATGTAACAAAATGTATTTCATTAAAAAATATATTTTAGTAATTTTTGAAGTGGGGTTAACAACCAACACATGGGATGGGATGCAAGGGATACAGGGGTTTTGGGTGCGGTAGTGTATTAATAACCAGGTATTTATATTAATACGGAGTATTCATTTGTACAGTTATAAAAAAATAAACAGTAGTTTCTAATATAATTAAAAACAAATAGAAGGGATTGACACTCATTCCCTGGGACGGGATGCAATGGAATCAGGGGTTATGGGTGGAGAGTGCATAAATGCACAGGTATTTTAATACTTGTGTAATAATTTATAATACATTTTAAAAATATTATTTATGGAATTAAAAGCAATAAAATAGTTAAAAAAATAATTAAGAATATGTAAACATGCTTAAGTCAGAGTAAATGTAGCTAATTATTTAAGATTATTTAAAATATAAAATATGAAAAATTAAATAATAAAGATAACTCAAAATGCATTTTTTTTAAAGTATTTCTTTTTAGAAATGTTAAGAAAGTCAATAAAAATGTTTAAAAAAATCAATTTCTATTATTTAAAAATCCACTTTGCAACTGTACTGTACTCTAACATATATATATTTTTTTATTTGTAGGTTTTCCCACGGTTTCGCATTGAAATCAATGGGTGAAAATGTCCTTTTTTTTATTTTTACTAATACAGATGACATTGCCGGTTGTATGCAACTTTCTACAGTTGGTGGAGCATTGCGATCAAGATCAGATGGAAGGAAGAGCTGCACTCAGGGAATGCAATTTAAAATGTTTAAAAATAGTTTGTATGTGGCTTAGTTTATTGTAAGGAGAGCGGAAGAAGGTAGTTAGAACTAGGATATTAGTTTTTTTGTATGTTTTGAATGTTTTAACCCACATTTTAATTTTTACGCAGGTAGCAGTTGTAGGCCCACGTCGGGTTGATTGCTTTCATGATACTTTGGTTAAAGATTTTTTTTTAAAGAAACCAAAGTGCAAATAAAGAAACCTCTTAAAAATAAATTTTAAGTGTCTGGTTTTGCTACAAAAAATATCACCTAGTCGCAATTTTTCGACTAGATGGAAGGTTGGAGAACACAGATGGCATGGATTGCAGAATCAATTTTGGGGCATTTTAAAAGGTTTGCTGAATGGATTTTAGCGATATGGTCGATTTATGTGGATAGAGGATTGCATCGATTGATTACTTGTCGTGAATGTTGCCCCAAAACATATTTTTTCTGGATTCTTTGAGGGGGGTGCGTCTTTTTTTTGGGTGAACACAGAATTGTTTGCAGCACTAATTCAGCTGTACAATATGGCTATGCCAAACTGTGGTCTTTTTTCGAAAATTTGACTCGGGTTTTGGATTTCAACATGGCTTTTGGATTACCTTCTCTGGATTTACGGATTGCACAAGACTGTTTGTGAAATGTGGGATTTTACCTGAGACCAAGAACCGAAGAAAGAAGACAACTTAAGGTAAGTGACCCGACTTTTATTTGAAATTTAAAAAGTATTTTGAAAAATGCTAATTGAATTAGTAAAAATGATTTTCAAAATGGGCAAGTAATGTTGAATAAGGGTTAGTGTTGATTACAAATGTAGGATGAATGCAATATTGTCTAGGTAGTCTGAAGTCACCACCAAAGAAAATTGTTGAATTTGACCCAATAGTCGCTCGGACATTTCTTTTGTTCTTTTTGAAATTCCTGAGGTCAAACTACCAGTCAAGGATTGCACTATTCTCATTACTTGGAAACTTTGGCGCACATGCATCAAGCATTTTACAGGTCGCAAATGGACCAATTTGCAGAATTGGGCCGTTTGCAACAGGAAAAATGCCTTTTCCGATGCATGTACCTTTCCGCATTCGCAACATAGGTAATTACAAGTTTTTTGCGATTACGTAAATTGTGAATGCATTTAGGGAAACGCAATTTGCAATTCCCTAATTTGAGATGCATGTAACGTTTCCTAAATGTGACAAATGGAAATTTGTGAATGCATGGAAAAATGCACAAAAAATGATTTTTTCAATGCACTATGTAGCGCGCATGTTGGTGCTACATATGTGCAAACGTACCTTTTTTGGGGGGTGCTTTAGGGGGACCTTAGGAGCCAGGCACCCTTGGATTTGCATTCACAATTTGCGATTACCAATTTGGTAATCACAAATTGCAAATGCATTCCTATTCATTCCTATGGGCCTGTAGGACAATTTGTGAATTGCTAAATGGTTACCTTGATGCATGTGCCCCTTTGCTCCTTCTTCAAAATTTCACAAAAATTATACAAGTTTGGATGAGGTTTTCCAATACATTTGTTGAAGGAGTTGTGCCATCCCTCTATGACATGGTTTGTTTTTGCTCCTACCTCTAAGCTGGTCGTGTAGCAGTTCCACACTCCACATGAAATAATGGCTTCCTCCTGCGACCTGACCTACTTATATGGCCAATCCATGTGTCCACAAAATAATTTAAGAAGGGGTGCCAATTTGTCATCTTTTGTAGTCATCTACACAGTCTGGAGGAACAAAGCAAAGGGTTGTTACTCTTTTTAATTTGAATTGGAGTTGACTGTCTGATATGCAATCCTCAACTAAGGATGTGTTTTGGAATTTTCTCCAATATGCCAGTGAAAAGTGAAAAAAAATCTTTGAATTTGGGTTTCTGGATACATTTTGGTGATTGTGTCAATCATGGGTAATTCAAAGTCAATTAATACTTTCTAGGACTTTTGTTCAAGGTTTTAGCTTTTACCACTGGTAAAAATTCTGTGTATGTTGAGGTTTGCTTATCAGGAATTAAAGTGTACACTAAAGGTACTACTAGGTTATTAATGTAGGCGTGAATAGTGCATATTTGGGTAAAAGGAAGGGATGTAGATTTAAAAGTGCCATATATAATCCAAATATCACTAGTCTCTAATGTCACGTGTTTACCGGTTGTGGTAAATAGTAGTATTCTTTTCTGAGGGTTTTTGTTGTCATGCATAGGTAATGTTTCATTAGTAACAGTTACAGTTAGTTCAGGAGGAATGCTAATATCAGAGTATGTTTGAGGTGTTACACGTAGGGGGTTACTTGTCTGTTTAAAGTGTAAGTTTGGGATTATGAGCATACAACTTTCTACATGCATAGGAAAGTTTTGGATACCTCCCTCCAAACTGAGCCAGAGGGTTCATTGGAGGTGGATGCCAGTTCTTTCATTTGATTTATGTTTTCTCTAACCTCAGTCTCCATTGCAGAGGCAGAGTGGTTATGCTCTGTGGTCCTTTCAACAGTGTCACCAAGAGTAACCACTCAGCCAGTGCAATGGGATGAGTAATGTTGCACCTCCAATGACACCTGGGCTCAGTTAATCTCTTCTTACAATAAATCTAGCCACTGTACTTTAATAACCTATTTCCTCTCTTGAATTTCAGATGTGTTGATTGTCTTCCAGTTTCCATCTTGATTTTTGTCTGAATTCTTTTTTTTTTAAGTTTGCATTTTTACATTTGTTATTGATTGCATTCTGTGAAATAAAAAATGTTGCCAAATTATTTATTATTTACCTATTGAATTTTGAAATACCATGCTGTATATTAGATTCATTTTCTTTTTTGTTGTGCATGTTAAGATTTAGTGGTTTTGTTTTTTTGTGGAGTACTGCAAAAAGAAGATTAGGCTTTTATTTTATTTTTCGTAATTTTACTCACCTTTACAAGGTTTTCCTTGTTTATTTGCTCATTCTTTTGATGGTTTTGCACTTTTTGCTGGTGGTGTGGTTGATTTTGTTTTGATCAGTTCTGGTTGTTGTTTGGTTTGTCTGAAAGATAAAGGAGATTTACTGACTTTTTTAAAGTTACCTCTGGTAAACCTGCTTTTGCAATTTGTTATTTGGCCTTTAAAGTGATTTAAACTATATATTTAGAAACGTATGCTAATTGGGCTAGTTAGTTTTGGCTGTTTTGTGAGGGTTTCAAAATAATTTACCTGGGAAAGGCCTTTTGATTTTTCAGTTAGTGCTGGAGAGATTTGGTTGATGTTTAGCTGCTGGTTAATCTTGGATGGTTGATTTTGCTGAATAAGTAATCCTGTGAAGAAATGTTGATTGATTATATGTTCAACTTTAAAAAGAATAAGTTGTTAGAACAAGCAAATGTAAATTAACTTGCATTTTGTACATCATCACTTTTCAACATCTCCCAAAAGTCAAGTACCTTTACATGTTGGATTAGTAATTTTGTCTCCACATCTGTCCAACACCTTCCTTGAGGCAATCACTTGGTAGAGTTAGAATAGTAATTTTGACCCCTACCACTGTCCAGCACCTTCCCTTAGGCAGTTACCTGGTGGAGTTAGAATAGTAATTTAGTCCCCCACCACTGTCTACCACCGTCCCTGAGGTATTCACTTAGCGGATTTAGAATAGTAATTTTTCTAAGTATGGGCGAAATTTGCGGTCCGCAAAATCCGCGAATTAGTGGAATCTTTTTTTTTGCGTGTTCGCGGGGCGCTTTGCTTGTTCGCCGGGTTTTATTTAGCGCGCCGACCTCGAAGATACCCATGCAGTCGTACATGGGCGCAACCATCTTGTTCGCGTTGCGTATTTCCGTTTCCGGGCGCTAATTGCATGCTCACGTTGTGCGTGGGGCGCGATTGCGTGGTCAATTGCGTTTTTGCGTGCTCGCGGGGGAAATATCGCGCAAACTTACCCATGCAGTCGCAATGGGCACGGCCATTTTGTTTTCCATTCACTGCTATGGTTCTGGGTATGCTTTTTGCATCCTCTTTTAATCTCTGCGATCCTTTGTTTCTTTGAACTTTGTTTTAATTTTTTTACTCATTATCTATCTCTTTATTTTTCTAAATCTATATTTTGTGTTTTTTTCTACTTTTGGTTACTTACAACTACTTTTTTTAACTCTTTTCTTTTATTTACCTTTTCCCTATTCTTTCTTTCCTATTTTATTTTCCTTTCCTGTCCAGGACCATGGCAAAGGGAGCCGGGAAGAACATCAAGGAGAAGGGTCCCGTACCCCGTACCCGGCTCCCTAGCGGGTGCTTAAGGGTGGAGGCAGTAGTAGCCCGGGAGATCTTCAGCGCGGTGGAGGTGGCCGTACTGATTTTCTACGTCCAGCGCCACCTCCCCAAGACAGTCGTGGCAGGCGGCAGGCCCGGTGCCGGGTACGGTCTCCAGGAGCATCGCCAGCTATGGGGGAAGGTGTGCCGGGCCATATTTCGGGAGTCTGGGGTCCGGCGCACCTACAACCAGGTGAAGCACCGGCGGTCCGACATCCTGGACCGGGAGCAAGACCTGCTCGACCTGCTTGGAGTCGAGATCCCGGGCCTTGGTGAGTAGTAGTAGCTAGTATTTAATCACTACTTTGTTTTCTCCTGCTCTGTGTTATGATATTGCAATTTGTTTTTTCCGAAGAGCAAGAATGCTGCAGATTACATTGCAGGTAAATTATGTTAAAAAAGCTTCTGTGATTGCAGGTGCTCGCCTGCTCACTGGCGGTGCTACTATGCTTACTTGTTTTCAATTTTGTGCTCATTTGGCCTGAGTGATGATGTATGAGGGAGTACTTTACAGAACTGCATAATGCTAGAGAGACTAGAGACTCAAGTCTAGTCCTTCCTTTGTACTCCTGCTGCCACTAAGGATAGTGGTGAATTGATAGGTTGAGTATATTATGACTTGTTATTTAGTAGTAGGACTTTTTTAGTGGTCTACAATCATGATGACGGACTGTGTCTGTCACGTCGCGTGCTGCTGAGTGCTGGCAGTCGTAGTAGAACCTTTTTGTTGTTGGTTTAGTTAGTGATTTACATAACTTTTCAAGTAGACGGTCTGCGAATCCAGCAATACTGTACTATCCTCGTAGTTGACCAGATCAGATAGGTAAATACATGTAGTGCAATTGTTGGTAATTTGTTTCCCCAAGATAATCTTAGATTGTAGTCAAAGAAATCAAATATTTCAAAAAAACAATCATCCATGTTTGTGTTAATTTCATGATCATCAGCAGCACCTCCCAGGGGCAAGACCACGACAGAGACGCCGGCGGAACAAGGTGGGCAGGAACGGTCTCTTCTGCTGGCCCCAGTAAGTTGTTCTGTTGTTTATATTAATAATTATACTTCCCTAACTTTTACAGCACCTATTAATTCCAAACTGTTTCCTAATTCTATTTTTTACAAAATAGTCTTTGATCTTCTTGTAGACTGTTTCTACATTCTTATCCTGCCTCTACTATCACTCTCTGTGCTACTACTATTTATTATTATTATGAGTCGGTCTGTGTAGGTAGCTAATCTTGCCCATTCGGCAAACGGTGTTAAACAAAACTCTGATCCAGCAATAGCTCTAGGCACTGAGTGCAGTCCTCTGGGTTGCCCTTGCTGTCTATTCCAGTCTTCTTAATGTTAGTGCTTTGACAATTCCCAACAACAAAATGTCAATGTCCACCAAGAATAAGCTAGTATTTGGCTTTTTGTTTTGATAGGAGCACATTCCATACCGCTAGTGTTTCAGGGACTATTCTGCACATACAGAAGTATGGACAAGAGAAATAGGACATTGTTGATGATAGGTGCAGTTCGACTTTCCACATACCTCAGTCAGAACAGAAGTTGAACCCCCAATCCCCTGACTGACTATCTAGTGTGTCTGACCAATGATTATACAATGCAGAAGAACAGAAGAAGACTACCGAGTCCCGACCTATCAGAGTCACGGAAGCATGCTTGCAAAGTGCAGTAGTGCAACTGCAAACCCTTCCGCTCACTCACTCGTGAACAAAAACCACACAGTGTTTTTTAGTTTTAAAGTTTTATTTTCAAATAACAAATAAAATAAAAAAATATATATTTTTAATAGCGCACTGAATAGCGCTGTATTCCCAGCGAGCAGTGGTGATGACGTTAAAGTTTAAACACCCTTCCCTAGAATATACTTCAACTTAACACATCTAATTATTATAATAACTGTTGTTTGAACTTCAAGAACTGGTGGTGATGAGGAGTAGGTGGTAAAAACTGAAAAGCACTTGTTGGCAGAAGGACAATGGAATCTTCATTCTATAATTAGAAAAATGGTGCACGTTAAAAAGCAAGCATTCATCAGTTGTGTCAAAAAGTGTTGCATGTTATGGCTAAGCATATAAAAAGTTAACACCCTCCCCAAAACCGTCATTTTTTTTCAGTCCCAATAATTAAAAATAGTTTATGTATTAACATTTTCTTCCATTACGAAATAGGGGGTGGTGTATGGCATCTAAAAATATGACGTTTTTTCTAGGCATCACAACATCGGATGCAGCACCTACCACCAGTGCCGGGGCCAGCAGCGCGGAGGTGTCCACTCCAGGGGCTGATGCAGCGGCGCCACAAGTGCCACCAGGAGGAGCTGCTGTGGGGGATGGCTCAGCAGCGGCGGACGGTGGTAAGTTATTATACTCCTTCCTTATTGACATTTTATAGTAGGCTGTCTCAAAGGGGTGTATGATGTACTGTACAGTAAGCAGTACACTAGTACAAGTACACTGTACTGTTAAGAACAGTTACTAATTTAGAACTACATTTTTGCCAATTACAGAGAAGACAGTCACCCTTGACTTAGCAATAGCATTAGCGGCGGTAGTTCTCGAGTAAGCAATGGCCCCCTCTATTTGACTTCAACTCAGCTGTGAAACTTTTATCGTGAAGCTTAGTGAGATCAGATGAACTTGAGGGATGTGATGAACTAAAAGGGAAAGAAGGGTGTAAGGCAGGATGAGCGAGTCGTAACATTTATGACTGTAAAGAATGATTTGTGTTTTTGAATGCATGCAGAGGTGGCTGATAGGAAGGAATCAGATGCATGGCTGCTTGAAGCAAGGATGGTCGGAGGAGAAAGAAAAGATGACTGCCTGTGTGGGTGAATCTGAAAATGCATGTGTGGTGTGCATTGCAATATATCATTTGGGTGAAACTCAAATGCAAGTCAAGACGGTTGTTTACCAAACAAAATAAAAAGGGTGTTAGTTGGTTGTTGAGAAAAAGTAAAGTTGGTCCAGTTGAGACATTAAGAAGAATGATAGATGTTTACATTGGAAGCCTGGATGGTAACTTCTTCCTCATAAATAGCATAGGTGTATGGAGCAGATGCTCAGTGGATGAAGAACGTTACTTTGAACAGCATGTCCGTGCCAGAGTAGCAAAGCAGAGGAAATCCAAATACTAGAAGTTGTGATTGTTCAGAAATACTCCCTTGACTAACAGTGCAGTAGTTTATTTTGCAAGCACAGCATATATTGTGTATGTATTGTATAGTTCACATTATATCAAGTCAAGTCCCTTCCTCCGGCATTTATGGGTACCACACTCACTCCCTATGTTAATAATATTCTTTAAGCTGTGTCAATCATGGGTGGCCTATCGCTGTTGTTCACTCAATCTATAAAAACAAAGCACCTAAAGTCATCCATCAGCAAAGATCATGTGACGGCTGGATATATGATGAGAAATGAATATTCTTCATTTTCCTTTTGTAGTAGTCAAGGCCCGGGGGGGCAGTGCGAAATATAAATTACATTGAGCAGTAGCCCTTGATGTAACTGTGTATGGCCGATCCACCCCTATAGGAAATTAAGAGCTTCCCTATCCCCACCTGCATGTACTGCTTAAAGTAATGCGAGTCTGCGTCATCATGGCTTGTGTCTGTTTTTCTTGGGTGCAAGCTGACTCAGCTGGCATTATGCCGGCTACCACAAGTTCACGTACAAGTAATTTTTTTTGCAAAACAAGAGAAAAAAAGAAGACTGGTGTACTCTCTGACTCTCTGACTATGTAGTGAGTGCATTGTGCTGCTAGTAGAATTCCTAAAACTCCAACTAATGTTACAGGTCTACAAAGACGGCGGAAAGATACATGCCAAAATATTATACTGTGCTTGCAAGTTGCTAGTGTTACTGTGAGACAACTTTCTGTTGAATTATTTTGTGTTAATGTTAAAGAGTATTGGTTATAGTATTTTTCTTCTTTTCTTCATATAGATGCTCCACAAAAACTCACCTGCAAGGAGATGGCTGTCCGGGCCAGGGCCCGGAAGCTGGAGGCCATTTGTGCCGAATATTGGCGGCTGGTCACTCGGGTGCAGGAGGAGGAGGCGGCAACAGCTGCATCCTCCTCCAGTGCCCCTGGGTCCACCAGCCAGCAGCCTCCAGTGGTACGGCGCCATGGTCCGAGAGCCTCCCGCCGCCGCCGCGGAGCATCAAAAAACACAGCAGCTGCCCCCCCAGAGCCTGGATGGCACATCAGCGCCGTCTCCGCCGGAGAGTGGACTACCTGGAGCGCGCAGTAGAGAAGCTGAAGCGCCAGCTTCAGGACCTCCGCATAGAGATGCGGGACCACCTGTCCACAGGACACTGCTGGAAGTGACTGTCCCTCGCCCCTTTTTTAAAGACTGTTGGGGGGATTGGGCGTTGGGGATTCAGAGGGACTTTTTGAGGGACATTCTTATGGACATTGGTTACGGAGGGGAGGTGGGTTGGGTCTTTTGAATAGTTTATTTTTGTTAGGGGAAATATAATTATTTATTTTTCATACTTCAACATAGTGTAAGCGTTCATAATATTTTGTGGGGTGGTGGGCGGGGATTACTGTACGTTTGGTTTCCTCAAACTTACCATCATGAATTATCTAAAACGTCCAAAAATGTACAAAAGTGCCACTAACAGAGTTGGTGAATTCAATTGCCCTGCTAGTACTTTACTAGTACTATTGTCAGTCTCTCCTCTCCTCCGAGTCCTAGTCCATTATTCTACCTCCCCAAAAAGCTCATCTTACCTGTGATTCGTGTTTGAGAATAGAGCTAGGCACAGCGCTGGCTGCATGGCAAATGGCGATTACGGTTGCCCATGAAATCCATCCAGGACAGAAATTCCATTGTTGTGGTGGTAGTAGGAGTGGTACCACACTAGCAGTAGCAGCATATGAAAAAAAAAAGGAAATGAGACATTGAGTGGCCTGAAAGGAGTATTAGAAGGAACAGTATATATTTGTAGCCTAAGCAATGCTGAAGATAAGTATGGGAAAAAAAATATTTGCATGGATGATTATGGCTACAACAAGAACAGTGACACAGCAGTGTATCATTTCTTCACGTGTAGGAGGATGCTGTTGATGATGGATCCAATCAACGGTGGGCATGAAATTCAGAATTGATTTGAAAATACTCCTTGGTGTTTTTTCTTAAGCAGAATTACAATATCCTAGAATTCATCTAGCTGCCTTAAAATTGATTTGAGGAGGTTGCTTACACCTTATCCTCCCCAGCAAGTGTGTGGAATTATTGTTGTCAATTAGTCACACCTCAATGAAAACCACACAGCCCGGGGGAAGAGGGTTAGGGTTTGAAAATTGGATGGGAATGGGAGTTTTTGGGAATGTTTTGTGGAGAGAGGGAAAAAAACACTGCATGGACGAACAACAAATGAAGAAAAACAAATCTTTGGATACGAAGATATCCATAAATCTTTTAAGGGACATAAAGGAAGTGCATGCACTACTGCATGCATGAAGTTGTTTGCTAAATGGATGGTTAGGCTACTGAAAAGTAGTACTGACTACAACTTACTAACTATGGAGAAACAATGTGACAGTACAGGGCTGCAGTAATTACGCAATTTCACTTGCCTATCTGCCCTCTGAGAAAATAAACACTTATTAGTACATTAAATTAGTTTTAAAAATAGCAAAGAAACTTATCAAATAGCTGGAGGGATGAATTTGAAGCAGAGAGCAAACAAACGCACAGAGTCACACTCATAGAAGCTCACAACAATAACATTATTTAAAAGATAAGGAGAAGTGAAGAGGATACTGTAACTGTATGTTGTAGTTGTCCTGTTCAATTTGGGAAGTTGCATGCATCCAGCCATTCCTCTTATTCAAGGTATTCCTCCATTCCATCTGACGTTCAATCTTGGTGACCAGACACACTGTCCACTGCCTGCCTGGCGGATGCGGAATTGCGGATCGCTAATGGTAAGCCTGAGTTAATCGTTTTTCCCATCGCACAGGGTAAAAGCCGGCCTGTAATTGTTGATGGAAAAACAGGAAGTGATATTAAAACACCACGGAGAAAAAAATATAAGGTACAGTGTGTAGTGCGAAATAACACTTTCAGTTTCAGAGGCGACAGTATTACATATAAGCATAATTTCTAAACGTACGTACTCTAAGTCTCCTTTTCAAGGATAGTAATTAGCACACAGCAGGCCAGGGCCATGTAGACAGTCAAGGCAGGAACCACTGAGTGAATGAAGCAACCTGATGTAACATATCTCTTTGACACAGACAGACAAAGCATATCTAATTGTATGCAGCTAGCCACATAGCCGCAATTTTACATGAACTGCTGTGTGGCATAACAACACTACACTGGCTCGACCACTCCATACCACGACTAGACAGACATGTAGTTCTGCTGTAGTTGTTGTTGACTGGTTTACCTGTTTGCCACTCACGAAATGGCCATAGTTCTTCTGTAAACCGACGATGATTATCCATCCATCCCAGTGAGTGACTGTAAAGAAAAAAGATATTATGTAACTTTGATCATCAAGACTCATCATCATCATGGTATATTGGCAAACTCAATCTTGTTCATGCAGTCGCATTCTACACACACAGTGAGTCCAAGGACCTTTTGCATATTAAAAAATGCAACGTAGTGGCCCCTGCAGTAGAAGTAGAATTTGAATTAAATAAGGTAAAAAAACAGAGTAGACTTGAGTTACATTTAGTGTGTAAAGATTAAATAAGAACAGAAGACATATGATGATTCATTTCATGCACAAACAAATAGCAATTGCTTTTATCAGAGCTAGACAGCCAGTGCTGTCCACTGCATGCCATCTCATTATTCATTACCTGTTCCACTTTTTGTCCGCATCTTGTTCTTAAAGTGGAGGCCCACAGGGCAGCCTCTCATGTCAATTTCAGAAGTAACTGTCAACAATCAGCATATAGTCAGTAATTCCAGTCCAACTTCTTTTGAGGGGACTAGTCTAAGAAGCAACAGTTTCTTCATTCTGCCTAATCCAGCCATCTGCCTTGAGGGAAATGGATAGGGGGAGTCTGGAGGAGGCGGTTAGAGGAGCATGACTGAGATGTGAACTTGTGTACTTCAGGATTGCAGACAGCGGCACCTTCAATAAGGAAATAAGACGAAGACAGTGCTGCTGATGGATTTGTTGCGGTAAAAGTTGTAAAACAAAGAAAGACACACAGGACTAAAAGTGAATAAGAAGTCAGGATGAAAAAAAAGGAAGTCAGTTTCAGGCCTAGGTGTCAGGGAAGTAGAGCTCGTCCTCAAACTCTGTGAATTGAGAAGGGAGTAGGTCAGCTAACAGAGAAGAACTTCCGTCACCTAAGTCGGTGTCCTCTTCTTCCTGCGTGGATTCACGTATTTTGTAATCTGGTGGTATGAAGTGCTGATTCATCTTGATCATTGTTAACCTCTCCACATTTTTGGGCGAGAGGCGGGTCCTTTTTGAAGTTATAATGGCACCAGCAGCACTGAAAACACGTTCAGAAGACACGCTTGCGAGTGGGCAAGACAAATAATTTAGTGTCAGCTTGGCGATCAGTGGCCAGTGAGGCCTTTTCCCATACCAATACACCAATGGGCTGTGATCAATGTAGACCTCTGTTGGGTCATCCAGATAGGCCTGCACCATCCACTTAAGGTCATCCAGGGCTGCTCCACTTTGCGTACCATCTGTGGCCTTTGCATCAGCACTGGAACGAGCAAACCCTTGATGAGTTATCCAATCCGCTTCCGACAATATTATGGCTGGGCCTGGTGCAGGTGAGGAAGATGATACGGTTGCTGGTGTAGGTAACGGCTGTGAGGGAAAGTGACTGCCTTCGGCCACAGAAGTGGACCTTGACGCCGGAGGGCCTGCTGATTCAGTAGTACTTCTGCTGGTTCCTTCAATTTCCTGCCGCTCTTTTTCGAAACGAGTGGCTGACAGAGCTAGCCAATGTTTGTACTTTGAAACATCTGCTTCAGTAAAAGGAATCCATGTTTTGATGGCCACTGCCTTTTTGTACCGTGGATCTAGAATAGTGGCACAAATGTAATGTTGTTCTGTATGTATTTTTTTTAAGCCTTTCATTGTCAACTAGGCGAGTTTATAAGCTCTCCGCCAACTGATATACGTCTTGTTTGTCAGTATCATCTTTCAACTTTGAAGACACCACCTTCAGTTGGTGCTCTAGAATGCGCAACAACTTTGCCCAAAGTACAGTCCTCCCTGCTGACTTCACGCGTGAAGACCTCAAAAGGACGAAGCACGTCTGTCAGGTGTTTAACTAGGTCCCATTCCTCCAACTCTAGTCTCATGTCTTTCATAGTAGAACCCAGTGCAAAGACATACTCATTGATTACCAAGCACTGCTCAGACAGACGCTCAAGCATGTAGAAGGTTGAGTTCCAACGTGTTACCACCTCATGGATGAGTCCTCTGACTGGCACTCTACGTTCATGTTGAAGTTTCCTCAGCTGCTTCCGGGCCTTAAAAGAATGGCTGAAATGTGTGCAGATTCTTCGTCAGGTGGTCAGTAACTTGCTGACTGTGTTTTCTTTTTTCAAGAAATCTTGAACAACAATGTTAATACTGTGCGCCAAACATGGCACTCTGAAATAGCCACCATCATTCATGGCTTATCCGTGGAAACATAACCAATCATGTGCTTTCTTGGATGCAGCCATTTAAAGACCTTACTGTTAAACTCCTCCAAAATGTTTGCTGCAGTATGAGATTTCTCCATGGCAAACATGGCTACTGTTGCATGTTTCCGACTAGCTTGAAAAATTGTAGCCGTTTCAACACCTGCAGACATCTTGTCTCTAACCCCTGCAAAAGAGACCCAGTGTGCAGTGATGCACATGTAATCAAGGGCTTGGCAACTGGTCCACAGGTCTGTTGTCAGGTGGATAGTGTGAACAGCACTCTTCTGCAATGCTGCCACAATCACCTCCAGCACATCTTGATGTAGTGCTGGAACCGCAACTCTGGCAAAATAGGACCGGCTAGGAACCTTCCATTTAGGGCAGACTGTTGCCACAAATTATCGAAAACCCACCCCTTCCACGAAAGAAAAAGGGAGAAAGTCCAGCGCTAACATTGCATTATAAAGACGTGCCGTTGGGTGGTTGCGTTCCAATGGCGCCTCCGACCAAAACATGCTTTTAATGGTGGTCTTGACCGTTTTCATATGTGATGAGGATGCAGACCTCTTCAACCCAGTTAGGCTCATTGATGTACTATTTCGCATTGGTCTCTCTACCAGACTACTGTTCCTCCTTGATGTTGTTGGGGTAGAGGAGGGTGTGGGCGCTACCACTGCAGTGCTGCTGCCAGGGGTTCTGTGTGTACCAGAAAAAATGTCTCTCGGTTGTTCACCTCCCCCCTGCACGATCAGCTCCTCTTCGTCATCAGATACAATTTCAATGTCTACCTTTGGATTTGTACTTTTGGCTTCCGGGATCTTACTTCGGTGCACCTCCCACTGGATAGTGTGGTGTTTTTGGAGATGACCTCTCTGGCCTCCGGTACCATAGTTGGTACCAAGCTTACCCCGACTAACTAGTTTTACAAATTGAACAAATAATTAGGTTTTCCGCCTTTTTGCTAACACTAAAGAAGTCTCAAACTGGGGAGTAGAGATGTCTGGTGGTGGTGGTGGAGGTGCTACTTTCAATGCCAGATGAAGTGGAGAATGGGCGTGGCCGAATTTGACTCTGTTGTGCACTTACAGTTACAGCACCACTACTTGAGGTAACGGAGGTCGAGCTGGATGGAGGTCCCTGCCGGCCCTTCTGAAGAGAAAATATGGCAGCTGTAGGTCGTGTTGGTGTAGTAGTTACCTGTGTTGGTGGTGGTACCAGTGCCACACCGCCCACATCCCGCTCAACAGCAATGGATAGGGTAAAAATGTCTGTCTGCTGCATGCCCGCTGGGGCTGGAGTGACGACTGTGATGACTGGGTCGTCATCGTCAAACTGTTCATCAGCAGCAGAATACACCACTTCTAGTTCTTGTTCGTCGTCATCACCCATAAGTGAAAGGCTTGCGGGAACCTTCCTTTTAGGGTTAGCTACCTTTGTTGGCTCATGGCATGCCTCTCTCTCAGACTGCATTGGTGGGTTCCAATCTAGATCAAGATCATCAGAAGGAAGTGGGCTTGAAGAAAAACTTGTACTAGCCCTCCTTGACCTTTTTCTTGCTGGGGATCTGGAAGACAATGGATCATCAGGAGGAGTGGCTTGCTCGGATGATACCTCCAGTTGAATCTCGATTTCCTGATGTGCCCCTACCTCTGGAGGAACAAGCATTGTGGGCAGTTGTGCCTCTCCATGTGCCTCTCCATGCGCCTCTCCATGCACCTCTACTTGCACCTCTACTTGCGCCTCTCCTTACGCCTCTCCCTGTGCCTCTCCTTGCACCACTCCTTGCGCCTCTCCTTGCTCCATTCCTTGTGCCTCTCCTTGCGCCTATCGTTGTTACACCTGTGGTTGTTGGTGCGGCTGTGGTTTAACACTCGTCAGATGAGTTACACCCTGAGTTGATTGGATGCTATTTTCTTGCGATGAGTCAACGCCAACATCACTGGTCGATGGTGATTGAGCAATTAAAGTGGCTACCTCTGAGGCACTCATGGCCTTGGGCCTAACTTGGCATGGTGGCACTGAGACCAATGAAGCTGAGGTACTGCTCCCAGCTTTGTCCCCGGTGGACACCGCTGCTGCAGGCGTAGTTTGTTTTTCCCAAAAAAAGTGTCTGTGGGCACACCAGTCTCCTTGGTAAGTGGCGCCACTTGCTTCTTCTGCTCCTTCTTACTGGCAGTGGCACTGGCAACTTTCTTGGTAGAGGAGCTACGGCCACCTTTCTTTGGGCCCATCTTCTTAAGATGTCAGAAGAACAGCAGGCTGCAGTTGCACGACTTGCAGAGTTGTCTCTAGCCACATGTGACGTTGTGCTGCTCACACCGCAGCAGTACTTCTTCCTGGCACTGATGATGAACGATGAGGATGATTGATTTGTGGTTTTCTTTGTGCACCTAAAAGCAAAGGAAGCCAGAGGAACATCAGTTAATTAAATGTTGCATATGTTGTGCTTCAATTAATATTTGCAACTAGGCATTTATTATTATTACAACACACCCCTAAACGGAAAGACCAAAAATAAATATTGCAATAATTTCTAATCAAAAATGGATGTTTTACATTAATAGAAGAGAGACCCCACAGAAAGCCTTGGTCCATGCACCACACTGAGTACCCCTGGGCATAATGGATGAAAGCAGGGCAGACTGGGTGCAGGGCCAGGCCTATGGAACAAAGCACACTGCCTGGCTTCAAAATGGCCCCTTGACCCCCACCCACATGGCCGGACCAGGCCTCAAAATGCCGCCCACCCACATGGCCAGCCCCCAAAACCACCCCCAAAAAAACGGAAAACACACACAAATCACCACAATCCAATGCCATCCATGCCCTAAATGATGTTTAAATTCAAGAGACCCCACAGAAAGCCTTGGTCCAAGCACCACACTGAGTACCCGTGGGCATAAAGGATGAAAGCAGGGCAGACTGGGTGCAGGCCTATAGCACAAAGCACACTGCCTGGCTACAGAATGGCCCCTTGACCCCCACCCACACGGCCAGGCCATGCCTGGACCAGGCCTCAAAATGGCCCCCACCCACATGGCCAGGCCCCAACACCACCCCAAAAAATCGAAAATCACACAAAGGTCACCACAATCCAATGCCATCCATGCACTAATTGATGTTTAAATTCAAGAGACCCCACAGAAAGCCTTGGTTCATGCACCACACTGAGTACCCCTGGGCATAATGGATGAAAGGAGGGCAGACTGGGTGCAGGCCTATGGCACAAAGCACACTGCCTGGCTACAAAATGGCCCCTTGACCCCCATCCACATGGCCAGGCCCTGCCTGGACCAGGCCTCAAAATGGCCCCCACCCACATGGCCAGGCCCCAACACCACCCCAAAAAAATAAAAAAACACACAAAAATCCCCACAATCCGTGCCCTAAATGATGTTTAAATTCCAGAGACCCCACAGAAAGCCTTGGTCCATGCACCACACTGAGTACCCCTGGGCATAATGGATGAAAGCAGAGCAGACTGGGTACAAGCCTATGCCACAAAGCACACTGCCTAGCTTTAAAATGGTCCATTGACCCCCACCCACATGGCCAGGCCCTGCCTGGACCAGGCCTCAAAATGGCCCCCACCCACATGGCCAGGACCCAACAAAAAATCGAAAAACACAAAAATCACCACAATCCAATGCCATCCATGCCCTAAATGATGTTTAAATTCAAGAGACCCCACAGAAAGCCTTGGTCCATGCACCACTGAGTGCCCCCGGGCCTACTGGCTAGTGTGGCTTTACACGCACACCAAAATAAAAATAAACATCCACATATAACAGTGAGCTATTCAATTCCATGACATAAATGATATTTAAATTCAACAAAACTCACAGGAACAGTTGTATCATGCACCCATGACTAACTCTGGGCCTACTCTATACAGTGCCTACCCACAATATATATTTTTTAAAGTTGTTAAAAAGTTTAAAAATTGTAGTTGCAGCAACTGCAATGCCCTAAACAAACAACACCAACTTACTTGTAAAATCTCAAATCCAAAAGTAATCCAAAAGTGATCCAAACAAAAAGTCCTCAAATACAAATATCCAGCAGCAGCCAAAAAGTAATCCTTCCAGCTCCAGATCCAAATGTAAAGTGACCAGGACAAGGAGAAAGCACTGGGAGGAGCCTGATGGACAGGAACAGGAAGTTGGAGACTCTGGGGCACTTCCTTCCTCCCACCCCCCCAAAAATTGACTCCTTGCACACAAAAGTGCATCCAAATGTCAATTTGAGGAGTTATTCTTATCCAAATCATCATTTTCAGAAGATTTATGCTGCCTGCGGTAGATTTCTTGTACAGAATTGCAATTTTTGCAAGTTCGCGTAAGCGAGCTGTTCAAATCTCCCGCCGAAAGTCAGCTGCGCATCACATCTACGTGTTCGCAATTGTTTACTCCCGCGATGCGTGATTGCGGGCCCTTATGAAGTAGTCGCGTTCCAAACTCTCGCAGTGCAAGATGGCGGGCCGCTATGACGTACTCGCGGTCGAAAAGTCTCGCGCGATCACGCAGCAAGATCCAAAATGGCGCAGCGCACGCAAACCGGGAGGGAAAACAACTTGGCGAACTCAGAATTACGGTAAGTCAACGCCACGCCCGTGAGATTGTATTTTTGAAGCGCGACCAAGCAAAAAAATCCGCCAGCTTGCGAATTTTTGGGCAAATTCGCGCGATTCGCGGACCGCGAAATTGCCAAAACTCCGCAAATTCCGCGAGCGGAATGGATTTTCAGCCCACACTTACATTTTTCCCCCCACCACTGTCCAGCACCTTCCCTGAGGCAATCACCTGGTGGAGTTAGAATATTAATTTAGCCCCCCACCACTATCCAGCAACTTCCCTGAGGCAATCACTTGGTGGAGTTAGAATAACAATTTAGCCCCCAGCACTGTCCATCACTTTCCCTGAGGCAATCACATGGTGGTGTTAGAATAGCAATTTAGCCCCACCTCTGTCCAGCACCATCCCTGAGGCAATCACCCTGGCAGTTTCAAGGTCACCGTCAGCTCTCCCGCAACACCCGACATCGGAGGGCATTCGTCATTGTGCCTCCTGGTCACTCTTGAGTGGCATAGACTCTGTCCCCTCTGCTTGCTGGTTCTTCACATCTTGAATCCACCCTTTGGGTTCCACCGGACACTTTAACCTTCTCCAGCAGTGGCATCTTTCTGAAGTCTGCCATTGAGTTAGACAACAGTTTCCGATGCCACTTCACACCAATGCACCTGGCTTCCCTGGTGCAGGTATCCTGGTTCCTAAGGTATCCATGGGTGGAGAGGCTCTCCAACCTCTTGTCTTCCATGGGGTTTCTTCAGGGTCCACTGAGAAGGGTCTTCTTTCTATAAAATTGGACCTGCGACTCACAAATTGATTTGTACAGAGAACGCGGTTGTGTTCCTACACTGCACAAGACCTTCGTGGGGCTCCTAGATACTTACCTTGGGTGGTTCCTTGGGTCCCCGGCACTTCTACATCCTCTGACTATTGTCTTGACTTGAGTCGTGGTGCTCATAACACTATTTTAGTGTATGGTTTGGTCACCTCTTAGTGACCACTGTGTATTTTGTACTACATACCTGTTTCTATTGCAAGGTATTGTGTGCATTGTGTATATATCCGGCAAGGAGACTTCTGTATGTGTTAGTGTGTGTCTTTTTCACTTAATCTATACCTATAAGATTGTGTTCTGGTAAAACAAGCTGCTTTACACTTCTTCTGCTGTAAGCCTGAAAGCTGCTCTCCACAGCGATTACTTTGAGAGTTTCCAAGGTAGTCTAATACCACTAAAAGCACCATAATGGTTGCCTGGATCAGTGCAAGGTGTCCACTTACATAAGTGCACATCATCTACTGAGCCAGCCTCTCACATTCTCCATTAGAGCAGTGAAGCCTAAAAAGTTATCAAGATGTGCATCTATTTTGTGGGACCCTGAACAGTATGTGTAATCAATGCAGGTTCGGTAGATGGACCTCCAAATATCTGTCATTCCCACCTCCTTCAACCACCTCAACCCTCCCCTGGGATGACTCTTGTTTACCAAAATCTTTCTCCTGTTCAATTGCTGCCATTACTCATACTATATTGACATCTCCACTGATCGGTTTTTTGCTATCTCGGATTTGGAGGATGTCTATAATTGCCTTCTTCAGGAAGGATTCCTGCTCTGCTTTTGGAGCATGAATGTTCACTACTGTGAAGGTTTCCAATCTTAATTTGAATTGAAGTGCTAAGTGTCTCCCTTTTAGTTCTGTAATCTTAGCTTCTACCTCCCTCAAAAACAATTTTGTAATTAGTTTGCTGACTTTCTCTTTTTTTATATAGGCTTGAAGACAGAACAATTTCGATTTAAGCCTCTGCCAATCATGGGATAGGTAATAAGTGTGTTTCTGACAAAAGGCGAATGACACAATTGGTCGTTTGCAGTTTTGAGAGTGAGGATAAGCGCCTCCCGGGATTATTTAAACCTCTTGTGTAAAAATGAATTACTTTGCTCTGAGTCCCCTTGATTTGTGTATGCTGGACTGTATAGTAGATGAGACTGAATAACCAGTGTGGCCTCCAGCCATTGTGCATTGATTAGTTTTGTTGTGGTTGCAGTGCAATGCATACATGAATGGTCTGAAGGACTAACTTTAACATACACAACATAGAAACTGTGTGCCAAAACCTTACAAAGATGGGCAATTGCCCAACTAAATTTGTCTATTAATCCAAGACTTCCCAGTTGTGAGCACCTCTTGGAGAGGAAGCCTTAGCAGATGGGTTGCATCTATCCCTCTCTGGGGTTTCTCCTGTGTGACCCTCTCACCCCTGCTTGCCATCTGGCTTTCTTTTAGGTTGGTACCCAGAGTTTTTGAGAGCCACACAAGCTAATGAAGGTATTGAGGCTGTCATCACTTTTCGGGAGGGGTCCTTTTGTTTCTACAGTCTCTTTAGGGCTGCTTGGCTCTCTAGGGTTATTGTATTACAATCTGGTTTTAGAGGCTGTTGTGACCATTTTACACTTTGCCATCATCAATGCTGCCATTCTGTAGAACTACTACACAGACTCTGTGTTCGCTGTGTGTCTTAGATCTTCAGCGGCGGCCTGAGACTTTGCACGCTTCGGAGAAAGAACAGTAGTTGGTGCTGGTTGTCATGCCATGTGAACATAAATCTGAAAGGGTGTCTCCACCCGTATCTGATGTTCTGTTCTCTTAGATAACCTGTAACTGGCTTGAAGTCTCTATGTCTCTGAAGCGTAATCGTCCAGAGAGCTCTTGGAATAGTGAGATCTTATGTCCTTGAAATACAACAGAACCGTTATCTCGAGCAGAGGGAAGGATACCTTTGTGTGTGGTAGAGTGATGAACAGACACTAGAATATCGGGAGCTCTAACCCTTGTTGCACCTGAACCCTGGGCTCCCTATTCTAGGTGCCCTGTCTATTTTAATGTCTCCGGAGATTTCATTAAGACGCGACATGACAAAATAGCGGTTGGATGTATCTGGGTAGGATAGAGGCTTATGCGTTTTGAGGGACATACCTGATTCATATGTTCTGCCTCCTGGAAAAAACTGATAAAAATTTAGTGTATGTTGAGGTTTGCTTATCAGGAAGTAAACTGTACACTAAAGGTACTACTGGGTTATTAATGTAGGCGTGAATAGTGTATATTTGGGTGAAAGGATGGGATATAGATTTAAAAGTGCCATCCATTTTAGCAACCGTGGGGTAAATTTGAAAAAATACTCCGACGAACAGGACAAAGAAAGTAATTCAACAGGTCCACCATATACAGACAATTGATGTAAGAAAAACCTTTTGACCATACAGTTGACACACATGACACCTAGATTAACAAACCGTATAACGAAAATAGATAATTTTTCTCAAGCAGGGATCAATGATACTAATTGTGTGTATTCATGTTTTAGAATCAAGAAGCCATATTTAAAAAAAAGTTCTGTCCTGAGGAAGGTGTTTATACAATCAAAAACAAAGCACTGAAACGTGTTGACTTAAGGACCTATTTTTATTTTTATTTTATTTTATTGTAAAAATGTTTTTGTAATAATTTGTAATGTGATTGTTCATTGAAGAATATTGAGGAGATACTCAGTGAATTGTATTTCAATGAAATATTAGAGACAATAACCTTGTTTCTTGTTAGCAAAAATTGTTAAATGAAGTTGATAACTGAGTATTTGAATGTATCATGATTCATAAAATGTGTATTGACAACATTTTAACTAAGAGCTTTTTATAAAGAATAAAATCTTGAGAGAAATAGAAAATTACGAGTTTTTACTAATACTTAATGGTGTCATGATATAGTGTCGTAAGGTCATCTCTTAATTGTGGGCTGAATGATCAGTATCAGAGTGAGCAACCCAGAAAGGAATCTTTTGTTCTTTACGTATTCTGTAGAACTACTACACAGACTCTGTGTTCGCTGTGTGCCTTAGATCTTCAGCGGCGGCCTGACACTTTGCACGCTTCGGAGAAAGAACAGTAGTTGGTGCTGGTTGTCATGCCACGTGAACATAAATCTGAAAGGGTGTCTCCACCCGTATCTGATGTTCTGTTCTCTTAGATAACCTGTAACTGGCTTGAAGTCCCTGTGTCTCTGAAGCGTAATCGTTAAGAGATCTTGTAATAGTGAGATCCTATGTCCTTGAAATACAACAGAACCGTTATCTCGAGCAGAGAGAAGGATACCTTTGTGTGTGATAGAGTGATAAACAGACACTAGAATATCGGGAGCTCTAACCCTTGTTGCACCCGAACCCTGGGCTCCCTATTCTCTGTGCCCTGTCTATTTTAATGTATCTGGAGATTTCATTAAGACGCGACATGACGTAATAGCGGTTGGATGTATCTGGGGAGGATAGAGGCTTATGCGTTTTGAGAGACATACCTGATTCATATGTTCTGCCTCCTGGAATGATTTTCCAGGACTTACGCAGGTGCTTGGAGGTCCATTAAATGGTTTCTCAGAAGGAGTTGTTCCCATCTCTGCATCTCAACTTCCTCCTTAGTTGCCCCGCAGTCTTCCAACGCAGTTCCCGTATCACCCATATCCATGAAATAGTGTTCCGCGGGCTCTCAGTTGTTTAGTATGAACCATTTCCACCACTTGGAAGACTTCTCTAAGTGTGCCAGATAGGGTTTCTGTAGTGATGGTGTACAAATCAGGAATTAGACAAAGTAGTAGGTTTAGAAGTTTATTCCAAGTAGAAGATAGAAGCATATACCGTGACCCCACTGGGAGCAGTATGTTACTTGCTCAGCCCAGCTCTCAACTGACTCCTAGAGTCCAGTATCCCAGCATTCCAAGACCTCACATGAATGATACATTCCACAGGATAACTAGACTGGCTAAGCAGAAATGCAAGACACTACACATCTTCCCCTTTATAAAGGCATAAAAAATGCAAAGTATAACCATAACAATAGAAACATAGAGTGGACGATGAGGAAGGAACATGAAGACAAACTACAAAGCAGGAACACCAAGAATAAAATGAGAAGGCAACAATAAATACATAGAATAGAATGAAATGAATAGGAAGAGCAATACAAGAGTACATCAAGAATAAGAAGGGAAGAGAACACCAATTACATGAGGTGAATAATTACAAAATGTGAAAAAGATGTGACGCACAATACGAAAAACATAGCAAAGGTGAGAGAAGTAAAACAAGGAACGCTGATTACATGAGGTGACTAATTACAAAATGTGAAAAAGATGTGACGCACAATACAAAAAACATAGCAAAGGTAAGAGAAGTAAAACAAGGATGAAGGAAAGAAGACACAACATCTTCTCTTTTAAGGACAAAAGAGAATTAAACAACACGTTCAAGGTTACAGCAAATCACACCAATTGGCCAGACTGATATGAAGGCGAGAACCGAACGGAAGGCAAAGAAGAGAAACACAAAAAGAAAACAAGAAAAGTACTCCTAACAGGAGAAAACAACAAGAATCTCCAAGAAAGAAAGCAAGAAGAAAGGTGAGAAAACTACACCAAACAGGCATTTGAACCATTTGAAAAAAGAGGGTAAACCTCAATTCCCAGTGAAATTTCTCGAAAGAAACCCTTGCGCAAGGTGAAACAGAAACTGGCAAAACATTTAAAGAAGAATCATACAGAACTGTTGAAGAAAATCATACAGAACTTTTGAAGAAGAATCACAGGAAGAGGTTCCGTGCACAGAACCAAGAAAACTCATGACTGTGCAATAATGAATGAAGAATGCAATTGCAGGTGACAAACATCAATGTCTTAAGTTGCACAGAACATATGTGCTGAAGACAGAAAACTAATATATGAAGCACAAAAAAAATGCAGATAACAAACAGTCCTAGATATCACCAAAAATTGTATAGTAAAGGAAAGTTACAATACAGAAATCTGTGAATAAAACAATGTGCAACATTAACACGTAAATATGAAAAGCTCATTGAACTAAGTTAGGAATATATTAGTAGAAACAATTGCTAATCATTAGAAAATTATCGCAGACTACATAGTATAGTAGATTCAAGAACTATGCAGAACATAAGAAAAACAATTGTACAGGAACAGGAATGATGAAAAACAACACACTAGAAACAATAGTGCTATTCAGAAAAAGATTCCATGTAATGTAAAATGCAGACTTCAACATTGAAACTTGACATGCGAGAAAAAGAATAGATACCCGGTATGGCAAATAGATGGTGCTCTAAACACAGTAAAAAGTAATTGGCAACCAAAACGAAAAACTCTCACATAAAATGAGTGAGAAACCACTTTGTAGTAAGGTTTTACATATATCTCATTCTTAAATAAGGTTCCAGATGTTTCAGGAAATGGTTCAATAAATAAGATATTCCAAAAAGGAGGGAAAGTCTTACAGCAGGAATGTCGCAAAAAGCTCATCAGTCACCAGACACAGAACGATCAGGAGACATGAGTACTGTAAATAGGATAAAAGTTGTCATGACATCCGTTGAGAACTGCAGCTCTTGAGAAGAAAGACAGTCATGTGTGAAGGAAGAATGGGCAATCAAGCAATGAAACAGGCTTAAATGCTCAATCATGCGTAACCTCGACGCTCCATGATGCTGCCGTGACACGAGTGGACATTTGAAGAACTCCTGAATCTTCATAGTGATGTGCGTTCAAACGCACCAACAATGTGTAGACTAGACGCTTCGTGATGCTGTCGTGAGCTGAGGAGAAGTGCGCCCAGAGGTGACGGCGTGTTCTACAGAATCACCGATATCATGGTAGGATTCGGTTGCGTCATCATTCAGCACACAGCAGGCTAACAAGCGGTCTCCAGCTGAATAAAACGACCATTAGAGAACATGGTAGGCAAAACGCTGTACATTATATATAGCAGGTAGGCAACTTACGGTTGAAGCAGCTAGGCACCAGAACACTGCACAAACTGTCTCACAAACTTTGCCTCGAAATGGAACAATGTGTCCCCGATGATTACTACATTTAAAATTTCCTGTTTTCAATCATCACACATCAAGTCACCATCTCTCAGAAATTGCAGAAGGCACTCTACTCCCGGGCTCAAATTCCGCTCTAGTCCACTGCATTCAAGTTGTGACTCTTCACAGTGCCCCAACTCGTGCCGCATTTTTAAAAAACTGTAACCGTTCAACTGCCACTACTGGTGGAGTAAAAATGTGACAGACCAATACAGTAGAATTTAAAGTAAAACGTACTTGTTGTCGAAGTGAAAGAGAAAAGTAGACACTTTCCCACAGCACTTGAAAGTTGTTCCTCCACATGGCAGGTAGAAACCGGGGGTTGTCTTTCATCCGACCACAAGTTCATCACAAGAAAATTGTAGCACAAATCACGCAGAGGGAGAGAGGGACAACTGCTCATAAGGTCCAAAGCTCTCCAGAATAACGCAGCACAGGGGAAACTGGGCATCCCAACGTTGAAGAACAGGCAGAAAGGCAAGGGAAGCCACAAAGGATTGTAGGAGAAGCACACAGTCGGGCATCAAATTACAGCAGGGAATGGCATTTAAAGGATGTGGGCAACCGGTGGAGTGGTCACTGGTGGTGCTCGCAGGGTGCCAGTATGCTTATGAATTAGTAGATAGATGAAAAGGAAGTTCATTACCTTGAAGTTATTTAAATCTTGGAAGTCCATTGAAGTAGCAGGCGGGAGTTCACCCAAATAGTCGCCAAAATTATAGTGATGGTGTACGAATCAGGAATCAGACGAAGTAGTAGGTTTAGAAGTTTATTCCAAGTAGAAAATAAAAGCATATGCTGAGACCTCACCAGGAGCAGTATGTTACTTGCTCAGCCCAGCTCTCAACTGACTCCTAGAGTCCAGTATCCCAACATTCCAAGACCTCACATGAATGATAACATTCCACAGGATAACTAGACTGGCTAAGCAGAAATACAAGACACTACAGTTTCCATAAAGGCCTTTGTGATAGGCGCGGTCTCCTTCGATGGCTGAAAGGGTTTAGACTCGGCAGATGCACTTTGAGGGGCCCATCATTGGCGCTTGCTTCGTGGTTCGGAAGCGTCGATCTTGTGAGCATGTCATGCGCACTGGTGTCTTGTTTTCCCTTCCTCAAAGTCATGTTGTGTCTATGAGGAAATGGGCGCCTTCATGTAAAGTGTTTTCTTTATTCTTCTCTCTCTTGCTGCATCCCCTGCTGACCCACCCACCGTTTCTGATTGATTTATTTATTTAGAGGGGCGCTTTTCATACACATGCAGCCCTTTGTTTCACATAGTCCTGTGTAGAATTTAACAGTGCCAAATGGTTTTTTTGGGGGGTGAGGGGAGTATAGAGTAAACTAGACCCGAAGTTATGAGAGTACTTTACATGAAAACCAGTTGCTTTACAGAGGGATACATTCATTTTTGTTAGGCACAGGGATATTAAGTGATTTTCCCAGAATCACAGGATGCAGTGCTTCCCTGCAGAGACTCGAAACTGGCTCCCCAGCTCTGAGGTCGATTGCTCTAGCTGTTAGGGCACATCCTCTTCCCAAGAAAGGATGTGAGCCTGTGCTTTAACTTCTCAGCTTCTCTGTAACGAAATGGAATGTTCTCACCCTCTAAAAACCATGAGGGGAAACTTCATGCTTTATTATGCTCAGTCTTTCCTCCGGTGCCCCTAATTGCCTGCCGCCAAATACCAGGTCAGTTCGAGTACATTCAGGCCTCTATCATAAACCTCCTCTGTGGTCTCTTTCTTTCTGCACTCCCTCAGTGGGAGTAGGGGTGTCTCTTGCAGCTTTCCAGTCCCTGGTTGTTTTATGCCCCAAGACGGTCCATTTTAGTGCCGCTGTGGTTGCAGCTGAGTACTTAGGTCGCTTTCAGGAATGCTGCTTGTAGCAACTGCGCACAGTGGGGCAAGACAGCCGGGGCACTGTGGGATTGTTTGCAGCAGGGCACGCAGGAGTTGCTGCAAAATAAAGTAGGGTTACCCTCATTGGTTAGGGAAGGGCCAGGGGTTACACAGACCCACAGGCTAGTGCCAGGCATGCATTCGTCACCCCCTGGGTACCCTCTTCAGGATCTTACTGGACCTGTGGAAGGCAAAAGGACTAAACCTATTGTTGAGACCTGTGAGTACAACCCTAGGGGCTGGACCTTCTCCCACTTGTACTTAGGGCACAGGAGTAAACTCCAAGGTTCATATGGCTGACCTCCTGTTGCCACAAAAGATGCAAGAAGCTCTTTCTCCTGGAAGAGCCCAGCTGACCAGTTTCTACAGGACCTGCCCTAGACCCTGCTGGTGGCTTCTATTGAAGTGAGACTTGACCCCCAAATAATGAAGCTTCACCTACACCACCGACTAAGGAGAACCGATCGACGCCAGAGACTTCCGTGACACAAAAGATTGAAGTTCTCCTGTCAGATTTTCCCCTCGAAAACCAACAATTTCGCTGAGGCTCCATCCCGACACAGGAATCCATCGACTTCAAGGTCCTTCTCTTGATGCTAGCTGCACTGCCTGCTTCACTGAAGGCTGTCAATGCAGGGAGGTAACCTTTTCACTGGCACAAACCTGGCCCTTGTACCCGAATTCCGTTCCATTGCAGTCGACCTGAAAACGTACGCCTGACCCAGTCAAGTGCAATCAGAATATAGCTGTCGGTGCTTAACACTTTTTGGTGCTATTTTCATTTAATATTAAACTTTCGTTGTTTTTGTGGTATTTTGTTCATGAAATTGTTCTTTATTTTCATAAATTCGAGTAGGATTTGTATTGTTTTGCTTTTCCAACTTTTTAACTGTTTTGGTACTTTTAAATGCTTTACACATTTTCTCAAGTTTAGCCGGCTGCTCTGTGTCATGAGCTCACATTTCAATTACTGTAACTGTGATTTTATTCATTAAAAGTAACTCTATTTTTCAAAATTGGTTTGGCAGGTTCCTTGAGTTTTGTTTCTACATTATTACTGTTTTGGTGCTGCATACATAACTTAAACACTGCCTCTAAGCTATGCTTTTCTGCTCTTTGCCAAAGCTTCCATGGGGTTGAGTTCCGGTTAGTTTAGTGACTTTAAGGGTTCACCATGAAAAGGTTTGTGGTTATTACTGAAGGTGGGTAATCACTACCATAAGTTAACACCATAATTTCTTATAGAGGGCTTCCCTCTCCTCTCTCCATATCTTGTGACATTTAACCAGCAAGTTCAAACCTTTTATATTCCATAATATTATTTTAACCATAGACTCAGCAGTTACTCAGCAGTAATGCAAATTGCAAGATAAATGAGGTGATAGGAGCAATCCTTTGGTCAACGGTCAGTAAAATCAGACAGATCGTCGGCACATCTTGCCACCCACATACCCAATCCCACCCACCTCTCCTCCTGCTCAGAGATAAGCAGCTTCCAGGGGTTATCCAGCTCAAAGGTTTCTCTTATAGACAGAGGAAATTGAGTTATGCTTCAAACTACTTAGGTAGGAGAAAACCAAGATCTGCTCCAAAGTTGATTTGCATAACGCTTTGTACCCCCCTTTATGTCAGTTCCTCCTTTAAGTGTTGTTCGCCATGATGAACCTACTTTTTACCATTTCTCTTTCAGCTTCCTGACTGGATTTTTTTCTTTTTTGGGTAGGGAGTGAGGGCTTTCTTGGGAGGGGCCTAAAATGTTCTAAGATTTTTCCAAGGCTTGGATTGTGTATGATTTTGAGTCCATTTTTAAAATTATGGAGAAAGTAAATGGCCACCTGTAGTGAATCTGTCTTCATTAGAGCTCCGCTGTCACCAACGTTAATATCTGCCTCTTGTTCATGGGGGTTTGTAAGAGATCTAGGAAGAACTCAACTGATTGGTCTTGGAAAATCAAATTACCACATTTTCTAACTTCCCTCACTATCCTGTTTTTGAGTTGGGAGAAGCTCAGTTTGGCTATTATTTCTCAGGCAAGCACCAGTTCCACTTCTCGGGGCACCCACCCTGTGCAAAGGGATGATTGGGATGTCAAATACTTGATCTTCCTTCAACATTTGGTGGAACAGGGTCCTACAAAAGTGAAAAATGTTATATCCCTCGTTGTACTCTCTCACATCAAGTACTCCTACATTGTCTTGTCGTGATCTGTCTTCCAGATATGTGCATTTCTCCAAGAGGACTTTGATGTCCTCCATTTTTGTATGTGAGTCTTGCATTCTCTCAAAGTCTTGGCTAAAGATTGAAATACCGTCCTCATTGGTCACCACTCAGTCACTCAGTTATTGAATCTCTTAAGTAGCATCTGATAATCAGCCGAAAGTTTGGTTTCAACACTTATATTTGCAAAGTGACCATGTTCGATATCTTGTCATGCAGGTCTCCCCGCTATGTATGTAGATCCTGCTTTGTAATGGTCATCCATGCCTCTCCCTTTTTGGAAAGCTATCTGGTCTAGTGTTACAGTCAGGGTAGATACGTCTGGCTGAGAGGCCTGTCCTCAAAACTCATTGAGACCTCTGTGGGTCTTTATGTGATCAGACATTCGCGTTCAAGTGGAACTTTCATGTCCATCGGACAGCAAAAGCCCTCTATGATGTAGAGGCAGTCTCTCCATGCTGTAGTGAGTAAGCCAGGAGGGTGGTGGTGCAGAACAGTATGCAAGTCCAGAGCCTGTCAATCATGCAAATCGGGCTATGCTTGTCATGATAGTTATCCCTAGGTGCTGATACTCTTCATTGCCTCACCTCATGTGTTGGCATGAGGGAGACTACATAGTCGTTTCTAACACAAGCAAGTGTACTCTAGCTGCCACCAGACCCCGCGCCTTTTCCAATCACAATTACTTGGTTGCTTTCAGAGCCAGGGGTCAGCTCAAGCGGTGATCAGTGGACCGCACCATATTGTTGGCCCTGGCATCGTTGCTGGACACCATACTCAAGCAAGGCTGACCTCCTTTTCACCCTTGCTGCACGTTGTAGGCCACAAAATGCTCTGCATAAGATCATTCCTTCCTTACGAGCCTCACCTCCCAACAGCAGAATCTAGGAATGTGTAGATGGGTGCCACTACTGTCGCTCACTGCCTCCATTCCCCTGGAAACAAGAGTAAAACACTAAGGTAACCTTCAATAAGGACTAAATTGGGGAGCCCAAGATAGCTGAAGATCACACTACCTATGTTCCACTTTTAAATACCCAGTACCTATCCAAGTGAGATAAATCCAAGTTGGTGGTGTTTATATAGTGAAAGATAGCACCCAGTCGGGAAAATCCACAAATGAATCTGTTACTTTAGACAATATTGTATGGTGGTGTGCAGGGTAGAGAGAAACATCTATCTCCCTATAATGCGGCCGAGGCCACCCCAACAAAGCAAACACAGTCCTCAACACATGCTAAAATTGCGATTAATATTCATGCAGTGTAATATAAAGAAATAATCAATATTGTTGTGTTCCATTTTTCTTTATTCTTTTTTCTGTAATTGTGTTAAATATTAGCCAGCCAACATGTGTTTTGTCGCCAGAAGGAAAATTGTCCCGTGACTAAAAGTCAAGTTGCTGGACAATTTTCCTTCTGGCGACAAAACACATTTTGGCTGGCTAAGAATTAACACAATTACAGAAAAAATAATGAAGAAAAAAGGAACACAACAAGATTTAATATTTGTGTATATTACACTTCATGAATATTAATTGCAATTTCAGCGTGTGCTGGGGACTGTGTTTACCTATCCAAGTGGGCAATAAGGTGCACTTAGGGTTGACTTATTAATATTTAAAAGTAGGGTTTCCCACCTATCATAAAGGGTTATTTGGACAAGTTTGAAAGCAGGTTTCTAGGCTGCTGCAATCAGGTTACTTATTCTAGGCCTGAAGCCATGTTTTACTGGACCACTCTGTGAATGGCACAATAGGTGCTGAAGTTCACAGGTTGCATATAGCTCTTAAGACCTGTGCACATTATCTACAGCATTTACTGGGGACCTATAGGTAAGTTAAATATGTCAATGAGGGATAAGCCAATTTAACAAACAAATGGCAGGCAGGGAACCCAATGCCACATAACCTGGAGTAATCACTTGCATTAATGCACCCATACTGCCCACCTCTAATTGCCAGCTACACATTGACCATACATTTTCAAATTATGTACATAAACAAGAGAGGCAACAAACATTTTTTTTTGTGTAAGTAGTTGACTTCAAAATGTAATTCATAGGTTCTTGATGTCTATGTACCATATTCTTTATTGAAAGTCTTCATCCATGTTACAAAACGCGCAGTCAACACGTTTGACCTTAACACAGGCTTCCTCAGGGCTGCAACCATAAAAACATACATATAACAAATCTCACAGACCTAATACACAAACATCACCAAGTTCAGTCTCTGAGGCTAATTTCTCAGCTCATTCCCAACACATTGGGGTCGATTCCGATTCGGTAAAAACCGCTCCGAATAGCCGTACGGAGCGTTTTTCCCCTATACGAATCGAACCCTTCAACGTCCCGTGTACCAGGAGCTGGACTCCGTACGAATCGTACAGAGACCGTATGAATCAAATCCCCGTACGAATCTCCCTCGGAACCCGCTGTACGCGTCATCCGTACGGTTCGCGGCTGATTTTTCCGACCCATCAAGTACGATTCATGTCGGGTACGCACCATATGACGCTTTTTCTACGGGAGCCGAAAACATCCGGAGAAGCAGAGTTCACCTCAAAACAGGTATGGAACGCCCCCCCGGGTACGGTCCGTACATCCCATGATCACAGGGGTATGGTGCGTACCCCTGCAATCATGGGGTGTACGCACCATACCCCGCGATCATGGGGTGTATGCACCGTACCCCATGTTCGCTGGGTGTACGGTGCGTACACCTTGCGATCGCGGGTTACGGTGCATACACCCCCTGATCGCAGGGGTACGCTCCGTACCCCTGTGATCATGGGGTGTACGGACCGTACTGTGTATATGTGATTGTGTGCTTCTCCGTACGAATCGCCCTTACCTGACGTGGACCGTACGAATCGCGTCCTCATACCCCGGTCCGGATCGTACTCGTCGGGTCATACGGCATGTTTATGATTCGTACGGAGAGGGCTCCGGATACGAATCGTACGGACGGTTTGTTTCCAGGATCGGAATCGACCCCATTATAGTCATGGAAAACTTTTATCACACAGAAGAACTAAAATATAACTCAAAGCACATATAAATAATCGTACAAATTTTTAGAAATTCTTTACAAAAACTACAAAATGAATGCCCAACAAACAAGAACACAATATAAAAACACAAACAAATCCAATATTAAAAACACTATATACAATTAAATAATGAATTTTAAAGAGGCAGAACCAAACCATACACTGAAAAGCATACCGGAAAATGTCCTCCTTTTTGGAAGGTAAAATACACGAGCAGTAGAAAATATATATATATATACATATATATATATATATATATATATATATATATATATATATATTCACTGAAAAAACCATAGGTTATAGACCATATATAGTTAGGAATTAGCATTTAAAAAACCTTTTTTTTACTCACACAAAACCATTGAAATTCCATATATAGTTAGTTGTACTAACTATATATCGCGCACCCGCAATCCACTGCTGATGATGTCACATATTACATCATTCATGACATGGTCAGTGACATCACTGATGACATCACTGATGACATCTCAAATGACATCACTGATGACATCACTGATGACATCTCAAATGACATCACTGATGACATCACTGATGACATCTCAAATGACATCATTGATGATATCACTGATGACATCACTGATGACATCATTGATGACATCTCAAATGACATCACCGATGACATCACTGATGACGTCACTGATCACATCTCAAAAGACATCACTGATGACATCATTGATGACATTAGTCATGTGATAATACGATGAATCTCTTCAGACTCTAATAAAAACTTAGATACACTCAGTGTAAACAGACACTCACAGACTGTCACTCATCCATGGAGTTACTCACACACCTAGTCAGTCATGCAAAGAATCAATCTCACATCCATTTCCTCAACTATACAGTTATACACACCTTACTTATTCAAACATATACTAACACATATTTACTCTCTTATACAATCCCTGATACAAGTTCACAATGATCCATACAGCCACTCACACATTCACTGGCTCTTATGCATAGTTATTTATATATGTCAACTCTCACATGTACTGTGTTTTACATATGTACTTACTTTGACATGTAGCACTTAGATATCCATTCACTCACCAACACACTCATGCACAGTCAACCGCTCATACAGCTGTTTCCACATGCACTTTTGAACCCATACATCTAGTGAATCAACTGCTCACACATCTATGCACAGAGTTATACACTTCCCAGCCACCCACACACACACTCAGTCTCCCATACAAATACTTAGGCAATCAACCAATAACCCATATAGTTAATCATATAGCTACTGATCAACACATGCAGCAGTTTACAGAACAACAGACATAATGATGTACAAATTAAAACAGTTTAGTCACTAACCCATGCACTCAGTGAGACACATTTAATCAGTCACTCATACAGTCAGTCATGCACCTAATAAATCCTTCATCCAGACACTTATAAATCCACTCATTCTTCAATATGTAAGACATATTTTAACTTTACAGAAACATACAGTCACTGGATGTTGTCATCAGTGATGTCATCAGTGATGTCATCAGTGATGTCATTTGAGATGTCATCAGTGATGTCATCAGTGATGTCACTGACCATGTCATGAATGATGTAATATGTGACATGATCAGCAGTGGATTGCGGGTGCGCGATATATAGTTAGTACAACTAACTATATATGGAATTTCAATGGTTTTGTGTGAGTAAAAAAAGGTTTTTTAAATGCTAATTCCTAACTATATATGGTCTATAACCTATGGTTTTTTCAGTGAATGTTCAAGGTTTTGTAAACGCTAATTCCTAACTATATATGGTCTATAACCTATGGTTTTTTCTGTGAATTTCAATGGTTTTTTAATAGCAAATATCAAAAGCTTTAAAATGTATTCTTCTTTAAATCAAAAAATATATTTTATATGTTTATTAATAAAAAAAAAATTATTATTATGTTTTGGTTCGCTCCCGGTCCGCGAACCGGGTAGCTTCCCGTTAGCTCAATTTGGTGCCGCGACTCGGTACGCGAACCGGTAAACGTTCCGTTTGCACAACTGCCGCGTTAGAAATCAACATCGTGACGCGTCGCGGAAGCGCGACGTATCGCGTTGTCGCGTAATGCGTCTTATGACGCGCCGCGTTAGCGCACCCGGAAGTGCTCCGGTACGCGAACCGAAGCGCGAAGCGCAGCTCCCCGGAAGCGATCCGGGGCGCGGCCCGCAGCGCGTAACGTAAGCGTAACAGGTCATGTGACTTGTTAATAAAACTTTTCATTGGTTCATTTCACTTTTGGTTTCCTAATGATGTAAGGCTAGGTCATGTGACCTAAAAATAACACTTTTCATTGGTTTAGAACTATTTTTTTTCCAAAATGATGAAAGCCCCCACCTTTTTTCTCACTCTGACTTTCAACTTTGTGAAAGGAAGACCTATTTTGCTTAGTAGAAAATGGCTTCAGTAGTAGCTGCAGCTGGTGCACCCCCACCACCATCACCACCACCAAGGAAGAGAGGACCACCTCCACAGTTCCTTCCCAACACAGAGGAGGAAGAGGACAAAGAAGAGGAAGAGGAAGTACAGCCAAGACAGTTTTTACGTGAGGAGTCCCGGATATCTCACCACAAAAATAGTTTTATTTGGCAGTTTTTTTCTTTTCCTCAAGGACAAAAAAAAGTGAATGCTCGCTATGTGACATGCCTCATATGCAAAGAAGATTTATCTAGAGGCACAAATAAAAAGTATAGTTTCGGCAACTATACTATGCACCGTCATATGCAGAGGTGGCATCCACTGAATTACAGCATGGCAGAGATGCGTCACCTCCAAGACAACCCACCAACTCCTGTGGCCAGTACATCGGCACAGGTAACTCTGTCGAGGCCAGAGGCACGGGAAACAGTGCCAAACATTCAAGAAAATTTTGTGCACATGAAGATAGTGTGTCTTTATTGTGGTAACTTACTCTCATGTGCAAATTTGAGTATCAATTTGATAAACAGAGCATATGAAAACCACAAGTGCTCAAAACGCCCCAAAAAATATTTTTTTTTGCTCCTGTTGAGCCCTTTCTAATACCTGTTTTTCGTTGTTTCCCCCCCAAAAAACCAAAAAAAACATAAAATTGTTCAAAAAATACAAAAAAAACAAAAAATGTTCAGAAAAATAAAAAAAAATATAAAACAACAAAAACATTTAAAAAAAAGTTCTTTTCAGAACTACCTCCCCTTTATAAAAAAATTGCTAGAATGTTTAGCACTCTGGCAACCTCTATTTCTTTTGGTTCGCTTCCCGGTTCGCTCCCCGGTACGCGAACCGGGAGCGAACCAAAAAATTTTTTTAAAAAAAAGAAGAGTAAGTATAAGGGAAGTAAACAGAGAGTAATGTTAAAAGAAAGACAGCTATAGGGACTAAACCAGAGATACTGTTTAATAGATCTATTTACCGAAGAAAAGATGGAAGAGGGTATAATTGTGAAAAACAAAATAGATAAGGAAGTGAAAGAAAAAAAGGAGAGTAGAAGAATAACAAAGAAGAGTTTCTTAGAGAATGTGAGTGAATGTTCAAAATAAGATTAAAACATGTGGAATAACAGAGAGAAAAAACAGAAAGCAGAAAAGAAGAAGTAACAGAAAAGGAATAATTGAAACAGCAAAGAAATGTAAATAACATAGGGGCATATTATCAACATAGGCAATAAAAGTTTCGCAGCTTTTATTGGCAGAAATGTGTCGCTAAAGCCGCTTTTGCGGCAGAAAACTGCCGCTAAAGCCGCTTTTGCAGCAGTTTTCTGCCGATAAAAGCAGCAATAATTTTATTGGCTGTGTTCATAATATGCCCCTTAGTGTGCTTCAACTACACAGAGAAAGCATAATGAACAAGTAGTGAAAGAGTGATCAGTCAGAGACACTAAGAGTAATAGAGACGGAGTGAGTGAACAAGAGTGAGGAACTATGAGAAGAGAGGGACTGAGAAAAGGAGTGGAAGGAGTAGAGTAAGTAAGTAATAGAGAAAGGAATGAGGGAAGTAGCAAAGGCAGGAAAGTGAGGGTTAAAGAAATGAAGCAGTGGAACTAATAGTAGTTAAATGTGATAGAAATGTAACGAAAAGAGTACAAAACATTTACCTTATAATTGTCGTTAACTTAGTCACTTGTTATTTTTATACTTTCAATCTGTGAAAGAGAGAACAAACATTTGAAAAATATTAAAACATGTATTTAAAAATTAGAAAAGACAAGGGAAAAGATTGAAGGACAAACAGTTTTTCAACAACTTTGACACTTACAGAAGCCTCTGCTTCTCCAGGCCCCCTACACAGTCCTAAAGATATACATTTTAAACTAACAGTATCTTGATGCAGATGAAGTGAGGCCTATCTTGGAACATGGTGCATCTTTTGCACTGCTGTTGTCTCACAAAAGTGACGCAAAAGAGGTGCACAATCATCATAAAACTGTTCCTAACATTTTAAATGATTATTTCAGGATGGCAATAAGGTGTGTCCTATCCAGACGTTTGTTTCAGGTGAGGCCTACTCAGGGTTGCAGATGAAATTTAGGCTTGTTGAAGAGTACAGAGGAGATAATACATGTGCAGGCCTACCAATAAAGTTCAGACCTCCTCTGTTTCCCTGGACAAGCCTAAACTTCATCTGCACAATGTGATTCGTAATGTTAGGAAACACAGGTAATGTATTTGAAAAACGTGCAATTTCTTTTGCTCATTTCACAAATCACATCACTTGTGTTTCCTTTGGTTAGGTATCTCATTGTGCAGATGTAGTCCAGCATATGAAAGAGTACGCACTGCATGCAACAACTTTGACACTTACTGAAGCCTCAGCTTCTGCATGCCCCCTACACAGTCCTAATTATATACATTTTAAAGTGACGGTATCTTGCTGGAATTGAACTGAGGCCTATCTTGCAACATGGTGCATCTTTTACACAAAAGTGACGGAACAGCGGCGCAAAAGAGGCACACAGCCTTCATAAAACTGCCCTTAGCATTTTAAATGATTGTTTCTAGATGCTGGTAAGGTGTAGCCTATCCACAGATTTCTTTCAGGTGAGTCCTACTCAGTTTTGCAGATGAAATTAGCTTCTTGAAAAGTACAGAGGAGATAATACATGTGCAGGCCTACCAACGAAGTGAGTCATGTCCACTGCACTCTTGAACAAAGGCCAGACCTCCTCTATCTCTCTGGACAGGCCTAAACCTCATCTGCACAATGTGATTCGTAATGTTAGGAAACACAGGTAATGTAATTGAAAAATGTGGAGTTTCTTTTCCTCATTTCACAATCACATCACCTGTATCTCATTGTGGAAATGTAGTCTATCATATGAAAGACTACGTAGAATGTGAGCACTGTATGCAACAACTTTGACACTTACAGAAGCCTCAGCTTCTTCATGTCTACTACACATTTCTAAATGTATGTCATAAATACAAAAAGTACAGAATTAATTATACATGTTAAATGGTTTATTTTTGCTGTTCTCAGAATTTATCAAATTTCACTAAAAACAGTGACTTGAAGGTATTCATCATATAACAGCGGGGAAAAAAAAACACAATCAAAATGATTGTGTTTAAAAAACCCATACAACATGACAAATCAGAAATCAGAACTCCTTAAAATTAACTTACTTTCCATGACGTCGAATGATGTCCTATGAACAGCTTTCACTCTGTTGTGCTTTCTATTATTTTCAGCCCGCCACTTTCTGAAAGAAAACCTCCATCGTTTTGAAAAATGTGTTACATACAATAAATGACTTCTCGCTCTCTACCACACGTTTCCACAAGGCCAAATCGATAAGAGCCATTTATAACTCTTGGAATTCTTCTAAGCAAATCCCGTCATTTTGTATTTCCGCAACTTTGAGAAAGAAAACGTTCAAGATCACTTTCACAATCCTGGACTAGTAATATCTTACCCTTCTTGCTCACTCATGTTCTACATTTCCTATGACACTGATACTGCTTACTATGAAGCAGACTTACACTACCTCTATGACTACTACAATTATTTAATTCTCTATATCACTTTTAATCACAAAGCAATTTAAAACAGTACATAAAATTATATCAACCCCTAGAATCATTATAGGCCAATTAACTACCTTAAATTCTCTTTTCTGAAAACAGAAAGTAAAAATATTTTTAAGTGAAAAGGCAACATTGTATCGTAGTCAAATGGGAATTATTTCCGAAACAGCAGCTTTTTTTACATTTTCAATAAGCTGTGTAATAAGCGGATCTTGTCAAAGGACCATCATGTCATATAATAGCTGCAGTTAGAAATGTTCTTTCTAAAATCAACGACTGTGTAGCCACAACATTTGTAATTAAAGTTGAAGACTTACTTTCATCAGGTTTATATAGTTGAAATTTTAAAATGACATGTTAACCAAAGGTTTGGTCAAATAATCTAGACAGCATTGCAGACTTACATTACCTCTACTCCATGTTTTTATTGGCTGCTTGAATTAGCTTATAAAAAGAAACAGTTTTTCTGAACTCATTCAAAGTGCAGTTATTTTTCCATGACGTTAAGTGTGATGGTAAGAACACCGTTTGCTTTGGGAAATACTCTGTTGTCCTTTAACTAATCCGTGCCCACCACTTTCTGTAAGAAAACCTTCTTTTTTTCAGGAACTACTTAAAACTCAAAAATAACTTTTGACTCTGTACTACACTTATCCTCAAGGCCAAATTGTGTAGGAGCCATTAGAACCTCTTGAAATTCCTCAGAGCAAATCCTGAGATTCCTTCCCTAAAATTTTGGTTTTAAAAACACCAGGTAAGAATTTTTAAGGTCAAAAGGCAATTTTTTTTGGAAAGTTAAAATAGAATAATTGCAGAATGACCAGCCATTTCTAGACTTTAAATAAGCAGTGTAATGTCCTGATGTTATTGAAGGACCGTCATGATATATAATTGCTGCAGTTACAAAAGTCCTTCCTGATATTGACAACTGTGAAGCCACAACATTTTTAATCAAAGTTGTCAATTTTGTTCCATCAGGCCTACATCGTTGGAACATTAAAATAACATACTGGCCATATGTTCGTATAAATAATGTTGACAACATTTCAGACTTACATTGGCTACACTCCATGTTGTGATCAGCTGCTTTTACTAGCTTATTAAAGGACACTGATTTACTGTCTGGCAAAGTTAAATATATAAATCTTTCTGAGTCTACACTAGTAGTACTTGATACCCTACAGTTCTCGCAGTCATGCTGCCATTGATAAGAAAGCCCAAACAGGTGATCTACATCTACACCTTCATCATGCAATACATCAAGCATATACATTAAAAACTCCTGACAATCTTGCTGAATATTTTGAGAGAATTGTGTTTGACCTGAACATCTGTCTAACAGATTTCGAATTTCAGACACACTTTCTATTTTTGTTCTATCAGTGCTACATTTCTCTAACACAGAATTCAACAAACTGCAAAATCTCTGATCCGAATTGACCACAATCTCTTGTTTTAAAGTTTCTAGAGAAAACAAAACATTAACCACTACATTAGCGTAGCAGTTGACACCAGAACTGTTTTCAAATTGAAAACCAACAACATCTTCAACAAAATCCTTTTCCTTTCTGCTTATAATTTCTGGTTCATCGACTTTTCGTCTTTTTGCTACAACCTCCCTACTATTGGTCACATTTCTTCGTTTACGGCCTACCACACGTTTCTCAAACAAAGGATATTGAGGCAAATGTGGCGCATACTCTCTTCTTAACCTATTGTATTCCTTAACACAGTCTAGATCCGCACAAATGTTTGTGACATCACACTCAATCAAGTACAATCCTGATAAAGTTCTGACTCGTGACAATGCCACATATGCCATACCCTCCTTGAACACAGAACTGCCAATATTCACCAATGCACTGTCTACACTTAAACCTTGCGATTTATGGATTGTCACCGCATATGCCAAGCAAACAGGAAACTGCTTACGGCGAACATATAAGTCTTTCACAAGCAAAAACCTAGCAGAGCAACGACCAATTAGCTGTACTTCCTCAATGCCATCAAATTTAATTTTTAAAAATTCAATTTCATCCCTATTTCTGTATTTCACAAAATCAACAACATTACCCATTCATCCATTTACCAGACCTCTTTCAACATGTAACTTCCTTTTTAAAATTATACGGCAATTTAAGCACACATTCAGAGTCCTTTCAAAACCCGCAGTTTTAGATATACTCTTCTCTAATGAATCCAATTTTGATTTCAAATTCTCAGACAAAATAATTGTTGATCCCATATGCTCTACTCTGTCAATAGCTTCCAGTTTCACAATCTCTTGGTTTTCTAAACACAACATTTTGTTGTTGAAGATGGCACATTCTGCAAGAGTTGGCATCAAACATATTCCAGATTTCTTCTCAGTAATTTTCTGAAAAATATTCTCAGGCACAACGTCTTGTTCTGGATACAAATTTGACAGTAATCGTGCATGTAAAGCTTCTTTCCCATGCTCGGTCACTTTTCCAATTCTAACATCTTGTAGAATATTCTTGTAATCTTCATCCTTCGCCTGACGCATATTTTCATGCAGTTCAGCATAATTGAAGTTTAACCATATATTAACGTTGCCAATGCTCCCTAGGCACTTCCTGGTATCTTCATGCGTGACCATTTTGAACACAGGTTGTCCTTTCACTGGTGTCAGCTGCAGAAGATCACCGAAAACAATGATGTGTTTGCCACCAAATAACACATCATACTCTGTTTTGAGAACTTCTTGCATTCTCAAATGCACAAAGGCAAGCATGACATTGGAAACCATGCTTACTTCGTCAATGATAAGAAGTTTCATTTTCTTCAAGACTCTTGAAACTTCACAACAAGCATCTCCAGATAACTTGTGGTATTGTAATTTGTTATCATGCTCCACTGGCAGCATCAGTAGACGATGCAAAGTAATACCTTTAATGTTATGTGCTGCCAGTCCAGTTGGAGCGGTGACAACACAAGACAGCGATGACTCAGTCCTTGTCTGCAAATAACATGAAATTGCTTTAATGAGGAAACTTTTTCCAGTTCCCGCTTCTCCACTCACGTACAGTTGGACAGGTTTTAACGACGTACATGAGCACTCTTTCTTCTCATGACTTAATCCATGATCAATTTGGTTGGTAACTTCGTCATATATTTTCCTCTGCTCAACGTTGAGTTTTCTTTCCAAGTCTTCTAAGTTAACCGCATCCTCCTGAGCATGTGCCATGGCTCTTTCCACTTCAATCATGGCAGTGGCAGCTTCATTTTCGATAACTGGTCCTCCTAGTGGATCCTGACTCAATGAAACAGAACTCTGACTGTCCTGAGAACTGTCTCTAGCAATCTCGGCTGCAATCGTTGCTTCCTGCTCGATTATCGCATTCAACATTTCTAGATATTTGAGAAAAACAGGACATTCTATGGTCTCCTTGGCGGCATTGAAAGAGTCTTCGTAACAGAGGAAATCTCCAAGCAGTTCCTCTTCTGCACGCCAAGGCTTGAAAAGTTGCAAAAGTGCTAAATAGAAAAACTCTTTTTTTTCAGGAGATTCGCCACTCAATTTTCAATGGTTTACCAAGTGGCATTTTCTTTGCTTGACGAGACATCCCTCACCTCCAATTACAGCATACACTCCTTTATCAATATCTTCTTTGATGTTCCTCTTGAATATGTAATTTTGTAGAACCTCATACAGACAAACATTCTCGAGGTGTCTGCTTCTATTTGGATAATATGTATCCAACATGTTGGTCTTCAAAATATCAGTACTGTTTGGCTCCTTTTCCGCCAAATACTCAATTTCCCGCACAGGTTTCAGAACTCGATTACGCGTTGCAGCAAGACCAAGACTCGCCCAAATGATACTCCTGGATTTGGCATAGAGACTTGCTGAAGACAACCGGTCAGAACATTCGTAAGCTCCGATTTCTCGATGTGACAACATCTTCAGACTGAAACTGTACAACTTCTTACTGAGGCTCTTTTCATGGGAAATGTCCTCCCACATATCCTTCAATTCTGTCTTTTCTTTTTTGGTGATGTAAGATGTCACATACCGAGCCACAGCCATACAGTTATCAGCCACGAACTGTATATCCATGTTAGCATTCCACATGGACAAAATCACTGGGTTGTAGTCGTTGATATACTTGGACTTTTCGTTCCTTTTCAAATTGTACGTTTTTTTGGGTGATTTCTTCATCACATTATGTCGCAGCGAAGACATCAAACTGTTCACTCTTCCTTTAGAAATCACCGGTCGTGGAAAGGCGAAACGACATTTGGTGTAGAACTTGTCCTTGTTTCTGAATTTACGACGACAGTACTTTCCACAACGATGGCTTTGGAAGCGTAGAACTTGTTCTCTTAGGCTTTTGTCCTCCTTTGCGTTTGGAACAGCACATGTAGAATACTGTTCTATGAAACTCATCACTAAGTCTTCTGGATCTGTTCCAAATTTAGGTGCATCCTTGATCCACAGTAGCATATGTATATGAGGAGCACCTCTTGCTTGGTACTCCTTTCTCCAGAAGAAATCCAACACCTCTCCAAGAGGTGGATTTTTCTTGTTCATGATGAAAGACATCATAGCTTCAAATCTATGATTGAAGTACCTGCATACATTCACTGGATCCAAAGAGCACAGTTCTCCGGGTGTCTTGAATTCGATATTTTCAATGTTTCTATTTGCCTCTCGTAGAAATTCAAGCAAGTCTTCTCAGCCATACTCGGCACAGCTGAGAGTGAGGAACCATGTGGGAGTTCCTAAGTTCCTCAGCATACATTTTAAATCACCATGACGACGGTACCAGTACTCATTAGTACCACGCTGACACGCCATGAGATTAATCAGGTGAGAATCCAAAATACTGTCTTGCACATTGACTTTATCCATAAAGTCACTTGCCGAGATGTTTTGCATCTGTATACCACTTTTCAAGATGTGGTTCACTGCATATGACAGTCCAGACAGATCGCTTTCAAACAGGAGATGAAACAAATAGGGAATGCATTGTCGAAACCTAGGATCTTCTGCATACAATCGTAAAGTCCGGTATTCAGAAGCAGGAATTTGATGAGGTCGCTCATCATATCTTCCTCCTTGACCTGTTGGAAATAGCTGTGGGAAACACAAAGCTTCCAAACTTTCCTCCCAAACACTAATGAGACTCCCTTTGGCTTGTTTCATTTGAAACAACTCAATAGCATTCCCCATGACTTCCTTGGAATGCAAAGGATGAACACTATAATGTTCATATATTTCTTCACTTTTAGAGGGTTCTACTTTCTCAATTTGACCAACACACAAATTGCTATCCTCTTCTTCACTTACTTCCTCTTCTGCAACATATACATTCTTATAGTACTTATTGCTTTTTTTCAAATACAATGTTGCCTTTTTGACTTTCCTAACATCCACTAAATCTTGCCATATTTTCTTACTCTTTGTCGGAACCCCATTAACTAAGATAACCAGAGATTCCTCTTCCACTTTTTCTACTCCAATTGTATTAATGTTTTTCTTCAAATCTAGAGGCAAATAAACAACTCTTCCCTTTAATCCTCTCTGTAAATCTGATGGAGGCAATTTCCCTGTCTTTGGCTCCATTCTTACAATAGCCTGAAAGGGATGGATACTTTGAATCAAAATAGATTCATATGTATTTAAATCCTTCAATTCAGAAGGAATCTCAACCAATTCCAGATTATTATGAACCGCTCTAGCAGGCATCCGGTTTTGATTTAATTTGTTACAACAATAAGTACACACACGTTGATCCAATCCCAAATCAAAACAATTTTCTACCATCAAGTATGTTGCGAAATCCTTCCATTCACTATTATTTTGCCTTTCACTTTTCGCATATAAATCCACTAACTTAGTCTGAATCTTATAATAAGTGCGTCGACAACACACACAAGTGAAATTAGGCCTCTCACTTGATTTCACCTGAAACGTGGCAATTTCCTTCTGAAAATTATCTGTACTGGAAACCTGTACACTATCTTCCACATTACCCTCTTCTTCTGGGTTAATTTCAACATTCTCCTCTTTACTTCCAAAGTAACAAAACTCAATTTCTTCACAAATATTCTTCACATCTATTTCAGAACCATGCAAAAGAGCAGTGCATAATTGTTTAAGCATAATTGCTGGACTCTTAGCATAATACAACATTCTAACTAATTTCCTCACTTTATTATGATGCACTGCTAGCATCCTGAAATGATGAAAAACACTCTGGCATACTCTCCTGGAAAGACAAGCCAGTGAATGACCATGCAAACCTGTCACTTCTCTCACTCTGCAAGGATCTAATTCTTGCAACATTATCATTTTCTGCTTCAAACTTTTCTTATTAAATGTCCGTACAAAATCACAAAGCAAATTGATGGAATCCTGTTGCACACTGCAAATACTACTACACTTCCAGGTGTACACAGGTCCCTTAGGACGTCTTCCTAAAACCTCATTACCTAACACCTCTTCTGCCTCTGTTGTCACAAGTTTTTCTTTTTCAACTGGACAACCATCTTTCACCTCATTAGCTCGACCACTGGTGTCAACTGCATGCACCAAATCATTATCCTGGAAATAACTCTCCTCATTAAAAAATGCCTCACAACTTGAACTATGCATCCATTCTCCTGAAAAAACTTCACAAAAATTACTACGATTAACTGTTCTCTTCCATCTACTATTTCTTTTCAAATCATAAATTGCCTTGTTTAGCTTCCTAATTCTATTGATTATCAAAATAAATAACTTTCGCTTAATTTCAAATGCCTGATCAATAACTTTCTCAACTTTTTTTTTTCTCTTATAAAAAACCACTTTCTGTTGACCTTTCTTAATATTTTTTAACAAATTGCCAATTATCCTGTTGCGGAACATTCGTGTACGAATGTCCCTAAACTGTTGTTTCCTTCTACTATCATGCACAGAGTTATCTCTTGCTCTAGCAGTAACATTTTTGATTGGCCTTTCCTTTCCGTTTAAATTGCTTCTCTTTTTCTGGACTAAAACATTTTCTGTAGTACTACTTTTGTTTCTACAAATGTTTCTTATAAATGATTTCGTTGTCTTACCCGGAGCTTTCTTGGTGACTTGACGAGTTTTTATTGTAGAGGACTGCTGCAACAAATTTTTAAGCTGCTGTCTTTGACGTTTTGTAGCCTTTCGCATTCTACCCTTAGACGGCATTCTCTAATTTCGAAATGATCTCCAGTTGAATCTGTGGTAAAATATAATAAAAAATGTTATTAACCACTATTACCAAACAGTAAATCAATAACAGTCGTCAAAAATGTAACACACTACTTTTCATTTTTACATAGAATAATTTTTAGTGCATTGGCAAATTTAGTAGTTACAAATAGTAGCAAAGAAATGGAATGCTTCTACATTTTACCTGTGCTGTTTTATATGTGAATCTGAACTAATTTTATGAGCATATTTGAGTATTTTATTAAAGACACTACACAGAAGCTGTTTTTGAAGTTGTGTTTAATTTTAAATGAAACGGTTTACATGTTTACTTTTCATTTCCAGTAACTTTTAAAAATAAATGTTTATAGTTCCATAGGCTCAAGCAGGTCAGCTTCCCAGCCTATGTCATACAATTCTGACAAATCGGCATCCTCATCATGTTCTTCATCATCCTCAGGATTTAAAACATCCAAGGGATCTACTTCCACTGATGTTTCAGTCACAATTTCAATGATAATATCGAGATCAAGGGATTGCTCATTATCACTCATGGTTGATGTTGTCGTTATCTTTAAAGAAAGAGAACAACAATGAGATGTTGCAGAGTAAGAGACAAATCTCAGAGACTATATTAGTAAAATTCTTTAACAAGAGTAACATTTTGCAGCTATTATTTAACCATGTCCAGCGATGCTGAGGAGGTGAGGCCTATGTCCAAGTTTTCAGTGAACAGGACTCATCTCTTCTTAACCTTGGATAAGCCTCACCGACTCTGTGTCCCCTGCTCATACTTAAATGTAAAGGGGCAGATTTATGTTAACTGGCGCATCCCCATGGATGCACCAGTTAATGTGCACCGCTGCTCTGCCACCCATGGTGTGCCGCATTTACAATGTGGAGCACCATTGAGTAAAAACAGCACAGATGCGTCACGCATCTGTGCCGCAAAAGCAGCACATTGCAGGAATCACGTCGTAAGCGTGACATGTCTACTGCAATGCACAGGAGCAAGCCACACATTGCATGGTGCATCACTCCTTATGCCTGTTTCAAACAGGCGTAAGGATTTGATTCAGCAATGCTATAAAGCTGACTCAGTGAAATCTTCTAAATTTCACTGTGTTAGTTTTACAGGGCTTTCATGCACATGAATGCCCACCCTGCAACAAAACGCCTATATGAAACCTGACGCAGGTTTCATGTGGCACAGGATTTTACAGCATGACACATCTGCCTAGATACATCAAGTTGTAAATATGTCGCAATATAGCGCATCTTTTGCGCCGCCGCTACGTCACAAAAGTGACGCACAGCGGCGCAAAAGAGGCACACACCTATCATAAATCTGTCCCTAACATTTTAAATGATTGATTCAGGATGACGATAAGGTGTGCCCTATCCAGAGGTTTGTTTGAGGTGAGGCCTACTCAGGGTTGCAGATGAAATTTACGCTTGTTGAAGAGTACAGAGGAGATAATACATGTGCAGGCCTACCAATGAAGTGAGTCATGTCCACTTCACTCTTGAACAAAGGCCAGACCTCTTCTGTGTCCGTGGACAGGCCTAAACCTCATCTGCACAATGTCATTCGTAAAGTTAGGAAACACAGGTGATGTAATTGAAAAATGTGGAATTTCTTTTCCTCATTTCACAATCACATCACCTGTCTTTCCTTTGCTTAGGTATCTCATAGTGCAGATGGAGTCTAGCATATCAAAGAGTACACAGAAGTTGAGCACTGTATACAACAATTTTGACATTTACAGAAGATTCAGCTTCTTATCTTGTTGGAGATGAAGTGAGGCCTGTCTTGCAACATGGTGCATCTTTTGCATCACTGCTGCATCAGTTTCATGTGGCACGGGACTTTACAGCATGACACATCTGCCTGGATGCATCAAGTTGTAAATATGTTGCCACATAGCAAATCTTTTGCACCGCCGCTGTGTCACAAAAGTGACGCACAGTGGCGCAAAAGAGGCACACACCTATCATAAATCTGTCCCTAACATTTTAAATGATTGATTCAGGATGACGATAAGGTGTGCCCTATCCAGAGGTTTGTTTGAGGTGAGGCCTACTCAGGGTTGCAGATGAAATTTACGCTTGTTGAAGAGTACAGAGGAGATAATACATGTTCAGGCCTACCAATGAAGTGAGTCATGTCCACTTCACTCTTGAACAAAGGCCAGACCTCTTTTGTGTCCGTGGACAGGCCTAAACCTCATCTGCACAATGTCATTCGTAAACTTAGGAAACACAGGTGATGTAATTGAAAAATGTGGAATTTCTTTTCCTCATTTCACAATCACATCACCTGTCTTTCCTTTGCTTAGGTATCTCATAGTGCAGATGGAGTCTAGCATATCAAAGAGTACACAGAAGTTGAGCACTGTATACAACAATTTTGACATTTACAGAAGATTCAGCTTCTTATCTTGTTGGAGATGAAGTGAGGCCTGTCTTGCAACATGGTGCATCTTTTGCATCACTGCTGCATCAGTTTCATGTGGCACGGGACTTTACAGCATGACACATCTGCCTAGATGCATCAAGTTGTAAATATGTTGCCACATAGCAAATCTTTTGCACCGCCGCTGAGTCACAAAAGTGACGCACAGTGGCGCAAAAGAGGCACACACCTATCATAAATCTGTCCCTAACATTTTAAATGATTGATTCAGGATGACGATAAGGTGTGCCCTATCCAGAGGTTTGTTTGAGGTGAGGCCTACTCAGGGTTGCAAATGAAATTTACGCTTGTTGCAGAGTACAGAGAGATAATACATGTGCAGGCCTCCCAATGAAGTGAGTCATGTCCACTTCACTCTTGAACAAAGGCCAGACCTCTTCTGTGTCCGTGGACAGGCCTAAACCTCATATGCACAATGTCATTCGTAAAGTTAGGAAACACAGGTGATGTAATTGAAAAATGTGGAATTTCTTTTCCTCATTTCAGAATCACATCACCTGTGTTTCCTTTGCTTAGGTATCTCATAGTGCAGATGGAGTCTAGCATATCAAACAGTACACAGAAGCTGAGCACTGTATACAAATATTTTGACATTTACAGAAGATTCAGCTTCTTATCTTGTTGGAGATGAAGTGAGGCCTGTCTTGCAACATGGTGCATCTTTTGCATCACTGTTGCATCAGTTTCATGTGGCACGGGACTTTACAGCATGACACATCTGCCTAGATGCATCAAGTTGTAAATATATTGCCACATAGCAAATCTTTTGCACCGCCGCTGCGTCACAGAAGTGACGCACAGTGGCGCAAAAGAGGCACACACCTATCATAAATCTGTCCCTAACATTTTAAATGATTGATTCAGGATGACGATAAGGTGTGCCCTATCCAGAGGTTTGTTTGAGGTGAGGCCTACTCAGGGTTGCAGATGAAATTTACGCTTGTTGAAGAGTACAGAGGAGATAATACATGTGCAGGCCTACCAATGAAGTGAGTCATGTCCACTTCACTCTTGAACAAAGGCCAGACCTCTTCTGTGTCCGTGGACAGGCCTAAACCTCATCTGCACAATGTCATTCGTAAAGTTAGGAAACACAGGTGATGTAATTGAAAAATGTGGAATTTCTTTTCCTCATTTCACAATCACATCACCTGTCTTTCCTTTGCTTAGGTATCTCATAGTGCAGATGGAGTCTAGCATATCAAAGAGTACACAGAAGTTGAGCACTGTATACAACAATTTTGACATTTACAGAAGATTCAGCTTCTTATCTTGTTGGAGATGAAGTGAGGCCTGTCTTGCAACATGGTGCATCTTTTGCATCACTGCTGCATCAGTTTCATGTGGCACGGGACTTTACAGCATGACACATCTGCCTGGATGCATCAAGTTGTAAATATGTTGCCACATAGCAAATCTTTTGCACCGCCGCTGCGTCACAAAAGTGACGCACAGTGGCGCAAAAGAGGCACACACCTATCATAAATCTGTCCCTAACATTTTAAATGATTGATTCAGGATGACGATAAGGTGTGCCCTATCCAGAGGTTTGTTTGAGGTGAGGCCTACTCAGGGTTGCAGATGAAATTTACGCTTGTTGAAGAGTACAGAGGAGATAATACATGTTCAGGCCTACCAATGAAGTGAGTCATGTCCACTTCACTCTTGAACAAAGGCCAGACCTCTTCTGTGTCCGTGGACAGGCCTAAACCTCATCTGCACAATGTCATTCGTAAACTTAGGAAACACAGGTGATGTAATTGAAAAATGTGGAATTTCTTTTCCTCATTTCACAATCACATCACCTGTCTTTCCTTTGCTTAGGTATCTCATAGTGCAGATGGAGTCTAGCATATCAAAGAGTACACAGAAGTTGAGCACTGTATACAACAATTTTGACATTTACAGAAGACTCAGCTTCTTATCTTGTTGGAGATGAAGTGAGGCCTGTCTTGCAACATGGTGCATCTTTTGCATCACTGCTGCATCAGTTTCATGTGGCACGGGACTTTACAGCATGACACATCTGCCTAGATGCATCAAGTTGTAAATATGTTGCCACATAGCAAATCTTTTGCACCGCCGCTGAGTCACAAAAGTGACGCACAGTGGCGCAAAAGAGGCACACACCTATCATAAATCTGTCCCTAACATTTTAAATGATTGATTCAGGATGACGATAAGGTGTGCCCTATCCAGAGGTTTGTTTGAGGTGAGGCCTACTCAGGGTTGCAGATGAAATTTACGCTTGTTGCAGAGTACAGAGAGATAATACATGTGCAGGCCTCCCAATGAAGTGAGTCATGTCCACTTCACTCTTGAACAAAGGCCAGACCTCTTCTGTGTCCGTGGACAGGCCTAAACCTCAACTGCACAATGTCATTCGTAAAGTTAGGAAACACAGGTGATGTAATTGAAAAATGTGGAATTTCTTTTCCTCATTTCAGAATCACATCACCTGTGTTTCCTTTGCTTAGGTATCTCATAGTGCAGATGGAGTCTAGCATATCAAACAGTACACAGAAGCTGAGCACTGTATACAAATATTTTGACATTTACAGAAGATTCAGCTTCTTATCTTGTTGGAGATGAAGTGAGGCCTGTCTTGCAACATGGTGCATCTTTTGCATCACTGCTGCATCAGTTTCATGTGGCACGGGACTTTACAGCATGACACATCTGCCTAGATGCATCAAGTTGTAAATATATTGCCACATAGCAAATCTTTTGCACCGCCGCTGCGTCACAGAAGTGACGCACAGTGGCGCAAAAGAGGCACACACCTATCATAAATCTGTCCCTAACATTTTAAATGATTGATTCAGGATGACGATAAGGTGTGCCCTATCCAGAGGTTTGTTTGAGGTGAGGCCTACTCAGGGTTGCAGATGAAATTTACGCTTGTTGAAGAGTACAGAGGAGATAATACATGTTCAGGCCTACCAATGAAGTGAATCATGTCCACTTCACTCTTGAACAAAGGCCAGACCTCTTCTGTGTCCGTGGACAGGCCTAAACCTCATCTGCACAATGTCATTCGTAAAGTTAGGAAACACAGGTGATGTAATTGAAAAATGTGGAATTTCTTTTCCTCATTTCAGAATCACATAACCTGTGTTTCCTCAGCTTAGTTATCCATTGAGCAGATTTAGTCTAGCATATCCAAGAGTACGCAGAGGATGAGGACTGTATCCAACAGAGCAATGTACATTACTCACCTCCTTTGACACTTACAGAAGCCTCAGTTTAATATTTCTCAGTTCAATATTTATTTACAGAAGCACACAAAATATGACCTTCTCATGAATGTGAAAAGCGTTTAAAAAAAAAAAAAGATTTTCTGATCATAATTTGAAAACACAACACAGGTCCTATGTAGAAGCACATCCTATCAGTACTTAAATTAGCCAAGCACACATGGGGGCGTATTTACAAGAACCTTACACCACAGGGAAAGGTCTTAAATTAAAATGGGAAAAATAACATCAGAGAGACTCAAAGGCCTTATAAATATGCCCCAAGCAACCTATGAAACTCTAGCACTACATATCAAGAAACCTAATTGTTTTCAAAAATCGTTTTTAAACACATCATCTAAATCAATTATATACCTACATTCAAGGGGAAATGACTTAAAATGCTCTAAGACACATGAAAGCGTTTTTTTATGTCCCTTGCACCATTTTTGGGTCATTTTTAACATGGCTATGTGACTCAAAGAATCAAAATCTAAATTTGCCAAGCACAGATATGGGGGGGAATTTACAAGGACCTTGCACCACAGGGAAAGGTCTAAAATTAAAATGGGAAAAATAACATCAGAGAGACTCAAAGGCCTTATAAATATGCCCCAAGCAACCTATGAAACTCTAGCACTACATATCAAGAAACCTAATTGATTTCAAAAATCGTTTTTAAACACATCATCTAAATCAATTATATACCTACATTCAAGGGGAAATGACTTAAAATGCCCTAAGACACATGAAAGCGTTTTTTTAAGGCCCTTGCACCATTTTTGGGTCACTTTTAACATGGCTATGTGACTCAAAGAATCCAAATCTAAATTTGCCAAGCACACATGGGGGCGTATTTACAAGGACCTTGCACCACAAGGAAATGTCTTAAAATAAAATGGGAAAAATTACATCAAATGAACTCAAAAGCCTTGTAAAAAATAACATCAGAGAGACTCAAAGGCCTTATAAATATGCCCCAAGCAACCTATGAAACTCTAGCACTACATATCAAGAAACCTAATTGATTTCAAAAATCGTTTTTAAACACATCATCTAAATCAATTATATACCTACATTCAAGGGGAAATGACTTAAAATGCCCTAAGACACATGAAAGCGTTTTTTTAAGGCCCTTGCACCATTTTTGGGTCACTTTTAACATGGCTATGTGACTCAAAGAATCAAAATCTAAATTTGCCAAGCACACATGGGGGCGTATTTACAAGGACCTTGCACCACAAGGAAATGTCTTAAAATAAAATGGGAAAAATTACATCAAATGAACTCAAAAGCCTTGTAAAAAATAACATCAGAGAGACTCAAAGGCCTTATAAATATGCCCCAAGCAACCTATAAAACTCTAGCACTACATATCAAGAAACCTAATTGATTTCAAAAATCGTTTTTAAACACATCATCTAAATCAATTATATACCTACATTCAAGGGAAAATGACTTAAAATGCCATAAGACACATGAAAGCGTTTTTGTAAGGCCCTTGCACCATTTTTGGGTCACTTTTAACATGGCTATGTGACTCAAAGAATCAAAATCTAAATTTGCCAAGCACACATGGGGGCGTATTTACAAGGACCTTGCACCACAAGGAAATGTCTTAAAATAAAATGGGAAAAATTACATCAAATGAACTCAAAGGCCCTGTAAAAAATAACATCAGAGAGACTCAAAGGCCTTTTAAATATGCCCCAAGCAACCTATAAAACTCTAGCACTACATATCAAGAAACCTAATTGATTTCAAAAATCGTTTTTAAACACATCATCTAAATCAATTATATACCTACATTCAAGGGGAAATGACTTAAAATGCCCTAAGACACATGAAAGCATTTTTTTAAGGCCCTTGCACCTTTTTTGGGTCACTTTTAACATGGCTATGTGACTCAAAGAATCAAAATCTAAATTTGCCAAGCACACATGGGGGAGTATTTACAAGGACCTTGCACCACAAGGAAATGTCTTAAAATAAAATGGGAAAAATTACATCAAATGAACTCAAAAGCCTTGTAAAAAATAACATCAGAGAGACTCAAAGGCCTTATAAATATGCCCCAAGCAACCTATAAAACTCTAGCACTACATATCAAGAAACCTAATTGATTTCAAAAATCGTTTTTAAACACATCATCTAAATCAATTATATACCTACATTCAAGGGGAAATGACTTAAAATGCCCTAAGACACATGAAAGCGTTTTTTAAGGCCCTTGCACCTTTTTTGGGTCACTTTTAACATGGCTATGTGACTCAAAGAATCAAAATCTAAATTTGCCAAGCACACATGGGGGCGTATTTACAAGGACCTTGCACCACAAGGAAATGTCTTAAAATAAAATGGGAAAAATTACATCAAATGAACTCAAAAACCTTGTAAATATGCCCCAATTAACCTATGAAACTCTACCAGTACATATCAAGAAACCTAATTGATTTCAAAAAACGTTTTTAAACACATATTGTAAAGCAATTATATTCCTACATTCATGGAGAAATGAGTTAAAATGCCCTAAAACACATGAAAGCATTTTTGTAAGACCCTTGCACTATTTTTGCGCCACTTTTAACATGGCTATGTAACTCAAACAAACAAAATCTATTTCTAAAACACTTGACACAAAGCAACATTTTAAATACACAACTTTCTTCATAATTTTCTCCTTAAAGCATACTATTCTCTATTTAAATTAAATGAATCTTTTCTCACCTTAGCAAATACTTTATGAGTTTCAAAACAGTCTCAGACACACACCAATTTGTCTTTAGCAGAGCAAAAGGTATGCACTCCAGAGTCTGCAAGCAACAATGCCACAGAAATGCTGTAATTCATCACACATATCTCTCATGTCACCCAATCAAAACTCTTCCCTCACTTTTTTCAAATCAACACCCTTCCCCCTCTACCCTTTCTGCCTTTTTTGCATAGCAACCACCTCCTGAAAGACCTCTCATGTTTGCAAGTTCACACAACAATGTTTCAATTGAACTCTGAACTCTCAGTACACCTGCGTATCCAGTGCAATCTTTCATAAAATGATTTTTTTTCACCATTCAAATTACATCTTTCAAAGAACTCATCCATGCACCCTAACTTTCTGTTTTCAGCAATCAAAATCCACCAATCACTGCTACTGATTAATTACCACAGAAACTCCACAGTTTTTTTCATTATACACTCTTATTTTTTCAACTGCCATTTCATTGCCACACTTCATCTGACTGCAGCAGAACCTTCTCTCACCATGTTTTCTGTCTGGATTGTTGGACATAGTTATATCCACTGGGCTCAAAGGTTTGCTGATAACAGAAATTTACCTAACCTCAATTTACAAAATGTGGAAATTAAGTGGATTAGCCACAGAGGATTAAAATGTCACCAATTGATACCATTGGTGAAAACCTTTGTGCATTTGCCAAAACCTGACCTGTTAATTGTGCACTGTGGAGGAAATGACTTGGGCACTTTGACTGGGGTAGGTCTGGAAATGCTTTTAAAGGACACCTTTGACCAATTGATGGCACTTTTTCCTCAAACTGCCTTGGTATATTCAAATATATGCCAAAGACAGAAATGGAGGTGGTCGAACCAATTTTGTCCACAAATTGAGAAATCGAGGAAGCATGTAAATAAGTCTGTTTCAGCTTACATGAGAGACCATGGAATGGGCTCCATGTACAACAATAACTTGCGTTACTACATGCAAGATATCTACAGAGCAGATGGAGTTCACTTCTCAGATGAGGGGAACAGAATTTTCATCCTGAAATTAGGACTGTGCATTGGTACCTACTTGTAGGTACCTAAATCAGCCACAGGACCCAAAAGCTCTTTTCAGAGCTACCCTACATCTGATCACTCACAATTATTATTTTACTCTAACTTTTTTCACTAATTTTCACCAAAGTACGCTCCCCGGAGCGCCACCCGGTACGCGCACCGGACGCTAACCACGCGAAAAATAAAAAAAAAAGGTTTTTTTCGCACATATGGGCCTTCTCAACCACCCTCAGAAAACCTAGGGGGTCAGGATACGTGTACCTTGCCCCCTTCTACCCATTCTGATCATTATTTGCCCTCCATCTTGTATCTCAATTATACCGAAACACAAAATGGAGGACTCCCGTAACGCTGCCGGTTCGCGTACCGGGGCGCGCACCGGGAAGCGCTCGCTCAAAAAAAGGTGGGAAAGTAATATACAGAAAAACCACTGGAGAGACTTTCACCAAATATAGATTAGCTCATACTACATACCAATCCCTACCATTTTCACAAATGTTATTGAAATTCCATTTAGCCTGTAGACCTCTCTAAATACCCTGAGGTAAATTACTTCACAAAACACATCTGAAGTGTTGGAATTGACAACCAATTAAAATGTTACTTTCATTTTCTACTTTTTTTACCTGACATTTGATTGGTTATGTACCTGAATATATATAAAGAAAGAGAGAGAAACACAGCCATTTTGACTACTACTTCCTGAACTACATTGCAAAATCATTTTCACTCACAACTTAAACTTGTTTTTAAAAGGTAAGATGTTATTTTATAAATTTGAAAAAAATTTCAGATAGTTATATACTATCCCTCTGTAAGAGTTAGACATTGAGAAAGGCTTGTTTATTATAATTATGGATTGATTTAGGTTTCTGTGGTATAATTATGAATTTACTTAGGCTTTTTCACAGGCACTTTTTAATAGTACTACTTCACGCCTCAAAAGTACCTGTCTGAACTTAAACCCAACAGTGCCCTATCTCTACTGATATATTTATTTTTTATGCAAATTTCAGCACAAAAATGGAAGGAGAACAGAACGTTTCCTTTGAAATTGTCCTAGAGATTAACAATGAGGAAATCATTGAACCCATTGACTTGGAATTCATGGATGAATCACGGGACCATGAACTTCTACAATGTGTAGAATCTGTGGATTTCTTACTTCATTATCAGGACGGTCAAATGTGGGAAGTTATGTTCACTCAACAAGAGGACATATCGGACAGTCAAATGTTAGACGTTCTATTAAATTTTGAAAAAGAATCAGTAAAAAAAATTATATTCAATATTAAAAAATTATTTGAGTCTTTAATCATTTTTATATGTAATTCATAAACTAGTACCAAATTGATTATAATGTAAAGTCAGACTTACAGTATACTGTGCACAATCCCAAAAATAAATTTATATTTAATAATCATAAATACTGCTACTTAAATAAAAAAAATAAAAAAACAACAAAAAGAACAATCAATAAACCTACAATATTTCAAAATATCATAGTCTATCATTCTTTTTTCCTTATAGTACGCTCCCCAGACCGCTTCCCGGTGCGCGTACCGGGCGCTCCCCACGCAAAAAAAACAAAACAAATTATTTATTTTTTTTGCCCCGCGGGGCCCTTTTAAAGCCTCCACATCAAACCTAGGGGGTCAGGGAGGATCTACTATGCCCCCTTATGGTCATTTCCCCCTTTGTTTTGGCCTCCTCTTGTCTCTCGATCCTACCGAGAGACAAGATGGCGGCCTCTCCGGACTGTTTAGAATGTTGACAGACACCAGAGAGCCAATCAGCTTCGCTTCGCGAAGTTCCGTTACGCGTCAGGTACGCGAACCGGGGCGCAGCCCGGAGCGCGCTTACAGATATATATATTTTTTTGAAGGTTAGTTTATCAAAATCCACTGGAGCACATATATTGAGACCTAGCAAAGGCACATCGGGATACCAGTCCCTACAATTTTGCCAAGTTTCGTGCAAATCCATTCAGCCGTTCGGGCTAAAAGTGAGGCCAACCGCCCTATGGAAATTAACATGGGAAAAACGCGTTTTGGGACCCCCCTTTTTTCTCAGCCTCCCCTTGACGAACCCCCCCCCAAATTTTCAGTGGCTGCTCAGAAACAAAATGTTTCATTTTCCTGAAATTTTCAGCCAATTCCGTCCACAAACGCCAAAGTTATTAGACATAGAATTTTCAAAAATCCCATAGAGAAAAAATCCTAACTATATATACCTACTGGCGACCGCCAGTAGGTACTATATATATATATATATATATAAATTCACTGAAAAAACCATAGGTTATAGACCATATATAGTTAGGAATTAGCATTTAAAAAACCTTATTTTACTCACACAAAACCAATGAAATTCCATATATAGTTAGTTGTACTAACTATATATCACGCACCCGCAATCCACTGCTGATGATGTCACATATTACATCATTCATGACATGGTCAGTGACATCACTGATGACATCACTGATGACATATCAAATGACATCACTGATGACATCACTGATGACATCTCAAATGACATCACTGATGACATCATTGATGACATCATACAGTGACTGTATTTTTCTGTAAAGTTAAAATATGTCTTACATATTTAAGAATGAGTGGATGTATAAGTGTCTGGATGAAGGATTTAGTAGGTGCATGACTGACTGTATGAGTGAGTGGTTAAATGTGTCTCACTGAGTGCATGGGTTAGTGACTAAACTGTCTTAATTTGTGCATCATTATGTCTGTTGTTCTGTAAACTGCTGCATGTGTTGATCAGTAGCTATATGAGTAACTATATGGGTTATTGATTGGTTGCCCAAGCATTTGTATGGGAGACTGAGTGTGTGTGTGGGTGGCTGGGAGGTGTATGACTCTGTGCATAGATGTATGGGTTCAAAAGTGCATGTGGAAACAGCTGTATGGGCGGTTGACTGTGTGCATGACTGTATTGGTGAGTGAATGGATATCTCAGTGCTACATGTCAAAGTAAGTACTTATGTAAAATACAGTACATGTGAGAGTTGACATATATAAATAACTGTGCATAAGAGCCAGTGAATGTGTGAGTGGCTGTATGGATCATTATGCTCTTGTATCCAGGATTGTATAAGTGAGTAAATATGTTTTAGTATATGTTTGAATAAGTAAGATGTGTATAACTGTATAGTTGTGAAAATGGAGGTGTGATTGATTCTTTGCATGACTGACTAGGTGTGTAAGTAACTCCATGGATGAGTGACAGTCTGTGAGTGTCTGTTTACACTGAGTGTATCTAAGGTTATATTAGAGTCTGAAGAGGTTCATCGTATTATCACATGAGTGATGTCATCAGTGATGTGATCAGTAATGTCAAATGAGATGTCATCAGTGATGTCATCAGTGATGTCATTTGAGATGTCATCAGTGATGTCATCAGTGATGTCATTTGAGATGTCATCAGTGATGTCATCAGTGATGTCATTTGAGATGTCATCAGTGATGTCATCAGTGATGTCATTTGAGATGTCATCAGTGATGTCATCAGTGATGTCACTGACCATGTCATGAATGATGTAATATGTGACATCATCAGCAGTGGATTGCGGGTGCGTGATATATAGTTAGTACAACTAACTATATATGGAATTTCATTGGTTTTGTGTGAGTAAAATAAGGTTTTTTAAATGCTAATTCCTAACTATATATGGTCTATAACCTATGGTTTTCTCAGTGAATTTTCAAGGTTTTTTAAATGCTAATTCCTAACTATATATGGTTTATAACCTATGGTTTTTTCAGTGAATTTCAATGGTTTTTTAATAGCAAATATCTATAGCTATAAAATGTATTCTTATTTAAATCCAAAAATATATTTTATATGTTTATTAATAATTTTTTTTAAATATTTTTTTTGTTTCGCTCCCGGTCCGCGAACCGGGAAGCTTCCCGTTAGCTCAATTTGATGCCGCGACCCGGTCCGCGAACCGGTAAAAAATCAACTTAGTGACGGTATCGCGTTTCCGCGTAATGCGTCTTATGACATACTGCGTTAGCGCACCCGGAAGTGCCCCGGGGCGCGGACCGAGGCGCGAAGCTCAGCGACCCGGAAGCTAACCGGGGCGCGTCGTGAAAGTGCGACGTATCGCGTTGCCGCGTAATGCGTCTTGTGACGTACCGCGTTAGCGCACCCGGAAGTGTCCCGGGGCGCGGACCGGGGCGCGAAGCTTAGCGACCCGGAAGCTAACCGGGGCGCGTTCCGCAGCGCGTAACATGAGCGTGAGAGGTCATGTGACTTGTTAATAAAACTTTTCATTGGTTCATTTCAATTTTGGTTTCATAATGATGTAAGGCTAGGTCAGGTGACCTAAAAATAACACTTTTCATTGGTTGAGAAGTATTGTTTTTCCCAAATGATGAAAACCCCTCCTTCTTTCCTCACTCTGACTTTCATCTTGGTGAGAGAAAGACCCTTTTACTTTATAGAGAAATGGCTTCCATTGTTGCTTCAGCTAGTGTTCCCCCACCACCACCCCACCTCCTCAAGGGAAGAAAGGACCACCTGCTCAACCAATGTTTGAAGAAGAGGAAGATCAAGAAGAGGAGGAAGAGGAGGAAGAGCCTGAGTTTTTGCCAGAGGAGCCCAGGAGGTACAATAGAAAAGAAAACTACATCTGGCAATTTTTTTAATTTCCAGCAGGGCAAAAAAAAGTCAATGCCAGATATGTGTTTTGCCGTATTTGCAACGATCGACTGTCAAGGGGCACTGACAAGAAATACAGCTTCGGCAATTATACGATGCACAGGCATATGAGTAGGTGGCACCCAAATAATTATAGTGCTGCCCAGCTTCGTGATGAACAGCAAAATCCCCTGGCAATGGTGAGAACATCTGCTGTCAAAGAAGTATCGGGACCAGAGGCGAGGGAGGTGATCCCGAACATTCAAATGGACATGGGGGAAGTAAAGCAAGTGTGCGTGTGGTGCAGCCAAACACTTTGCTACCGAGAAAGTAGCATTACTCTTATAATGAGAGCTATCAAAAATCATGTTTGCCCGAAACGCCCCAAAAAATAAATTCTTCTTTTTTTCGTTGCTCCTGTTGAGCCCTTCTCAATGAATCATTTTTGTTTCCCCCCTCCCCCCCAAAAAAACAAAAAAATTACAAAATGTTCAGAAAAAACAAAAAAAATATAAAAAATGTTCAGAAAAATAATAAAAAAAATTTAAAACAACAAAAACCCAAAAAAAAGTTCTTTTCAGAACTACCTCCCCATTATAAAAAAAATTGGTAGAATTTTTGAAACTCTGCCAATCTCTATTTCTTTTAGTTCGCTTCCAGTTCGCACTCCGGTACGCGAACCAGGAGCGAACCCAAAAAATTTTTTTAAAAAAAGAACAGTAAGTATAAGGGAAGGAAACAGACAGTTATGTTAAAAGAAAGACAGCTACAGGGAGTAAAGAAAACATACTGTTACCCGCAATCCACTTCTGATCATGTCACATATTATATCATTCTTGACATGGCCAGTGACATCATCAGCAGTGGATTGCGAGTAACAGTATCTTTTGTTTACTTCCTATAGCTGTCTTTCTTGTAACATAGATGTCTGTTTCCTATCCTTATACTTACTGTTCTTGTTTTAAAAAAAAATTTGAGATCATTCAGAAACAGTAACATTAATAGAGACAGAATGAGTGAATAATAATGAAGAAGTATGAGAAGAGAGGGACTGAGAAAAATACTGGAAGGAGTAGAATAATTAAGTAATAGAGAAAGGAATGAGAGAAGTAGCAAACGCAGGAAAGTAAGGATTAAAGAAATGAAGCAGTAGAACTAATAGATGTTAAATGTGATAGATTAAATGATTGATTCAGGATGACGATAAGGTGTGTCCTCTCCAAAATTTTGTTTAAGATGAGGCCTACTTAGGGTTGCATATCAAATTTATGCTTGTTGAAGAATAGAGAGGAGATAATACATGTGAAGGCCTACCATTGAAGTAAAACATGTCCACTTCACTCTTGAACAACGGCCAGACCTCTTCTGTGTCCATAGACAGACCTAAAGTTCATCTGCACAATGTCATCCGTAAACTTAGAAAACACAAGTAATGTAATTGAAAAACGTGGAGTTTCTTTTGCTCATTTCAAAATCACATCACCTGTGTTGCCTTTGCTTAGGTATCTCATAGTGCAGATGTAGTTCAGAATATGAAACAGTACGCAGAAGTGCAGCAGTGTATGCATTAATACATGTGAAGGCCTACCAATGAAGTAAGTCATGTCCACTTATTACATCATTCATGACATAGTCAATGACATCATCAGCAGTGGATTGCGGGTTAAAAGAGTAGAAAACATTTACCTTATAATTCTTGTTAACTTTTTCAAATATTTTTTTATACTTTCAATCTGTAAAAGAGAGAAGAAACATTTCAAAAATATTAAAACATGTATTTAAAAATTTGAAAAGACAAGGGAAAAGGTTCAAGAAGAAACAGTTTTTCAAAAACTTTGAGATTTACAGAAGCCTCTGCTGCTATACGTCCCCTACACAATCCTAAAGATATATATTTTAAACAAACAGTATCTTGATGCTGATGAAGTGAGGCCTATTTTGGAACATGGTGCATCTTTTGCACTGCTGATGTCTCACAATAGTGATGCAATAGCAGCGCAAAAAAGATGTAAAGCCATCATAAAATTGTGTCTAACATTTTAAATGATTCTTTCAGGATACAAATAAGATGTGTCCTTTCAAGAGGTTTCTTTAAGGTGAGGCCTATTCAGTTTTCAAAAAAAAACAGTACCCAGAAGTGCAGCACTGTAAGCATTAACTTTGACACTTACAGAAGCCTCAGTTTCTCCATATCTACCTCACATTTCTAAATGTATATCATAAGTACAAAAAGTAGAACATTAATTATACATGTTAAATGGTTTATTTTTGCTGTTCTCAGAATGTATCAAATTTCACTAAAAACAGTGACTTGAAGGTATTCATCATGTAACAGCGGGAAAAAAAAAACACAATCAAAATGATTGTGTTTAAAAAACCCATACAACATCAGAAATCAAAATTCAGAACTCCTTAAAGTTAACTTACTTTCCATGACGTCCAAGGATGTCCTATGAACAGCTTACACTCTTTTGTGCTGTTATTACTTTCAGCCCGCCACTTTCTGAAAGAAAATCTCCATCGTTTTTAAAAACACGTTACATGCAATAAATGACTTCTTGCTCTCTACCACAATTTTCCACAAGGCCAAATCTGGTCAGAGCCATTTATAACTCTTGGATTTCTTGTAAGCCAATCCCGTCATTTGGCATTTCCGCAACTTTCAGAATTAAAATGTTGAAGATCATTTTCACAATCCTGGAATAGTAATATCTTCCCCTTCTTGCTCAGTCATGTTCTATATTTCCTATGACACTGATACTGCTTACTATGAAGCAGACTTACACTACCTCTATGACTACTACAAATTTTTAATTCTCTACATCACTTTTAATCACAAAGCAATGTAAAACAGTAGACAGCATTGCAGACTTACATTCCCTCTACTCCATGTTTTGATTGGCTGCTTCAATTAGCTTATAAAAAGAAACAGTTTTTCTGAACTCATTGAAAGTGCACGTATTTCTCCATGACGTCCAGTCCTATGGTTAGAAGTTATGTCTCTGAACTACACTTATCCTCAAGGCCAAATTGTGTAGGAGCCATTAGAACTTCTTGAAATTCCACAGAGCACATCCCGAGATTATTTCCCTAAAATTTTGGTTTTAAATACACCAGGTAAGAGTTTTTACGGTCATACGGCAATTTTTTGGGGAAAATTAAAACAGAATCATTGCAGAATGACCAGCCATTTCTAGACTTTAAATAAGCTGTGTAATGTCCTGATGTTATTGAAGGGCCGTCATGATATATAATTGCTGCAGTTACAAAAGTCCTTCCTGATATTGACAACTGCGAAGCTACAAAATTTTTAATTAAAGTTGTCAATTTTGTTCCATCAGGCCTACATCGTTGGAACATTAAAATGACATACTGGCCATATGTTCGTATAAATAATGTGGACATCATTTCAGATTTACATTGGCTACACTCCATGTTGTGATCAGCTGCTTTTACTAGCTTATTAAAGGAGACTGATTTACTGTCTGGCAAAGTTAAATATATAAATCTTTCTGAGTCTACACTAGTAGTACTTGATACCATACAGTTCTCGCAGTCATGCTGCCATTGATAAGAAAGCCCAAACAGCTGATCTACATCTACACCTTCAGCATGTAATACATCAAGCATATACATTAAAAACTCCTGACAATCTTGCTGAATATTTTGAGAGAATTGTGTTTGGCCTGAACATCTGTCTAACAGATTTCGAATTTCAGACACACTTTCTATGTTTCTTCTATCAGTCCTACATTTCTCTAACACAGAATTTAACAAACTGCAAAATCTTTGATCAGAATTGACCACAATCTCTTCTTTTACATTTTTTAGAGAAAACAAAACATTAACCACTACATTAGCATAGCAGTTGACACCAGAACTGTTTTCAAACTGAAAACCAACAACATCTTCAACAGAATCCTTTTTGTTTCTGCTTGTAATTTTAGGTTCATTGACTTTTTGTCTTTTTGCTACAACCTCCCCAGTATTGTTCTCATTTCTTCGTTTCCGGCCTACCACACGTTTCTCAAACAAAGGATACTGAGGCAAATGTGGCGCATACTCTCTTCTTAACCTATTGTATTCCTTAACACAATCTAGATCCGCACAAATGTTTGTGACATCACACTCAATCAAGTACAATCCCGATAAAGTTCTAACTCGTGACAATGCCACATATGCCATACCCTCCTTGAACACAGAACTGCCAATATTCACCAATGCACTGTCTACACTTAAACCTTGCGATTTATGGATTGTCACCGCATATGCCAAGCAAACAGGAAACTGCTTACGGCGAACATATAAGTCTTTTACAAGCAAAAATCTAGCAGAACAACGAGCAATTAGCTGTACTTCCTCAATGCCATCAAATTTAATTTTAAAAAATTCAATTCCATCTCTATTTCTGTATTTCACAAAATCAACAACATTACCCATTGATCTATTTACCAGACCTCTTTCAACATGTAAATTCCTTCTTAAAATTATACGGCAGTTCAAGCACACATTCAGAGTCTTTTCAAAACCTGCAGTTTTAGATATACTCTTCTCTAATGAATCCAATTTTGTTTTCAGATTCTCAGACAAAATAATTGTTGATCCCATATGCTCTACTCTATCAATAGCTTCCAGTTTCACAATCTCTTGCTTTTCTAAATGCAACATTTTGTTGTTAAATTTGGCACATTCTGCAAGAGTTGGCATCAAACATATTCCAGATTTCTTCTCAGTAATTTTCTGAAAAATATTCTCAGGCACAACATCTTGTTCTGGATATAAATTTGACAGTAATCGTGCATGTAAAGCTTCTTTCCCATGCTCGGTCACTTTTCCAATTCTAACATCTTGTAGAATAGTCTTGTAAACTTCATCCTTCGCCTGACGCATATTTTCATGCAGTTCAGCATAATTGAAGTTTAACCATATATTGACGTTGCCAATGCTGCCTAGGCACTTCCTGGTATCTTCATGCGTGAGCATTTTGAACACAGGTTGCCCTTTCACTGGTGTCAGCTGCAGAAGATCTCCGAAAACAATGATGTGTTTGCCCCCAAATAACACATCATACTCTGTTTTGAGAACTTCTTGCATCCTCAAATGCACAAAGGCAAGCATGACATTGGAAACCATGCTTACTTCGTCAATGATAAGAAGTTTCATTTTCCTCAAGATTCTTGAAACTTCAAAACAAGCATCTCCAGATAGCTTGTGATATTGTAATTTGTTGTCATGCTCCACTGGCAGCATCAGTAAACGATGTAAAGTAATCCCTTTAATATTATGTGCTGCCAGTCCAGTTGGAGCAGTGACAACACAAGACAGCGATGACTCTGTCCTTTCCTGCAAATAGCATGAAATTGCTTTAATGAGGAAACTTTTTCCAGTTCCCGCTTCTCCACTCACGTACAGTCGGACAGGCTTCAACGACGTACATGAGCACTCTTTCTTATCATGACTTAATCCATGATCAATTTGCATGGTAACTTCGTCATATATTTTCCTCTGCTCAACGTTGAGTTGTCTTTCCAACTCTTCTAAGTTAACCGCATCCTCCTGAGCATGTGCCATGGCTCTTTCCACTTCATTCATGGCAGTGGCAGCTTCATTTTCGATAACAGGTCCTCCTAGTGGATCCTGACTCAATGAAGCAGAACTCTGACTGTCCTGAGAACTGTCTCTGGCAATCTCGGCTGCAATCGTTGCTTCCTGCTCAATTTCCGCATTCAACATTTCTACATATTTGGGAAAAGCAGGACATTCTATGGTCTCCTTGGCGGCATTGAAAGAGTCTTCGTAACAGAGGAAATCTCCAAGCAGTTCCTCTTCTGCACGCCAAGGCTTGAAAAGTTGCAAAAGTGCTAAATAGAAAAACTCCTTTTTTTCAGGAGATTCGCCACTCAATTTTCGATGGTTTACCAAGTGGCATTTTCTTTGCTTGACCAGACATCCCTCACTTCCTATTACAGCATACACTCCTTTCTCAGTATCTTCTTTGATGTTCCTCTTGAATATGTAATTTTGCAGAACCTCATACAGACAAACATTCTCGAGGTGACTGCTTCGATTTGGATAATATGTATCCAACATGTTTGTCTTCAAAATGTCGGTACTGTTTGGCTCCTTTTCCGCCAAATACTCAATTTCCCGCACAGGTTTGAGAACTCGATTACGCGTTGCTGCAAGACCAAGACTCGCCCAAACGATACTCCTGGACTTGGCATAGAGACTTGCTGAAGACAACCGGTCAGAACATTCGTACGCTCCGATTTCTCGATGCGACAACATCTTCAGACTGAAACTGTACAACTTCTTGCTGAGGCTCTTTTCATGGGAAATGTCCTCCCACATATCCTTCAATTCTGTCTTCTCTTTTTTGGTGATGTAAGACGTCACATACCGAGCCACAGCCATACAGTTATCAGCCACAAACTGTATATCCATGTTAGCATTCCACATGGACAAAATCACCGGGTTGTAGTCGTTGATGTACTTGGACTCTTCGTTCCTCTTCAAATTGTAAGTGTTTTTAGGTGATTTCTTCATGACATTGTGTCGCAGCGAAGACATCAAACTGTTTACTCTTCCTTTAGAAATCACCGGTCGTGGAAAGCCGAAACGACATTTAGTGTAGAACTTGTCCTTGTTTCGGAATTTACGACGGCAGTACTTTCCACATCGATGGCTTTGGAAACGCAGAACTTTTTCTCTTAGGCTTTTCTTCTCCTTTGCGTTTGGAACAGCACACGTAGAATACTGTTGGATGAAACTCATCACTGAGTCTTCTGGATCCGTTCCAAATTTAGGTGCATCCTTGATCCACAGCAACATATGTATATGAGGAGCACCTCTTGCTTGGTACTCCTTTCTCCAGAAGAAATCCAACACCTCTCCAAGAGGTGGATTCTTCTTATTCATGATGAAAGACATCATAGCTTCAAATCTATGATTGAAGTACCTACATACATTGACTGGATCCAAAGAGCACAGTTCTCCGGGTGTCTTGAATTCAATGTTATCTACGTTAGCATTTGCCTCTCGTAGAAATTCAAGTAAGTCTTCCCAGCCATACTCGGCACAGCTCAGAGTGAGGAACCATGTGGGAGTACCTAAGTTCCTCAACATACATTTTAAATCACCATGACGACGGTACCAGTACTCATTAGTACCACGCTGACACGCCATGAGATTAATCAGGTGAGAATCCAAAATACTGTCTTGGACATTGACTTTATCCATAAAGTCACTTGCCGAGATGTTTTGCATGTGTATACCACTTTTCAAGATGTGGTTCACTGCATATGACAGTCCAGACAGATCGCTTTCAAACAGGAGATGAAACAAATAAGGAATGCATTGTCGAAACCTAGCATCTCCTGCATACAATCGCAAAGTCCGGTATTCAGAAGCAGGAATTTGATGAGGTCGCTCATCATATCTTCCTCCCTGACCTGTTGGAAAAAGCTGTGGGAAACACCGAGCTTCCAAACTTTCCTCCCAAACACTAATGGGACTCCCTTTGGCTTGTTTCATTTGAAACAACTCAATAGCATTCCCCATGACTTCCTTGGAATGCAAAGGATGAACACTATAATGTTCATATATTTCTTCACTAGTAGAGGGTTCTACTTTCTCAATTTGACCAGCACACAAATCGCTATCCTCTTCCTCACTTACTTCTTCTTCTGCAACATATACATTCTTATAGTATTTATTTTTTTTTTTCAAATACAATGTTGCCTTTTTAACTTTCCTAACATCTACTAAATCTTGCCATATTTTCTTATTCTTTGTCGGAACCCCATTAACTAAGATAACCAGAGGTTCCTCTTCCACTTTTTCTACTCCAATTGTGTTAATGTTTTTCTTCAAATCTAGAGGCAAATAAACAACTCTTCCCTTTAATCCTCTCTGTAAATCTGATGGAGGAAATTTCCCTGTCTTTGGCTCCATTCTTACAATAGCCTGAAAGGGATGGATACTTTGAATCAAAATAGATTCATAAGTATTTAAATCCTTCAATTCAGAAGGAATCTCAACCAATTCCAGATTATTATGAACTGCTCTAGCAGGCATCTGGTTTTGATTTAATTTGCAACAACAATAACTACACACACGTTGATCCAATCCCAAATCAAAACAATTTTCTACCATCAAGTATGTTGCGAAATCCTTCCATTCACTATTATTTTCCCTTTCACTTTTTGCATATAAATCCACTAACTTAGTCTGATTCTTATAATAAGTGCGTCGACAACACACACAAGTGAAATTAGGCCTCTCACTTGATTTCACCTCAAACGTCGCAATTTCCCTCTGGAAATTATCTGTACTGGAAACCTGTACACTATCTTCCACATGACCCTCTTCTTCTTGCTCAATTTCAACATTCTCCTCTTTACTTCCAAAGTAACAAAACTCAATTTCTTCACATATATTCTTCACATCTATTTCAGAACCATGCAAAAGAGCAGCGCATAATTGTTTAAGCATAATTGCTGGACTCTTAGCATAATACAACATTCTAACTAATTTCCTCACTTTATTATGATGCACTGCTAGCATCCTGAAATGATGAAAAACACTCTGGCATACTCTCCTGGAAAGACAAGCCAGTGAATGACCATGCAAACCTGTCACTTCTCTTACTCTGCAAGGATCTAATTCTTGCAACAACCTTATTTTCTGCTTCAAACTTTTCTTATTAAATGACCGTACAAAATCACAAAGCAAATTGATGGAATCCTGTCGCACACTGCAAATACTACTACACTTCCAGGTGTACACAGGACCCTTAGCACGTCTTCCTAAAACCTCATTACCTAACACCTCTTCTGCCTCTGTTGTCACAAGTTTTTCTTTTTCAACTGGACAACCATCTTTCACTTCATAAGCACGACCACTGGTGTCAACTGCATGCACCAAATCATTATCCTGGAAATAACTCTCCTCATTAAAAAATGCCTCACAGCTTGAACTATGCATCCATTCTCCAGAAAAAACTTCACAAAAATTACTACGATTAACTATTCTCTTCCATCTACTATTTCTTTTGAAATCATAAATTGCCTTGTTTAGCTTCCTAATTCTATTGATTATCAAAATAAATAACTTACGTTTAATTTCAAATGCCTGATCAATAACTTTCTCAACTTTTTTTTTCTCTTATAAAAAACCAGTTTCTGTTGACCTTTCTTAATATTTTTTAACAAATTGCCAATTATCCTGTTGCGGAACATTCGTTTACGAATCTCCCTAAACTGTTGTTTCCTTCTACTATCATGCACAGAGTTATCTCTTGCTCTAGCAGTAACATTTTTTCATTGGCCTTTCCTTTCCATTTGAATTCCTTCTCGTTTTATGGACTGAAACATTTTCTGTAGTAATATTTTTTTTACTACACATATTTCTTATGAAATATTTTGTGCTCTTACCCGGTGCTTTCTTCGTGACTTGACAAATCTTTTTGTTAGAGGACTGCTGCTTATTTTCTTTCACCTGCTGTCTTTGACGTTTTGCAGCCTTTCTCTGTCTTTCTATTGTTGGCATGGTGAAATCTTGAAATGATCTGCAGTTGAATCTGTGGTAAAATATAATAAAAAATGTTATTAACCATTATTACCAAACAGTAAAACAATAACAGTGATCAAAAACTTAAAACACTACTTGACATTTTAAATAGAAGATTTTTTAGTCCTTGCAAATTTACAATACAGAAATAGCAGAAAAGAAATGACATTTATATTTATGTTACCTGTGCTATTTTATATGTGAATCTGATCTAATTTTATGAGCATATTTTAATATTTTATTCAAGACACTACACATAACCTGCTTTTGAAGGTGTCTTTATTTTTAAATTAAACGGTTTACCTTTTTACTTTTTATTAATTATAAATTTTAAAAATAAATGTTTATATTTCCATAGGCTCAAGCAGGTCAGCTTCCCATCCTATGTCATATAATTCGGACAAATCTGCATCCTCATCACGCTCTTCTTCATCCTCAGGATTTAAATCATCCAAGGGATCAACATCCACTGATGTTTCAATTACAAGTTCAATGATGAGGTCAAAATCAACTGATTGCAGATTGTCGCTCATGTTGAGGTTGTCTTTGTCTTTAAAGAAAGATAACAACAATGAGATGTTGCAGAGTAAGAGACAAATCTCAGAGATTATAATAGTAAAATTGTTTAACAAGAGTAATATTTTGCAGCTATTATTTAGCCATGTCCATCAATGCTGAGCAGGTGAAGACTATGTCTAAATTTTCAGTGAACAGGACTCATCTCTTCTTAACCTTGGATAGGCCTCACCGACTCTGTGTGTCCTGCACATACTTAAATGTAAAGGGGCAGATTTATGTTAAATGGCACATCCCCAGGCATGCACCAGTTAACGTGCACCACTACTCTGCCACCCATGGTGTGCCGTATTTACAATCAGATAGGAGAAAGCTTCGTCAAAACCCTGCGCCTGCTTTAAGCAGGCATAGGTCTTGACGCAACATTGTGGAGATGGGGCACCCCTGAGCCTTGCTTGAGCTGCATCGCACTTGCGATACAACTCCAGCAATCACTACCTTTACAGCACAGATACGTCACGCATCTGTGCCATTTTTGCCCCATGATGCCCCGCATTCTAAATGCAGCACACCATGGGTGGCGGAACAGCGGCGCAGGATGACTGACACATCCCTGGTGATGCACCAGTCATCATAAATCTATCCCTAAGCTTCTTATCTTGTTACAGATGAACCGCCATATGTAGCATGAAACTATTTTGCATTTCCTAAATAGCGAATTTTAAGGAATAAATAGCAATTCTTTACCATTCCTAATTTGCAATGAGCAAATTGCTAATTGCAAGTTACCCATTCATTTCCATGGGCTAGGAGGCTCATAGGAATGAAGGTTTAATTTGCGATTAGCAATTTGCTCATCACAAATTAGGAATTTTTCCAAGGGTGCAGGGGTGTCTCAAGAACACCCTGCTGCACCCCTGAAAAAGAAATTTGGGGGCATATGGCACACATACATGCCCTAAGGGCATGTGTTGGCGTCATATGGCACCTTTTGTTTTTTTGAAAAAAAGCTTTTTGAAAAGAATTCACAAATTACCACCAATTTACCACAATAGTTTCCAAATCCTTAATGTCATTTTTTACATATTTTTTGTTTGATACATTGCATTTAAGTAGTCACAAAATTTGCAAATCCTTCAGTGCAATTGCAAAATAAGGAATAGCAAATTATTTTGCATCAAACTTGTTTGATACATACCATTTGTCTAATTAACATTCGCAAAGGCCGAAATTCGTAGAATTTTGATCTTTGCGAATGCTAATTAGCTTGATACATATGGCCCCAAGTGAGGCCTGTCTTGCGACATGGTGCATCTTTTGCATCACTGCTGCATCGGTTTCATGTGGTACGTTTTTTTTACACCATGACATATCTGCCTAAATGCATCAATTTATAATGTTGTCGCCTCATAGCAAATCTTTTGCACCGCCGCTGCATCATAAAAGTGACGCACAGTGGCGCAAAAGAGGCATACACCTATCATAAATCTGTCTCTACCATTTTAAATGATGAATTCAGGATGACGATAAGGTGTGGCCTATCCAGAGGTTTGTTTAAGGTGAGGCCTACTCAGGATTGCAGATTAAAGTTACGCTTGATGAAGAATACAGAGGACATAATACATGTAAAGCTCTACCAATGAAGTAAGTGATGTCCACTTCATTGCGCCAGTCATCATAAATGTATCCCTAAGCTTCTTATCTTGTTACAGATGAACCACCATATGTACCATCAAACTATTTTGCATTTCCTAAATAGCAAATTTTAAGGAATAAATAGCAATTCTTTACCATTCCTAATTTGCAATGAGCAAATTGCTAATTGCAAATTAGCACCGCCGCTGCATCATAAAAGTGACGCACAGTGGCACAAAAGAGGCATACACCTATCATAAATCTGTCCCTAGCATTTTAAATGATTAATCCAGGATGACGATAAGGTGTGGCCTATACAGAAGTTTGTTTAAGGTGAGGCCTACTCAGGATTGCAGATTAAAGTTACGCTTGATGAAGAATACAGAGGAGATAATACATGTAAAGGCCTACCAATGAAGTAAGTAATGTCCACTTTATTGCGCCAGTCATCATAAATGTATCCCTAAGCTTCTTATCTTGTTACAGATGAACCACCATATGTACCATCAAACTATTTTGCATTTCCTAAATAGCAAATTTTAAGGAATAAATAGCAATTCTTTACCATTCCTAATTTGCAATGAGCAAATTGCTAATTGCAAGTTACCCATTCATTTCCATGGGCTAGGAGGCTCATAGGAATGAAGGTTGCAATTTGCGATTAGCAATTAGCTCATCACAATATAGGAAATTTTTCAAGCGTGCAGGGGTATCTCAAGAACACCCTGCTACACCCCTGAAAAAGAAATTTGGGGGCATATGGCACACATACATGCCCTAAGGACATGTATAGGCGTCATATGGCACCTTTTGTTTTTTGGAAAAAAATGCTTTTTGAAAAGAATTCGCAAATTACCACAAACTAGAAGTTGGTGGTAGTTTCCAAATCCTTAATATCATTTTTTACATATTTTTTGTTTGATACATTGCATTTAAGGAATCGCAAAATTTGCAAATCCTTCAGTGCAATCGCAAAATAAGGAATAGCAAATTTTGAATTAAGGACATTTTAAGTAATTTCCACATGTGCAGTGTTTTCAAATTATGATTTGAAAATCGTTTTTGGGGAAAAGTAATGGTTAAAAATTTATGACAAGGACATAATGGTGTATGCTTCTCTATAAGGCATTTCAGTGTCTCTGATGTCATTTTTCCCATATTACATTATAAGACCTTTCCCCATAGAGCACATTCCTTGTAAATATGCTCCCACCTGTGCATGGTGAATTTAGATTTTGACTGTTTGAGTCACATAGCCATGTTAAAAGTCACCCCAAAAAATTGCAAACGCTTGTTTAAGGTGAGGCCTACTCAGGATTGCAGATTAAAGTTACGCTTGATGAAGAATACAGAGGACATAATACATGTAAAGCTCTACCAATGAAGTAAGTGATGTCCACTTCATTGCGCCAGTCATCATAAATGTATCCCTAAGCTTCTTATCTTGTTAGACATTAACCGCCATATGTATCATATAACTATTTTGCATTTCCAAAATAGCGAATTTTAAGGAATAAATAGCGATTCTTTACCATTCCTAAGTTGCGATGAGCAAATTGCTAATTGCAAATTACCCATTCATTTCCATGGAGCAGGAGGCCCATAGGAATGAAGGTGCAATTAGCGATTAGCAATTAGCTCATCGCAAATTAGGAATTTTTCCAAAGGTGCAGGGGTGTCTCAAGAACACCCTGCTGCACCCCTGAAAACGAAATTTGTGGGCATATGGCGCACATAAATTTTAACAACATTCCTTTACCTCAAAAACGATTTTCAATTCATAATTTGAAAACACTGCCCACAGGGAAAATACTTAAAATGTCCTTAAGACACATGAAAGTGTTTTTTTATTGCCTTTCCAGCATGGTTGGGTCACTTTTAACATGGCTATGTAACACAAACATTTAAAATCTAAATTTCCCATGCACAGGTCGGAGCATATTTACAAGCAACTTGCGCCACAAAGAAAGGTCTTACATTAAAATGGGAAAAATAACATCAGGGACAGTCAATTGCCGTATAAAGAAGCATACACCATTATGTCCTTGTCATAAATTTAAAAACAATTCCTTTTCCCCAAAAACGATTTTCAAATCATAATTTCAAAACACTGCACATGGGAAAATTACTTAAAATGTCCTTAAGACACATAAAAGCGTTTTTTGATTGCCTTTGCAGCATGTTTGTATCACTTTTAACATGGCTATGTAACACAAACATTCAAAATCTAAATTTTCCATGCACATGTGGGATCATATTTACAAGCAATTTGCGCCACATAATTCATAATTTTCTCCTTAAAGCACACTATTCTCTATCTAAATTAAAGAAATATTTTCTCACCTTAGCAAATACTTTGAGTTTGAAAACAGTCTCAGAAACACACCAATTTGTCTTCAGCAGAGCAAAAGGTATGCACTCCAGAGTCTGCAGCTATCAAAAGCACAGAAATGCTGTAAATCTTCACACATATCTCTCATGTCACCCAATCAAAACTCTTCCCTCACTTTTTTTCAAATGAAAACCCTTCCCCCCTCTGCCATTTCATGCCTTTTCTGCATGGCAACCACCTCATTGGAAGACTTCTGGTGTTTGCAAGTTCACACAACTTTGTTGCAATTGAACTCTGAACTCTCAGTGCACCTGCATATCCAGTGCATTCTTTCATTTAATGATTTTTTATTGACCATTCAAAATACATCTTTCAAAGAACACATCCGTGCACCCTAACTTTCTGTTTTCAGCAATCAAAATCCACCAATCACTGTTACTGCTTCATGAACACAGAAACTCCACAGTTTTTTTTTCATTTTAAACTCTCATTTTTTCAACTGCCATTTCATTGCCACACTTCATCTGACTGCAGGAGAACCTTCTCTCACCATGTTTTCTGTCTGGATTGTTGGACATAGTTATATTCACTGGGCTCAAAGGTACGTTGAAAACAGGAATTTACCTAACCTCAATTTACAAGATGTGGAAATTAAGTGGTTTGGCCACAGAGGATTAAAATGTCACCAATTGATACCATTGGTGAAAACCTTTATGCATTTGCCCAAACCTGACCTGTTAATTGTGCACTGTGGAGGTAATGACTTGGGCACTTTGACTGGGGTAGGTCTGGAAATGCTTTTAAAGGACACCTTTGAGCAATTGATGGCACTTTTTCCTCAGACTGCCTTGGTATATTCAAATATATGCCAAAGACAGAAATGGAGGTGGTCAAACCAATTTTGTCCACAAATTGAGAAGTCGAGGAAGCATGTAAACAAATCTGTTTCAGCTTACATGAGAGACCATGGAATGGGCTCCCTGTACAACAATAACTTGCGTTACTACATGCAAGATATCTACAGAGGAGATGGAGTTCACTTCTCAGATGAGGGCAACAGAGTTTTCACTCTGAATTTAAGAATGTGCATTGGTACCTACTTATAAGTACCTAAATGTACCATAAACCCAAAAGCTCTTCTCAGAGCTACCCTACATCTAATCACTCACAATTATTATTTTACTCTAACATTTTTCACTAATTTTCAACAAAGTACGCTCCCCGGGGCGCTACCCGGTACGCGAACCGGGAGCTAACCTCGCGAAATTTAAAAAAAAAATGGGTTTTTTCCGCACATATAAGCCTCCTCAGCCACCCTCACAAAACCTAGGGTGTCAAGATAAGTCTACCGTGACCCCTTCTACCCATTCTGAACATTATTTGCCCTCCATTTTGTATCTTAATTCGACCGAAACACAAAATGGTGGACTCCCGTAACGCTTAAGGTTCGCGTACCGGGGCGCTCACCGGTTCGCGTACCGGGTCGCTCCCTGGGAAGCGCACCATCAAAAAAGGTGGGAAAGTAGTTTACAGAAAAGCCACTGGAGACACTTTCACCAAATAAAGATTAGCTCATACTACATACCAATCCCTACCATTTTCACAAATTTGATTGGAATTCCATTTAGTCATTTAGCCTGTAGACCTCTCTAAATACCCTGAGGTAAATTACTTCACAAAACACATCTGAAGTGTTGGAATTGACAACCAATGAAAATGTTACTTTCATTTTCTACTTTTTTTACCTGACATTTCATTGGTTATATACCTGAATATATATAAAGGAAGAGAAGAAAACACAGCCATTTTGACTACTACTTCTTGCTGTACATTTCAATAGTATTTTCACTAATTCCTTCAACTTCTTTCTAAAGGTAAGTTTTTATTTTTAAAACTGAAGTATATTGTGCACTATAAGTTAATATGGTAAACTTTTTCTGATAGATATATACTATCCCTCTGTAGTAGTTATAGATTTAGAGAGACTTCTCTGTTATAGTTATGGATGGAGTTAGGCTTCTCTTGTATAATTATGAATTTACTTACGTTAAATCACATACACTTTTTTATATTCCTACTTCCACTCTGATACTATACACTGCCCAAAGATAAATTCACTGATAAAAAATGCCTATCTAAAATTATTCCCAACATTGCCCTATCTCTACTAATATATATTTTTTTAATCCAAATTTCAGGCAAAATGGAAGGCGAAAACCAAGTTTCTTTTGAAATGGACCTGCAAGAGAGCAGCCAAGAATTGATTGATACAATTGATCAAATTGACATTGAATTTTTCGATGAAACTTGGGACAATGAACTACTGCAATGTGTACAAGCAGTAGATAACCTCCTTGCAAATGAGGACATTTTACACCCTCAGAGACTACAATGTATATTCCATGATAATTATGAAATTTCTGACAATGAAATGTTAGAAAGTTTAATAAATTATGAAACACAATCACAATAAAAAAAATGCTTAAAAAATAAAGAAAATAAAAAATAATCAACAAAACCAACAATCAATTAACATACTGCATTTGAAAAGTCTCTCATTCTTTTTTCATTGTAGTACGCTGCCCAGAACGCTTCCCGGTTCGCGTACCGGGCGCTACCCACGCAAAAAAAACAAAAAAAATTTTTTTTTTTTTTGCCCTGCGGGGCCCTTTTAAAGCCTCCACATTAAACCTAGGGGGTCAGGGAGGATCTACTATGCCCCCTTATGGTCATTTCCCCCTTTGTTTTGGCCTCCTCTTGTCTCTCAATCCTACCGAGAGACAAGATGGCGGCCGCTACGGACTGTTTAGAATGTTGACAGACACCGGAGAGCCAATCAGCTTCGCTACGCGAAGTTCCGGTACGCGCCCCGGTCCGCGAACCGGGGCGCGGACCGGAGCGCGCTTACAGATATATATCTTTTTTTAAACGTTAATTTCTCAAAATCCACTGGAGCACATATATTGAGACCTACAAAAGGCACATCGGGCTACCAGTCCCTACAATTTTGCCAAGTTTCGTGCAAATCCATTCAGCCGTTCGGGCTAAAAGTGAGGCCAACCGCCCTATGGAAAACTCAATGTTAAAAACACGTTTTGGGACCCCCCTTTTTTCTTGGCCCCCCCTTGACGAACCCCCCCCAAATTTTCAAGGGCTGCTCAGAAACAAAATGTTCCATTTTCCAGAAAATTTCAGCCAATTCCGTCCACAAACACCAAAGTTATTAGACATAGAATTTTCAAAAATCCCATAGGGAAAAAATCCTAACTATATATACCTACTGGCGACCGCCAGTAGGTAATATATATATATATATATATATATATATATATATATATATATATATATATATATATATCAAACACACAAGTTGCCCCACTGAGAGAAGCCACCACACTTCATTTTGTTCGTTTCCATCTTTATTGCAGCTTGCAAACAGGAGTTTCAAAAGCGCACGCAGCAATCTGTGCCATACGCGTTTCAGGATGTGAGATCCCTTCGTCAGTGGCCGGTGATGGAAGCAAGCAGGAACGGAATTAGTAACGCCTCAAATAATTAGTGAATTCCTGCCCAAAAGGCGTGGTTCTTACACGGCATTCTGGACTATGTAGTCCTCTCAAGTGAGTCCGTTTCAAATGCCCCCAATATTTCACAAATGAAAGTCCGAGTGGAGCTGTGGGCATACAATTAAAACTGTCTGTCACTGCTTTGTAGCTGCAATAAACGAACCTGTTGCTGGGCAGCATCGTGTCTCCTCAGCTAACACCCCTTGGCGCTAGCATGGACCCGTTTTAACACGGTGAGCATCTCTCAAAGCAGCTGGGCGCAGCTGCTAATTCATCAAACACACAAGTTGCCCCACTGAGAGAAGCCACCACACTTCATTTTGTTCGTTTCCATCTTTATTGCAGCTTGCAAACAGGAGTTTCAAAAGCGCACGCAGCAATCTGTGCCATACGCGTTTCAGGATGTGAGATCCCTTCGTCAGTGGCCGGTGATGGAAGCAAGCAGGATTGGAATTAGTAACGCCTCAAATAATTAGTGAAGTCCTGCCCAAAAGGCGTGGTTCTTACACGGCATTCTGGACTATGTAGTCCTCTCAAGTGAGTCCGTTTCAAATGCCCCCAATATTTCACAAATGAAAGTCCAAGTGGAGCTGTGGGCATACAATTAAAACTGTCTGTCACTGCTTTGTAGCTGCAATAAACGAACCTGTTGCTGGGCAGCATCGTGTCTCCTCAGCTAACACCCCTTGGCGCTAGCATGGACCCGTTTTAACACGGTGAGCATCTCTCAAAGCAGCTGGGCGCAGCTGCTAATTCATCAAACACACAAGTTGCTCCACTGAGAGAAGCCACCACACTTCATTTTGTTCGTTTCCATCTTTATTGCAGCTTGCAAACAGGAGTTTCAAAAGCGCACACAGCAATCTGTGCCATACGCGTTTCAGGATGTGAGATCCCTTCGTCAGTGGCCGGTGATGGAAGCAAGCAGGAACGGAATTAGTAACGCCTCAAATAATTAGTGAAGTCCTGCCCAAAAGGCGTGGTTCTTACACGGCATTCTGGACTATGTAGTCCTCTCAAGTGAGTCCGTTTCAAATGCCCCCAATATTTCACAAATGAAAGTCCAAGTGGAGCTGTGGGCATACAATTAAAACTGTCTGTCACTGCTTTGTAGCTGCAATAAACGAACCTGTTGCTGGGCAGCATCGTGTCTCCTCAGCTAACACCCCTTGGCGCTAGCATGGACCCGTTTTAACACGGTGAGCATCTCTCAAAGCAGCTGGGCGCAGTTGCTAATTCATCAAACACACAAGTTGCCCCACTGAGAGAAGCCACCACACTTCATTTTGTTCGTTTCCATCTTTATTGCAGCTTACAAACAGGAGTTTCAAAAGCGCACGCAGCAATCTGTGCCATACGCGTTTCAGGATGTGAGATCCCTTCGTCAGTGGCCGGTGATGGAAGCAAGCAGGAACGTAATTAGTAACGCCTCAAATAATTAGTGAAGTCCTGCCCAAAAGGCGTGGTTCTTACACGGCATTCTGGACTATGTAGTCCTCTCAAGTGAGTCCGTTTCAAATGCCCCTGTTGGACTTGGCCTTTTCCCCCCAAAATTTTTCGCTTTTGACCCCCTAACTAAAATGTCTCCCCCATGGGATTAAACCTGTATAGGCCATGAGTGGTGTGAGACCCCTTGTTGAAAATGTAATGTTGTTAAATGGTGTACAGAAAAATATCCCCCATTTTGAAAATGTACCTGACTAAAATGTACTGTGATTTTAAAATGGATGCCATGGCCCTGGGTAGTGCCACCTGACTGCGTTAGGTTGGCGGTCTAGTTAATATTACCCTGCTACCCCTAGCTTTTGGAGGGAAAGCCTGGCACCCAGGGTGCTCACCCCCTCCCCTAGAACCAGTTTAGGCTAGATGTGCCAACATTCTAGAAGGTCCTGGCACTGCCTGGGAGGAGGGTATAAATAGGGTGAAGTGTCACCAGAGAGTCAGTCAGCGCAGGGACAAGGAAGAGAGGGGACCTGCTGTGAGGTGCTACCGCCACATGGGCCTGTGAGCTGGGCCCTGCACCCCTAGAACCCCCCCCTATGCTGTCCCCATGGGCCCCTGACAAGGGAGGGCCCCTGACTAGGTCCCTGTCACAAGTGGGATCTTGAACCATGCCAGCGCCGCGCTGAAAGAGCACTGGGAAGGGAAGGAGCTAATTGGATTCCCCCCAGGAGGTGAGGAGTTTGCCCCTGAGGAACTGCAGTGGGACTGTCTACCCCCTCTGGAGGAGCTGTGGCCCCCCTTGGAAGTGCTTGGCCGGGTGGAGCCGCCTGGGGAGGATTGAGCCCCTGTGAGGTGTGCCTACCGGACGCTGTGCTGTGGAAGCGCTGTTTTGGGGAGGTTGGTGCCCCCAAGGAAGCTGTGGCCCCCTTTGCCAGCTGTGTGAGGAGAACTGCGACCACGGTGAAGCGCTGAAGTACTGTGTAGCCTGACTGAACTGTCTCTATTCTGGCTGCGTGCAGAGGGAGGAGCAGTGCGCTGTAAATAGCGCCATCTGCTGAGGAGAATCGCGCTGTGCGGGCGCTGAGGAAACTGTGAGGAGGAATAGCGCTGAGGAGCCTACCCTCGTTTCAGCGCGCTATCCGCTATATAATTAATTAATTACAAGGGAGCCTACCCCTTATCGCCGCTGGGAATCACTGCCGCAGCCCGGAGTGTGTGGGACCCCCCCCCCCACTGTGGTGGGTATCGTTGCGGCGGCCCCTGGTACCAGAAGAGGGCCGCCGAAGTGAAGAAGGGTCCGCGCTAGGCCTGAGGCCGCGTCCCTCGCGTCAGGTGACGGGGGCGTCCGGCCGCGTCATTGGCCCGCCCCCGCCAACGCCGCGCATTGATTGGCTGCTGGCCCGGGTAACTGGGAAGGCGGAAGGGAGCCGAGTCTAAGCCCCGGGTCCCCGTGTGGAAGGCGGAGGACCCGGGTGAAGCGCCGGAGTAAGAGCGACCGGAGCGGGAGGCCACCCCGCCGGTTTGTGCCCTCGGTGAGGCCGGAGGAGACACCGGGAGGAACCCGGTTGACGACGCCGTGAGGGAATCACCGCCCAGGAGCTCTCATGCTTTGAGAGAGCCCCCGCATGCTTCCACGCCGTTGCAGGGCCCCCGGGTGCAGAGGGAGCCCTGACAAAGAGAGGACCGGCCAAGTGGTGCAGAGGACGGGGCCCTCATGTGCTGAGGAGAGCCCCGCGTGTGTCGCCTATGCTGGAGAGGGCCTCATGGGCTAGATCGTCGGCCGCCCCCATCGAGGAGGAGCAGCTGCAGAGGGAGAGGGAGCGTCGAGGTACAGGGTCGGTGCCTGTCTCTCATCCTGCGTCTAGTGGAAGTCCCCGAGGACCTCTGGAAGGCGGAGTCCAGAGAGGGTGTGGAGGGGCCCCGTGGAGTCGAGGGAGCCCGTGGGGGACAGAGGAGACCGGGCCAGTCTGGAAGGCCAGGAGGGAGGGGCCTCGTGGCACCTTCTTGGTGCCTGCGCTTCCCAGGGTGAAGCTCCGTGCCTGCTGAGGTCCCTAATCAACAGAGAGTCGAGGAGCAGCCGGTGAGTGGGGCCATATACGGACTGTGAGGGTGGTGGAGAAGGCAACGGGGCACAAAGTCGGTGCTTGCCCCCCCATATCTTCTTCTGTTGGACACCGGGACTGGCCATGTTGGCCTTGAAGGTATCCTATGCTTAGTTCCTGGGCCCCATGGGTTATTGTCCCCTTAAGATGACCCCGGGAAGAAGTTTATGCCAATGCACTGCCTGTTGTCTGTGTTGGAGGTAGCGGAGTAGAGGAGTCCTGTTCCCCCTGATTACCTTTGATGCCTAGTGTGTATACCTAAGGTTTCATTTAATGCAAGGTGACTACTTACCTGATGAAACGGTTATCTTCATGGCCTAATGTGGTGCTGCCAGTTGCTATTGCTATTAATGGCCCTGGAAGAGTTCAAGCATCACACGCTTCGCCTAATGTCTTATGCCCTTTGATTGCAGGTGTCCTGTCCCATGATTTAGGCCTATGCCTGTTGTCACGTAAGATGGGTAATGTTCTTTCGTCAAGAGACGCTGATGGAGGGCGTTCTGCATAATGGCGGGCTATAGGTTGGCCTGTCATGTAATACTAGGTCCCTGGTTGCATCCCATGCTGAATTGTTACAGGTGCTCCTGTCTATTCTGTGCCATGATGCCCTGATGTTTCCCTTACAGGGGTCGTGTTGGAGTTATATGAGGTTACTGATGCCAATGCATATTAATGCTTCCGCCTGATGTTTGATATCCCTATGCTGATTTATTGCAGGTGTTCCTGTATGTTGGGATTTACTGTGATGCCCTGAAGTTTCCTTTACAGGGGTGGGGATTGGCGTTATAATGCATGAGGTGTATTTATGCATAATGTTGTATCTTACATTTTCAGCCAACCCCCTAAGGATGAGAGCCTGAGTTGGCCCCGCCAGATTGGCCCCAGGTCTAATGTTTAATTAACCATCCTTTTTCCTTACAGCTATGGACTATGGACTCAACCCTGTTTGTCCCATGTAAATAATCCCCCACTGAAGTATTTGGCTTGGGTGCCAGTTGGCGCCTTGTTGTGATTACCAGTGTATTTTTTCCCTTTTTACCTTACAGGTTGGAGATATCAGTAAACTTCTTCTTTTCCAACCAAAGGTGGAGTTGCGTCTCTTTTGTAGTGTGCCTGGTGTGTCGTCTGTGGGTACTGCGTGAATGCTTCACATGTCCTCGAAGTTTGGCCTGCCCGCTTGATGCCATGCTACCCCCTTTGAGACTTGGGCAACCCCCATTTCCAACATTTGGTGGCAGAGCGGTGGGATAGGACTTGTGTTTGCGCAGTACCACAGCGGCCACGGGTTACACTGCAAATAGAGCTTTGGATGTAATCCGAGCCTTGTTTTGGGGATTATTGTTGCTTCCTCCTGGAGAGTGTTCTGAACTGTCCCCTTGGTCCACTGAGGGTGTGTCCCGGGTGTATCTCGCCACGATGGGGTTGATTTACCAGGAAGTGGAACTGATGGAGTACACCGAACAGGAGGTGATAGACTTCCTCCTGGAGAGAGGGATACCCCCAATAGGGAACATTAGGAGGAATTTGTTTCTCTATGAGGCCCTCAAGAGGGGAGAGCCCTTAGAGATTGATGGGGACTTGTCTGACTACCCCCCCGAAGTTTTGAAGGGTCAGTGGGTTAGAGACCAAAGAGAGGGCTCCCCATCCAGAACCCTGGGAGGTAATTGCTCCGATGAGGAGGAGGAAGAGTCTAGCAGGGCAGAGACGCCAGTAGCTGTGGAGGACACCGAAGATAGGGAGTCTCGCACTGGGTCCAGTCCCGGGGGCACTGCCCCATCCCTTTCCCTGTCCCCAGAAGAGTGGGTAGATAGGAGGGAAGAGAGGGAGCATCAGCTGGCGCTGGCAAAGCTCAGGCATGCCGAGGGCTTAGCGCAGCTGAGGGTAGAAGAGCAGCGACTAGAGACTGAAAAAGTCCTAGCGCTGGAGAGGATGGCGGAGGCGGAGAGGGCCTTCGCCAGGGAGAGATCAGCTCAGGTGGGTAGGTTGTCCCCTGAGAGTGGTTTTAGGAGTCTGGATTCACCGAAGAGGGTGGGATCCAGTGGTGGCAGCGAGTGTAGGTCCAGTGCAAGGAGTCCCACTCCCGAAGCCCAAGAGACTGTGCCTGATTCCCCGGAAGAGGAGGACGGGTTAGTGTTTAGGGGCAGGGGAAAGCTGTTCCATCAGTCCTGGGGAGAGTTCAAGGAGGAGTGTTGGACTGTACTGGAGGATTGGGTGGTGAGGAGAGCAGTGGAGGATTGGGAAGGGCTGTGCCATGCCGTTATCCGGGAGCACATGCTGAGGAGTTGTTTCCCAAGACTGCGTCACCATCTGTTGCAGTGCGGGTTCTCAGACCCCAGGGAACTTGCACGGGAGGCAGACCTCTGGGTAAGTGCCAGAGCGTCTGGGAAGGCTGAGGGAAGTGATCCTGAAGGGAGTGAGACGGGGAGGTGTCCCGAGATGCCCCAGCTGTGGTCGCCGGGCCTGGAGTGTTCTTTAAGAGAACCCCAGGTTGGGAGTCTAGGCTGTCCCGATGTGTCATCCAGAGGAAGGGATCCCCTCATGTCAGGAGGACCCGGAGCATCAATAATCGGAGCTTCAGTGGTTTGGGGGTCTGACCAGTCACAGGGTTTAGATCCTGGACTGGGGTTCCAGGTTAAGGGGTTGCCTGACCTGGAGGGTGGGGTACCTGTAATTCAGGTCCCTACCAATTTGACTCCCAGGGGTACTACTCCCAGTGGGAGGGTGCGGAACTCTGGGAGGGGGTGCAGAGGGAGGAAGGTCTCTTCTCTGTCACCAGCTCAGCCACAGGGCGCAGATCCTGGGTTGGGTGGCCAGGGACAGGGTTTGCCTGCCCTGGTGGGAGGGACCTCTGTAACCAGAGTCCCCCCGGAAGTGACTCCCAGGGGTACTTCTCCGGGTAGGAGGGTGCGGAACTCTGGGAGGGGGTGCAGGGAGAGGGAGGACTCGCCCCTGTCACCAGTTCAGCCTGTGGGTTTTGACCTCAGGTTGGGGAGAGAGTTGTGTGAGGGTGTCCCCAGGCGTAGGAGATGGAGGAACCCTTGGAGGAGAAGTAGGGGGAGGAGAGCCTCGCCCCTAAGGGCTGGTCAGTCTGAGGGTGTAGACCCCATATGGGTGGACCAGTGGCAATTTGGAGAGAGAAGAGTGGTCCAAGAGAATTACAAGCCTGAGGCTAGAGCCTCCCACTCTAGGAAGGAGAAACATCCCACTAGGGAACACCAGTGGGGTGGTTTTGTTGGTGAAGGGAGGGTTGCGAAAGAGAACCATTGGGTTCCAGAGTGGAGGAGAGACTGCAGGTGCTCCTGTAGTTGCAGGCCTGCGTCCACCTTTTTCCGCCCCAAGCAGGGAAGCCCATCAAGGCATTGATATGTCTACCCTGGCTTTTGGCTGGGGGGGAGTCGTGTTGGACTTGGCCTTTTCCCCCAAAAAAATTTCGCTTTTGACCCCCTAACTTGAATGTCTCCCCCATGGGATTAAACCTGTATAGGCCATGAGTGGTGTGAGACACCTTGTTGAAAATGTAATGTTGTTAAATGGTGTACAGAAAAATATCCCCCATTTTGAAAATGTACCTGACTAAAATGTACTGTGATTTTAAAATGGATGCCATGGCCCTGGGTAGTGCCACCTGACTGCGTTAGGTTGGCGGTCTAGTTAATATTACCCAGCTACCCCTAGCTTTTGGAGGGAAAGCCTGGCACCCAGGGTGCTCACCCCCTCCCCTAGAACCAGTTTAGGCTAGATGTGCCAACATTCTAGAAGGTCCTGGCACTGCCTGGGAGGAGGGTATAAATAGGGTGAAGTGTCACCAGAGAGTCAGTCAGCGCAGGGACAAGGAAGAGAGGGGACCTGCTGTAAGGTGCTACCGCCACATGGGCCTGTGAGCTGGGCCCTGCACCCCTAGAACCCCCCCCTATGCTGTCCCCATGGGCCCCTGACAAGGGAGGGCCCCTGACTAGGTCCCTGTCACAAGTGGGATCTTGAACCATGCCAGCGCCGCGCTGAAAGAGCACTGGGAAGGGAAGGAGCTAATTGGATTCCCCCCAGGAGGTGAGGAGTTAGCCCCTGAGGAACTGCAGTGGGACTGTCTACCCCCTCTGGAGGAGCTGTGGCCCCCCTTGGAAGTGCTGGGCCGGGTGGAGCCGCCTGGGGAGGATTGAGCCCCTGTGAGGTGTGCCTACCGGACGCTGTGCTGTGGAAGCGCTGTTTTGGGGAGGTTGGTGCCCCCAAGGAAGCTGTGGCCCCCTTTGCCAGCTGTGTGAGGAGAACTGCGACCACGGTGAAGCGCTGAAGTACTGTGTAGCCTGACTGAACTGTCTCTATTCTGGCTGCGTGCAGAGGGAGGAGCAGTGCGCTGTAAATAGCGCCATCTGCTGAGGAGAATCGCGCTGTGCGGGCGCTGAGGAAACTGTGAGGAGGAATAGCGCTGAGGAGCCTACCCTCGTTTCAGCGCGCTATCCGCTATATAATTAATTAATTACAAGGGAGCCTACCCCTTATCGCCGCTGGGAATCACCGCCGCAGCCCGGAGTGTGTGGGACCCCCCCCCCACTGTGGTGGGTATCGTTGCGGCGGCCCCCGGTACCAGAAGAGGGCCGCCGAAGTGAAGAAGGGTCCGCGCTAGGCCTGAGGCCGCGTCCCTCGCGTCAGGTGACGGGGGCGTCCGGCCGCGTCATTGGCCCGCCCCCGCCAACGCCGCGCATTGATTGGCTGCTGGCCCGGGTAACTGGGAAGGTGGAAGGGAGCCGAGTCTAAGCCCCGGGTCCCCGTGTGGAAGGCGGAGGACCCGGGTGAAGCGCCGGAGTAAGAGCGACCGGAGCGGGAGGCCACCCCGCCGGTCTGTGCCCTCGGTGAGGCCGGAGGAGACACCGGGAGGAACCCGGTTGACGACGCCGTGAGGGAATCACCGCCCAGGAGCTCTCATGCTTTGAGAGAGCCCCCGCATGCTTCCACGCCGTTGCAGGGCCCCCGGGTGCAGAGGGAGCCCTGACAAAGAGAGGACCGGCCAAGTGGTGCAGAGGACGGGGCCCTCATGTGCTGAGGAGAGCCCCGCGTGTGTCACCTATGCTGGAGAGGGCCTCATGGGCTAGATCGTCGGCCGCCCCCATCGAGGAGGAGCAGCTGCAGAGGGAGAGGGAGCGTCGAGGTACAGGGTCGGTGCCTGTCTCTCATCCTGCGTCTAGTGGAAGTCCCCGAGGACCTCTGGAAGGCGGAGTCCAGAGAGGGTGTGGAGGGGCCCCGTGGAGTCGAGGGAGCCCGTGGGGGACAGAGGAGACCGGGCCAGCCTGGAAGGCCAGGAGGGAGGGGCCTCGTGGCACCTTCTTGGTGCCTGCGCTTCCCAGGGTGAAGCTCCGTGCCTGCTGAGGTCCCTAATCAACAGAGAGTCGAGGAGCAGCCGGTGAGTGGGGCCATATACGGACTGTGAGGGTGGTGGAGAAGGCAACGGGGCACAAAGTCGGTGCTCGCCCCCCCATATCTTCTTCTGTTGGACACCGGGACTGGCCATGTTGGCCTTGAAGGTATCCTATGCTTAGTTCCTGGGCCCCATGGGTTATTGGCCCCTTAAGATGACCCCGGGAAGAAGTTTATGCCAATGCACTGCCTGTTGTCTGTGTTGAAGGTAGCGGAGTAGAGGAGTCCTGTTCCCCCTGATTACCTTTGATGCCTAGTGTGTATACCTAAGGTTTCATTTAATGCAAGGTGACTACTTACCTGATGAAACGGTTATCTTCATGGCCTAATGTGGTGCTGCCAGTTGCTATTGCTATTAATGGCCCTGGAAGAGTTCAAGCATCACACGCTTCGCCTAATGTCTTAATCCCTTTGATTGCAGAAGTCCTGTCCCATGATTTAGGCCTATGCCTGTTGTCACGTAAGATGGGTAATGTTCTTTCGTCAAGAGACGCTGATGGAGGGCGTTCTGCATAATGGCGGGCTATAGGTTGGCCTGTCATGTAATACTAGGTCCCTGGTTGCATCCCATGCTGAATTGTTACAGGTGCTCCTGTCTATTCTGTGCCATGATGCCCTGATGTTTCCCTTACAGGGGTCGTGTTGGAGTTATATGAGGTTACTGATGCCAATGCATATTAATGCTTCCGCCTGATGTTTGATATCCCTATGCTGATTTATTGCAGGTGTTCCTGTATGTTGGGATTTACTGTGATGCCCTGAAGTTTCCTTTACAGGGGTGGGGATTGGCGTTATAATGCATGAGGTGTATTTATGCATAATGTTGTATCTTACATTTTCAGCCAACCCCCTAAGGATGAGAGCCTGAGTTGGCCCCGCCAGATTGGCCCCAGTTCTAATGTTTAATTAACCATCCTTTTTCCTTACAGCTATGGACTATGGACTCAACCCTTTTTGTCCCATGTAAATAATCCCCCACTGAAGTATTTGGCTTGGGTGCCAGTTGGCGCCTTGTTGTGATTACCAGTGTATTTTTCCCTTTTTACCTTACAGGTTGGAGATATCAGTAAACTTCTTCTTTTCCAACCAAAGGTGGAGTTGCGTCTCTTTTGTAGTGTGCCTGGTGTGTCGTCTGTGGGTACTGCGTGAATGCTTCACATGTCCTCGAAGTTTGGCCTGCCCGCTTGATGCCATGCTACCCCCTTTGAGACTTGGGCAACCCCCATTTCCAACATTTGGTGGCAGAGCGGTGGGATAGGACTTGTGTTTGCGCAGTACCACAGCGGCCACGGGTTACACTGCAAATAGAGCTTTGGATGTAATCCGAGCCTTGTTTTGGGGATTATTGTTGCTTCCTCCTGGAGAGTGTTCTGAACTGTCCCCTTGGTCCACTGAGGGTGTGTCCCGGGTGTATCTCGCCACGATGGGGTTGATTTACCAGGAAGTGGAACTGATGGAGTACACCGAACAGGAGGTGATAGACTTCCTCCTGGAGAGAGGGATACCCCCAATAGGGAACATTAGGAGGAATTTGTTTCTCTATGAGGCCCTCAAGAGGGGAGAGCCCTTAGAGATTGATGGGGACTTGTCTGACTACCCCCCCGAAGTTTTGAAGGGTCAGTGGGTTAGAGACCAAAGAGAGGGCTCCCCATCCAGAACCCTGGGAGGTAATTGCTCCGATGAGGAGGAGGAAGAGTCTAGCAGGGCAGAGACGCCAGTAGCTGTGGAGGACACCGAAGATAGGGAGTCTCGCACTGGGTCCAGTCCCGGGGGCACTTCTTCTTTTCCAACCAAAGGTGGAGTTGCGTCTCTTTTGTAGTGTGCCTGGTGTGTCGTCTGTGGGTACTGCGTGAATGCTTCACATGTCCTCGAAGTTTGGCCTGCCCGCTTGATGCCATGCTACCCCCTTTGAGACTTGGGCAACCCCCATTTCCAACACCCCCAATATTTCACAAATGAAAGTCCGGCTCGGACTTTTATTTGTGAAATATTGGGGGCATTTGAAACGGACTCACTTGAGAGGACTACATAGTCCAGAATGCTGTGTAAGAACCACGCCTTTTGGGCAGGACTTCACTAATTATTTGAGGCGTTACTAATTCCGTTCCTGCTTGCTTCCATCACCGGCCACTGACGAAGGGATCTCACATCCTGAAACGCGTATGGCACAGATTGCTGCGTGCGCTTTTGAAACTCCTGTTTGCAAGCTGCAATAAAGATGGAAACGAACAAAATGAAGTGTGGTGGCTTCTCTCAGTGGGGCAACTTGTGTGTTTGATGAATTAGCAGCTGCGCCCAGCTGCTTTGAGAGATGCTCACCGTGTTAAAACGGGTCCATGCTAGCGCCAAGGGGTGTTAGCTGAGGAGACACAATGCTGCCCAGCAACAGGTTCGTTTATTGCAGCTACAAAGCAGTGACAGACAGTTTTAATTGTATGCCCACAGCTCCACTTGGACTTTCATTTGTGAAATATTGGGGGCATTTGAAACGGACTCACTTGAGAGGACTACATAGTCCAGAATGCCGTGTAAGAACCACGCCTTTTGGGCAGGACTTCACTAATTATTTGAGGCGTTACTAATTCCGTTCCTGCTTGCTTTCATCACCGGCCACTGACGAAGGGATCTCACATCCTGAAACGCGTATGGCACAGATTGCTGCGTGCGCTTTTGAAACTCCTGTTTGCAAGCTGCAATAAAGATGGAAACGAACAAAATGAAGTGTGGTGGCTTCTCTCAGTGGGGCAACTTGTGTGTTTGATGAATTAGCAGCTGCGCCCAGCTGCTTTGAGAGATGCTCACCGTGTTAAAACGGGTCCATGCTAGCGCCAAGGGGTGTTAGCTGAGGAGACACGATGCTGCCCAGCAACAGGTTCGTTTATTGCAGCTACAAAGCAGTGACAGACAGTTTTAATTGTATGCCCACAGCTCCACTTGGACTTTCATTTGTGAAATATTGGGGGCATTTGAAACGGACTCACTTGAGAGGACTACATAGTCCAGAATGCCGTGTAAGAACCACGCCTTTTGGGCAGGACTTCACTAATTATTTGAGGCGTTACTAATTCCGTTCCTGCTTGCTTCCATCACCGGCCACTGACGAAGGGATCTCACATCCTGAAACGCGTATGGCACAGATTGCTGCGTGCGCTTTTGAAACTCCTGTTTGCAAGCTGCAATAAAGATGGAAACGAACAAAATGAAGTGTGGTGGCTTCTCTCAGTGGGGCAACTTGTGTGTTTGATATATATATATATATATATATATATATATATATATATATATATATATATATATATTCACTGAAAAAACCATAGGTTTCAGGCCTTATATAGTTAGGAATTAGCATTTAAAAAACCTTTGAAATTCACTCAAAAAACTATAAGTTTTAGGGGTGTTATAGTTAGCTGGACATTTCACTCATACAAAACCAATGAAATTGCTCCTATATAGTTAGTTGTACTAACTATATTTTGCGCACCAGCAATCCACTGCTGATGATGTCACATATTACATCATTCATGACATGGTCAGTGACATCACTGATGACATCCCAAATGACATCACTGATGACATCACTGATGACATCATCCAGTGAATGTGGTTTGCTTGGTTATTTAAATATGCATTATATATATATCAATTTGCATTGAAGAATGAGTGGATATATAAAAATTAATATTTGGATGGAGGATTTAGTAGCAGTTTAATTGACTGTTTACTTTGACAATGTATAGTGTCTTACTAAATATAGTGCATACTGTCTAAACTGTGTGAATATCTGTATCACTTTGTCAGTTGTTGTGTAAACTGGTTTTCCAGTTGGTTACTAGCTAGGTGAAAGTCTATATTAGTTATTGATTAGTTAACTGAGTATTTGTATGGGAGAGTGAATGTTTGTGTGGTTCGGTGGGGGGGGGTGTAACTGGCCAAAGATGCGTGAATAGTTGATTCAGTAGATATATGAAATTAAAACTACATGTTCTAACAGTTGTTTGGGTGAGTGAATATCTTTATGGGTGTGGTGATGAGCAAATATATTTCTCAATGGTACATGTCCAACAAACTAGAAAAATAAAAGGCAGTGTATGTGACAGTTGTTGCATATAAATAAGTATACATAAGACTCAATGATTGTGTAAGTGACTATATGGATAACTGTATACTTGTAATAATGATTTTATAATACACTAAGTATGACTTACTACCTAAATGAATAGATGAAGTGGTGTTTGTATAACTGTGTAGCTAAGTAAGTATGTAAGTATGATCCATTGTTTACATAAGTGAGTACCATAACTTCATATTGTAATAGGTTGTGTGCTGGTGTGTAATGTCGATATAGGTGTATAAGTATTTTTGATAGTGTTCTATTGTTCATTGACAGCATGTATGAGTGAATCTACAGGTAAGTGTTTAGATGTGTGTATACATCTAGGAATCTCTTAGTGGGTTTTTATATACTTGTATTGCTGTGTCAATGGATTCAAATATGATACTCTCTATTTTACAAAGAGTGATGAAAGATTTTACTAGTGTATGAAAAGGTGTATGTGATTGTCACGTGGATGTGGTCATCAGTGATGTCATCAGTGATGTCATTTGAGATGTCATCAGTGATGTCACTGACCATGTCATGAATGATGTAATATGTGACATCATCAGCAGTGGATTGCGGGTGCGAGAAATATAGTTAGTACAACTAACTATATAGGAGCAATTTTATTGGTTTTGTATGAGTGAAATGTCCAGCTAACTATAACGCTCCTAAAACTTATAGTTTTTTGAGTGAATTTCAAAGGTTTTTTAAATGCTAATTCCTAACTATATAAGGCCTGAAACCTATGTTTTTTTCAGTGAATTTGCAAGGTTTTTTAAATGCTAATTCCTAACTATATAACGCCTGAAACCTATGGTTTTTTCAGTGAATTTCAATGTTTTTTTAAATGCTAATTCGTAACTATATCAGGCCTGAAACCTATGGTTTTTTCATTGAATTTCAAAGGTTTTTGAATGCTAATTTCTAACTATAACGTGTGTTAAACCTATGTTTTTTCAGTGAATTTCAAAGATTTTTAAATGCTAAATCTTAACTATGGTGTGTGTGAAAGCTATGATTTTCTAGTGAATTTTCAATAATTTTTAAAATGCTAATTTGCAAATCATTATTTAATTATAAATTTATTTTTCAACAAACTGCCTTTGTATATTGTAATACATTGACTGTATTATGTAATATGCAACAGCACATATATTTTTTATGATTTGCATAAAGTTGATCAGTATACTCTACATCTTCAATTCACATGTAAACAGTCAAATTTGTTGTTTTTTTTTGTGTTTCTCAAACGTTCGCGCACCTCGCGATTTTTTTCTTTTTTTAAACTTTTTTTTGCCTATCGGGGTTCTTCAGGGACCCCCTGAGAAGGCCTAGGGGGTCAGGGAGTCTCTTCCTTGCCTCCTTTTCATGTTTAGAAACTTTTATAACAATCGGGTAAAACGCCATTTTGATGCGACGTGCGCGCACGTCAAGTCATGTGACTCGAAAACAACACTTTTCATTGGTTAATAGTAGTTTCTGTTCTAGAATCTTCAAAAACCCCACCCATTTCCCTCACTATCTGTTTCACTCTCTTGGGAGAAGGAGCCTTTCCAGCTTTCCAGAGAAATTTCTTAATAATGGCACAAAGACAAGATTCCTCTTCAGAATCAGATGACCTTGAACATCAGATTCCACCTGCTGTGGCCAGCACATCGACAGCACCACCATATGCCTCACCATCCACCTCACAATTGGATATGAGGCCATTCCTGAGTTCTGTGCACATGAGATGCAACATGTGCAATAAAATAATCATCTACGGGGAGCAGAGCCTCAATCTGGTTGAACGTAGAATTCAAGACCACCAATGCTCCCAGAGGAGATGATTTTATTTTTATTTTTTATTACTTTGTTCCTGTTGAACAGTTTTGCCGATCCAGGAGCCTTTCCAGCTTTCAAGAGACATTTCTTAATAATGGCAGAAAGACAGGATTCTTCTTCAGAATCAGAGCAAGAATATCAGCTACCTGCAAGGAAGGGGAAAATATCATTTATATGGACATTTTTCACATTTCCAGAAGGGCAGAAAAAAGTAAATGCCCCAAAAGTCAAGGGCAATATATGTGGATCTGTCCTCTCGAGGGGAAACCTTCATAAGAAATATTAATTTTCGATACATACGATGATCAGGCACGTCAGAAATGTGCACCCTGTGCAGTTTGCACAAGCTGAGACAAGAGCCATGGCCTCACAAATTCCACCTGCTGTGGCCAGCACATCGTCAGCACCACCACCTGTATCACCATCCACCTCAGAATTAGACTTAAGGCCATACTTGAGTTCTGTGCAGATGAGATGCAACAAGTGCTTCAAAATTATTGTGTACGGGGAGCAGGGGCTCACTCTGATTGAGCACAGAATTTAGGCCACCAATGCTCCCAGATTTGATTTACTTTGTTCCTGTTGAACAGTTTTGCAGTTCCTGTTTCCCAAAAAAAATATATAAAACTTTCAAAAAATAAAAAAAATAAAAAACAACAAAACAAAAAAAAGTAATTTTCAGAACTAACTCACTTCTCCAAAAAGAGCTGTATTTCTTACACACTGTGTCATTATTTTTTGAATGAATGTGTAGTGTATAAATGAATGACTGAAATGACTGAGTGAAGGGGAGAAAGGGACTGAAGGAATGAGTAAGGAAAGGGGAGTATGGTGACTGAGGAAAAGGGAATCAAAGAGTGACTGAAAGAAGGGGACTAAGGGTAGGGGAGTGAGTTAAGGGGAGTGAAAAAGTAAGGGAAGGTCATTAAGGAAAAGAGAGTGAGGGAGGGGGAGTGAGAAAAGGGGAGCGGGGTGGAGACAGGGAAGGGGAGTAAGGGACGGAGAGAGGGAAATAGAGTAGGGTAAAGGGAGTGAAGATAAGAGAAGTGGAGTGATGGTGAGGGAAGGGGTGTGAGGATGATAAAAGGGAGGTAAGTGAAAGTGAGAAGTGGGGAGTGAGGGAGAGAGAAATTGAGTGAGGGAATGGAGGGACTTAGGAAAGCGTAGTGAGGGAAGGGGACTGAGGATTTAAATGAGTGAAGGAGAGTGAAGGAGAGTGAGGGAGAGTGAGGGAAAGAGAGCGGAAAAGACAAGAGGGGTGAGATAGAGACAGGAGGAAATGTAGTGGGGGAAGGGGAGTGACAGTGAATGAAGGGCAGTGACAGTTAGAAAGGGTGTGAGGGAAGGAGAATGAGGGAGAAAGAGAAGGAGAGCAAGGGAGTGAGAGGGAGTGAGGCGGTTAGACTGAGTGACACAGAAGAAGAGAGGGAGAGAAAAATGGAGTGAAGGGGAGTGGGGGACTAAACGAATGGGAGTTAGCAAAAGTGAATGAGAAAAGTGAAGTAAGGGAGGAGGATTGATGGATGGAGTGAGGGAAAGAGAGTAAGGGGGAGTGAGAGAATAGAAACAGGTGAAAGAGAATATGAGTGATGCACAGAGATGAGAATATGAAGTAGGAGAAGATGAGTGAGAGTTAGTGAAGGGCAGTGACAGGGAAGGAAAAAGAAGCATATTAAGAGAGAGGAAACAGTAGTGAGTGAGAGAGAAGGATTTATGGAAAGAGAGAGGAAAGAAAAGAAAGAGTGGTGGAGAGAGAGGGAGACAGTGAGAGAGACAAACAGAGGGAGAGTGAAGAAGTGTGAAGGAGTAAATCAGTTATACTGACTGAGACAGAGGAAGAGACTTAGAGACGGATGAAGGAAAGGAGAATGAGGGAGAGAATAAAGGAAGGGGAGTGAGCAAAAGGGAGTGAAAGAGTGAGAGAAGTGGAGTGACTGAAGGTCAGTGAGGGATGATGTAATAGAAAGAGAGTAAGGGGGAGTGAGAACAGATTGAGCGATACAGCAACACAAGGTAGTGATTGAGGAAGACAGGAAAGAGAAGTGAGAGACAGGCAGTGGAATGAGGGAGTTAGACAAGGTCAGTTATGGTGAAGAAAGAGTACTTTTGGAGAGAAAAGTAGTGTAGAGGTGAATGAAGGGCAGTAATGACAACGAGAAAAGGAGAGTAAGATCATTAAAGGAAGGTTAGTAAGAGAGATTAAAGAATGTGAAAGAGAGTAAGAAAAGTAAGAGAGTGATGAAGAACAAGTTACTTACCTTCGGTAACGCTTTTTCTGGTAGATACAATATCTGCCTGTGGATTCCTCACCTTGTGAATATCCCCCTTGCGTCAGCAACGTTCGGAATTTTTCTTCGTAGCACGCCGGCGTGGACGACGTCATAGGAGCACGGCATCGTGCGCGACTCCGTCTGACATCATCGACTCCTTATTAGGCCCACGTCAGCGTGATGACGTCAGTTCCGCCCTTTTTTCCGTGCCTTCGAGGCACACGGACGGACCAACGACAGCAAATATGCATATATAAAATGTACACAGTACATACAAACCATAATAGCACACAGTGCATAGCAAAGGTATCAAAACCCAAAATATATACAAACAATAAAACCAGGTATAGCAGAGTGGACAACGGGGAGGCGGGTGGGCATGTGAGGAATCCACAGGCAGATATTGTATCTACCAGAAAAAGCGTTACCGAAGGTAAGTAACTTGTTCTTCTGATAGATACATCTGCCGTGTGGATTCCTCACCTTGTGAATAGAGTCCCACAGCAGTCCCCACTCCCGGAGGAGGGTGTCCACTCCGCTACACCAGGAAATCTTGGAGAACAGAGCACGCGAAGTGGCCGTCCCTCCTCACCTCGGTATCCAAGCAGTAGTGCTTCGCGAAAGTGTGGAGGGAGGCCCAAGTCGCGGCTCTGCAAATGTCCTCAACAGGTACACCTCTAGACAAAGCAGATGTTGCAGACTTTGCTCTAGGTGAATGTGCTCTAATACCCTCAGGAGGGTCCTTACCCGCAAGGGAATAGCAGATCTTGATGCACAGGATTATCCACCTGGAAAGTGTGCGCTTGTGCACCGCTCTGCCCTTCCGACAGCCAGCAAAACCAACAAACAGCTGGTCGTCCACCCGGAAGTCTGTAGTCCTGTCCAGATAGAAAGACACCGCCCTCTTAGGGTCCAGACGGTGCAGTCTCTCTTCCTCCTTAGAAGGGGGAGGGGGAGGATAGAAGGTAGGAAGGGTAATGGACTGTCCAAGATGGAAGGGAGTAACCACCTTAGGCAGAAAAGCAGCCCTGGTCCTGAGAACCATCCTTTCAGCATGAATGGTCAGGAATGGGGGCTTGGAACTAAGAGCCTGAAGCTCACTTACCCTCCTTGCCGAGGTGATTGCAACGAGGAAGATCGTTTTAAAAGAAAGAAGCCTCAATGGACACTTGTGCAAGGGTTCGAAGGGAGAACCCATTAAGAAGGTCAGCACAAGATTCAAATCCCAATGAGGAACAACAAAAGGAGTAGGAGGGAACATATTTGTTAGACCCCTCAAAAACCTTAAAACCACCGGAGATTTAAAAAGAGAGGGCTGATCCGGCAAACAGAGAAATGCCGATAAGGCCGAAAGATACCCCTTGACCGTGGCCACAGCAAAACCTTGCTGCGCCAGAGAAAGAGCAAATTGTAAAATGTCAGATAAATGAGCCTTCAAAGGGTCAACATCCTTCTCCCTGCACCAAGAAACAAATTTAGACCACCTATAGGAATAAATGGACTTAGTGGTGTCACGCCTGGCAGAAAGAATGACATCCACCACATCGTGAGGGAGAGAAAAAGAACTCAAGTTGCCCCGTTCAATCTCCAGGCATGAAGGTGTAATGTCTGGAGGTGGGGGTGTAGAACCTGCCCCTCCATCTGAGAGAGGAGGTCTGCCCTGTGAGGGAGACGGAGCGGCGGGTGAGAGGAGAGGTGGAGAAGGTCTGTGTACCACACCCTTCTTGGCCAATCCGGGGCAATCAATATGACTTGGGCCCGGTCTTGGCGAATCTTCCTCAGAACCCGAGGAATCAAGGGTATGGGAGGAAACGCATAAAGGAGTTGATTTCCCCAACTCAACTGAAACGCGTCCCCCAAGGCTCCTTGCAACGGATACTGGAGACTGCAGAATGACGGGCAGTGAGCATTCTCGCGAGCGGCAAACAGGTCCACCCGAGGAGCCCCCCACATCTGAAAGATGTCGTGAACCACCTCCGGGTGAAGCCTCCACTCGTGGTCGGCAGAGAACTGCCGACTGAGACTGTCCGCACGAACGTTCAGAACCCCGGCCAGATGATTTGCCATCAGACAAATCTGATGGTCCTGAACCCAGGACCAGAGACGCAGAGCCTCTCTGCAGAGACACTGCGACCCCACTCCTCCCTGCTTGTTGATGTACCACATCGCGGTCGTGTTGTCCGTCAGGACTTGAACCGACCGACCGCGAAGGGAAGGGAGGAAGGCCTTGAGCGCCAAACGTAAAGCCCGCAATTCCAGAAGGTTGATGTGAAGCAACCTTTCTTCTGGAGACCAAAGGCCCTTGACCTCCAGGTCCCCCAGATGAGCACCCCACCAGAGAGTGGATGCATCCGTTATCACTGTGGCCACTGATGGAGGCAGTTGAAAAGGCTTTCCTTGAGACAGATTGCCTTCCACGCCCCACCAAGACAGATCCGCTGCAGCTTCTCTGGAGATCCTCACTGACTCCCTGAGATCTCCGTTGTGTTGATACCACTGCCTGCGGAGGCACCACTGGAGTGCCCTCATGTGCCAGCGTGCATGACTGACCAACAGAATGCAAGAAGCCATCAGACCGAGCAGACGAAGGACCTTCAGGACTGGAACAACCGCTCCGTTGTAGAATAAAGGAATCATCTCCTGTATGTCGTGAATCCTTTGAGGTGGAGGGAATGCACGACATACAGTAGTGTCCAGTACCGCACCTATGAACAGGTTGCGCTGGGAGGGCACCAGGTGAGACTTGGGTACGTTTATCGAAAAACCCAACCTGTGCAACAACTGAGTTGTCTCCTACAGATGATGGAGCACCTTCTCCGGCGACTCCGCTTTGATCAGCCAGTCGTCCAGATAGGGGAACACAGGTATCCCCGATCTCCTGAGATGCGCAGCCACCACTGCCATCACCTGGTGAAAACTCGAGGCGCAGTAGTAAGCCCAAACGGAAGGACCGCAAATTGGTAGTGCTGCAATCCCACCGTAAAACGGAGATACTTTCTGTGCGACTTCAGAATGGGGATGTGAAAATACGCATCCTGCAAGTCGATCGACACCATCCAGTCTTCTTCCATCAGCGCTTGAAGAACCTGAGCAAGGGTGAGCATTTTGAACTTCTCCTGTTTGAGATAGAGGTTCAAAATCCTGAGATCCAGGATTGGCCGAAGCCTGCCATCCTTCTTGGGTATCAAGAAATACCGGGAGTAGCACCCTTGACCCCTCTCCTGCTCTGGAACCACCTCTATTGCACCCTTTCGGAACAGAGCCAGGACTTCTTCCTGCAGGAGCAGCAGGTGGTCCTCTGAACAATAACCTTGGCAAGGAGGGTAATTGGGAGGGAACTCCTGAAAAGGAAGTGCATACCCATTTTCCACGAGATTGAGAACCCAAAGATCTGATGTAACCGATTCCCAATCTCGTAGAAAATGAGTAAGCTGACCCCTACTGGCCCCACATGATCCAGAATGGTGGATCTAGGGCTGCTTTGCTGATGCGGGTGGGGGTTGGGTATTATTGGAGGAAGTGGAGGAAGAGGAGACTTGACGCCCACGTCCACGACCCTTCTGTCTACCTCTATAGGACTTATACAGAGGGTTCTGCTGTTGCTGTTGTTGTTGTTGGCCTTGTCTGAAGGGACGAAAAGAGGATCTACCAAAGCCTCTAAACTTTCTAGTTGTCGACCCTCTCATCTGGAGACCCAAAGATCTTGCAGTAGCACGGCTATCTTTAAACCTTTCCAAGGCGACATCCGCCTTTTTACCAAAAAGGCCAGTCCCTTCAAAAGGTAAGTCCAGCAACGTAGATTGCACATCCGCAGAGAAATCAGAGGATTTTAACCACGCGGCCCTCCTGGTCGCAATAGAAGAGCCCATAATCCTGGCAACAGAATCAACTGTGTCCATGCCACTCTGAATAACCATGCGTGCAGCAGCCTGAGTGTCTGAGACCACCTCATTAAAGTTCTTTCTATCTTCCTCAGGAAGCTTAGATGATAACTGCTTCACAGAATCCATCAATGCATGGACATACCTTCCTAAAAGACAAGTAGCATTAGCGGATTTAAGAGCCATGCTCCCTGAAGAGAAAGTCTTCTTTGCAGACTGATCCAACTTTTTTGAGTCTTTGTCCGCTGGTACTTGAGGGAAAGAGCCTGCAGCCCTGTTAGAACATGCCGCCTGCACTACAAGACTTTCAGGAGAGGGGTGCGAAGAGAGAAACTCAGGGTCACCAGGAGCCACCCTGTAGCGCCTTGCAATAGATTTTGAAACCGCAGGAGCAGACAATGGTCTCTTCCAAATCTCTTTTATTGGATCTGATAAGGCATCAGTGAACGGCAAAGTAGGCTCAACAATAGAAGAGGGAGAGTGCAAAACTTCAGTAAGGATGTTGGGCTTGTACTCAACCGTGGGCAGTTTCAAGTTGAGAAGATCTGCAGCCTTCCTAATAACGACGTGATAGGGTGCCACGTCCCTAGAAGGAGCATCAGAAGCTGAAGGTAAACCCCACTCAGGAGAGAGCTCCAGACCACTAGCATCACGTAGGTCTTCAAAGTCATCATCATGATCAAGAAGTTCACCCTCTTCCACATCTGAATCTTCACCTCCCCTTTCTTCCAGAAGACGCTGAGCCCTTCGTCTCGACCACTCCATTCGAACCGAAGTCAACGGATCCGGTAACGACTCCGACGGAGCCGGATTCGACGTCGAGCGAGGAGTCGGAGCAGCCGGAGGACGAGACTCACAGACAGGTGTGGAACCTCGATCCAAACTACGAGGTCGATCCGGAGTCGGCGAAGCCGCATGCGGAGTCGAAGACCTCGGCGGCGCCGTACCGAGCCAAGGTGTAAGAGGCGCCGGCATAAAAGGCATAAATGGAGCTGGGGCGTACGACTGAGGAATGCCCAAATTGTATGATAATGGACCCATGGGACCAACAGGTGCTCCAGCGGGGTACATCGCTCTGGAATACACTCCAAACATCGCATTGAGAAAATGCGAGGGGTCCTGACCAGGACCAGGAAAGGGAGGGTACGAACCTACCGGATGCTCTAAAGGAGGGCGATCCGACACAGGTTCATTCTGACCTTCTTGGTCCACAGGAGTCTCCATCGGAGTCGGAGTTTTAGGAACTACCTCTTCTTCCTCCTCATGTTCCGAAGAATGTAAAGATACCGGATCCGGTTCCGGTTCCGGAGTCGGGGAACCTCCGATGGACTGAGCAGGAGAAGGAGAAACGAAGTCCTTATGGTGTTTGCGAGACTTCTTCTTCGAATCTGAAGATTCCTTCCCCGAATGAGCTGTGCTTTCTCCTCTTGTGCTTCCTCTTCGAGGAGCTCGAAGCGTGACCTGAAGTCGACTTGGATCTCGATCTTGATCTCTCTCTGGACCTCGACCTCGCTCTGGATCTCGACTCCGCTCTGGACCTCGACGCCGACCTCGACTTCGATCGAGACCTTTGCTTCAATTTCGAGCGTCTCGACGTCGACCTCGAAGATCTCCCAGCATCTCTTCCCTTTACCTTCGCGAGAAGTAGTTTTGCTTCACGCTCTCGAAGCGCCTTTGGGTTCATCTTAAAACAAGATCGACAGTTCTTAACGTCGTGGTCTGAACCCAGACACCACAAACAATCGCTATGTGGGTCGGTGATTGACATCATGCGGGCACAAGACCCACATTGTTTAAATCCTGTCTTCCTCGACGACATCCTCGATGAAGAAATAAGTCGCAAAGGAGAAACAGTAACGATTAAATAATAGCCAGATACTAAGTATCGAGAAGATCCCGAAAACCGTTAGAGTCGAAGACGCGGAAAAAAGGGAACTGACGTCATCACGCCGACGTGGGCCTAATAAGGAGTCGGTGACGTCAGACGGAGTCGCGCGCGATGCCGTGCTCCTATGACGTCATCCACGCCGGCGTGCTACGAAGAAAAATTCCGAACGTTGCTGACGCAAGGGGGATATTCACAAGGTGAGGAATCCACACGGCAGATGTATCTATCAGAAAAAGTATTTTTTGTTTGTCAAACTTACCTAATAATGACAACTTTATAGTATTTTTTTTTAAATATACTATCTGTGGAAGAAAAGTAAAAAATGTAGTTATAATATATATTTCATAATACAAAAGAAAATAGGAGTGAAGGAAACAGAAAGAGAAAGAGAGAAAGGGTGAGGGAGTGAGAAAGAGAGAGAGAGTGAGAGAGAAAGAGAGGGAGAGCAAGTGACTTACAGGAAATGAAGTGATTAGACTGAGTGAGACAAAGGGAGAGAGGGAGAGAGAAGTTAACTGAAAGAAGTGAGAGACTAAAAGAATAAAAATTAGCAAAAGAGTTTGAGGAAAGGGGAATAAGGGAAGGGGATTGACAGATGGAGTGAGCGAAAGAAAATGAGGGAAACCTAGGAAATGGGAGCAGGAGAAAGGGAATGATAGTGATGCACAGAGAGGAAAACATGAAATGGGAGTACACAACTCAGATTGAGTGAAGAGCAGTGACAGTGAGAGAAGGGATATAAGTGTGAGGGGAGGTGAGAGATTGAAAAAGAAACATTTTAAGAGAAACGAAAAAGAAGTAAGTGAAGGACAAGTATTTATGTAAAGAGAGAAACGAAAAGGAAAAAAATGAAGAGAGAGGGAGAAACTGAAAGAGACAAACAGAAGGAGACTGAGGGAGTGTGAAAGAATAAAACAGTTATAGTGACTAAGACAGAGGAAGACATTTAGACATGGATGGAGGAAAGGGGAGTAAGGAAGGGAATAAAGGAAGGGGAGTGAGCAAAAGGGAGTGAAGGAGTGAAAGAAGTGGAGTGACTGAAGGTCAATGAGGGATGATGTATTTGAAAGAGAGTAAGGGGGAGTGAGAAGAGATTGAGCAATACAGCAACACAAGGTAGTGATTGAGGAAGATAGGAAAGAGAAGTGAGAGACAGACAGTGGAAAGAGAGAGTTATACAAGGTCAGTTATGGTGAGGGAAGAGTACTTTTGGTAAGAAAAGGAGTGTAGAGGTGAATGAAGGGCAGTAATCACAACGAGAAAAGGTGAGAAAGATGATTAAAGGAAGAGAGAGATTAAAGAATGGGAAAGACACAAAGAAAAGTAAGAGAGTGATGAAAAAGTATTTTTTGTTTGTCAAACTTACCTTAAAAATAATGACATCTTTTAAAAAATATATACTATCTGTGGAAGAAAAGAAAACATTTAGTTATAATATATTTCGTAATAGAAAAAAAGTAGAAGTGAAGGAAACAGAAACGGAAAGAGAGGAAGGGTGAGGGAGAGAGAAAGAGAGAGAGAGAGTGAAAGAGAAAGAGAGGGAGAGCAAGTGACTTACAGGAAATGAAGTGATTACACTGAGTGAGACAAAGGGAGAGAGGGAGAGAGAGATGAAGTGAAAGCACTGAGAGACTAAAGGAATGGGAGTTAGCAAAAGTAAATGAGGAAAGAGGAGTAAGGGAAAGGGACAGACGGATGGAGTGAGGGAAAGAGAGTGAAAGAAGTACAGAGAGTAAAAGAGAGTGAGGGATGATGAATAAGGGGAGAATGAGAAGAGACTGATCAATACAGCAAGACAAGGGTAGTGATGGAGGAAGATAGGAAAGAGAAGTGAGGGACAGAGAGGGGAAAGAGGGAATTGGATAAGGTACTTCAGGGTGAAGGAAGAGTACTGATGGTGAGAGAAGGAATGTAAAGGTGAATGTAGAAGAGTAAAGAGAATGATGGAAGGGGACTAAGATAAAGAAAAGGAAGGTGAGTAAGAGAGAGAGTGAAGAAAGGAAATAAGAAAAAAAGAAAAATTAGAGTGATGAAAAGATATTTTTTATTTGTCATACTTACCTTATAAATAATGACAAGTTATATAGTATCTGTGGAAGACAAGAAAAAATTGAGTTATAATATATATTTCACAATACAACAGAAAATAGGAGTGAAGGTAACAGAAAGAGAAAGAAAGGAGGGTGAGGGAGAGAGAGAGTGACAGAGAAAGAGAGGGAGAACAAGTGACTGACAGGAAATTAATAGGTTAGACTGAGTGAGACAAAGGGAGTGAGGGAGAGAGAAATGGAATGAAAGGAGTGAGACACTAAAGGAATTAGAGTAAAGAAAAAAGATTGAGGAAACGGAAATAAGGGAAGTGGATTGACAAATGGAGTGAGCGAAAGAGATTGAGGGGGAGTGAGGGAATGGGAGCAGGAGAAAAGGAATTAGAGAGAGGAGAACATGAAGTGGTGGAAAAGAACTAAGATTGAATGAAGCACAGTGTCAGTGAGGGAAGGTATATAAGGGTGAGGGAAGAGATCTGATGGGGAAAAAGCATATTAAGAGAAAGTAAAAAGAAGTAAGTTATAGAGAAGGATTTATGGTAAGAGAAAAAAATAAAAGGAAGACTGGGAGAGAAAGAGGGAGACAGTAAAAGAGACAAACAGATGGAGCTTGAGGGAATGTGAGGGACTAAGTCAGTTATAGTGACTTAGACAGAGGAATAGACTTAGAAACGGAAGGAGGAAAGGGAAATGAGGGAGGAAAAAAAGGAGAAAGGGAGTTAGCAAAAGGGAGTGAGGAAGTGAAAGGAGTGGAATAAGTGAAGGTGACTGAGGGATGATGTGAAGGAAAGAGAGTAAGAGGGCAATACAGCAAGACAAGGGAAGTGATAGAGAAAGATAGAAAAGAGCAGTGAGGGACAGACAGAGGAAAGAGGAAATAAGGAGAATGAGAGAAGAGGAGTACGTTGAGGAAAGGTAAAGGAGTAAAAGAGAGAGTGAAAAAAAGAAAGAGAGAGAGAAGAGAGTGAGAAAAAGTATTTTTTCTTTGTTGTACTTACCTTATAAATATAATATCTGTGAAAGACAAGAAAGAATCGAGTTATAATCTATATTTCATAATACAAAATAATTTGTACAATATGTTATATATTTTATTTTGCTGTTCTCAAAATATATCGAATTTCACTAAAAACAGTGAGTTCATCTCTAGGTACATGAAGTCTCTGTGGGAGGAGTGTGGGGTGACATACAAGTTCACCACTCCTTACCACCCTCAAGGAAATGGGTTGGTTGAAAGGTTCAACGGCACCCTAAAAGGCATGATTATGGGCCTAGAAGAACCCATGAGACGGAAGTGGGACATCTTGTTACCATGCCTGTTGTTTACCTACAGGGAGGTGCCTCAGAAATCCTTAGGGTTCAGTCCCTTTGAATTACTGTATGGCCACCCTGTCAGAGGAACTCTCCCTCTGGTGAAGGAGGGGTGGGAGAAATCCCGTGGGAAAACCCCCCAGGATGTGTTCAGCTATGTGCTGGCCATCCGCAACCAGACAAAGCGCTTCAGGAAGCTAGCTCAAGAGAACCTGGAGGCTAGCCAGGAGGAAATGAAAGGATGGTACGACCAGAATACCACTCTGGTTGAGTTCCACCCTGGTCAGAAAGTGTGGGTGATGGCGTCGGTGGAGCCTTGTGCGCTCCGTGACAAGTGGACCGGGCCATATGAGGTGGCAGAGCGCAAGAGCGAAGTTACCTACCTGGTTAACATGAAGACTCCCAGGCAGCCCCTGAGAGTGTTGCACGTGAAAACGCCTCAAACCCACTTTGAGAGGTCTGAAGTGACTATGCTCATGGCTACGAATGCTGGAGGGGAAGAGGATAGTGATCCTCTCCCTGACCTCCTGGCAGCCAAGGAGCAAGATGGGTCAGTGGATGGTGTGGTCCTCTCGCCCACCCTGACCCCAGAGCAGCAGAGGGACTGTCGCCAGGTCTTGGGTCAGTTCGCCTCCCTGTTCTCCCTGACCCCAGGTGTCACCAACTGGTGCATCCATGATGTGGACACTGGAGATAGTCTGCCTGTGAAGCAAAAGTTTTACAGGGTGGCTGACAAGGTCAGAGCCAGCATCAAGGAAGAAGTTTCCAAGATGTTGGCGCTAGGGGTAATTGAGCCCTTCAGCAGCCCCTGGGCTAGCCCAGTGGTCTTAGTACCTAAGAAAGCTGCTACGCCCGGTGGCCCTCCAGAACTCCATTTCTGCGTGGACTACCGTGGGCTCAATGCCGTCACCAAGGCTGACGCACACCCCATCCCCAGAGCTGATGAGCTGGTGAATCGGTTGGGAGCTGCCCAGTACCTCAGCACCTTTGATTTGACTTCAGGGTACTGGCAGATTGCCTTAACTGAGGGGGCCAAGGAGAGGTCAGCATTTTCAACGCCAGAGGGGCACTTCCAGTTCCACGTCATGCCCTTTGGGTTGAAAAATGCCCCTGCCACATTCCAGAAACTGGTCAACCAGGTACTAGCCGGGCTGGAGCAATTCAGCGCTGCATACCTGGATGACATTGCTGTGTTCAGCTCCACCTGGGAGGAACACCTGCAACACCTCTGTGAAGTGTTGAAGGCCCTGCAGAAGGCAGGCCTCACTATCAAGGCCAGTAAGTGCCAGACAGGGCAGGGATCAGTAGTGTACTTGGGACACCAGGTGGGGAGCGGCCAGGTGGCGCCCCTACAGGCAAATATTGATACCATTCTGGCTTGGGAACCCCCCAAGACCCAGACAGAGGTAAGAGCCTTTCTAGGCCTCACCGGGTATTACAGACGGTTCGTCAAAGGATATGGCACCATTGTTGCCCCTTTGACAGAGCTAACCTCTAGAAATCAGCCCAGGAAAGTGAATTGGACCGAGGCCTGTCAAACTGCTTTTGATGCCCTAAAAACTGCCATGTGACCTGCACCTGTGCTTAAGGCACCTGACTTTTCCAGTGAGTTCATTGTGCAGACAGACGCTTCAGAGCAAGGCGTGGGAGCAGTACTCTCACAGATCAACGACGAGGGTGGAGACCAACCTGTAGCTTTCATTAGTAGGAGGCTACTCCCCAGGGAACAGAGATGGAGTGCAATTGAAAAGGAAGCGTTTGCTGTGGTCTGGGCTCTGAAGAAGCTGAGGCCCTACCTGTTTGGAGCTCACTTCCGTGTTCAGACCGACCACAGACCCCTCAGATGGTTAATGCAGATGAGGGGTGAGAACCCAAAACTGTTGAGGTGGTCTATCTCCCTACAGGGAATGGACTTTACGGTGGAACACCGCCCTGGCACAGAACACGCCAACGCTGATGGTCTGCCCAGATTCTTCCGCCTTAGTGAAGAGGACTCCCAAGAGGTTGGGTAGTTCTCCCCACTTTCAGCTGGAGGGGACACGTGTTAGACCTGACACCCTGGCGTGGTTTTCCCCTATCTTTTTTGCCTCTGCCTCCTGTATTTTTGATGCTGTGCTGGATTTCGTTTTTGATGGTTTAGATGCTTTGGACACTCTGCCACTGCTGAACAGTGCCAGAGTGTAAGTGCTCCCTATGTAAATTATCATATTGATTGGGTATACCTGATTGGCATATTTGTATCACCATGAAGTCCCTAGTAAAGTGCACTGTGTGTGCCAGGGCTGGTGATGCAGATGCTACTAGTGGGCCTGCAGCGCTGAGTGCGCCACCCACATAAGTAGCCCTAAAATGGTGTCTCAGGCCTGCACCGCAGTGCCTGTGTGCAGTCAGTGGACTGCCATGTCCTCCTGGCCAGTGTCCCCACTGGCTGGGCCTAACCCTTCCCTTTATGTACACATTGGTCACCCCTATGGAAGGCTAAAGGTACCCCCCTGGGCAGGGTGCAGTGTATAGGAAAGGTAGAGCATGTACTAGTGCAGGTAACATGCTCTGGTAGTGAGAAGCAGCCATTTTGTGTGCTCACTGCTGCAAGGTTATCTTGCTCCATAGACTAACATGGGGGAGGCTGGTCCCAATGGATAACAGCCTATCTTCCCACAGGAACAAGATGGGACATAAGTGATTGATATCCCTGAACTCAGAATTTAATAACACATCTTTTAGGAAAGGTTGTTTTGAAATTCTGTGTATGAGAACAGTACTTTTAGAAAGTGGCTGTTCTCTTGTCTAACCTTTCTGTGTGCCTGGGCCTGCTTGTGGATTGACTGTCTGGTTTGAGGGTGACAGGGACTGGGGAGCCCCCAGGTGGTTGTCTGAGTCAGCCCGTGGTTGAATGACTGCATCTGCAACTAGAATGGTGGGAGGAGATAGCACCTGGGAGTGAATAGGGCTGTGCCTGCCTGCCACAATGCTGGCTCCACCTCCTGCTGGGCGACTGACACTTCTGCCCCTCACACTGAAAAGAAGGAAGAAGCCAGGAAGCCCAAGAGCTCCAGCAACACCCAGAACTGGTTTAGACCGGGCTCAGGGCCCACTTGCACAAAGATTTCAAAGACTTTTTTGGGTATAATATAAGGACCCCTGACAACAGATTTTTAGATTCTACAATCAAGAGGAACCTCTGCCAGAAGAAGGACTGCTGAAGGAACTGAAGGAAGACTGCCTTGCTGTGTGCTCTAAGGGCTGACCTGTCCTGCTATCCAACTGAAGGAGAGAAGAAGAAGGGCTTTGCTGTGTGCTGTGCCCCTACCTGCTTGAACTACCAAGACTTTGCTGTGTGCTGTGTCTCTGCAAGAATCTTCAAGGGCCTGAGAAGAGCTGGCCTCCTGCTTTGCAACCCAGTGTCAAAAGGTTCCCCAGAAACTCCAAGATACTGTGAAGATCGTGCTGTGTTTGCCCCCAGTGCGTGCCTCTAACTGCTGGCCGTGTGTGGAGATCGCTGTGCTCATCGGCACATAACTGCGGGGGGACTGGAGGATCGTGATACCTCCTTGCGTGAGAAATCGCCCCAAAGATCGTGTGGCCTCGTGGGTGATCTACTGACCACTTGCAACCCAGAGCGGACCTTGCCGCTAATCACCGCCGCCGCCCAGGTTCAAGATCTTCCCAAGAACACCGTCCCCGGTGCGGAGCTGCGTCGAAGAAACGAAGGGGCCGCGCTCTGATTGGCGGGCCGAGAGAAGCTTCCTGAATCGCCGCGCTGTCATTGGCGGGCTGCGGGAGGCTCGTCCAGTCAGCCCGCGAGGTGATTGGGCCGCAGAAGGAAGCCGCAACTACACGAGGGGCCCGTCCCGGAAGCCGCACTGGAATTGGCTGGCTCCGGGAAGAGCTGCGGCGTCACGAGGGGCTCGTCTGTTAGCCGCGCATGGATTGGACTGTACCCGGAGCCGACGCTGGAAGGTGAGGAGAGCCGAAGGAGAGTGACGCTTCCCCCTTCGCAACCGAAGGCGATCTGGGCAGAAAGAAGAGCCGCGTTCGAGCGCGAAGAACGTCCTGGTCTGGCAGAGTGACCTGCCTACTCGCTCATCACCGCCCGCGCCCGCTTGAAGGTAAATCAGCTCTCAGCCGCTCGTTGGATTGTCGAGAGCAGGCTGAGAGCTAGCAGGATCGGGGGGGATTGCATGGGGGTCTCCCTCCATGGGGAGAGACTTCTTTTGTGTGACCACGGAGGCACTTCAGTAGAACAGCGCTAGAAACGACTTGAGACCATTTCTTTAGTAAAGAACTTCCTAGCAACTAAGTGCAACCATTGATTAAGTGCAACCATTGATTAAGTGCCACCTTTGATTAAGGGCAATCATCTTGTAACTGTTTACTTTTACTGCTGCAACTAGATAAAGTTATATTTTTACATATACTTACCTGTGTGGTCCAGTTTGTGGTGTGTTGTGAGATTACTGTGTGTGTTAAGTGCAAATATTGTACACATTGCCTGTCTGCTCGTGCCAAGCTACCTAGGGGGTGAGCAGGGGTTATCTACAGTGTGTATTCCTTCACCCTGACTAGAATTAAGGGTCCCTACTTGGTCAAAGGTACTTACCCCTGCCAACTAGAGACCCCCAGTTCTAACAGTAACTAACCTCAATTTCTTTCCAAATGTTCTTTACATCTAATACAGATCCATGCAAAAGAGCACTGTTTAACTGTTTTAGCTTAAGTGCTGGACTTTTTGCATAATACAACCTTCTCACTAATTTCCTCACTTCAGTATGATGCACTGCTAACATCCTAAAATGGTGAAAAACACTCTGGCATACTTTTTTAGAAAGACAAGCCAGAGAATGCCCTTGCAAACCCGATTTTTCACTCAGTCTGCAAGGATCTAATTCTTGCAACATCTTAATCTTTTGTTTAAGACTTTTCTTAGTATACTTACGTAAGAAATTGCGAAAAAAATCAATTGAATCCTGTCGTACACTACAAATACTACTACAATTCCAAGTGTACGCTGGAGCCTTAGGACGTCTCCCTAAAACTTCATCAGCTAACACCTCTTCTGCACTTCTTGGGACAATTTTCTCTTTTTCAACCAGACAACCGTCCTTCACCTCATATGCTCGACCACTGGTGTCAACTGCATGCAACAAATCATTAGTCTTAAAGTAAGTCTCTTCATTAAACAATTGCTCAGACCTTGAACAATGCTTCCAATCTCTAGAAAAAAACATTGCAAAATTAGTTTTATTAATTAGTCTATTCCATTTTTCGCTTTCAAAAGATTGATTGCCTTGTCTAGTGTACGAATTCTATTGATTACTAAAATAAATAACTTCTTTTTAATTTCAAAAGCCTGATCAACAATATTTTCTATTCTTTTTTTTTTCTTATAAAAAGCTGTTTTCCTTTTAGAAGTCTTTACATTTTTTAATAAATTGAATACAACTCTGTTATAAAACATTCTCTTCCGAATTTGAAGAAACTGAGTTTTACGTCTATTACTATAGACATTTTCATTGCCACACACTTTTCCAACATTGTTCTTTTTTAACTGCTGTTTCTTTGTTCTTACAGATACTTTTTTTTGTCTTTTCCACATTGTCCACACTTTTTTTCTTTCAGTTAATTTCCTTATAAAATCCTTTGTCTTACCAGAAGCATTCTTCTTTTTCTCTGTACAAGGTTGTTTAGAGAAATCTTGTAATTGTGTTTTCTTGGAAATGTAAGCCTGTTTATATTTTCTTCTTTTGCATCCTTTGTAGGAATGTTGTTTTTTCTTTCTTTAGATAACAATCTATTGTAAAGAAAATAAAACATGTTATAGACCACTACTAACATACTACATAGCAATTATAACAACTATATGATGTAAACACTGGTTCACTTCATAAATAAGTTTAAGGTATAACAACAGTGTCTGCACAGAGTAGGCAATCATACAGTGAGTGTTGTTTCTGACTTTATGGCAGTGCAGAGGTGTTTGAACATCATAAGGAAATTTGCTAAGAATGGTATTTCAGGGTTTATAACAGTGCAGTGGTGTTTAGGCAGTGTAGGGGGTCATGGTGGGATTCATATTTCTGACTTTACAGCAATACAGTTGTGTGTACGCAGTGTATGGTATCAAGCAAGGCCTACGAATAAAAGCACTGGATGTCCTAAAGTCTAATTCACTCCATGAGTACATGTATTCCCATGTCTTAAAACACATACACCGAGCAAGTGATTCTGACACAATATTTAAAAAAACACACTCACTTGCATTCTATATGAAAAAAGATAGAAATATCCCTTGAAATTCATTGAATTGATTACTACATGTTACAGAAAGAGTTAGTATGGTATTTCTACAGCACAGCCAGGATCTTCAGTACACACCATCGAGACTATTTGCAAATTAAGAGGCCTGACAAACGTACTGCATAGCAGTTTCTAGTACTACATATCCTAAACCCTGACTCACTTCATCAGAACATGTATTCTTATATTTTTAAACACATCAACAAACCAAATTATTACAATACTACAAAAAGACTCACTCGAATAATTTTTAATTCTAAATCATAAATGTATTCATCAAACATTTCCTACTCCAATAAAACCTCAAACATCACTTCATCTGGTATTTCATTAACATTGTCCTCAATTTCCAAATTTGTATCTTGAAATTCAATTTCTTCCACTGCTTCTAATAACTCATGGTCCAAACTTTCATCAAAGAAAACTCAATTTTCTTCATTAATATCCTCTCCAAAAGGTCCATTTAAGTCCTATATTACTTCATATGAGATATCAAATTGTGCAGCAAAGTTCTGCTGATCCTGATCCATTTGAGCAATATGATAATTTTGCTGCACCTTGCAAAAAATATAAACACTTAATTATATCATTTTCACTAATACATAATAAAAAACTACCTTTATCAATTTCATAAGTACATGTATTCCCTACGCAAATTATTCTGCCACATTCCTCTGAAATGAAAACTGAATCACACTGTGATCTTAGACACATAACACTATCCCTTCCTATTCAGTAAAATGATTACTACAATGAAAGTGAGTCTTTTTTTTGTTTTTTGTTTTTTTAATATCCTCATTCACCGACTCGCCACCCTTTCCTCCTAACTAGTCCACCACTGGGCTTTTTATCTCATAAGCTGGTTAAAGAGGGAGGCATAAACCTCACCTATTTTTGAGTCTGGCCCCCAAACAGTCTATCCTTCTAGGCCGTCTGACTCAACCGGCATGTCCACCTCCTCCTCTGTTTTCGACCGGAGATAACACATAATAGCTACCAGCGAGATAGGCGGAGGCTTAATAATCGGACAGCATCTTTATTCATATTATATCTCCTCCTCCCCTGATGTACTTTACCCAAAACATAAAAGAAAGGGTACCCAAAACCCACATTTTCTCTTAGTGTGATCTGAAATGTCAAGCTTAGCTGTGTACCTCATGGCCAATATCCAATCCATTCTTTTAGGACTAAGTGGAGAGACCCACAACTTGCATAGCTCTCTACGAGCTAATAAAATAGCGTACAAAATAAGTTTCACATTATCATTCATGCATTTTTTCTCTAAATCAAATCCCCCCGTTATTACTAATTCAGGGCTTACCTCAATTCGCAGATTCAGGGCTTGGGACAGACAATTACTTACATCCAGCCAGAATTGTCTTATATTCGGGCAAAAGACAAACATATGTAAATCGTCCACATTGGGGGTCTTGCACTTCGGACACTCCACTACGCCACCAACTTTGAATTTCGACAATCTGCGAGGGGACCAATATGCCCTATGAATCGTAAACAAAAGATTTCGCCTTAAATTTGCGGGTTTAACAATACTGTAAAGCATAGCCATTGTTACGATCTTCGGCAAGCATTCTTTCCACAGAGCCTCCGGTAGCAGGAAAGGGCCATCCTCCAATTCCAATATCATCCAATACCACATGGCCACCTCTTTCTTAAAGACCCCCTCTGTTCCAAGCTTTAACTCAAAGTCATTTTGTCTCCCAATTATATTTCCTGGATCGTTTGCCCAACTCTGAATCTGGAGATATTTATATCTTGAAAAAACCTGTCCCCACAGATGCTGACATTGACCCCAGGTCACTAACTTGCCCTCCTGAAACAAATCCTTCCATCTCTGCAGTAGACCCACTCTTTTTAGCGGAAGAGCCAAAGCATCCTTTGTCCAAGACGGAGATCCAGGAGAATCCCATAGTGGGCCATATAGCTAAAATACGGTAACTTTAATAGTCTTCTTATTTTATACCAAATCTTCGCCAAATCCCGAAGGACCTTAAGCCTGACCTTCTTGAAAAATTTAGGGTCTGCAAACTTATACAAAAAAACAAAATCATTAAAGTCACAACTTTTCAGCATCACACCAAATATTTCTCCGATTGTTGATGTGGTCAGAGTACCCAACAGCATCCCACAGTTTTTTAAACAAAAATCCCATGCGTACATTTGCAAATCCGGGGCCGCCAAACCACCTTTGTTAACTCTCCTCCTTAGTTTTGTCCAGGAGAGGCGTGACCCCTTTAATGCCCAAATAAATGAAACTATCTCGCTCTGTAGTTTAGCCATCCATTCCTTTCTGAACCCAAGGGGGATAGTCTCAAACAGAAATGTGATCTTCGGCAAGATCACCATCTTCACTAGATTGGTCCGGCCATATAATGACAACGAGAGTTTCATCCATCCTTTAAGAGTGGCCGAAACTTCTTTCTTTATCTTAAAAAAATTAACTTTAGTAAAATCCCCAATATTTTGAGCAATCCTAACCCCAGATATCTCATTTCTGTTTTGCTAATTAACCCTTCTGTATTTAAGTTCCAAGCTATTATCTCAGTTTTATCTTGATTTATCTGGTAGCCTGAAACTGTTCCAAATTCCTTAGTTATTTTCACCAGATTTTCCAAGGACTGATGCAGATTAGAAGAATAGATGATAATATCATCTGCATACAAGCCCATTTTTTTCGACCAGTCACCAACTACAAAAGGGGGTGTCTTCTCAGGGCTTCTAATTCTACAGGCTAGTAGCTCTATGTATAAATTAAACAACAAGGGTGACAAAGGACACCCTTGTCTTGTCCCACGCATTACTTTAACAGACTCGGTTAATATACCATTAACCAAAACACGTGATGTCGGGGAACAGTACAAAGAAAGGAGGGATTCAGTAAAAAAAATTCCTAGCTTAAGATGCTGCAGGAGTGCTTTTAAATAAACAAAATTAACTCGATCAAAAGGCTTGGCGGCATCTAAAGCAATCACCGCCAAGGGGAGTTCATGAGTGGAAGCCATATCTATAATTCCAGTAAGAGTGAAAGTTAGTTCTTTCAGATATCGCCCCTTAACAAAACCTTTTTGGTCTTTATGAATCTACATATGGATAACCCTGCTAAGTCTGTCTGCCAGTATTTTTTAAAAGAACTTGTAATCACAATTTAGAAGTGATATAGGTCTGTATGAATCCATACTCTAAGGTGACTTTCCTGGCTTAGGTATCAGAGAGATTGTTGTCTCATTCCAAGAGCAGGGTATGGCTGCTCTACCCAAAAAGACTTGATTAAACAGTTGACATAATGTGGGAGCAGTCACATCTACTAGCACTTTATATACTTCAGCCGGGAGGCCATCCGGGCCTGGTGCCTTTCCCCTTTTACTTTCTTTAATAACCCTAACCACTTCTGCTTGAGATATTTCCCTATTTAATACCCCCACCAGGTCCCCCGAAAGATGTTCCAAATGCTGTAACCACTCCTCCATCTCAGATTGTCTTGGGCAAAGGTCTTCCCAGTATACTTTTACAAAGAACTCATGGAAAGCTTCTGCAATTCCTTTACTATCTGTTATAATATCGCCTGAGTCTAACTTTTTAATTTCTTTTATTTGATTTCGTGTCAAATCTTTTTTAGCTTTCCACGCTAGCAATTTGCCACAGCCTTCCCTATAGGAAAAGTGAGCCAACTGACTGGCTTCCCACTTTTCCTTAACTCTTTGTGACAATACTGCTGTTAGTTCTATTTTTAATTCAAACAGCTTATTTTTTACTTCCTCGTTCTTTATATCGCCCCCTAGTCCTGTAGCTTCCTAAGAACGTATTTCTTTCTCTAGATCCAGCACTTTTCTATAATACAATCTCCTCTTCTTAGCGCCCTGAGCTCCCAGTCTCCATTCCTAGAAAAATATTCTAAACTCTTGCAATACAACTGCAGTGTTGTAAACCCTGAAAGAATATTCCCTGCAAGACTCACTTTCAGGCGATATAACGAATGAAAGTGAGTCTTGCTGGGAATATTCTTTCAGGGTTTACAACACTGCAGTTGTATTGCAAGAGTTTAGAATATTTTTCTAGGAATGGAGTTTCAAGGTTTAGGACAATGAAGTGAACTTAAATCAGTGTAGTGAGTCAAGGTGGGACTGAGAATGTACAAATGAAATTCACTGAAATGATTACTACATGCTACAGACACAGTTGCTTTTGCATTTCAACAGCACACCAAGCATCTAAATTGCACAGCATAAACACAATTTGAAAATTAAGAGGCCTGAATTACATACTGCATAGGACTTTCTACATCTACATCACCTCAGTGTCTCTGCTTGAACTATTTCACCCTCTCTCTGAACCATCTTTTCACTGACTGCACCATCTGTCCCTCTGCCTGCAGCCCTGCACCATCTATCCTCTGATTGTACCAGTTTATTCTCTGCCTCCATTATCTCATTTTCTGTCTGCACCAACCCTCTACCACTACCTGCACCCTCTCATGTGCATCTGCAGAGGCCTATTATGTTATGGCTGCTGGTGTGTATTACACAGCGCTACCATGCTAAATCTTTCCCTTCTCTGCCTGTAGTCTCGCACCATGTCTGTGTCTGCTTGCACTATCTGTGGCTCTGCTTCAACCATTTCACCCTCTCTCTGCACCATCTATCCTCTGATTGTACCAGTTTAGTCTCTGCCTCCATTATCTAATTTTCTGTCTGTACCAACCCTCTCCCACTGCCTGCACCCTCTCATATGCATCTGCAGAGTCCTGTTATGATATGGCTGCTGGTGTGTATTTTTTTGGGGGGGTTTTCTGACGTGCGCGCACCTTGCGACTTTTTTTCTTTTTTTTACATTTTTTTTGCCCTACGGGGTCCTTCAGGGACCCCCTCAGAAGGCCTAGGGGGTCAGGGAGACTCTGCCCTGCCCCCTTTTCACGCTTTCCACTTTTGGCCTCTGCCTCGGACAAAAAATGGCGGCCAACACTTCCTGATTTCATCCGAATGGAATGTTGACAGACGTCTAACAGCAAATCAGAATTCTGCTCACGCACACCTGGTGCGCGCACGGGTCGCGCTTATAGATATTTACATTTTTTCAAACTCAATTTTCTCAACAACTACTGGAGGGATTCACACCATTTAAACAAAAGGGCGATCTGCGAATCAGACTCTACCTTTTTGCCAAATTTCTTGGAATTCCGTTCAGCCGTTTGGGATGTAGCCCTGTCTAAAGGTCCTATGGAAAATTGCATGGGGAAAACACGTTTTGGGACCCCCCTTTTTTCTCAGCCCCCACTTGACGAATCCCCCCAAAACTTTCAGGGAAGGAGCGGAGCGGGCCATCTTCTTTGAGAAATTCGCCAAGATTCGTCAACCGGCGCCAGTAGGTAGTTATAGTTAGGACCTAGTTTCCATAGGAAATCCGCAACATTCTATTGGGAATAACTTTGGCGCCGGTGTCCCAATAGAATGTTGCGGATGTCCTATGGAAACTAGGTCCTAACTATATATACCTACTGGCGACCGCCAGTAGGTAATATATATATTACCTACTGGTGGTCGCCAATAGGTAGTTATAGTTAGGACCTAGTTTCCATAGGAAATCCGCAACATTCTATTGGGAATAACTTTGGCGCCGATGCACGAATCTTTGCAAATTTCTCAAAGAAGATGGCCCGCTCCGCTCCTTCCTTGAAAGTTTGGGGGGGATTTGTCAAGTGGGGGCTGAGATAAAAGGGGGTCCCAAAATGTGTTTTCCCAATGTTATTTTCCATAGGACGATTAGACACGGCTACAGCCCGAACGGCTGAATGGAATTATAAGAAATTTGGCAAAAAGGTAGAGTCTGGCTCGCAGATTATGCTTTTCTTTAAATGGTGTAAATCCCTCCAGTAGTTGCTGAGAAAATTAAAGTTGAAATCAATTATATATCTATAAGCGCGCACGGGTGTGCGCACCCCTGTGCGCGAGCGGAATTCTGATTTGCTGTTTGATGTCTGTCAACATTCGATTCGGAGGAAATCAGGAAGTGTTGACCGCCATTTTGTCAGTGCGAGTCAACATATTGTAGAGAACAAAGGGGCGGAACGTGGAAAGGGGGCAGGGTGGAGACTCCCTGACCCCCTAGGTATTCTCAGGGGGTCCGTTAAGGACCCCCAAGGCCCAAAAAAATCATTATTTTTTTTCTAAAAAGTTGCGGGGTGCGCGCACCCGATTGCGCACCCCATCTCAAAATGGCGTTTAACTCGATTCACATAAAAGTTTCAAAACGTGAAAAGGAGGCTTGGTAGACACTCCCTGACCCCCTAGGTATTCTCAGGGGGTCCATTAAGGGCCCCAAAGGCCCAAAAAAATCTTTATTTTTTTTCTAAAAAGTTTCGAGGTGCGCGCACCTCGATTTACAAGACTGTTAAAAACTATAGCGGAGATCGTGGAAAGGGGCAGGGTGGAGACTCCCTGACCCCCTAGGTTTTCTCAGGGGGTCCATTAAGGACCCCCAAAGCCAAAAATAAATGGAGTAAAATTACAAGTTTGAGTGTTTAGATGTTAGTTGGCTCTAAAAAGAGTTGTTTTGTTAATTGTGTGTTTTTGTACCTACTAGTAAGTACTGAAGCAGAGTCTTATGTAACAGAGGAAGACTCTATTCCCCTCATCGGTGAAATGTACACCATCTCTCCTATAGAGGACTTGCATGTTGTAACGCAAGTTGTTGTGGTATATAGAGCCCATGCCATAGTATCTGAGGAAAGCAGAAACAGATTTATTCACGTTTCCTTGCTTTCTCAATCTGTGGACAAAATTGGTTGGACCAGTTTCATTTTTGCCTTTGGCATATATTAGAATATACCAAGGCAGTTTTTGGAAAAAGTGACATCAATTGCCCAAAGATGTCCTTTAAAAGCATTTTCAGACCTACCCCAGTCAAAGTGCCCAGGTCATTGCCACCACAGTGCACAATTATACGGTCAGGGTGTGGTAGATGCATAAAGGATTTTACCAATGGTATCAATTGGTGACTTCTCAATCCTCTCTGTCCAATCCATACAATGTCCACATTTGGTAAATTAAGGTTGTAAATACCTCTGTTAGCTGCGTATTTTTCCCTCCAGTGGACAAAGCTATGACCCACAAACCAGACTTTTGGCAGCTTGAAGGTAGATGTGCTTGCATTCAGATGAGTTGTGGAAATGAAATGGCAGTTTGAAAGTAGGAGTTATGAAAAAAAGTGGTTGAGATTCAGTGCACTTGAAAAACAAGAAAGGATTGGTGCTTTCTTAAAATTCAGCACTGAAAATTAGGGTGCATGCTTTTTTATTTTAAGAAGTCATTTCAATGGTTGAGGAAAAGTAATTTCAAGAAACATTGCACATGATTAGCTGGTACATTGAGAGGTCAAACACCCTTGCTGCATTTTTTTGCAACATAGTATGATGAACTTTTCAACAGTGTGCTGGGTGAGGAGGGAGTTACCATGGTAACAGGGGAATGAGCACTGGGGGGATGGGTGAATGTTATGTGACTTTCAAAGTGTTCAAATGTATAACCAATTAAAATGTGCAGTTTGGTTTTAAATTTGTGTGGGAAGAATTTTTATTGGTTATGTACAAGAATATGGGTCTGAAATGAGAAAGAATCTGTGCCATTATTCTCAGGCTCCAGTGAAAGAAGCATTATTCAGAGATTCTGCTTGAGAAAATCTGTTGAGTGTGACTGACACTGTTCTACATCTTCCAAAGCATTTTTAAAGGTGAGTAATGATTATTTTAATAAAGATAGACTGCTGTATGCACTATGGGGAAGATTAAGAAGCATATTGTGCTTCTTTATTCTTGCATTTTGTGTCATGTTTTTTTGTAATGCTGTTTAAAAATAGAATGGTGCATATTGGAAATGTATTTTGAAAATGAGTTAGGTTTCTGCGTTGTTTCTGTAGTGGTCATTTAAATGAGTTGTGCTTTGTGTCAAAAACGATTTACTATGGAAAATGTTTTCTGGTAAAAAGTCTGGTTTTTAAATTTTGGTCAAGGATTACACTGAGTGTCTGTTTAAAGTAAGAAATTATATTTTTTATAATTTTCAATAATGTCACATGTGCCTTCTAACAGTTTGCCTCTTTTAGGTTAAAGGGTATTCTGTGCCTGTGTCTCATCTTACTCTGTGCCTGTGTGTTATCTGAAATATGATTCATTTAATGAAGATACACTGCTGTATGCAGTATGGGGAAGATTAAGAAGCATATTGTGCTTTTTTATTTTTGCATTGTGTGTCATGTTGTTTTGTAATGCTGTTTAAAAAACTGTATGGTGCATATTGGAAATGTATTTTGGAAATGAGTTAGGTTTCTGCTTTGCTTTGTAGTGGTATTGAAATGGGCTGTGCTTTGTGTCAAAAACGATTTACTATGTAAAATATTTTCTGGTAAAAAGTCTGGTATATATATATGCTTATATATAGGTGGGCTGTTTTTGGCCAGTAGAGACAGTGAAATATTATGAGCAGAGACACACATACTGCTTGTAGAGACAGACATGGTAGATTATATGTAACATCCTGGTCATGTGCCTACGAACACACTGTGAGTCAAGCTTGATTTTAAATGGATCTGGGTGAATAATATGCTTAGTTGATGTCTTTAAAAATATGGGAGTACATGTTTTTTAAAGACATGGTAGATTACATGTAACATCCTGGTCATGTGCCTAAGATCACACTGTGAGTCAAGCTTGATTCACCCATCAGTGTGATCTTAGGCACATGACCAGCATGTTACATGTAATGAGAAATGAATGTTATGTCTTGCCTATATATAGGTGGCCTGTTTTGACATGCTGCCTAAGATTCTCTAGAAGTACATATCATAACGATTGCATGTAACATCCTGGTCTTGTGTCTAAGATCACACTGTGAGTCAAGGTTGATTTTAAATGAATCTGGGTGAATACTTTGCTTACTTGATGTGTTAAAAAATTATTTCTTGAAGTCAGTTAGGCTTTATGATATGTACTGTTAGAGAATCTTAGGCAGCATGTCTATTAGGTCTCTTAGTTGCCAAAAGATCCATGGAGATTCCTTTTGGCAACTAAGAGGGCTAACAGACATGCTGCCTAAGATTCTGTAGCAGTACATATCATAAAGATTGCATGTAACATCCTGGTCATGTGTTTAAAATCACACTGTGAGTCAAGCTTCATTTTAAATGAATCTTGGTGAATAATATGCTTAGTTGATGTCTTTAAAAATATGGAAGTACATGTTTTTTAAAGACATGGTAGATTACATGTAACATCCTGGTCATGTGCCTAAGATCACACTGTGAGTGAAGCTTGATTTTAAATGAATCTGGGTGAATAATATGCTTAGTTGATGTCTTTAAAAATATGGAAGTACATGTGTTTTAAACACATGGTAGATTACATGTAACATCCTGGTCATCTGCCTAAGATCACACTGATGGGTGAATCAAGCTTCACTCACAGTGTGATCTTAGGCACATGACCAGGATGTTACATGTAATGAGAAATAAATGTTATGTTTTGCTTATAAATAGGTGGCCTCTTTTTGGCCTGTAGAGACAGTGAAATAATATGATCAGAGAGACACATACTGCTTGCAGAGACAGACATGGTAGATTACATGTAACATCCTGGTCATGTGCCTACGATCACACTGTGAGTCAAGCTTGATTTTAAATGAATGTGGGTGAATAATATTAATATTAATATTAAGATGATGACTAGATGGGTGATGACTTTTTACCAGAAAACATTTTACATAGTAAATCGTTTTTGACACAAAGCGCAGCCCATTTCAATGACCACTACAAAGCAAAACAGAAACCTAACTCATTTCCAAAATACATTTCCAATATGCACCATACAATTTTTTAAAATTTGGAAGTACATGTTTTTTCAAAGACTTGGTAGATTACATGTAACATCCTGGTCATCTGTGTAAGATCACACTGATGGGTGAATCAAGCTTCACTCACAGTGTGATCTTAGGCACATGAGTAGGATGTTACTTGTAATGAGAAATAAATGTTATGTGTGGCTTATATATAGGTGGCCTCTTTTTGGCCTGTAGAGACAGTAAAATAATATGATCAGAGACACACATACTGCTTGCAGAGACAGACATGGTAGATTACATATAACATCCTGGACATGTGCCTAAGATCACACTGTGAGTCAAGCTTGATTTTAAATGAATCTGGGTGAATAATATGCTTAGTTGATGTCTTTAAAAATATGGAAGTACATGTTTTTTAAAGACATGGTAGATTACATGTAACATCCTGGTCATGTGCCTAAGATCACACTGTGAGTGAAGCTTAATTTTAAATGGATGTGGGTGAATAATATGCTTAGTTGATGTCTTTAAAAATATGGAAGTACATGTTTTTCAAAAGACATGGTAAATTACATGTAACAACCTGGTCGTGTGCCTAAGATCACACTGTGAGTGAAGCTTGATTTTAAACGTATCTGGGTGAATAATATGCTTAGTTGATGTCTTTAAAAACATAGAATTACATGTTTTTTAAAGACATGGTAGATTACATGTAACATCCTGGTCATGTGCCTAAGATCACACTGTGAGTGAAGCTTGATTCACCCATCAGTGTGATCTTAGGCACATGACCAGCATGTTACATGTAATGAGAAATAAATGTTATGTCTTGCTTATATATAGGTGGCCTGTTTTTACATGCTGCCTAAGATTCTCTAGCAGTACATATCATAAAGATTGCATGTAACATCCTGGTCATGTGTCTAAGATCACACTGTGAGTCACGCTTGATTTTAAATTAATCTGAGTGAATAATTTGCTTACTTGATGTGTTTAAAAATCATTTCTTGAAGTCAGTTAGGCTTTAGGATATGTACTGCTAGAGAATCTTAGGCAGCATGTCTGTTAGACCTCTTAGTTGCCAAAAGATCCATGGTGATTCCTTTTTGCAAGTAAGAGGCCTAACAGACATGCTGCCTAAGATTCTCTAGCAGTTCATATCACAAAGATTGCATGTAACATGCTGGTGATGTGTCTAAGATCACACTGTGAGTCAAGCTTGATTTTAAATGAATCTGGGTGAAAAATGTGCTTACTTGTTGTGTTAAAAAATCATTTCTTGAAGTCAGTTAAGCTTTATGATGTGTACTGCTAGAGAATCTTAGCCAGCATGTCTTTTAAGCCTCTTAGTTGCCAAAAGATCCATGGAGATTCCTTTTGGCAACTAAGAGGCCTAACTGACATGCTGCTTAAGATTCTGTAGCAGTACATATCATAAAGATTGCATGTAACATCCTGGTCATGTGCCTAAGATAACACTGTGAGTCAAGCTTTATTTTAAATTAATCTGGGTGAATAATATGCTTAGTTGATGTCTTTAAAAATATGGAAGTACATGTTTTATAAAGACATGGTAGATTACATGTAACATCCTGGTCATGTGCCTAAGATCACACTGTGAGTGAAGCTTAATTTTAAATGGATGTGGGTGAATAATATGCTTAGTTGATGTCTTTAAAAATATGGAAGTACATGTTTTTCAAAAGACATGGTAAATTACATGTAACATCCTGGCCGTGTGCCTAAGATCACACTGTGAGTGAAGCTTGATTTTAAACGGATCTGGGTGAATAATATGCTTAGTTGATGTCTTTAAAAATATGGAAGTACATGTTTTTTAAATACATGGTAGATTACATGTAACATCCTGGTCATGTGCCTAAGATCACACTGTGAGTGAAGCTTGATTCACCCATCAGTGTGATCTTAGGCACATGGCCAGCATGTTACATGTAATGAGAAATACATGTTATGTCTTGCTTATATAAAGGTGGCCTGTTTTGACATGCTGCCTAAGATTCTCTAGCAGTACATATCATAAAGATTGCATGTAACATCCTGGTCATGTGTCTAAGATCACACTGTGAGTCAAGCTTGATTTTAAATGAATCTGGGTGAATAATTTGGTTACTTGATGTGTTAAAAAATCATTTCTTGAAGTCAGTTAGGTTTTATGATATGTACTGCTAGAGAATCTTAGTCAGCATGTCTGTTAGGCCTCTTAGTTGCCAAAAGATCCATGGTGATTCCTTTTGGCAAATAAGAGGCCTAACAAACATGCTGCCTAAGATTCTGTAGCAGTATATATCATAAAGATTGCATGTAACATCCTGGTCATGTGTCTAAGATCACACTGTGAGTCAAGCTTCATTTTAAATGAATCTGGGTGAATAATATGCTTAGTTGATGTCTTTGAAAATATGGAAGTACATGTTTTTTAAAGATATGGTAGATTACATGTAACATCCTGGTCATGTGTCTAAGATCACACTGTGAGTGAAGCTTGATTTTAAATGAATCTGGGTGAATAATATGCTTAGTTAATGTCTTTAAAAATATGGAAGAACATGTTTTTTAAAGACAAGGTAGATTACATGTGACATCCTGGTCATCTGCCTAAGATCACACTGATGGGTGAATCAACCTTCACTCACAGTGTGATCTTAGGCACATGAGCAGGATGTTACATGTAATGAGAAATAAATGTTATGTGTTGCTTATATATAGGTGGCCTCTTTTTGGCCTGTAGAGACAGTGAAATAATATGATCAGAGAGACACATAATGCTTGCAGAGACAGACATGGTAGATGACATGTAACACCCTGGTCATGTGCCTAAGATCACACTGTGAGTGAAGCTTAATTTTAAATGGATGTGGGTGAATAATATGCTTAGTTGATGTCTTTAAAAATATGGAAGTACATGTTTTTCAAAAGACATGGTAAATTACATGTAACATCCTGGTCGTGTGCCTAAGATCACACTGTGAGTGAAGCTTGATTTTAAACGGATCTGGGTGAATAATATGCTTAGTTGATGTCTTTAAAAATATGGAAGTACATGTTTTTTAAAGACATGGTAGATTACATGTAACATCCTGGTCATGTGCCTAAGATCACACTGTAAGTGAAGCTTGATTCACCCATCAGTGTGATCTTAGGCACATGACCAGCATGTTACATGTAATGAGAAATAAATGTTATGTCTTGCTTATATATAGGTGGCCTGTTTTGACATGCTGCCTAAGATTCTCTAGCAGTTCATATCACAAAGATTGCATGTAACATCCTGGTGATGTGTCTAAGATCACACTGTGAGTAAAGCTTGATTTTAAATGAATCTGGGTGAATAATTTGCTTACTTGATGTGTTAAAAAATCATTTCTTGAAGTCAGTTAAGCTTTATGATATGTACTGCTAGAGAATCTTAGCCAGCATGTCTGTTAAGCCTCTTAGTTGCCAAAAGATCCATGGAGATTCCTTTTGGCAACTAAGAGGCCTAACATACATGCTGCTTAAGATTCTGTAGCAGTACATATCATAAAGATTGCATGTAACATCCTGGTCATGTGTCTAAGATCACACTGTGAGTCGAGCTTCATTTTAAATGAATCTGGGTGAATAATATGCTTAGTTAATGTCTTTAAAAATATGGAAGAACATGTTTTTTAAAGACATGGTAGATTACATGTGACATCCTGGTCATCTGCCTAAGATCACACTGATGGGTGAATCAAGCTTCACTCACAGTGTGATCTTAGGCACATGAGCAGGAGGTTACATGTAATGAGAAATAAATGTTATGTGTTGCTTATATATAGGTGGCCTCTTTTTGGCCTGTAGAGACAGTGAAATAATATGATCAGAGAGACACATAATGCTTGCAGAGACAGACATGGTAGATTACATGTAACATCCTGGTCAAGTGCCTAAGATCACACTGTGAGTGAAGCTTAATTTTAAATGGATGTGGGTGAATAATATGCTTAGTTGATGTCTTTAAAAATATGGAAGTACATGTTTTTCAAAAGACATGGTAAATTACATGTAACATCCTGGTCGTGTGCCTAAGATCACACTGTGAGTGAAGCTTGATTTTAAATGGATCTGGGTGAATAATATGCTTAGTTGATGTCTTTAAAAATATGGAAGTACATGTTTTTAAAGACATGGTAGATTACATGTAACATCCTGGTCATGTGCCAAAGATCACACTGTAAGTGAAGCTTGATTCACCCATCAGTGTGATCTTAGGCACATGACCAGCATGTTACATGTAATGAGAAATAAATGTTATGTCTTGCTTATATATAGATGGCCTGTTTTGACATGCTGCCTAAGATTCTCTAGCAGTTCATATCACAAAGATTGCATGTAACATCCTGGTGATGTGTCTAAGATCACACTGTGAGTAAAGCTTGATTTTAAATGAATCTGGGTGAATAATTTGCTTACTTGATGTGTTAAAAAATCATTTCTTGAAGTCAGTTAAGCTTTATGATATGTACTGCTAGAGAATCTTAGCCAGCATGTCTGTTAAGCCTCTTAGTTGCCAAAAGATCCATGGAGATTCCTTTTGGCAACTAAGAGGCCTAACATACATGCTGCTTAAGATTCTGTAGCAGTACATATCATAAAGATTGCATGTAACATCCTGGTCATGTGTCTAAGATCACACTGTGAGTCGAGCTTCATTTTAAATGAATCTGGGTGAATAATATGCTTAGTTAATGTCTTTAAAAATATGGAAGAACATGTTTTTTAAAGACATGGTAGATTACATGTGACATCCTGGTCATCTGCCTAAGATCACACTGATGGGTGAATCAAGCTTCACTCACAGTGTGATCTTAGGCACATGAGCAGGATGTTACATGTAATGAGAAATAAATGTTATGTGTTGCTTATATATAGGTGGCCTCTTTTTGGTCTGTAGAGACAGTGAAATAATATGATCAGAGAGACACATAATGCTTGCAGAGACAGACATGGTAGATTACATGTAACATCCTGGTCATGTGCCTAAGATCACACTGTGAGTCAAGCTTGATTTTAAATGAATCTGGGTGAATAATATGCTTAGTTGATGTCTTTAAAAATATGGAAGTACATGTTTTATAAAGACATGGTAGATTACATGTAACATCCTGGTCATGTGCCTAAGATCACACTGTGAGTGAAGCTTAATTTTAAATGGATGTGGGTGAATAATATGCTTAGTTGATGTCTTTAAAAATATGGAAATACATGTTTTTCAAAAGACATGGTAAATTATATGTAACATCCTGGTCGTGTGCCTAAGATCACACTGTGAGTGAAGCTTGATTTTAAACGGATCTGGGTGAAATTATATGCTTAGTTGACGTCTTTAAAAATATGGAAGTACATGTTTTTAAAGACATGGTAGATTACATGTAACATCCTGGTCATGTGCCTAAGATCACACTGTGAGTGAAGCTTGATTCACCCATCAGTGTGATCTTAGGCACATGACCAGCATGTTACATGTAATGAGAAATACATGTTATGTCTTGCTTATATTAGGTGGCCTGTTTTGACATGCTGCCTAAGATTCTCTAGCAGTTCATATCACAAAGATTGCATGTAACATCCTGGTGATGCGTCTAAGATCACACTGTGAGTAAAGCTTGATTTTAAATGAATCTGGGTGAATAATTTGCTTACTTGATGTGTTAAAAAATCATTTCTTGAAGTCAGTTAAGCTTTATGATATGTACTGCTAGAGAATCTTAGCCAGCATGTCTGTTAAGCCTCTTAGTTGCCAAAAGATCCATGGAGATTCCTTTTGGCAACTAAGAGGCCTAACATACATGCTGCTTAAGATTCTGTAGCAGTACATATCATAAAGATTGCATGTAACATCCTGGTCATGTGTCTAAGATCACACTGTGAGTCAAGCTTCATTTTAAATGAATCTGGGTGAATAATATGCTTAGTTGATGTCTTTGAAAATATGGAAGTACATGTTTTTTAAAGATATGGTAGATTACATGTAACATCCTGGTCATGTGTCTAAGATCACACTGTGAGTGAAGCTTGATTTTAAATGAATCTGGGTGAATAATATGCTTAGTTAATGTCTTTAAAAATATGGAAGAACATGTTTTTTAAAGACAAGGTAGATTACATGTGACATCCTGGTCATCTGCCTAAGATCACACTGATGGGTGAATCAAGCTTCACTCACAGTGTGATCTTAGACACATGAGCAGGATGTTACATGTAATGAGAAATAAATGGTATGTGTTGCTTATATATAGGTGGCCTCTTTTTGGCCTGTAGAGACAGTGAAATAATATGATCAGAGAGACACATAAAGCTTGCAGAGACAGACATGGTAGATGACATGTAACACCCTGGTCATGTGCCTAAGATCATACTGTGAGTGAAGCTTGATTTTAAACGGATCTGGGTGAATAATATGCTTAGTTGATGTCTTTAAAAATATGGAAGTACATGTTTTTTAAAGACATGGTAGATTACATGTAACATCCTGGTCATGTGCCTAAGATCACACTGTGAGTGAAGCTTAATTTTAAATGGATGTGGGTGAATAATATGCTTAGTTGATGTCTTTAAAAATATGGAAGTACTTGTTTTTCAAAAGACATGGTAAATTACATGTAACATCCTGGTCGTGTGCCTAAGATCACACTGTGAGTGAAGCTTGATTTTAAACGGATCTGGGTGAAATTATATGCTTAGTTGACGTCTTTAAAAATATGGAAGTACTTGTTTTTTAAAGACATGGTAGATTACATGTAACATCCTGGTCATGTGCCTAAGATCACACTGTGAGTGAAGCTTGATTCACCCATCAGTGTGATCTTAGGCACATGACCAGCATGTTACATGTAATGAGAAATAAATGTTATGTCTTGCTTATATATAGGTGGCCTGTTTTGACATGCTGCCTAAGATTCTCTAGCAGTACATATCATAAAGATTGCATGTAACATCCTGGTCATGTGTCTAAGAACACACTGTGAGTCAAGCTTGATTTTAAATGAATCTGGGTGAATAATTTGGTTACTTGATGTGTTAAAAAATCATTTCTTGAAGTCAGTTAGGTTTTATGATATGTACTGCTAGAGAATCTTAGTCAGCAGGTCTGTTAGGCCTCTTAGTTTCCAAAAGATCCATGGTGATTCCTTTTGGCAACTAAGAGGCCTAACAAACATGCTGCCTAAGATTCTGTAGCAGTACATATCATAAAGATTGCATGTAACATCCTGTCATTGTGTCTAAGATCACACTGTGAGTCAAGCTTGATTTTAAATGAATCTGAGTGAATAATTTGCTTACTTGATGTGTTTAAAAATCATTTCTTGAAGTCAGTTAGGCTTTAGGATATGTACTGCTAGAGAATCTTAGGCAGCATGTCTGTTAGACCTCTTAGTTGCCAAAAGATCCATGGTGATTCCTTTTTGCAAGTAAGAGGCCTAACAGACATGCTGCCTAAGATTCTCTAGCAGTTCATATCACAAAGAATGCATGTAACATGCTGGTGATGTGTCTAAGATCACACTGTGAGTCAAGCTTGATTTTAAATGAATCTGGGTGAATAATTTGGTTACTTGATGTGTTAAAAAATCATTTCTTGAAGTCAGTTAAGCTTTATGATATGTACTGCTAGAGAATCTTAGCCAGCATGTCTGTTAAGCCTCTTAGTTGCCAAAAGATCCATGGAGATTCCTTTTGGCAACTAAGAGGCCTAACAGACATGCTGCTTAAGATTCTGTACCAGTACATATCATAAAGATTGCATGTAACATCCTGGTCATGTGTCTAAGATCACACTGTGAGTCAAGCTTCATTTTAAATGAATCTGGGTGAATAATATGCTTAGTTAATGTCTTTAAAAATATGGAAGAACATGTTTTTTAAAGACATGGTAGATTACATGTGACATCCTGGTCATCTACCTAAGATCACACTGATGGGTGAATCAAGCTTCACTCACAGTGTGATCTTAGGCACATGAGCAGGATGTTACATGTAATGAGAAATAAATGTTATGTGTTGCTTATATAAAGGTGGCCTCTTTTTGGCCTGTAGAGACAGTGAAATAATATGATCAGAGAGACACATAATGCTTGCAGAGACAGACATGGTAGATTACATGTAACATCCTGGTCAGGTGCCTAAGATCACACTGTGAGTCAAGCTTGTTTTACATGAATGTGGGTGAATAATATTAATATTAATATTATGATGATGACTAGATGGGTGATGACTTTTTACAAGAAAACATTTTACATAGAAAATCGTTTTTGACACAAAGCGCAGCCCATTTCAATGACCACTACAAAACAAAGCAGAAACTTAACTCATTTCCAAAATACATTTCCAATATGCACCATACAATTTTTAATAATATGGAAGTACATGTTTTTCAAAGACATGGTAGACTACATGTAACATCCTGGTCATCTGTCTAAGATCACACTGATCGGTGAATCAAGCTTCACTCACAGTGTGATTTTAGGCACATGAGCAGGATGTTACATGTAATGAGAAATAAATGTTATGTGTTGCTTATATATAGGTTGCCTCTTTTTGGCCTGTAGAGACGGTGAAATAATATGATCAGAGACACACATACTGCTTGCAGAGACAGACATGGTAGATTACATGTAACATCCTGGTCATGTGCCTAAGATCACACTGTGAGTCAAGCTTGATTTTAAATGGATGTGGGTGAATAATATGCTTAGTTGATGTCTTTAAAAAAATGGAAGTACATGTTTTTAAAGACATGGTAGATTGCATGTAACATCCTGGTCATGTGCCTAAGATCACACTGTGAGTCAAGCTTGATTTTAAATGGATCTGGGTGAATAATATGCTTAGTTGATGTCTTTAAAAATATGGAAGTACATGTTATTTAAAGACATAGTAGATTATATGTAACATCCTGGTCATGTGTCTAAGATCACACTGTGAGTCAAGCCTGATTTTAAATGAATCTGGGTGAATAATTTGCTTACTTGATGTGTTAAAAAATCCATTCTTGAAGTCACTTAGGCTTTATGATATGTACTGCTAGAGAATCTTAGCCAGCATGTCTGTTAGGGCTCTTAGTTGCCAAAAGATCCATGGTGATTCCTTTTGGCAAGTAACAGGCCTAACAGACATGCTGCCTAATATTCTCTAGCAGTACATATCATAAAGATTGCATGTAACATCCTGGTCATGTGTCTAAGATCACACTGTGAGTCAAGCTTCATTTTAATTGAATCTGGGTGAATAATTTGCTTACTTGATGTGTTAAAAAAATATTTCTTGATGTCAGTTAGGCTTTATGATATGTACTGCTAGAGAATTTTAGCCAGTATGTCTGTTAGGCTTCTTAGTTGCCAAAAGATCCATGGTGATTCCTTTTGGCAAGTAATAGGCCTAACAGACATGCTGCCTAATATTCTCTAGCAGTATATATCATAAAGATTGCATATAACATCCTGAGCATATGTCTAAGATCACACTATGAGTCAAGCTTGATTGTAAATTAATCTGGGTGAATAATTTGCTTACTTGATATGTTAAAAATTCATTTCTTGAAGTCAGTTAGGCTTTAGGATATGTACTGCTAGGGAATCGTAGGTAGCATGTCTGTTAGGCCTCTTACTTGCCAAAAAGGCTCTATGCTGTGTAATAAAGATGTGTGTAACATGGTAATAAAATTAGTGTTTTTTTGTTTTTTTTAGTGTTTGCTGCTCAAATCCAAGAATCTGGAGTGTAATTGAGAGTGTTGTGAACCTTCAAAACCATTTATAAAGGTGAGTTGCTAATTTGTAAAGGGGATCTATTTTTGTGCAGTTTAAAATAGTAAGAAAAAATTCTCTCAATGTTTCCACCATTTGTTCTGTGTTGTACCATTTTATCTTTTATGTGTACCTTGTCTGTATCTGCTTGCACTATTTATGTATGTTGTCATACTATTTTACTGTCTCTCGGCACCATCTTTTTATGGGACTGCTCCATGTGTTGTATTCTTTGCAGTCCTGCTTTATCTATCCTCTGTCTGTAACAGTTTAGTGTCTGCATGCATTATTTCTTGCTAAATCTGCATTATCTCTCTAAGTCTGGCTGTACCATCTGTCTGCACCCGTTCTTGTGTATAGCAGAGGCCTATTATGATATGGCTGTTGGTGTGTGTTATGCAGTCCTACCATGATAAATATTTTCCCTCTCTGTCTGTAGTTTCGCACTCTCTGGTTGTACTGTTTTATCTCTGTCTTCTCTATCTGCGCCTCTGTGTGCTTCATGTAGCCTCTGGATGTAACATTTCAGTGTCTGTTTCTAGCATTTTTCTCTATTGTACCATTTTATCATCTGTGTCTACCATGTCTGAGTCTGCTTGCGCTATCTGTGTCTGTTTTCATACCATCTCACCGTCTCTACTGGCAAAAAACAGACCATATACATGTAAGCAAGAAATAACATTCCTTTTTCATTTCAACAGCACACCCTGGATCTTTATTGCACAACATAGAGCCTTTGTAGCAAATAAGAGGCCTAACAGATATGCTGCCTAAGATTCTCTAACAGTACATATCCTGAAACCTAATTGTCTTCCAAACATGATTTTAAAACACATCAACCAAGCAAATTATTCACCCAGATTAATTTAAAATCAAATTTGACTCACAGTGTGATCTTAGACACATGACCAGCATGTTACATGCAATCTACTATGTCTGTCTCTGCCTGCACAATGTGTCTCTCTGCTCATACCATCTCACTGTGTCTCTGCACCTTCTTTTTTTGTAACTGCTCCATCTGTTCTTTTACTTGCAGCAGTGCACCATCTATTCTCTGACTGTAACAGTTTACTGTCTGCCTGCGTTATTTCATTTTTCGTCAGCACCATCTCTCTATATCTGTGCCTGTACCATCTCTCTGCACCCTTTTATATGCATTTGCAGAGGTCTATTATGATATGTTTGCTCATGCTTAGCATGAAATTTTGTACACGCTGTGCAATTTAGATGCTGAGTGTGCTGTTGAAAGGCAAAAGCAACTGTCTCTGTGGCAAGTAGTAATCTTTTTAGTGACTTTACATTTGTGCACTGTGAGTTCCACCTTCAGTCTGTACACAGTTTAAACACCAGTTTATTGTGCTAAACTCCGAAAATCCATCCCTAGAAATAAATTATAAAGTCTTTCAACAGTTCTACAGTCCAGAAAACTCTTAAACAAAACTCACAGTAAGACCCCCTTTGACTGCAGTAATTATTTAAATAAATTGCAGGTCATGGTGTTATGTGTCTAGGATCACAGTGTGAGTCTGTTTTAAAAAAAGAGGAAGGTGGCAGATTAATTTGTGTAGTTAATGTGTTTAAAAGTATGGTAATGTATGTACTTATAACATTGGTAAAGGTAGTTTTTAATTATCTATTTGTGAAAAAGATATAATTAAGTCTTTATATTTTTTTGGAAGGACCAGCAACATAATATTATTGGTACAATGGAAGAGCATCAAGAAAACGTTGCTTTGAATTTTGACATCCCAAGTGATTTATTAGAGGAAGTGAAAGATGGACTTTTTCCAGAGGAAAATGATACTGGAAATGAAGATTTTTTGATGAGAGTTTGGACAGTGCTTTTGTTGAAGTGGTAGAAGATTTTGAATTGGAAAATGAAAATGTTGTTTATGATGAAAATGAAATAACGGATGAAGTCATGTTGCAAGTTTTATTGGAATATGAAATGTTTGACGAATAAATTTATAATTTATAATAAAACATTTTTCGAGTCAGTCTTCTTGTAGTATTGATCGTTCATGTGTTTAATCAAAATGAGAATAAATGTTTTAATGAAGTGTGTTAGAGATTAGGGTAAGAAACATTAATTCTACTATGACCCCAACACCGCCTGAAAACCACTGTACTGTTCTTAACACTGAAATATTATTCTCAGCAAATACGTCTATAATGTTGACACACCAATGCACTGCCATCAAGTCATAAACAGCACTCACTACATAATTTCCTACTCTGTTCAGAGACTGTTGCTATGCCTTAATTTTACTTATAAACTGAACCAGTGTTTACATTATTTAGTGGTTATAATTTCTATGTTATATGTTAGTAGAGGTCTATAATATATTTTTTCTTTATTCATAACAGATTATAATTTTGAACAGAAACAAAAATCAACATGCCGAACAAAAATGAAAAAAGAAAAAAACAAAAACAGACATACTATTCCAAGAGAAAACAATTAGAAGAATTACGTAATCAACAAAGGACGGACAAAAAAAAGAGTGCTCCTGGTAAGACAACCAAGGATTTTATAAAGAAATTATGTCAAAGGAAAATAAATTGGAAAATGTGGGAAAGGAAAAACATTTGGCAGTATCTACAAGGAGAAATCAGAGAAAAAAGAAAAATGTTTCCCAACTCTGCGGTGAACAAATGAATAGACGTACTAATCAGTTTGCGGAAATCAGGAAGCGTATGTTTTATAATAGAGTAGTTTCGGATTTATTAAAAAATGTAAACATTTCTAAAAGGAAATCTGCTTTTTATAAGAAAAAAAGTATATTGAGAATATTGTTGAACGCGCATTTGAGACAAAAAAAGTTATTTGTTTTAGTAATTAATAGAATAAATACACTGAATAAGGGAATCAAAGTTTTAAAAGCTAAGAGTAAATGGAAAAGACAAATAAATAGAAGTAATTTTTGTAAAGTTTTTTCTGGAAAATGGATGCATAGTTCAAGTTGTGAGCCATTTTTGAATGAAGAGAGTTACTTTCAAAGTAATGATTTGTTGCATGCAGTTGACACCAGTGGTCGAGCATATGAGGTGAAGGACGGTTGTCCTATTGAAAAAGAGAAAATTGTGAATAGAAATACAGAAGAGATGATAGCTGATGAAGTTTTAGGGAGACGTCCTAAGGCTCCAGTGTACACTTGGAATTGTAGTAGTATTTGCAGTGTACGACAGGATTCAATTGATTTCTTTCGCAATTTCTTACGTAAGTATGCTAAGAAAAGTCTTAAACAAAAAGTTAAAATGTTGCAAGAATTAGACCCTTTGCAGAGTGAGAGAAAAAAACAGGTCTGCAAGGGCATTCTCTGGCTTGTCTTTCTAAAAAAGTATGCCAGAGTGTTTTTCACCATTTCAGGATGTTAGCCATGCATCATATCGAAGTGAGGAAATTAGTGAGAAGGTTGTATTATGCAAAAAGTCCAGCACTTAAGCTCAAACAGTTAAATAGTGCTCTTTTGCATGGATCTGAATTAGATGTTAAGAAGATCTGTGAAGAAATTGAGGTTAGTTACTTTGGTCCAGAAGAAGACAGTGCAGAAACTGATACAGTAATAGATGGAAATGTGGTAGAAAATGTCTGGAATTTTAAAACTGAAAATTTTGAACAGGAAATAACAAAGTTTAAGGTTATTGCAGGTGAAAAACTAAATTTTCTTTGTGTGTATTGTCGACGCACTAATTACAAAAATCAAACCAGGTTAGTTGATTTATATTTAAAAAGTGAAGAGGAAAATAATAGTGAGTGAAAAAAATTTGCAACTTACTTGTTGGTAGAAATTTTTTTGATTTGGGTTCTGATCAACGTATTTGTAAATATTGTTATAATAAATTAAGTGATAATAGAATGCCTGCTAGAGCTATACATAATAATCTTGAGTTGGGGAGTATTCCATCTGAACTGAAGGATTTAAATACCTATGAGACTATTCTGATTCAATGTGTGCATCCATTTCAGGCTGTTGTTCGTATGGAGCCTAAGACAGGGAAATTAAATCCTTCAGATTTACAAAGAGGATTAAAGGGAAGAGTTGTATATTTGCCTCTTGATTTAAAGAAAAACATTGAGACAATTGGTGTTGAAAATGTAGAAGAGGAACCCTTAGTTATTCTAGTTAATGGTGTGCCTACAAAGAGTAAGAAAATCTGGCAAGATTTAGTGGATGTTAGAAAAGTAAAAAAGGCAACGTTGTATGTGGTCAAAAACAATAAATACTATAAAAATATATACGTAGGAGAAGAAGAAATAAATGAAGAAGAGGATAATGATTTGTCTGCTGGACAAATTGAAAAAGTGGATGTGTCCAGAAGTGAAGAAATTTATGAACATTACAGTGTTCATCCACTGCATTCCAAAGAAGCAATGGGGAATGCTATTGAATTATTTCAGATGAAAAAAGCAAAATGAACTCTCATTAGTGTATGGGAAGAAAGCTTGGAAGCTCGTTGTTTTCCTCAGTTATTTCCAACAAGTCAAGGTGCATGATATGTTGACCGACCTATGCAGATTCCTGCATCTGAATACCGGACAACAAGATTATATGCAGAAGACCCGAGATTTCGTCAATGTATTCCATATTTGTTTCATCTTCTGTTTGAGAGTGTCTTATCTGGACTTTCTTATGCAGTAAACCATATACTAAAAAGTGGAGTACATCTGCAAAATGTTTCAGCAAGGGAGTTTACGGATAAAGTCCAACAGAAAGACACTGTTTTGGATTCTCACCTAATTAATCTAATGGCATGTCAGCGTGGTACTAATGAGTATTGGTACCGTCGTCATGGGGATTTGAAATGTATGCTAAGAAACTTAGGAGCACCTACATGGTTTCTAACTCTAAGCTGTGCTGAGTATGCTTGGGAAGATTTACTTGAATTTCTTTGAGAGGCAAATGCAAACATCGAAAATATAGAGTACAAAACACCTGGAGAACTGTGCTCTTTGGATCCAGTTAATGTTTGCAGATATTTTAATCATAGATTTGAAGCTATGATGTCTTTTATTACAAACAAAAAAAACTCCTCTTGGCGAAGTTCTGGATTTCTTTTGGAGAAAAGAGTATCAAGCGAGAGGTGCTCCTCATATTCATATGCTATTATGGATCAAAGATGCTCCCAAATTTGGAAAAGACTCAGATGACACTGTACTGTCTTTCATTGAAGAATATGCAACATGTGATATACCCAAAAGTACAATTTATAAGGACTAAAGAGGGAAAGTGTTACGATTTCAAAGCCATCGTTGTGGCAAATATTGTCGACGAAAATTCAAATCAAAGGATAAATTCTTTACCAAATGTCGTTTTGGATTTCCACGACCAGTAATTTCAAAAGGAAGAGTGAACAATTTTATGTCGTCTTTGCGACATACTGTCACAAGAAGATCACCAAAAAATACATACAATTTAAGAAGAAATGAAGAGTCAAAATACATAAATGACTATAACCCAGTCATTTTGTCCATGTGGAATGCTAACATGGATATTCAATATGTTTCAGACAACTCTATTGCTGTGGCTCGATATGTAACGTCTTACATCACCAAATCTGAAAAGACGGAACTAAAGGATATGTGGGAAGACATTTCTCATGAAAAGAGCCTAAGTAAGAAATTGTATACCTACAGTTTGAAGATGTTATCTCATCGAGAAATTGGAGCATATGAATGTTGTGATCGATTATCATCAGCAAGTCTTTATGCAAAATCTCGAACAATCATTTGGGTGAGTTTAGGTCTTGCAAGAACACGAAACCGAGTTTTGAAACCTGTTCAAGAAATTGAATATTTAGTAGAGAAAGAACCAAACAGTACAGACATTCTGAAGACAAACATGTTGGATACATACTATCCAAATAGAAGTAATCTGCTTGAAAACATTTGTCTGTATGAAATACTACAAAACTACACTTTTAAAAGGAATATTACAGAGGATATTGATAAAGGTGTATATGCTGTGATTGGATGTGAAGGATGTTTGGTGAAACAAAGAAAAGGATATTTGATTAATCACCGAAAACTTAGTGGTGAAACTGCTGACAAAAGAGAATTTTACTATTTAGCTCTTTTGCAACTCTTTAAACCATGGCGTAAAGAAGAGGAACTACTTGGTGACTTTGACAGTTATGAAGATTCATTCAACGTATCTAAAAATAGTATAGAATGTCCTGTTTTTAGTAATTATCTGCAAATGTTGAACGACGAAATAGAGCAAGAAGCAACAATAGCAGCGGGGATTGCTAGAGACAGTTCTCAAGATAGTCAAAGTTCTGCTTCGTTGAGTCAAGATCCACTAGGACAACCAATTATCCAAAATGAAGCAGGTACTGCCATGGATGAGGTGCAAAGAGCAATGGAACAAGTTCAAGAGGATGTAATAAACTTAGAAGAATTGGAAAAGCAACTTAATCTTGAGCAAAAACAAATATATGATGAAGTGACAGAGCAGATTGAGCATGGTTTTCGTCATGAGAAAAAAGAATGCTCATGTATGTCATTTCAACCTGTCCGACTATATGTGAGTGGAGAAGCTGGAACTGGTAAAGGTTTTCTAATTAAAGGGATTGCCACATATCTACAGCAAAGAACTGAGTCATCACTCTCTTGTGTTGTTACTGCTCCAACTGGGTTGGCAGCACACAACATTAAAGGGATTACTTTACATCGTTTATTGATGCTGCCAGTTGAACATGAAAATAAATTACAATACCACAAGCTATCTGGAGAAGCTTGTTGTGAAGTTTCTAGAGTCCTTAAAAAAATGAAACTTCTCATTATTGATGAGGTAAGCATGGTATCAAATTTAATGCTTGCCTTTGTGCATTTAAGAATGCAACAGATTCTTAAAACAGAGTATGATGTGTTATTTGGAGGCAAACACGTCATAGTTTTTGGAGATCTACTGCAGCTAACTCCTGTAAAAGGACAACCTGTATTTAAAACTGTTACACATGAAGACGCCAGAAAGTGCCTGGGAAGTATTGGAAATGTTAATATATGGTCACATTTCAAATATACTGAACTCATTCAAAATATGCGACAGGCAAAGGATGCTAAATATGGAAATATTCTTCAAGATATAAGAATTGGAAAACTAAGTGAACATGCCAAAGAAACTTTACAAACATGATTACTTTCAAATTTGTTTCCAAATGAAAATAATGTGGCAGAGAAAATATATAGTAAAGAGGCAGAAGATAAGTCAGTTATATGCTTGATGCCAACTCTACAAGAATGTTCAATGTTCAATGAAAAAATTTTGAAGTTAGAAAATCAAGAAATTAAGAAACTGGAAGCTAAAGATAGAATAGAGCATGAAGGAAGTACTATTATTTTGGCAGAAAGGTTGAAGTTAAAATTGTATTTGTTAGAGAAATCAATATCTAAAACTGCTGGTTTAGAAAAGAATCTGTATGTATGTTTAAAATGTCAGATTATTTTACGAAGAAATTTACATGTGGAAAGAGGTTTGGTGAATGGAGAAATGGGTAATGTTGTTGGTTTTGTGAATTACCCAAATAGAGATGAGATTGAATTTTTAAAAATCTAATTTGATGGAATTGAAGAGGTACAACAAGTCAGTCGTTGTTCAAATCGATTTTTGCTTGTAAAAGATTTATATGTCCGACAAAAACAGTTTCCTGTTTGTTTGGCATATGCGGTGACTATTCATAAATCTCAAGGTTTAAGTGTAGATAGTGCTTTGATAAATATTGGAAGTACTGTGTTCAAAGAGGGTATGGCCTATGTTGCTTTATCTCGTGTTAGAACTTTATCTAGATTGTATCTGATTGATTTTGATGAGACAAAGATTAGTGCAGATCTAAATTGTGTAAAGGAGTATAACAGGTTAAGAAGAGAATATGCTCCAAGTTTACCTCAATATCCTTTAATTGAAAAGTGTGTGGTAGGTCGAAAAAGGAGATATGAGGAAAAATTTACTGAAGTAGTAGATAAACGAAAATAATAGATGAACCTGTGATTGGTAGCAAAAAGAAAAAAGTTACTACTGAAGAGATTGTTGGATTTAAATTTGAAAACAGTTCTGTGGTCAACTGCTATGGAAATGTAGTGGTTAATGTTGTTTTTTTTCGTAAAAGTTTACAGCAACAGATTGTTGAAAATCGGGACCAAACATTTTGTTGTTCGTTAAATTCTGTGTTTCAGAAATGTAACAGGGATAATAGTCAAATAGCAAATGTTTCTAAACCTCGAAATGTTTTAGACATATGTACTGGACTAAATCAATTTTCTCAGAATATTCAGCAAGATTGTCCTCCTTATATCTAAATGTTTCATCCTCATAAAATCGAAAATCAAAAAGAAACCTTAAACAATAAAAACTTAAAACATGGCGCTCTACACCATGGGTGATAATTAGGCTGGCAATTGGCAAATATGATTGGCTCACATTCAATTGTGATAAGTACTGTAACTCAATAATTGTCAATTCTGTCTATGTATTTAACTAATGTGACTGTGTTCATAATCTGTGTATTTCCAGTCACACAAATTGAGACAAAATAAAGGGGAACATAGATACATAACAAACCTATCTTAAGTGGATTTATAATCCATTATGCATAGGGATTTGTATAGGGTTTACTTCAGTGTTTTATATTCCCATTAGTGTTAACCAAAAGCAAGGACAAGCGGTACAAACGGCTATATGACATAGGGCCTCCTCAGGCAGGCAGTTCAATACTGAAATACGAGCCTCTTACCTGTCCGTCGGTACCTCGTTCCGATCTTCGAGCAGTGGGGGAGGTACCGACGGCAGGCAAAGCTCTTCTTTTTATACTGTTGTTGATTGGTTAATTGGTCCTTGTCAACACTTCAACCAATCATAAAATGACGCGTTAAGCCAGTGGTTCCCAATCTTTTTTGACCCGTGGCTCCCTATATCTATTGGCCGCTGTCCGCGGCTCCCCATTATGTAATTTTATTTTACGGGTGGCGGGGATGTAAGCCCGGCCTCTGGAGTACTTTCATTTTTCTCCTCTTTTGTCCTGTGGTTGGTCGCTTGGTTACCAAGACATCCTATGGTTGTTCAAAAAACACAGGGGGGGTTCTGCATTACAGACAGACTGTGCTAAAGTGGCATGTACACAAAACCCCCAACAGTAAATTAACGAGCCGTTAGGGTTGCCACCTGACCAGTTTTCTACCAGCATCACCGACAATTTCAAGTGTCAGCTGGTCCAAAATTAAATAACTCCACCCAAAGCTGGTATTTTTATAGCCCTTATGATCTGTACATGCTTCAAACAGCAGATATAATTTGAGATCTCGTTTAAATGTATTCTAGAGCTGTGTTGGTGATAAGTGACTAATAATTGAAGTAAGCACCTTCATCTATTGAGTCCTGTAGCTGACACTGGAGCAGGCCTTGGTCATGAACATTCCCAGTTTGAAAACAGTGGAACCATCAGTGCTGTGAACTCCCCTTCAAACGGACTCGCGCTGATTCGGGAGTCGCACATGCAGTCGTATTTTAGTATAGATAAGTAGGTGTTTATGAGTACATATGTTCTACCACGTTCCAAACATTTTCAACTGGTGAGTATTTGAAAGAGTAGGGAGGGAGTGTAAGATGGATGTTGTCTCAATTTTTGAAGATAAGCCAACTGATGACGCAATATTTTGTTTGTATTGGCAGGAAAAGTTACAACGCACACAACATAGTTCTCCAGTCATCTCAAACACCCCAACACCTTCACAAACACTCACAGCTGAGCGTTATAAAACTCCAATGGTTTTGGTTAGGAAAATATCTCTAATTTCTCAGCCATGCCAGCTCAAGGCTTCTCGAAGCGCTCTTAGCTTCCAAGTGCAACAGAGAAGCAGCTGCAAGGGCTTGGAAATGTTACCCAGATATCTCGAATTATAATGGTTTTTGCACACAAATAAAAAATAATATACAATGCACGTGATGTGCATCCTTATCTGCTAAGCACCACCATAATTTTATTTTATTGTAGAGCTGATTACTGGATCCAGACGATAAAAAATGGACGCTATTCTCAGGGAGCAGGCGGTTAATTAATATTTAATTGTTTGTTTCTTTCTTAGCAGAAATTGTCAGGTCCAGTGCTCGGTTTCAAGGGGGGGGACTGCGTGCCATGAACCTGCAAATCTGCATTACACACGAATAGGATATTATTATCATGTGTATTCAGTGGAAGGTTTCATTAGAATTTGCAACTGCGCCCCCCTTCCAAGGCCTCCCTTTCCTTTCATTTAACTATTCTTTGCACAAGAGTCACCTTCGCTAACTGGATGTCTGCTAACTGGATGTCTTCTGATATGAAGGACACGTCGTCGGAGTGAAGGGGCAATAAAGACATTAGCTTGGCTGGTAAATATATGAAAAGTTTTACTCAAACTATCTCACATTTATAATGGATTGCCAGATTTTCCTGGTAGACACTATTGCCAGAGACTCTGCAAAGCACGAGCAGCAATAACGCTCAGCATCATGTCATGATTGTTTGAACCTGCCCTGCCTCACATCATATGCTGGTCCAAAACATTCCAGAGGCTGACAGGTGCGGCTTCCGAAACTCCCCCGCAAGACATGTTTACTCGGGCCGCATGTGCACATTTCAAATATGCAACTAACCTGTTTCAGAACTGAGGCGTACTTCTAGAAGGCCTGCTACCTTTCACATGTCCCCCAGAAGTGCGCGGCGCCCCAGGCAAGTTCTTGTGGCGCACCGGGGAGCCACGGCGCATAGTTTGGGAACCACTGCGTTAAGCGATTGGTTTGATCACGAGTGACCGCGGACATCTATTGGTTTGGTTAACCAATCACTATACGCATGCGCCGGACAGAGACACTGTCTACTACGCGGGCCGCCCCCGGGACGTCTATCCGCCGCGCATGTGTGTAAATGGGCCATCATTCTTCTGCGCACGTGCACTTAGCGAGAGTGTTGGTAGAGTCAGCACTAGCGTGGATTCGCGACGGCGCTGCACACACGATATTGTAGTTGGCACATGATCTCATCACGCTGTGTGTGACTACACTAGATGGATTGCCAAGTTGCATAGATCAAATCACATTAGCACGTGATTATAGAATGTAGAGATAATTTAATCAGTATATTTAAGGCTGTGACAGATGAGATGCCTGCACTGTCACAATTTTCACTCAGTATTAGAGCCTGTGTATAGTTTTTTTGAAGATTATAGAAATCAAAAATCAACAAAACAGTAAAGATCATCTGTCTGCTGTCAGTAGTCGTCCCAGTTGGTACCCCAAGTCAAATGCTTGGTTGATTTCATATAGGTTTGGTGATTGTCAGAGGCTATACGTACACTCTCCACCCAAAAAGCCAGAAGTGGTATGAATGCAGAGCGTGAAACTGCATATATAAATGTCAGACGCAGATTTTTAATGTCTCCAACAACACATCGAGCCTGTTATGTGTATAATGAAATAGTCGGGCCTGATGTCAAAAAGTAGGGAATAAGTTACTTGATAGGTGTCACGTACTGATAGTGTATAAACATGCTCAGCAGCTTGGTTGGTGCATTGGCTGGATGGTGCAGATTTAGACTATATAGACACCCACGGAATGTTATCATTCAGACCTGCTGTATCGGTTTTGAGCTTGAAAATCCATTTCTGTTCCTTAATGAACAGAAACCTTGATACATCAGTCACATGTTTAGGAATATGTGGATGTTCCAGAACCAACCACCTCATTTCGTCTGCATGATGTTTTAAGAGTAGGAAATGGTTTGTGAGGCACGTTGACTGTTTGTTGCGACGTTTAGTGCTTTTATGTTCACTGATGCGCAACTTGATTTTACGAGTCGTGTGACCAATGTATCTCAAGGAACAGGGACATGTGATCATGTAGATCACATGATCTGTGTTACAATTAGTATGGCTCTTAAGAATCCATGGGCGGTCAGTGCCGATGTCTATGGATTCTGTTTTGGTGGTCTGTGGGCACACACTACAAGAACCACAAGGGTGGTGTCCACGTACCGGTGGGAGCCCCTATATGGTGTTGGTGTCCTGATTTGATGTGAGTCTAGGCCGGGTGTGTACAAGGCTATCGCGTAGACTCGGGCCTCTCTTGAATGCAAACAATGGCAGTGAAATGTTTTCAGTTGCAATATTTAGAATGCGCCAATGTCTGCGTATTGTTTTCTGGACTTGATTTGACAATGTACAGAAGGTATTTACAAATGTCAATCTTTCAGTTTTGGGTTTAATGGTCTTATGTTCCAATAGAGCATCTCGATTAACATTGGAAGCTCTCTTCCAAGCTCTGCGTACTAACCTTTTCGGATAATTACGAGCCTGTAGTTGCATAGAGAGTTCTTGGGCATGCTTGTCAAAGAGTGCTGTTGTTGGACAATTCCTGCGCACTCTTAGGAACTGCCCTACAGGAAGATTATCACGCAGGGCTCGAGGATGATGACTATCATATGTTAACAAGGAATTCCTTGACATCGGTTTCTTAAATAGCGCACATTGTAATTGTCCATCTGCGACAAATATAGAGATGTCCAAAAATGATAGTCGGGATTCACTGTGCTCCACAGTAAATCTCAGGAATGGATTCTGTTGGTTAAGTCATTCGTGGAACGTGTTGATTTCAGAGGCAGTTCCACGCCACACTACCAGCACGTCATCAATGTGTCTCTTCCACAGCAACACCTGATGGAAATGCGGGTTGCTGTGGTTGAGAACACATCTCTGTTCGAAAAGATGGACGTACAGGTTAGCAAGACTGGGTGCAAATACACTACCCATAGAGGTCCCTGAAATTTGCAGAAAAATCTTATCCTCAAACTCAAAAAAATTCTCCGTCATAGCTATCCTAGTGCACTCCATAATGAAGTGGACTGGAGTGATGGTTTTGAGGTCACGGGATTCAAGAAGATTCCTAATGGAGTCTAAAGTATCTTGCTGAGGGATACATGTATGTAAAGACTCCACGTCAAAGCTGGCTAGATCAGTAGATGGATCGAACTCAATATCTGGCAACAAACGCAGTAAGTCAGCTGTGCATTTCAATCACAAGTGGACGTAAAAAGAAATCAACAAATGTTGATAATGGCTCCAATAACGAGCCAATGCCAGAGATGATTGGACGTCCTGGGGCGGACGTTGGGCTTTATGTATCTTAGGGAGGCAGTAGAAATATGGCATCACAGGATGAGTAGTTATTAAATATCTCGCCTCATGTGGTGTGATCCACCCCTCAGCTTCTGCCTCTTCAACCAGTTGTTTTATCTCCAAGAGTAGTCTGGGGGTAGGGTCGGTGTCGAGTAGTCGGTAAGACTTGGTGTCCTCCAATTGTCTACGACACTCAGCCCGATATACATCTGTGTCGAGCAGAACAGTAGCTCCCCCTTTGTCTGCTGGCTTAATGATGATGGAATCATCCTTCGTAAGATCTTGAAGTGTCCGTCTGTCCATAGTGGAAAAGTTGTGGAAGTCATTCCTACTGGAATTGCACAATGTCATTATATCATGGGTTACTGCCTTCTCAAAAGTAGCGACCTGGGATGGAACCTGGTGTCCTAGGGGATTGAAACTGGATTTAGGACGTAATCCAGTATTGCTTGACCCTTCATCAACGGATTTTACCAAGACGTTTGCTGCTGTCAGGCCTAGTGAAATGGGGCGAAAATTTTCCAATTTACGATTCTGGGGAGACAAGCCTTTCTATCACTAGGATCCAGCTGGCACAGGTATCTTGCAGAGCACTGAGATGAACCCCATTCACTGTGACTCTCTGGAAGTACTTCCTGGATCTCTCCAGGATCACCTGCTAAATCCACTTCCCAGCAAGAGGACACTAACGCAGTTGTATGATAGAACCACTCATGCAATTACTTTGAATGCCTTAACAATGCGGTCTTTACCACGACAGCATCTTTACCATGCATACCTTTACCATGCATCTTTTTACAATTAATTGCATTGTAAAGGCATGATTGGTAAAGGGATATGTTGTTTGAAGTACCCGCCTGAGCCCTAAAACCCAGCCCCCAGCCTGAAAACGACCCCGAGCTGAGCCCTAAAAACCTCCCAGCCGGAGCCCTAAAACTAGCCCCCAGCCCTAAAAACAACACAAAAAACGACTCACCAAGCTGTTCCTTCCATTGTCGTCCAGGCAGGAAGTCTTCAACACCTCCCACCCCTCGCCCATTTGCTCTAAATCTAGAGCACTGACTGCCTTTACCACGCATATGTCTTTACCGCATTTACAAGGGAAATCATTATAAAGGCATGAGTGTTAAAGGAATATGCATGGTAAAGGCATATGCGTGGTAAAGGCAAGCGCGGAAACGCTTGCGTTGTAACAGCACACGTGGTTTAGACTGTGTTGTCAATGACGTTTCCCCACTAGAGCATAACCTCACTAGCAATACACTAGACTAGACAACCTATAGAGTGCCCAATAATGAGTGTTTTCCTGGCTCAATTCTGTAGAGCAATTAGTCAAGATGTTTTTTCTGCATAAAGGAATCATACAGCCATCATAGTCCTTTACTTTACTTCCTTTCACCCAACGCTCCAGTGCCTCATTATACACATCCACAAATTCCTCAAGAGACTGGTGTGACTATTTCTGGTAATTCCTGAATTTCAGGGAACACTATTCTGGGGTTTAACTAAATTTGTGTGGAAAGGGCTCTTTCACAAAGACATACTTAACTTGGTCAGCTGCATCTACGACCAATAGTGTAGCCCTCCTATCAATGGGCATCTCATGACCATTTTGAGCTGGATCCTCTCATAGTCCAGCAGCAACTTCTTTTCTTCTAAGGCCAAGGTCAACTTCTTTTTCTCCAGTGGAGGGGTTGCTGCTGCCTTTTTCTCCTCAGCAGTCAATGCAAATTTTTTCTCCTCAAGGGCAAAGATAGCTAGCTGCAATCTTAAAGCCCTCTTAGCCATCCTGTCCTCCAGCTCTGATGGGGACAGACTGATAGAGGACACACTGCTCCTGACCCTCGACAACATAGAGTATGCCACTCTTTGGGCAGAATCCTTCCCTGGTGCCTCATTGTCATCCTTATTTTCCTCCTCATTCTCCTCCGAGGTGGTCTATACCTAGGGGTGAGATCATCAGGAAAGCATTCCTACCGAATCGGTTCCGGAAAACTTTCTGAACGACTATATAGGGTATAAAAATTGGCCTCTTGAAGGGATCGGGGCTGACTGTTTCCTGAGGGCGAAGTGCTGTTCGATTTTCCATGGACTTGTAAGCATTCAACTGTTTATTCATTATTTTCCTTTTCAGGTCAGAAAGCTAACTTAGAGTTTAGGGTCATGTTTTCTTTAAATTCATTATTTCATACAATATTGAACTGCCAGATTTTGAGCCAATGATTAATACAATAAAGCTTACTTAATAAAAATAAATGTTTGATATTAATAAAGAACTAATAAAGTTTATGCAAATTTGAGAATTTTAAAATAAACTTTTAAAATGACAAGCTGGTCTTGTTTATTGAAAAGAGTTTAATAACAACATATCAGATCCATTCGCCTCATGTTTCAGCTGCTCTGTTGTTACTTATGGGCCTGGTTTGATTAGTAAGTATGGTAGTAGATTGTGACATCATTTATAAAGAATTTCTGTTGGAGCGCTGGAACAGCCCCCTCTAGGAAGTTCGTTCTTCATTGTAAATTTCTAATATTTTCTTGTACATTCCCCACCCTTGCTTGATGTGTTTGATATTGTGTTCTTGCCATCCATGGTTTTATCCTACCTCTTCTAGTCTCCCTTTTCTTTTTGTAACATTCAATTTTGTAACATTTTTCTCTTGTAACGTAACTGGTTCTATTGTACAGAGCTCTGACACCTTCGGGTAAAGTCCGTACTATATAAAAATGCATTAAATAAAATAAATTAAACCTAATCTCTAACAACCATTGTTTTTGGGAGAGAAATTGGACTTATTATTAAAGCGGAGCAAAGAATACGCCTCCGCGGTAGCTGGTACAGAAGTCACTTAGCAGGACACTGGTTGCCAGCACGTGAAATTAACTGAATGAGTCAATGACTTGAACCTTAAGCACCGTAGGAAAACCGACGGACACTACTGACATTTCCAGACGACTTCTGCGTCACAGCCAATACGTAATTAGTGACGCATGAAGAGAATCCTCGTACCCACCACACTCCTGACAGCCTCTCCCTCCCAACCAAGCTAGCGCTTTGATTCAGACAGCAACTGGTTCACACCGGTTGCTGCGTCGTGACGTCCAACGTACTCAATGCTCAGGCGCGTTCTGGACACATCCATAATTTGGGAGGGGTCGTGAGGCGTGTGTATAGGTGGCCCGTGGACTATGGACCCGCCTACGCAGCCACATGATTTGTCCGTTGGTTTGTGACGCATCTCGTTTTACAGACAACAATAGAAAGCCTGTGACGTTTATGCGTGGGGCGGGGCGTGCGCGTTCTCGATCCTGCCATGGTCCGGAGTCTGCGCGCGGAGGAGGCAGAGTGCAGCTGACGCCGTCGCCGCGTCCCCGAGTCTTCCCGCTGCTGTATGGTACACCGCCAGCTGCCCCGCTGGAGTCCGCCTTACCCCCAGTACTAGGGACCGTCTGTATGATCAGGACGCGATCTTCAATGAGTAAGCATAGCCCTGTAAGTACCGAGCCTCCCTTTTCTCTCCGTGGTCTGAGTGAATGTTCACCTCTAACCGACGTGTCCATGTATGGATGGTAGTGGCATTTCCGATACAAGGCCCGGTCTTTCTACCTCTCAGTCGTTTATTTTTCCTGATTCTCGCCTCATTCCTGGGTGTGTGATATTAATGGCCATCTTTTCTGCCGGTGTTGATTGGCCAACACTGCTTTCGCGAGGTTTCCAATAACCGGGTGGTTTCCAGCCGCACCCTGTGGGACACGGGTGCCTGGTATTTTAAAGCGTACCCCTCTTGTGCTTTTCCCGGTACCCGTCCTAAGGTTCTTGTCGGACTCCTGTTGCCAGACCCCCACCCCCTTCTCTCGCCCAGTGACCGCGGCCGCATTAAGGACGCTCACAGCCTCCGCACACAAAGGAGCCGCTGTGAGCCCGTCACATGCCCCTCACCTGAGCCTCACATGCTGCTCGTTCACTGGGCAGAGTTCTGGATTAAGGGGCCGAGTCGGGTGGCTAGAAAAAATGTGGACAAGTTAGAACTTGTCCTGTATGAGCTGTTAACCAGAAGCTGGCTGTCCATCACAGAGGGTCTTCATTCTTGCACACGGTTGCTAATGCAAGGTTTAATAAACACCATCAGAACAGCACAGGGCTCTAGGCTCACGTTTGTGCATTTGTATATCATTGAAGCCGCACAGGCTGGCGCTTCCGTTTGTTCCTTAGAATTGAATGTGTGACTTTAACTACGTGCCATTAACAAATTAGGTGGACGCACACTCCTTGGTCAGTTAGACCTCTTTATACTTTTCTAGGCTAAAATCTTACTTTTGGAATCGCACGTTATTCAAATGCTTTATCCGAATGCTTTATCCGAAATCCTTGCAAAAGATTGCTTAAGGCATCGCATACAAAAAGCCCCCCACCCTCGCCGACCTTAAGTAAGCACTACTTTAGTATTAGCAGTGATCGCTGTTAGTTCGCAGGCATGAATTTAGTCATTCCCATGACAATTCAACTGTAACACTCGCGTTATAAATACTGTTTTGATTTGGCCTGGAATAATGGTTTGCTGGCATCTAAAACGTGCATTGGCACTGCCAGTAGTCTGGGTTTAAGAGAAATTTGCCTTGTCTGGGTCTGAAGGCTTAATGGACTAATTTATCCAATATCTGGGCCTGTGTTTGACCTCATAGTCACAGGTTCGAATTCCCACGGGTCCACTAAGCCTGTCATCCTTTTGAGGTCGATGAAACGAGTTCCATTGATTTGAGTAACAAATGTTATTCAGCGCTAAGATACCCTTCGGGGTGAACTTGCGTTTACAGATGCACAAACACACATTAAAATGATGCATTGCAAGTTAACATGGTAATGTATTTGTGCGGAAGCAAAAAACTGTAGCATAATATTGCTGGAGGTTAAACTGTAGTGGCGTGGACTAAACAGTCAGGTGCCAAACCTAAAAACCCAATTAGGTTAATGACTGCCCCTCTGCTAGTGAGTTTTTATCACATAATTGTCTGGCTACTGTGTGTGTGTGTGTGTTTGTATATGTATGTAATCTATATTTTGGTGCATATATAGACTCACGCCTCCAAAAGAGGAGAGAATTCCAAAAAGTTGTACCTTTAGATTGGAAACTGTCCAAGTCTAACCGTAGATTTATTGTTTTAGCTTGAGCGGCTGTTATATATCTGAAGTCATAGGACATTCTGTCACTTCCATCCACAGCTTATTTGCGAGTATCAAGCCTTAAACTGATTCTCTCCTACATTACAGGCAGTGAACCTGACTGAGGGGTGGCGAGATGAGATTCCTTTGTGGCGAACCAGCTATATCAATAGTTCTGGAGTATTTCTTCACAAGTAGTTTTCTGCTAATAGGCCAAGAGGCACTCGCACACGGAATTGTCCTGGTTTAGTGTCACTCCAACAGTACCTATGCCAATGACCACATTATGCTTCTTCAGTACAGACCAGATCTTCTGGGAATTTGAATGTAGCAACTGACTGGCTTGACTGTTGAGGGTCATTATATCATAAGTTAACTTGCCATTTTGCCTTTTGTCTTGACAACAATTTCCTACCCACATGCCTTGAAACTAAACAGGCTAGTCTTTAATTTTTATGTACAGTATAAGGGCCTCTAAGTAGAAATGTGTTATGGCTGTTCAAGCACAAAATGCTCTCGATCTTCCACCCCTCATGCTGACCACAAAAATAAACTGTTTCCACCTTTCTGTGTTACTGGGTCTTTACAATACTAGTTCGATGCAAAGTTATAGAAATTAGCATAGCGTCTAACAGGGCGTGCAGAGACTTTACATAGGTATTAAGCAATTAGTACATTCTTTGTACTTTTTAGTTAGGCTTAGTGTGTGATTGACAATGAAACAGGTGGCTGTTTGCTTCCATTAAAAATGCCCCCTACAGGATTCTTTGATGCAAGCAGTATTTTGTAATTTGACGATAATTAGGATCCTTATGGTTGAGGCTTACTTTTTTCATTGGTGGGTGGCCAAGTAGTTTTCAGCTCTCTAGGAAGCATCCACTCGGAAAGATTAACCACGTTTATTAATATATGAAGTTGATCATCCATGTATTCATTCATGCTGTTTGATGAGCAAGGAAACCTGTGACTTCAGATCACATATATTTTTATGGAAGTTGTCTTACATCAATTTTAAGAGAGGAAAAACATTGATAGTCTAGGAAGAGACTTGCAATATGCTGCACTCCCCTGCTTAATTGGTTTTAGGTAACTTCTTTTCGGATATCAAGAACTTGTCCTAAGAAAAAAAAACAGCTGCACAAAACCATGCTGGAAAACATTAGTGAGAAGAGTTAATATTTTTAAGTCCCAGCTACGGACGCGTTAAGCTTTCTGTAACATTTTAGTCCTTAGTGTTTTATTGAATAGGGAATCCTTCTTTGTCAGACTTGCTTACACAGTGGGTCTGTATTCCCCCACCGCACCTGCTGGCTTTTACTTTTGCCTTTTTTCTGGTTTTTGCAGTATCGTTTTTTAAGCCTTTACAAGATGGCTGTTCACAGATCCAAATACAAGTGAATCCACTGTGGCCATCTTGTCAACTCAACCGTACTGTCACATCCATTATATGGTAACATACCCACCATTAACCCGCATGTAATTACTCGTAAAAATGTTCCTTTCAAATTTCCATTGCAAATACTATAAGTAATTCACAGACATACACATTTAAAGTGATGTTGTAGTTCAATTTTAAACTTCCAATACGCCTGAAGTTCACCAGTGCTGACACAATAGGAGAAATGTAACTTGTGCCTCCATGATGCACTGCTAATCACTGGACGTAGCTCTACTAGTATCTCAAAGGACCTAATTGACATCTTAGATCTTATCATACATCCACAGTCGTATGGCAACTCTGCCACTTTTAACATACCCACTAAAATTACGATCAAGCAACTGTCGACATTCTCACGCACCTATCATATGGTCACACCCACAATAAACTGTCACTGGGCGTGCATCAAACATACACCATTAGATGGCCAAACATACCTATCATCATGTATGGTGAGCCACAGCATGCCCTCACAATCACATGGCCACACATCCAATAATATACAGCTTTGCATCCACAATGAAAAGAAGCTCCATCATTGTCTGCATACACTATGCAACACCGACCGAGCCAACTTCAGTTACAGCTCCATCCCCTGTCATGTGTCAGCAGAACTATCAGTAAATGTCCACTGCCATAGTCACATACACCATCACAAACATATGCCCAAACGAACTCCATCACACAGCCAAACACCCATCAGCCATTCACCCGCAAATGGTCATATGGCTAGGTGACCCACATGTCACATGGGTAGACGCCAATCCTCTCAGTCACTGTTATATTTGAGAAATTTGTGAGTGATGGTTTAATATTAACACTTGAGTAATGTCCCCAGTGATCCCATATATAGTAGTGCAACATAAGTGGCAAATTTAAGGAATTTTATGGTTTTGCAGTTGAACAGTAATCTTACCTATGGTTTGATCACTCAATTTCTCTAGCATTTTTTTCATGTAGAAAGAAAAGTGTATGCACTTGTGAGCCATAATTTAAGTTTAACTGTTTTTTTTAGTGGTTGTGTATATTTCCCGAAAACCAGCAGCGGGATGGAGGCCGCCCTACACCCAGTCAGTGGCTCCATCCACCATATTATGATGAGACTGCTGTATAGGCGGTCAAACATACCGTTTTACTATTACGGCTTGTGCTGCGACCCAGAAAGGTACCACATTATTAAATGACATCTTGGCAAACATCTATGCACCCCGCAGCTACCGATGACATCCGAGCCCTGCTCGACAACGGAGAAACAGGGGCCCTCATCCTCCTGGACCTCTCCGCGGCCTTCGACACGGTCTGCCACATTACCCTAGTACAGCGCCTCAGCAACGTCGGAATCCAGGAGAAAGCACTGGAGTGGATCATCTCCTTCCTCGCCGGAAGGACACAGAGTCCGCCTCCCCCGTTCAGATCGGAGGCCACCGAAGTAATCTGCGGCGTTCCTCAAGGCTCCTCGCTCAGCCCAACACTCTTCAACGTCTACATGAGCCCCATCGCACGCCAGCACAACCTCAACATCATCTCCTAAGCCAACGACACCCAGCTGATCCTCTCCCTCACCAACGACACCGCCAGAGCCAACCTGCACGAAGGGATGACAGACATAGCCAAATGGATGTCGAACAGCCGCCTGAGACTGAACTCGGACAAGACTTAAGTCCTCATCCTGGGATCCTCACCCTCCGCCTGGGACGACTCCTGGTGGCCCCCTGCCCTGGGCAGCGCACCCAAACCAACAGACCACGCACGCAACCTGGGCTTCATCCTGGACTCCTCCCTCTCCATGACCAGACAAGTCAACACCGTCTCCTAGTCATGCTTCAACATCCTGCGCATGCTACGTAAGATCTTCCGATGGATCCCCACCGAGACCAGGAAGACGGTCACCCAGGCCCTCGTCACCAGCCGTCTGGACTACGGCAACTCCCTCTACGCCGGAACCACCGCCAAACTCCAGAAGAGACTCCAGCGGATCCAGAACACCTCAGCACGACTCATCCTGAACATCCCCCGCCGCAGCCACATCTCCGGACACCTGAGACCTGCACTGGCTCCCGGTCAACAAAAGAATCACCTTCCGGCTCCTCACCCACGCACACAAAGCCCTACACAACCAAGGCCCAGGATACCTCAACAGCCGCCTCAACTTCTACGCTCCCAAACGCCAGTTTCGATCGACCAGCCACGCCCTCGCCACCGTCCCCCGCATCCGAAGAGCCACCACAGGAGGAAGGTCCTTCTCCTACCTGACCGCCAAGACTTGGAACTCCCTCCCGACCCACCTCTGCCTGACCCAGGACCACCTTGCCTTCAGGAAGCAGCTCAAGACCTGGCTGTTCGAGCAGTAGCGGACCCCCTCCCCCCCAGCACCTTGAGACCCTCCGGGTGAGTAGTGCGCTATATAAATGCATTGCTTGATTGATTGTGGTGCCTAACAAACCGTGCATGAACGTTTAGGGAGTGGGGCACCACATGTGCCCCCCTGGCCACATAGTGGCGACCCGTCGGTGACGGGGGCTCTGCTAGGTGCCCCCGGAGTCCCTTTTCAACATCTTTTGGCAGTGGGACCGCCATTAAAAGGCTGTGAGAAATGGACATCATAATACCTACGACCGTGCCTGCGCAGGCACCACCTTCATTTTTAGGGATTACTGTCCAGTGGGCTCCTTGAGCCTGTCGGGGGGGGCCAGTGGTCTTTCCCACCCAATGTCTGCGATTTTGGGCGGACTGCCACCGGTGGCTTGCTGGTGGCGGGCCACCTGGCATCAAAAGGGCCTGAGCTAAAGGTGTGATTCGAACGTGTAAAACCACTGCAATTAATAAGTTACTGTGATGATCGCACACAACGTAACTCGCCATGTTTTTGTGTTGTCTGTGCTGTTTGCAAACGGTTGTTTTTGGGTATTGCGGATGCTGTGAGTTGTGATGTGTGCGAAATGATCTGTGCAAGCTAAAATGGGAAATGACAGAATATTGTTTTCCCTGCTTTCGTGTCTTTTGAAATTCATGCCATTGGAGACTTCTCTGTTGCTTAAACCTCTGATGGGTGGGGGGAGGAGCAATGTTTCATACTGCACATGATTACACGTATACCATTTACGTAGAACCCTCTATGTGGTCTCGTATTGTGACCGCAAGGAATAAGTGCTACAATTTTGAGGCTTGCTATGGATTATATTCTGCCTTGGGTTTGTAGGATATGGTATTTGTTTTTAAACCTTTCCGTCTGTATTTATCCAGCTTTATTTTTTTATCCATCTTATTGGTATCTATCCAAATTTATTTTAAGAACCAATCGAGTGATAACATGGTATATTCCCCATTTATTTAACTGATAAACATGCACTCCTACTTGGTTGTAGCAAAGTAAGTAGCCAATATTGCCAAACACTACATTCAAGGGTAAATATTCGCATATACAAGTCTGTTAAAATATACCTGTATTTAGAGAACTGTTACCCAGTTTAACTCCCGATACTGTTTTCTGCCTGTATTTATATTGAAAAATCAGTAGCCTTCTAATTTCATGCTCCTAGCCGAACTGCAAGGTTAATCTAAACAGTGTGAACTTTACCTGCTAGGGAAATAATATAATTTAGAATGATCATGAGAAGAAGCAGAAATCAAATTTAATGATATTTAAGTTGATAATTAACCACTGCCGTAAGAGCTACATGAACAGCATTAAACTGCTTCTTTTAAATGTTGACACTTAAATGTGAATATTTGGTTAAAACCTTTGTAATTTTGTCTTTCGCAGCAGTTCTGTGGTGTACTTGGTCACACATTTATGGAGTTTCTGAAGGGCAGTGGAGACTACTGCCAGGCACAGCATGACCTCTATGCAGACAAGTGAACTGTAGAAATTCATTACTACTCCACCAAGAAGCCCCCCTAAAAGCAGTGAAGCTGGATCAGAAGAGCTTGCTGGGCTTCGGCTGGGCACCTCAGAAAGGACCTGGATGGGGTAAATCCCAGTGCACTGCCTTTCTTGTCTCAGTATTACTGGACAGAAGAATGTTTGCTTCTCGCTAGGAAGTCCATTTCACTTCCCATTGTTTCAACATCTTACTTGCAAGCATTGCAAATTCAACGTGGAGTAGTGACGGAAGCTTCAGTTTCCTTGCATAATTATTCCCTTTAGATTTTTTTTTAATTCTTTACCTAATCTTGGACTTTTTAAAAAAAAACTTTTTTTTTTTAAACTAAATTTGAAATATGGCTCGAATGAATCGCCCAGCACCCGTGGAAATTACCTACAAGAACATGCGATTCCTCATCACACACAACCCAACAAACGCAACCTTAAGCAAGTTTATAGAGGTACAGTATTGTCAGACTGTGGATATAGTTTGTATTTAAAAAAGGGTTGTATACTTAAGTGTTCTTTACTGGATAGGTTGTAATGACTAGCTCTCTTATAGGTGTTCTATTTCAAAAGCTGTGTTAACTAAAATAGTTTTATGTTGCCGTTGGTTTATCCCTTTTTATGATTATGGAAGGGTTGACTTCATTTTAACACTAACCACTTCATAAGAAATTGCCTAAAATTAAAATACAGCTAAATCGTTGCCCAAAAATGCGTACACTCTTCAGCTGCATGCTTATCATTCATATTTGTTTAGTAATAGTATGTTTGTAAATCTGGCTATTAAAGCAGTCCGTTAAAAGTTAGTGGGTACGGTCATTTACCCCAGGTTAGCGCTGACTCCCCTTTTTCTTTTCCTCTCCGGTTGCAGCTTATCTCTGAGACAGCTTCACACTCTGCCTCTGCTAGCCTCGCCCGCTCTACTTTGGTCTTCATCTGCTTAAAAGATAGGGATGCGACCCCTGGGGATCAGGACTGGAATGCAGGAATTAGTGAGTGGTGAGGTCAGTAGAGGTGGTAGTTTATTGGGTCTGTCGGTGGGAGGCTTTCCTCTGCTGCACAGTTATTTTTACCATCTGATGAATGTTTTCTGTTGGAGCCAATACGACATTAAGTGTAATTAGTGGTAAAGCTATTATATGTGCAGTCATAGAAATAGCCAGGCCCTATTAAAGGTCAGTGGAGGTGTTCCTTGCTAACGGACACCTTCACTCACCTGAGGAGATATTGTTATAGTAAACCACCATCCAGGTAAACATGAGATGGCAGTTCAGATGTAGCTTACGGAAGATGGCATTGGGTTGTCTGGACATAGTACAACTAGAGTTGAGCCTTTCTAAAGTAAACACTGATACCTCAAAATATACTTATTTTACAAATGGAAAAAGGTACACTGCATAGTAAAATGGTAATGCATACACATAGCTATACATACTATGCACTGTTGGTGGCCAGTAATTGATTGGGGATACACTTAAAAAAAGTCTCCTGGTTTATGGTCGGGTAGTCTTGCATCCTTAAAATTACCATATCTCATCGCGTGGTATCCCCCTAGGTCATTATTTACCATTCAGAGAGGATGAAGGTGGCCTCTGATAAATACTGGTATTTGAGGGCATGGAGAAGCAACCCCCAGTGCCTAAGAGTTATAGTGTAGAAACCCTCAACCACTCGGGCACCTCTTGAGCTGCCTGGTAGTAGGGCCAATAGGGAACAAATCAAAACTCAGTGCAGGAAGGAAATGTTCACCAGGAAAAAGCACCACTCAACTCACCTGCCCTTGGAGATGTTCGAGTCTGTCCTCCAGTGAATGATAACAATAGTTTCAAGGTGCTATGACTGCACCTTTGGACCTTTTTGGCTTAATGGAAGCTTCCTCTTAGGCAAGGTAAGCAACAGCAAGGTATATAGGCATGTCCGTAGCATGAAGAAAAATGCAGCATAGCCCAACCCTCTGAAAGCACCAACAGTGACTTGGCTCATATAGGTCTTTGTCTTGTTTCCAAGTCCTTTAATTTGTGTCAGCAACACACCTCATTCCATAACCATTCTAAGTCTATGGTTGGACTGCCAAAGTGGAAGCAGAATCTTCCCTTGTGAGTTTCTCTGCAGTTGTCCCCTTCATAGAATGTACTGAGGTGGCCACAATCCTCATCTACCTGACCATGTATATTCTGTAGCAGACTGCTTTATCTGGAATGTGTATTCATACAGAGAGCCCATGAAACAAGAGGGTCTCCTGTTTTTCCACTGAGGGCAACAGCCATTTTTATCTTGTAACTGCCATGCTTAACGGCAAATAAATGTAAGCATTCATTTAATTGCCCTTCATAACAGTGCGCAAATAACCATTTTTGCATTGTGACTTCTTCAAGATGACTAAGATGAAAAGAAATCCTGTGTACAACATTTAAAGAGTGCCTAATGAGTGAACTTAAAGGTGTCTGAGCCATTGAACTTCATGCTTAAGGAATGCTAGTAGAGAATTATTTGTGGGAGTCCTAAACCAATCAGGTCACAGGAAGTCCGATCAGGACTGTAATCTGGAATCTGGCCGGTACAGGGTATGAGATATCAGATCTCTTCTCTGTTTAGGTCTCGAGACAGCTGGCGAAAGCAGTGCATGCGCGCTGTCTCGTCATACCAGGGCTTCTTGGAATCAATACGGATACAGAAGCTCTCAGAGGCGGAGTTGAAGCCCGCCCATCTTTTTAATTGGGTAGCGTCATCTCCCATGCAAAACGCTGGCTACTGATTGTAAAGGAGGCTTCTTAGTCCCTCCTTGTTGCCGCCTTGTCTCCTTTTGGACCGCCCACCAGGATTGTATCTTTTAACAGCGGCAGTACACACACTCCTTCATTAGTTGGTACGCCTTATTTTCTTCACATTCGACTTTGGCAAAGTCAGCAGCGTCTTTATTTTTGCATCATGCTTGTGAAAGCACAATGCGAAAATAAACATGCTGCTGACTTTGCGGTACCGCGCTTGTTTTAACAGGGTTGCTGGATGTAAACATTTCAAGCGTATGTACATATAAGCCGCCCCACACTAAACATTTCGAATGCCAATAGCGGTATTTTCTTCTCATGGCAAAGTGTACCTATTCCAATCGCATACTCTTCATATTTACATAGTAGTATAGCTCACCTTGACGTAGGCATCTTAACAATGCAGCCAGAGTAACTGAGAGCGGAGGGACTCTAAACGTGACGAGGACAGCCTGGCTTTTCGTCAAAGGGAGAGCCATCTTAGAGTGGACACTATTATGGCATATACACGTCCATAAACTTATTTATGATGTCATAGTGCAGCCTAGTGTGCTGCCCGCTTTCTGTTTCTTTATAAAGAGCCTAGTCCGATATCCGTTTCGACAGTGCTTCCTACCCCTCGTGATATCTCCAAATTAGAAATTAACTTGTGAACCCCTGCACGCGCTGTCAATGTAAGGTGCTGCTTGGGGGATGGTGTATTTCGTTATTTCTTCTCATAGTGGTCTGTCGTGCCATTCGCAGTCGAAAGCCACACGATTAAGGTGGGGGTTTTAAACCAATGTAAAAAGCTGCAGAGAGCGCTGGGTTTTCGGGTAACCAAGCCATTGTATTTTGTGATTAAATACAAAGCGTATCATGACGTTTGTACATTTAACACGTTCCACCGTCATTCGATATTAATACAAGCATTTCAAGGCGATTGTTTGTAGACTATGAGGTCACAGTGTCAAATTCTTGTGAAAGAGGAGGTAAAAAAAGTATGCTGTTCAGTTCAACCCTTGTTATATCATCTCCTCCTTTGTCATCGGTGTACCAAGCTTACCTAGTTTGTCAGTGAAATGTGGAACATGTCTTTATTTTGGGTGGCTTGTGGGAATGCGTCATGCAGCAGTGAGTTGGTTGACTGGCTCTTGTATAGTGTAGGGCCAATAAAGTGTCTTACTAATTGAATTGCTGTTGTCCAGGTACATACTTAGCCCCAAAGAGCCTCTGTGTTTCTTGCCATCTGGAATTTCTTGTTCCATACCTTGCCACTCCCAGAAATGCCCCTGCAACATGATACATTCCAAAAGTGATCTCCTCCAGAAGTAGTTCCTTGTGGAATTTCTTATTTTTAAGTGTTATCCTATGCAGGGCTTAAGTGGGACGGAAAACTGAGCGTCTCTCAAAGGGGTGTGGCTTAAAACACGTAAATTAGAAATCTCTGCTTAACATTGTTCCGACCAACTTGTATTTTGCTGCTTCTGTCTGTTTGCTTCCAGTTATATAATACAACAAGTAACATTACACCTCCTGCAAGCCAGGACTATTGTCAATGGCTGTTAGTTGCATACAATAAGCGTAATTGGCCAGGGGAATCCCTTACAATCCCCGGATTGACGCTGTGAGCCTTAAGACTTCTGGTAGTGTGGCCGGTGGGGCGAAAACCTGGTAAAAAAAAAAAGAGGCTGGGAACTCTCCCTATACGTGCGCAGGCCAGAAAACAAGTAAGGTGGGAACATCATAACCTGAGATTGTAATACACCTTTTAGAACATTGAAGCCTAGTCTTGAAAAACTGTAAGCAACTGTGAACTGCTGACTATGGTATTTTTCCATCAAATAATGTTGACGTCCCCGCTAACATGAAGTCAAGGTGGGGTAAGCCAAGGGTGGAGAGTTAGAGAAAGATAAGAATTGAAGCTTAAGGTGTAAACTCCGTGACAAGAAACTGAAACAAGTGCATTGTAATGTAAAAATAATTGCTGGAATTTTGAACTGCTGAGAGGTGGCTGAATTAAGTTCTAGTGTATGAGTGTAACATAAGGGACAAAGCACAGTGTACGAATAAGAAAAAGGTGGAAATGCTTAATGTAATGTGTAGTTATTCCTATGTGAAAATGTGTCTGTGCTAATAATCAAATGCGGAGCTATTTAATGAGTAGAATCTAAATACTGCTAAGAAACAAAAACTACAAAGAGAATTTATAAAGTGAATCGTATTTTTCTAAAGCTGGTGTGGTGTTATTTTTGAATGGATGGACGCTGAGTTACTAAAGGGTGACGCAAACTTAACATATGTACCTTTGGATTGAGCCTACCTACCTTGTGCCAAGCTACCCTATGTAGACTGGTAACCCCAGGTCCAACATGTTTGGTGTCTAGCGGTGGGATGAGAACTGTGTTTGCGTCCACTCTATAGTAACCTAGTGTACTCCATAGGCCTACACCTGGAGTTTTCTCCTGGCGGACTTCCTAATTAGTTCTTTTGCTTTTTCCAAATTTACTCCTGGTGGTGGGTGGAGGTAGCTTCAAATTGCCCTTTGAACCAATTCCTCCCGAGTGGCAGTCCCGATATCTCTCATTAGCAAAATGGAATTTGCTCTGGAGGAACTTGAGACCTATACTACAGCCCAGCTTAGAGACTTTTGCCAGAAGATGGGAGTGTTTTTTAAGCGTGGTGCTAAGAAGGGGGATCTCCAGACCAGTTTGAGAGCGTGGGTGGCAGCCCATGGAGAGGGGAAGGAGGAGGAAGAGGGGACGGACCGGGACACGGTCATAGGGGTAGATGGATTGTTCCAACCTGAGATGGGGAACCTACTACCAGGACCTAGGACCTGTTCAAGGGAGGGCAGCAGTGTCTCCGGAGGAAGCTTAACCGAAGCTGAACTAGTGGACAGGAGGGAAAAAAGACAGCTAAAGTGGGAGTTAGCTAGGTTGGAAAAGGAGAGGGAGGAGCAGAGGATGGCTCACGAGTTGAAACTTAGGGAGCTAGATCTCAAGGCCCTGCAGATAGCAACCTCCAATTCTCCAAATGGTGGCAGCAAATCAAAGGATTTGACCAGGGAACCCAGGCCTTACCTAACCAATGATGTAGTCGCCAGCTACAGTACGGGGGTTGACATCGCCAAGTGGCTGGCTGCCTATGAGGTCTCCTTAAGAGCCCATGGGATCCTGGAAAAACACTGGGAGGGGGGGGTTGTACAAATACATGCCTCCTGCAGGAAGGGATACACTCTTGGCCCTAGAGCAGGGAGAGCAGACCTACTACCCCACCATGAAAGTGGCGCTAATAAGAAAGTTTGGACTGACCCCAGAGAAGTATCGGCAGAAGTTCAGGGGTAGTCACAAATTAGGCACACAGAATTGGGTGGATTTCTTGGACTACGCAAAGAAGGCATTAGAGGGCTGGGTACAGGGCAGCGAGGTAGAATACTGAGGGTTGTATGACCTTATACTCAAGGAGCACCTACTCGAGAAATGTTTTCCTGAGCTGCGTCAACACCTGGTGGACAGCAAGCTGACCAACCCCCGGAAGCTTGCAGAGGAGGCGGACATCTGGGCGAGTACACGGGTGTCCTCAAAGGGGACTGGAGGGGATTCCCAAAGGACCGGACAGGGCGCCCCCCAGAAGAAGGAGGGGGGAGATAAAAAGCGGGAGTTCTCAAAAGGCCCCCAAAACAGTTTCCAGGGAAAGGAAAGATTCACCCCTAAGGCTAACCCGCCCCGAAACCCTTATCCTGGCCAAAGTCAGCAGCCAAGGGTTGTCCACTGCTTTGAGTGTGGTGGTGTTGGACATTATAAGGGAGATGTCAAGTGCCCAAAGAGACCACCCCTTCCCACCGGAGGAAAAGCCCCGGGAGTAGCTAGTGTAGTGCTCGGGGAGGAGTTGCCCTTAGATAAGGGGGGGTGAGTGGGCGGTTGTCACCTTAGTGTCCCTGGGAGATCGGGAGATGGTTCCTAAGATCCAGGTGCTCTCAAATACTGTAAAGTATGGGCAATGGGTCACCATCAATGGCCAAAGAGGGGAGGCTCTGAGAGACACAGGAGCCAGTATGACTATGGTAAGGAGTCAACTGGTGTCTCCAGAGCAGGTGATTCCACATGTACTCCACCCCGCCGCGATGGCTGACGGCAGATTGGGCCACTATCCTGTGGCCGAGGTTCCCTTTGAGTGGGAAGGGGTTGCAGGTTCACTTCGAGTTGCCGTAAGCTCTGCCGTGCCAGTCGATTGTCTGTTGGGAAATGACATGGAGCACAATGCTTGGAAGGAGGTGGAATACCAGACTCATTCGGAGATGCTGGGTACACCTGACTGGGCCTGTGCAAGCACAAGGTCTGCGACTACCTGGAGAGGGAGTTCGCCTGGGCTGGAGCCTGGAACAATGGCCCAGCCCGCTGCCAAAAAGGGAAAGACCCGAAGATAGGAGAAGCCTGCTTCGGCTTCCACGCCCCATGAGACAGATCGGCCACCTGCGGTGGTGGGCCAGGAGTCCGTGGAGGGGGAAGTAGTCTCCCTGGAGGACTTGCCTATCTCTGCTGAGTGGCATGTGGAAGGAGGGCCTACCAGGGAGGAGTTGTGTAAGGGCCAGAGGGAGTGCCCTACCCTTGAGGGACTGAGGCGACAGGCCGAAGCCCAGGCAGCAGGGAACGTTGCAGGGCACTACCATATTTACTGGGAGGACGGACTCCTCTACAGTGAACCCAAGGTACCTTTGCCCGGTTCATCACGGGCCTTGGTAGTCCCTCAACGATACCGAGCCTTTCTTCTAGAATTGGCCCATGAAATTCCCTTGGCAGTACACTTAGGACAGGACAAGACCTTTGCCCGGCTTATCCCCCACTTTTACTGGCCTCAGATGAAAGTGGCATCCAACACATACTGTCGGACGTGTGTATCCTGTCAAGCCAGTGGGAAAACAGGGGTGAAGCTGTAGGCTCCCCTGGAACCACTTCCTGTCGTTAGCACCCCCTTTGAAAGGGTGGGCATCGACATTGTGGGGCCATTGGATCCACCCACTACAGCTGGTCACAGGTTTATCCTGGTTCTGGTGGATCACGCCATGCGGTACCCAGAGGCAATTCCTCTGAGGACTGTCACTGCACCTGTAGTGGCTAGGGCCTTGATGGGGATCTTTACCCGAGTGGATTTCCCCAAGGAAGTTGTGTCCGACAGGGGGGACCAACTTCATGTCAGCGTACATGCAGGCTATGTGGAAGGAGTGTGGAGTTACCTACCGGTTTACCACTCCTTATCACCCACAGACCAATGGTCTAGTGGAAAGGTTCAACAAGACCTTAAAAGGCATGATAAGAAGTCTGCCTGAGAGCCTGCGGAGGAAATGGGACGTCCTCCTACCCTGTTTGCTGTTTTCCTACAGGGAAGTGCCACAGAAAGGAGTGGGCTTCAGCCCCTTCGAACTTCTGTATGGGCATCCTGTACGTGGACCTCTCAGCCTGGTGAAGGACGGATGGGAAAAGTCTCCCAGAAAGCCTCCCCGGGATGTGGTGAGTTATATGCTGGCCTTCCGGAGCCAAATGGCAAAGTTGTGGAAGCAAGCTTCTGACAACTTGGAAGCCAGCCAAGCAGTGATGAAAGAGTGGTATGACCACAACGCTCACCCTGTGGAGTTGGAGCCTGGCCAGAAAGTGTGGGTGATGGAACCTGGAGAGCTAAGTGCCCTCCAGGATCGCTGGACAGGCCCCTTTGAGGTGAAGGAGAAGGGTAAGGCCACCTACCTGGTGGACCTTAAGACCCCTCGACAGCCCCTCCGGGTGCTGCATGCCAATCGCCTCAAACCCCACCATGAGAGGCCTGAGGTCATCTTGATCATGGTGAGTAACGGTGCAGAGGAAGTGGAAAGCGAGCCTCTCCCAGATCTTTTTTTGTCTCAGGAAAAGGATGGGTCGGTGGAGGGAGTGATTCTCTCCCCATCCCTCACTCCTGAGCAACGTGAGGACTGCCGCCAGGTCTTGGAGCAGTACTCCTCGTTGTTCTCCCTTGTCCCGGGAAGGACCCACCTGTGTACCCATGATGTGGACACAGGAGACAGCCCACCAGTGAAGTCAAAGACCTACCGGCTGTCAGACAAGGTGAAGGCTAGCATCCACGGTGAGGTTACCAAGATGCTGGAGCTAGGAGTCATTGAACCTTCCAGTAGCCCCTGGTCCAGTCCGGTGGTTCTAGTACCAAAAGCTGCCCCACCGGGCACCACTCCAGAACTGAGGTTCTGTGTGGATTACCGGGGACTGAACTCAGTGACCAAGACTGGTGCACATCCGATCCCTAGGGCGCATGAATTGATTGACCGGCTGGGAGCTGCCCAATATCTGAGTACCTTTGACCTTACTTCAGGGTACTGGCAGATCTCCCTTACAGATGGAGCAAAGGAAAGGTCAGCCTTCTCCACGCCTGAGGGCCACTACCAGTTCTGTGTGATGCCCTTTGGGCTCAAGAACGCCCCTGCCACTTTTCAGCGGCTGGTGAACCAGGTCCTGTCTGGAATGGAGGCTTTCTCCGCTGCTTACCTGGATGACATTGCCGTCTTCAGCAGCAGCTGCGAGGACCATCTGTGTCACTTACAAGCTGTTCTTCAGGCCCTGAAACAGGCTGGCTTGACAATCAAGGCCAGTAAACGTCAGATCGGGCAGGGGTCGGTTGTGTACCTAGGCCACTTGGTGGGCAGGGGAGCAGTGCAGCCCCTCTAGGCAAAGATTGAGGCAATCATGGCCTGGGAGCCCCCCAAGACCCAAACTGAGGTCCGAGCTTTCCTGGGCCTCACAGGTTACTACCGTCGCTTTGTGAAGGGGTATGGCACTATTGTAGCGCCCCTCACAGAGCTCACATCCAAGAAACAACCTCGACGGGTAGTCTGGACGGAGGCTTGTCAGCAAGCCTTTGTGAAGTTGAAACAAGCAATGTGTGCAGCACCAGTCCTGAGGGCCCCAGATTTCTCCAAGGAGTTAATTGTCCAGACAGATGCATCAGAGCATGGCATTGGGGCAGTGTTATCGCAACTCAATGAAGAGGGTCTGGATCAACCAGTTGTCTTCCTATCAAGAAGGCTGCTTCCCCGGGAACAGAAGTGGAGTGCAATTGAGCGGGAAGCTTTTGCAGTGGTATGGGCTCTGAAGAAGTTGCGGCCATACCTGTTTGGCTCGCACTTCCTGGTTCAGACTGACCACCGACCCCTTCGTTGGCTGATGCAAATGAAGGGAGAACATCCCAAGTTGTTGAGATGGTCCATCTCCCCACAGGGAATGGACTTCAGGGTGGAACATCGGCCTGGAGTGGACCACGCCAATGCAGACGGTCTCCAGGTATTTCCGCCTTAGTGATGAGGACTCCCAAGGGGTTGGGTAGCTCTCCCCACTTTCAGCTGGGGGGGGGGACGCGTGTTAGACCTGTCTGCTCTTTGGGTAGTCCCTCCTAATTAATTATTTTTGTCCCCTTTTTGCCCCTCAATCTTTTTATTTTCGATGTCCACCAGACTTTTCAGGTGTTGACCTAGGGGTTAGGTGCTCTTTGCCCTCATAGTCTTTTTCCTGAGGCCTAGGTGCCTTTCTGACTGAATTTACTAGGTCCACAAAATGGTGGCTTACAACTGCCACAACTGTTACCTTGGAACCAGGTGCCATTGGGTAGTATGTGGAGTTCCAGAACTTTCTGCTCCACTCTAGACACTCTGGACCTGGGCTATAAGTACTGGAATGTGGAGCGGCCATTTTGTGTGATGAGAGTGAAGGAAGGCGACACACAGGAAGAGCGAGCTGGAGACCAGGCTGAGGAGTGAGGAGGTGGGCGCGCGGAAGAAGATCTGACAGCCTCTGGGGGCTGCTCTTCTTTTACTGTCTGACGGTCCCCCCCCAGCCGCAGATCTGTCCCAGCGAAGCTGACTTCTCACGCTTTACTTGTGATACCGGTGAAGGGTGACATTTCCCCCCAGTAAGCATCGCTGGACTAGACCCAAAAAGGGAATCCACAAGTAAGCGGGGCAAGGATTGTCCTATTACGGGGAATTACAACCTAGAAGACAGAAACTCCTGTGGAGTCAACCCCTTAGCCGGAAGTCTTCAGTGGTAGAGCCGCGGGATTTCCCCTCGGCGACGGAAAGACTTGTCTGTATCTACCTTTCCCACCCTCTTCCATTAAAGGGGTTCAGAACCTTACCCAGGCTGTTCCGAGTCTCCGGCGGCGGCCGCTTCTCTGAGCCTGTGAGAAGACGAGTCGGCAGGTCCGCGAGGGCTCTGGTGAGGTGGGGGCGCCGCGCTGAAAGAGTGTAGACGGCAGCGCCTCCCGATAAAAGCCGAAGGCGGGAGACGGGACCCGCGCAGGACTGGGTTCCCGGCGGAAGGACGTCTGCATGCTGCAGAGAAGTCTGTCATGAAAGGGGTGACTCGGCATTGATTCCCAAAGGCCCGGAAGGGGAAGACCGAAGTCGCGAAGGGAGGAGCCCGAACCTCTGTGGGGCGGAAGAGAAGTGCCCGCAGTGATTGGCCAGGGGAATCCCTTACAATCCCCGGAGTGACGCTGTGAGCCTTAAGACTTCTGGTAGTGTGGCCGGTGGGGCGAAAACCTGGTAAAAAAAGAGGCTGGGAACTCTCCCTATACGTGCGCAGGCCAGAAAACAAGTAAGGTGGGAACATCATAACCTGAGATTGTAATACACCTTTTAGAACATTGAAGCCTAGTCTTGAAAAACTGTAAGCAACTGGGAACTGCTGACTATGGTATTTTTCCATCAAATAATGTCGACTTCCCCGCTAACCTGAAGTCAAGGTTGGGTAAGCCAAGGGTGGAGAGTCAGAGAAAGATAAGAATTGAAGCTTAAGGTGTAAACTCAGTGACAAGAAACTGAAACAAGTGCATTGTAATGTAAAAATAATTGCTGGAATTTTGACCTGCTGAGAGGTGGCTGAATTAAGTTCTAGTGTATGAGTGTAACATAAGGGACAAAGCACAGTGTACGAATAAGAAAGGTGGAAATGCCTAATGTAAATGTGTAGTTATTCCTATGTGAAAATGTGTCTGTGCTAATAATCAAATGCGGAGCTATTTAATGAGTGGAATCTAAATACTGCTAAGAAACAAAGAAAAACTACAAAGAGAATTTATAAAGTGAATCGTATTTTTCTAAAGCTGGTGTGGTGTTATTTTTGAATGGATGGACGCTGAGTTACTGAAGGGTGACGCAAACTTAACATATGTACCTTTGGATTGAGCCTACCTACCTTGTGCCAAGCTACCCTATGTAGACTGGTAACCCCAGGTCCAACATTAGTCAATTAAACAAAGTATGTGTGTAGATTAATATATCTCGATAGGTTAAGGCACTGTTAGGCCTGTGGCAAACAGGAAGCTGATGAGTGTATTTGTGTAATTTAGGTGTAGTGTTCCGCAGAAAGTGTTACGTGTGTTACATGTTAAGGGGCAAAGTGGTGGGGTAACGTTGCAGTGCTCTGTAATGTTTATGCTTTGGTTGTTCTGGGCTCATGCCTATCTTTTTATTCTCTGTGTAATAAGTTATAGAATTGTTGCACTTGTGCCTTTTGTACCATGTGATTATCGTATGCTTTCATTTTGCGGTATTGAAACTTACAAAAATGTGGGCCGCATAGCCTTTCATAAACAAATTGGATTCTACTAGAACTGTGGCAGAAAATGAGTCTTTTCTGCATTAGCTCAACTTGCATTTGATGTCTTGTTGACCTTCAGCCCAGAGGGCGCTACTTCAGTTTAACATGCTAAGTATTCCTCTAATGCCTCCCCTCTCCCCCAAAGGAACTAAAGAAGTACGGTGTTACCACAGTGGTAAGAGTATGTGAAGCTACATATGACACTGCTCCAGTAGAAAAAGAAGGCATCCAGGTGTTGGTGAGTAAATGTCAATCACATTTGTCTTTAAGCCTGTTAGCAAATTTGTAGTTTGATCTACTTTACTAGTGTTTTTTTATTGTTGAATTTCACAGTATTGAAAAAAGCTTGTTATGGCGACACCGTACAGTGTTGGTGACCTCGCTGGGGTGGCTGCTATGGCTTATTGTTTATTTTTAAACTTGCTTAACCCCTTGGCTGCTGCTGTCGGCCAACGGTCGTCACGTGCACTACCTTGGTAGTGCTGCGAACGTCCGTTGGCCGACGGTGCCCCGCCCGTTTTTTCGAACGTTTAGCACTGGAGCTGAACGTTCGATGCAGGCAAAGTGTTAATGGTGGCTTTTAGCTGAATGTTGTCAAAGACCTATTTCGGACAGTAACAATACTTTTTGTGGGCTTTGTGTGGGGTGCCTGTCCCCTCATTAACTTACATCTTAGCCAGGGAGGCGGTACCTGGCTAAAAGGATTATTCCTACTATCCAGCAAGACCCCTGCGTTCTTCTGACGCCTTGTTAGTGGCGGTCCTGAGAATGAGGAAAAAATGGGGTGGCTCCTCCTTTTCGTACTGCCACCGCATGGAATAGTTTCCCTTTCCATATTCGGGCGATGAAGGAGAGAATTTGCACTTGATTTAAAAATTGCATTTTAAAATTGTAATACTTGCACTTTGATTTTAAAAAACTGCATTTTAGCTTGTCTATCGCTCACTCACCCTTTTTCTGTGCCTGACGCGCTCCTGACACCAAAACATTAGCGCACAGCTGATCTGAACTCTGTTCGCGCTCTTTGCAAAACAGCGGCCGCCATCAGCAGAGGCGTGCGCGCTGGCCACGCCCATTTAGGCCACGCCCACTTCCTATAACCATGTGCCTGCACAGGAAGCGCAGCGGACGAGCGCAGCGGGAGCGCCGGTTGCGTGCCGAAGGCAAGCCCGTCTGCGCCCGTCCGCGCCAGACCGAGCCCAGAGCCTATACTCCTGGCCGGTCCCAAAACCCCCCTGATCAAATACTCACAGGAAACTCTGCACCAACTCAGAGTACTGTTAAACGCTAGATGCATCGGACCTATCAGCCCGGAAGACGAGTATCCTAGGTGTCCGAACTGCGCCTTCAGGTTTACGCCCTCCCACCCGCCCGAACCAGTCTGTCTGGAGATGGCCCTACTGAACTGCAGGTCACTCCCAAAGCACCAGACAGAAATTAACCTATTATTAACAGAGTCGGACATTGACGTTCTGTTTTTAACAGAAACCTGGCTATCCACGAGCTCCAACCCGGACATTGTCCAAGCTCTACCTCCCGGGTACCTCATTAAAACTCTCAACAGACCGACGGGTACCGGAGGGGGAATTGCGATTATCTATCGAGATAACCTTGCTTGTCAGTTTAAAGACAGCCCCATCCTAGATAGTGAAAATGCTCTTTTTTCTTTACATCTGCCGCCATCTACCACTCTATCTGGTGTCCTTATCTACCGCCCCCCTGGTCAGGTAGGGCGCTTCATAAACTCACTTATGGATGCCATCTCCTCTCTGGCCTGTGTGACTCCCAACTTTACAATCCTCGGAGACTTAAATCTCCACTTCGATGATCAAGACAACAAACCCGCCGCAGATTTAAAAACCGACTTAATTTCCCTTAACCTACAACTTCTCAGTAATGATCCCACGCACACGAAAGGACATTTACTGGATCCCATTTTCTCTAATCTTCCCAAAATCTCTGCTCAAACTCCCCTGCCCCTTCCCTGGTCAGACCACTTCTTGGTTCCTTTTAAACTCCAACTTCCAGGGAAGACGGTGGATATTCCTCGCCCACAGGCCCCGTCACGCCATGGAAAAAACTAGACATAATCCTTTGGGAACGCTCTCTGGCCTCCACTCTTCCTACAGTAGACCCAGATCCGTCTAAAGCTGAAATCCAGCTACATAAATGGATTAGCGACTCCCTTAATACAGTCCTGCCTCTCAAAACCCTCCCTTCCTCCAGGAAATCCTCCAAACTGCCGTGGTTCACCGACGAATTACGCGAACTAAGAAAGAAAGGCAAAAGGCTAGAGCGCCAATGGAGAAAGAACTGGAACCCTGAAGACAGAAGTGAATATAAAATCCATATCAGGCTCTACAAAAACGCACTCAAAACAGCCCAGGCCTCCTATTTCGAAGAGCAAATAGCCTCAGCGGCAAATTCCGCAAAAGAGACCTATAGGATTGTTAAGCTCCTCACCAAAATTCAGGACCCTCCGTCACCACCAGACCTGGACGGCGCAAAATGTAATCAGATGGCCGAATTCTTCTCACAAAAAATCGAAAAAATCCTGACTTCCCTCCCGCCTGCTCCCATCACATTAGGACGCCCTATCCACTTCCCCCGCCAAGACACCCCGAGGCTATCCTCCTTCCCCCACATCACCACCGAAACGTTTCTTAACGTCCTACATAAAGTCAAAAGCGGCGCTCCATCAGATCCAGCCCCGATCAGTAAACTAAAGCTTGTTGCTTCCACCATAGCCCCCCCTCTCACCAACCTGATCAACGCCTCCTTCAAAAACGGCATAGTCCCGGCAAACTGGAAAAAAACAACGGTCAAGGCTCTCATAAAAAAACCGCATCTAGACCCCACAGACCCATCTAATTTTAGACCGATCTCACTGCTACCGGCTATTAGCAAAATTGCTGAGCGCATTGCAAACCAACATCTCTCTGAGTTCCTAGAAACCAATCACCTTCTCCGCCAGTCCCAGACAGGCTTCAGACCAGGACAAGGGACCGACACCGCACTGTTAGCCGTAGTCGAAGAAGCCAGGGGCATATTGGACGTAGGAGGATCAGTGGCAGTGATCCTCCTCGACCTGAGTGCCGCCTTCGACACGGTGGACCACGCAACCCTTGTTCACTGTCTTGGGCTGATAGGAGTGGAGGATTCCGCATTAGCCTGGATCTCATCCTTCCTTGAAAACAGGTCTTTTCAAGTAGCAGATGGGTATTCCACCTCCAAGGCCCAAGCACTCAAGTGTGAGGTGCCTCAGGGATCCTCCCTGAGCCCCACACTTTTCAATGTGTACATGGAACCACTCGAGGATGTTGTCAAGCCTTTTGGCATTAAATCAATAATGTATGCCGACGACACACAGCTCGTCGTTTCCCTCAATCAGTCAGACAACGCCCTCCACAATCTATCCAACTGTCTGGAAAAAGTACACCAGTGGATGTGCGATTCCCGATTAAAACTTAACGGGGAGAAATCAGAAATACTCCTCCTGGGAAACCCTAAGAAAATCCCCACTCCCCTTCCCTGGCCACCATGCATGGGAACCCCGCCATCCCCAAACCCGAAGTAAAGAGCCTTGGGATATGGCTGGACCAGGAGCTCAGTTTTAGGACTCAAGCTAGGAAAACCGCGGGAACCTGCTTCGGCCTTATAAAGATGGCACGAAAGATTCTTCATCTACTCCCCCTTCATTCCAGGAAACTCCTGATGCAGGGGCTGGTGAACTCCAGACTGGATTACGGTAATGTCCTTTATCTGGGGGCCCCAGCCTCTGTAGTCCACAGACTTCAATGTGCACAAAATGCGGGCGCTAGAATCCTCACAGGAACCGCCGCAAGGAGCTCGGCCAAACCAGCCCTTAGAAGCTTGCACTGGCTCCCGGTAAAGGAACGGGTCAACTTCAAATCCCTGTGCATAGCTCACAGAATTATGCACAACGAAGGCCCTTCCATCCTTAGGCCACTTGTGACAAAACAACAGTCTAGTAGACAATTAAGATCAAACTCCCTTTCCCTTGCAAACGTCCCCAGAATCAGGAAGTCCAGAACAGGCGGTCGCCTATTCTCGTACAACGCCCCCAGACTATGGAATGCCCTTCCTCTCTCCCTGAGGCAAGAACACAATCACCTCAGGTTCAGGAAACAACTAAAGACCCTACTCTTCCCCTGAGCCCTTCCCTCTTGCCTCCTCACCCCTCAGGACAGTGGTCGCTAGCGCTGGGATGCCCTAGGGTAGCTATGCGCTCTATAAAACCCAAAATCAAATCAAATCAAGGACAAAGTGCCTTCAAACGCTACATTAAGACCTAGCTGTTTGAAGTGGCTTATTAGTTTTGCTTTGATACTGGTGGTCAATGAGTCTAGCAGAGCTGAGACTCCGAGTAGCTGTGCGCTGTATACATTTGTTGGATTGTTAATTGTATTCCTCTTAACGTTTGTCCCTTTCCTGCAACATAGCCTTTTAAACATCTTTCTGATTGGTTGGCTTGTGTCCTTACACAGCAGGAAATTACCTTTTACAACAATGTTTTTAGTAGTCTCACCTCCCTGTTCTGCTCTTGAATTATTGTGCTCCTGTTTCTCTACTCTTTCCTCTGCCCTGCTGTCTTTTGAGGGCCTGCAACTGCACTTAGTTACTGGGCTGTTTATTTCCGTTCACATCTACAAACTTTGCATCTATCCTCTGATAAAAGTAATTTAAGTTGAGGGGAAAAACACCATCCCTCGGAACGCACTAGTGCTTAATTTGTGCACCTGCATTTCATTGGTTGGTTACATTTGCACTTATGGCTGTCCAACACATGGTGATACTGTCTGTTTTTTTTTTTTTTGTTTTTTTTTTAACAATTCAGTTTACCAATTATAACCTTTAAGTTTGCTTTTTAAATTTTTGTATTTTATTCTAGTGCGTCCAGGCCATTCTTACTGTTTTGGGTGGCCTAGAATTGCTCAAATTTTCACATTTACAGGGGTGTGATGCCGAAATGGCATGTCTAGCTGATAGTACAAGCTGCAACGACCTTCTGAGAAATAGCTTGAGCTCTGGCAGTTATATATTTGGAAATGGGGCACTGCATGCATCTCGTACTGCAACGGCAAGCAAATGTGGAGTTATTATTGTTCTCGGCGCCGAACAGCATTTTGAAAAGAAGTTGGGTTAGACCTAAATTCACAAACGTAAGCCTTCAACATTCTGAAGGGCAGAAGTCTGTCGG